>NC_141687.1:1093413325-1094013325 GCF_964263255.1 Lissotriton vulgaris | reverse complement strand
AAACTCAGACCGGCATGTATAGTGCCCCTTAATGGAAATAGGGGAAGCCTCAAAAGCAGTTTTGTATTCCTTAGTGGAAACTCCAAACTTACAGGCCCTACACGATATACAACGATAGAAACCTGACTTCTCAAATAGACCCTCCTTTTTGGGGATAACCTCTGGGCTAGATCTTACCAAGGCATCCCGCATCGAGGGTGCCCTCCTGAAAGTTAAAGTTGGCTCTTCAGGTAACAAGGGTGCAATTGTGATGTCAGTTTTTAATAGTGGCCAATGCTTTCTGAGAATGCCTCTCAATTTTCTCTCCTCACTATTAAACGTGGTGATCAATCCCAATCTATCAGGGACCTCAGATGATTCTTCCTGTCTGGTTCTAGCAGCAGTAGTTGTTCCTAAGTACACTGCTCGGTTTAGCTCATTAGCCCTGGACATTGCCTCCCTTAGGGCCGTGGAGTCATACCCTCTGGCCAAGAATCTCTGGAATGCTTCTGTCTGGCACTTAGGAGAAGATTTAGCGCGGTAGCGCTCGAAATCAAAAACAGGCGGATACACCTGAATATCTGCATTCCCCCTCCTGTAGTTCCCGGCGCCGTGTTTCGAAACACGCTAAATCTTCTCCTCCCGGTTTGAGGCCTCCATTGAATACTAATGAGAGACAGCCAACTACGCGAGCTTCGTTTATTCTTCTTTTTCATCTACACATCTGTTCCCATCCGGGTGGCCAAATTACCATTACCGTTTCACAGCCTATGAGGCCCTGAAGATTCGCAGTCTGTTCCCTGCGATGAAACACGTGTTGGCCAGTACAGAGGAACATTAAAACCGGTGTTACACACCAAGAACTTTACAGCTTCTTGAACTCTTTTTATTGCATCCATTGATCGACTCACTTAAGTCTTGATGTGCTCGCTCTATTTTTCTCATTGATACTGTAATGCACTAAGTAATTACTGTTTGTCTACAGTGCAAGGGCTTTGTTGTTATTGGCCAACCATAAACATGTACAGACACTGACCTCAGGATTCTGAATAATTTATTAGTGCTTCTCTGCAGCCATAACGTTTCGGCTGCGAAGAGCCTTGCTCACATGACAACGTGATAATATGCACCACCCATATTTAAAGTGAGAGTGCAAAGGAACTGAATGATCATGTGACATGAATATAGAAGAAATACTAAAATGCTGCTGTGTATATAATACAAGCAATACAAGTTATATACACCATCGCTCATATAATTTAAATGTACTTCAACAAGAAATACATAAAAATAGCATTTCATACATTGTGCAAAATTACAGAATTTGTTCAAAATATGCAATCTAGTGCAAAATATCGCTACAAGCTGCCAAAGGGAGACTGGACATACCATTGAATGACTAATGTGTACAATACACATCATAATGCTAAGATCCAAAAACAAGAAAATAGCAGCGCATAAATACTGGGATAAATCCAACATATATATATCTATATCTATATCTATATCTATATCTACATCTACATCTATATATGCGTGTCGCCAGTAGGTATATATAGTTAGGATTATATTAGGATTATTTGTCTATGGAACTTTTGAAAATTCTATGTCTAATAACTTTGGCGTTTGTGGACGGAATCGGCTGAAATTTTCAGGAAAATGGCACATTTTGTTTCTGAGCAGCCCCCGAAAATTTGGGGGGGTTTCGTCAAGGGGGGGCCGAGAAAAAAGGGGGGTCCCAAAACGCGTTTTTCCCATGTTAATTTCCATAGGGCCTTTGGCCTCACTTTTAGCTCGAACGGCTGAATGGATTTGCACGAAACTTGGCAAAATTGTAGGGACTGTTAGCCCGATGTGCCTTTGCTAGGTCTCAATATATGTGCTCCAGTGGATTTTGAGAAATTAACGTTGAAAACAAGATATATATCTGTAACAGCGCTCCGGGCTGCGCTCCGGTCCGCTTACTTTTCGCGAAACGGAACTTTGCGATGCGAAGCTGATTGGCTCCCCGGTGTCTGTCAACATTCTAAACAGTCCGGAGCGGCCGCCATCTTATCTCTCGGTAGGATCGAGAGAGAAGAAGAGGTGAAAAACGAAGGGGGAATTTAATGAAAGGGGGCAAGGTATACCCCTCTTGACCCCCTAGGAATGTTGTTGGGGTTATTAAAGGGTCCCGTGGGGAAAATAAAAAAAAAATTATTTTTCACGGTAGAAGTGCTTCCCGGGCCGCGAACTGGGCCGCAAACTGGTAGCGAAACGGGAATTTGCCATTTTGTGCTTTGTTTTAATTAAATTACTAGGTATAAGGGGGTGCGGGAGACCATTTTGTGCTTCGTTTTAATTAAATTACTAGGTATAAGGGGCTGCGGGAGACGTATCCTAATCCCTTATGTTTTCTGAGGGTGGCTGAGGAGGCTCATATATGTTGATACATGTCTTCCAGTGGCTGTGCGTGAGCTTTTTTTTTTTTTGCTGCGTGACGTCTGTTAACGTTCGATTCGATGGAAATCAGGAAGTGTTGACCACCAATTTGTCAGTGCGATAAAATATTTTGTTATAAATTAATCCTTACTGATAAACATTGTCTGCGCCATCTTGCCTTTTTTCCAATGCCACAATTTTGTCGTGCACGGCAGCCATTTTAGATGCCAGGTCGGTCCCAGGCTATCACCTAGCCCTGCGGATGTAGTTTATGGCCCCAGCTGTAGAGAATCCAGACATGCCAACCCTCCCGATTCAGGCGTGAGACTACTGATTTCAGTGCTAGTCTCCCGCCTCCCGATTCCTGCAAGCAAAAACCCGGGGGCATATTACTAACAACTAGCGATAATTTTTGTCTCTAACTTGTTTAGAGACAAAAATTATCGCCGCACATCGGCGATTTTTATCGCAGATAAACCTTGCTATTAGCAAGGTTTATCGCAAATGCGATAAAAAACGGCCGCAATGCATGAATATCGCTGAAAAGTCAGCGATATTCATGCATTATCCAGCAAATGCTCTTAGCCATGTTATCCACCTCCCATTGGATAACATGGCTAAAAACTGCTCAGGGCAGGTGTTAGCTTTTGGAGATATTCGCGCTTACCGCGAATATCTCCAAAATTTGGTAATAGGAGATAGCGATGTTAGGGACTGTTTCCAGTCACTAACATCTTGGCACGCCCACTTTGCATGTCATTAGTGATAGATGTCACTGACATGCAAAGCGGGGCCCAAGATGGTCGCTATCTCCTTTTAGCTGTCACTAACTGGAGTTAGCGACAGCTTGGTAATAGGGAGATAATTTTATCTCCGCTTTCTTGGCTTTTAAAGCCAAAAAAGCGGAAATAAACCCCCTTGATAATATGCTCCACGATTCCTCGGGGGTTTCAGCTGACAGGGCTTGGTATTGTGTTACGTGCTAATTCTTCCAGGAAACGTCAGAGGGTCGATGCAGGGGTTCTAGAAGGGGTGATAAACCATTTAAGCCTCATGAACAAGCGCATGGTCTTTTAAAGATCTGTGAAGTACTCGGGGCGGCGGTGTGTGTGTGCCCTCTTTCAGGAGCGGGCGGGGGGGGGGGGGCACTGCCAGCAACTTGCCAGGCCAGGCAGTGTTCAACACTTGCATCACCCTTTCTCTGCCTGCTATTGCGCTCCATGCTTTGGAAAGGTAAGAAAAAGAACGTGCATTTGAGTTTGAAATGTCCGATCCTGTAGCAGTACACTTGCAAAGCACACACATGACAATAACCCGATTCAAGGCCCCATTCACCCGATTTTTTAATAATATATAGTACTCCAAAAAAGTAGGATTATAAAACTTTATTAACTTTTAAATATAACGAACGCAACAAAAACTGTAAATATATTTAAACATTTTTTGGCAAAAAAAAACAACAATGGTCCGAAGCTGTCTTTTGTGCGAATAGTCCCAAGGCAGCACAACGTGCTGAGTTGTGGACGGCACCCAGGTGAAGAACCATCCCTTTTTTAAACCCCATGGTGACCAACTAAGTGCAGGTTTTACATAAAGTAGTGTTTACCTAGAGTGGTGCTGTGTAGGACAGTCTGAATGGAAATTAACCAGAACTATAACGATAACAACAACAACAACAATAAAATAACTTTTATGCCCAAATTACGCAAACATTTAGCTAATCTGCTAAAGGGGGGAGTCGCCATTTCTTTTGATAATTTATTCACCCATCCGTAGCCTCTCTATTCTCCATTACAATGTGTTTCTTGCTGAAATTAACCAGAACTATAACCATAACAACAACAACAACAATAATATAACTTTAATGTCCAAATTACGCAAAGATTTAGCTAATTTGCTAAAGGGGGGAGTCGCTATTTCTTTTGATAATTTATTTATCCATCCGTAGCCTCTCTAATCTCCATTACAATGTGTTTTTTGCTGTCGCTAGCTGATGAAAAAACTAAAGTGATAACTTCTTCATCCTTATTTTGTCTTTCTTTGTTCCTTAAGATGTTATCTGTGTCAACCTTTTCCGAGAATGCTGATGCGTTAGGGATTTCCATGTGTTTCTTAATAGCATTGGTGTCTGCACACTTCTTTGTCAATTCTGTGAACATGAAAACTGCTTCATAAACAGACGATATCTTTGTTTAGTCATTAGTGTTAAGTGTGTCTGAGACTACAGTGCCCTTCTGTTTTTCTTTCTTCAGGCTCTACAGAGTTTTGTGTGTTGTTCTTTTGAGCGACAATTATTCCAGAGGTTTCAGGTTCACTTGTTTTGTCCTGCAGTGAGTTAACAGCTTTAGAGACTTCATGTTTATTTGCTATGTCCTGCTGTGCGTCAACTGCTTCAGAGACGTCAGCCTCATTTGTTATGTTTCAGTAGATCTTGGACCTGCCCGGCCGCGCCCAAAATGGCTCCGGTGTAAATGGGACTCGTAACTGCTTGTTGTGTACTGGTTGCCCAACCTTGATATCACGAGATACGTATGCAGTTTTGAAGCACATGGCGGAGGCTCGTCTGCTGTAGTGGGGCACCCCTTTATCGTTTCAGTTGCCATTCCGCCCGCTTTTGCTACACTGTGCCTTTTCCGCCATTCAGCTGTTTACCGCCCGCTCTTACGGCTACAGCGTCTCGCTCACCATGTAGTTGAGTTGCTCCCACTCTTGCGGTGCAGCAATAGGCGGCTGCCACAGGACTCTTAAAATGGCGGCCGGCTCTTCGGATTTGGGCCTGGTCCAGTAAAATGGCCCTGGGACACCTTGGAACTCAGACGCTTGTCTGCCAGGGGTTGGGTCCTATTCTCGAAAGCGTCCCCTCAGCCTTGAAGATTCTACAAAAGTCTTGGGGATCTCGACTCCCGCAGGCTTCCGGTGGGGAGCGGCTGCCATGATTGCTTGCGGAATGGCCACGACGGAGCTACGAGATGGTGGTGCTCTCATGGTGACGCCAGCTTCAGTATGAAACATCCAGAAACAAGGTGGGGCTTTCATCGTTTGGGAAAAAAAATGTTTTAATCCAATGAAAAGTGTTATTTTTAGGTCACATGACCTAGTCTTACATCATTAGGAAAACAAAAGTAAAATGAACCAATGAAAAGTTTTATTAACAAGTCACATGACCTGTTATGCTTACGTTACGCGCTGCGCGGCACGCTCTGGATCGTTTCCGGGAAGCTGCGCCTTGCGCACCGGAGCACTTCCGGGTGCGCTAACGCGGCACGTCATATGACGCATTACGCGACAACGCAGGTCCAGAATATAGTCAAAATATCTCCACCAACCAGCGGTCGGAGTACAACCGTTTTCAGCAGTCCAAAAAGTTCTGTTAAATCGCAAGAGCGGGAGCAACTCAACTACATGGTGAGCGAGATGCTGTAGTCGCAAGAGCGGGCAGTAAACAGCTGAATGGCGGAAGAGGCACAGAGTAGCAAAAGCGGGAGAAATGGCAACTAAAACGGTAAAGGGGCGCCCCACTACAGCGTGTCTTCAGGTTAAACGGATTGTGGGACAAGGTCCAGAATGGAAGAGTCATCAAAAGGCAAAAAAATCCGCCGGACCCCGGGAGCCGGCCGCCTATGTCGGGGGCGATCTCAGGCCACACCAGGGCAACACGACTTGGGGAGGGGGCAGGAGCCAAGCGCCCCCTCCCAGTCCGCGCCATTTCACCGCCCCTCGGGGGCCTCCGTGAAGCGGTTTAGGGAGGCACCGTATCACATTGTTTTCTAATGCAGTCAGGTCCACAAACGGACCCCACTTACTTTGAATAGTGAAGCTGCAGCAGGTGCAAATAAGGTTTAGACAGTGTTACAAGCGCTGCTTAGAACTCTGAAGTATGGCACTCAACATCCAGGACTTATGCCATTTGTATAAGGCAGTGACATCGAAGCAACTCAGGGACCAAAAGCATGAACGAACACTCACGTATGAAAATCTTACTTGGGGAGGGGGCAGGAGCGAAGCGCCCCCTCCCAGTCCGCGCCACCACACCGTATGTAGAAAATCTGAAGCCATCGTTCTACAAACTCTCAACCAGCCTTGGATGGAAAAATCTTAAAGAATGTACAAACTGAAAACCAGTTTTTGTCTGCATAGCATCAGCAGCAACGCTTGCTATCAGTGCATGAGCTTCATGCTCGATCGATTGAGCTAGCCGGATCGGGCAACAAAAAGTATAAAATAGTTATGTAAATAGTTATTTATTAAATTGTTTTACCCTTTTACTTTGCTGGTGTGTTGTATCTATTTATAATATTTGCATAGGGTTTGTTGTTATTTTGGGCGGGGTGGGTGGCGGAGTCGAGCTGTCGTGCAGCCATCATGGTGTGGAGCTCAGTTCATCTCACTATTTTCGTATTTCTCATGAAGGGTTGTTCCTAATGTTTGTATTTTAGCGAGGTCAAAAAGAGATCCAATTAGTGGTCTACTGATTTTGCTCGATTACTTTTATTTTTTTACACGATTTTTCACTATCTGCAAAGACTAAACAGAGTATTGCGACTTTGTGCTTGTTTGTAAATAGAGAATGAACCAAAGAGAACCAATTCTAAAACAGTAAATGCTTGGATAACAATCAATGAAATGGAGAGACAAGCAGGTACGACGGATTACAACGGGGGTAAAGGTCTGCGTTAACTACCCTTCACTATCTGCAAAGAGAGAGTATTACTAAGAGAAAAGAGGGGAGGGGGGGGGGCAGCGTTCAAAGCACATCAGCGTGCATAAACACGAAAACGTTTTTACCTATCACGTACTTGACATTTGACAGCTTTTGATATTTGCTATTAAAAAACCATTGAAATTCACAGAAAAAACCGTAGGTTATAGTCCATATATAGTTAGGAATTTGCATTTACAAAACCTTGAAAATTCACTGAAAAAACCATAGGTTATAGACCATATATAGTTAGGAATTTGCATTTACAAAACCTTATTTTACTCGCATAAAACCATTGAAATTCCATATATAGTTAGATGCGCTAACTATATATCGCGCACCCGCAATCCACTGCTGATGATGTCACATATTACATCATTCATGACATGGTTAGTGACATCACTGATGACATCACTGATGACATCTCAAATGACATCACTGATGACATCACTGATAACATCTCATTTGACATTACTGATCACATCACTGATGATATCATTCATGTGATAATACCATGAACCTCTTCAGACTCTAATATAACCTTAGATACAATCAGTGTAAACAGACAGTCACAGACTGTCACTCATCCATGGAGTTACTCACACACCTAGTCAGTCATGCAAACAATCAATCAGACTTCCATTTCCTCAACTATACAGTTATACACACCTTATTTATTCAAACATATACTAACACATATTTACTCTGTTATACAATCCCTGATACAAGTTCACAATGATCCATACAGACACTCACACATTCACTGGCTCTTATGCACACTTATTTATATATGTCAACTCTCACATGTACTGTGTTTTACATATGTACTTACTTTGACATGTAGCACTGAGATATTCATTCACTCACTAATACACTAATGCACACAGTCATCCGCCCATACAGCTGTTTCCACATGCAGTTTTGAACCCATACATATAGTGAATCAACTACTCACACATCTATGTACAGAGTCACACACCTCCCAGCTACCCATACACACTCACTCAGTGTCCCATACAAATACTTGGACAACCAATCAATAACCCATACAGTTATTCATATAGCTACTGATCAACACATGCAGCAGTTTGTAGAACAACAGATATAATGATGCACAAATTAAGATAGTTTAGTCACTAACCCATGCTCTCATTAAGACACATTTAATCATTCTCTCATACAGTCAGTTATGCACCTACTAAATCCTTTTTCCAGACACTTATACATCCACTCATTCTTCAATATGTAAGTCACATTTTAACTTTACAGAAACATACAGTCTCTGGATGTTGTCATCAGTGATGTCATCAGTGATGTCATTTGAGATGTCATCAGTGATGTCATCAGTGATGTCACTAACCATGTCATGAATGATGTAATATGTGACATCATCAGCAGTGGATTGCGGGTGCGCGATATATAGTTAGCGCATCTAACTATATATGGAATTTCAATGGTTTTATGCGAGTAAAATAAGGTTTTGTAAATGCAAATTCCTAACTATATATGGTCTATAACCTATGGTTTTTTCAGTGAATATATATATATATATATATATATATATATATATATATATATATATATATATATATATATATATATATATATATATATATATATATCCGCTCCACTCGCACCAGCCTGTCGCACTCAGAGGCGGGTGCCTGCCAGTCGGGGGTGCACCCGACGTCAATGACTGCTCCAACAATCCCTCCCCGCAATCCTCGGGAAACAGGAGGCAGCACTCCAAAGGCAGGTTACACAAAATAAATGTAATATCTCACAAAGCGCTTTCGGCACTCGGCCTTCGTCAGTAATGAGACGCTGACCACAAACATCAACGTGTATTTAAACACCCGCGTTGCTCGGGTAGTAAACACAAAGATAGGACTATCATAACAAATCAAATCGGAAAAGTGGCGGTCGCCATCTTGGAGTGATTATTATCGCAATGTGTATATACTGCCAGTAATACCTCAATGTATATCAAATTAAAGAAAGCACACAATGCGACAGTGTAGATCATAGAATCACGCCCAGAATGGGCCAGTGCAATTTCAGACGACATCTGTCCATTCATAGTGGGTGCAATATGCAGTGTTAAAGTAAGATGGGAAATCAAAATTGATCCCAAGCGCCATATGGCTACAATATTAACACAAACTATAGTCCCATATTCATCTTTATGTTATGAGGCCCTGGATGGGCATAAATTCATCATCATTTCTGCAACGTAACACAATCCATATGGAAAAAAATCATGGCGCTTGGGATCAATTTTGATTTCCCATCTTACTTTAACACTGCATATTGCACCCACTATGAATGGACAGATGTCGTCTGAAATTGCACTGGCCCATTCTGGGCGTGATTCTATGATCTACACTGTCGCATTGTGTGCTTTCTTTAATTTGATATACATTGAGGTATTACTGGCAGTATATACACATTGCGATAATAATCACTCCAAGATGGCGACCGCCACTTTTCCGATTTGATTTGTTATGATAGTCCTATCTTTGTGTTTACTACCCGAGCAAAGCGGGTGTTTAAATACACGTTGATGTTTGTGGTCAGCGTCTCATTACTGACGAAGGCCGAGTGCCGAAAGCGCTTTGTGAGATATTAAATTTATTTTGTGTAACCTGCCTTTGGAGTGCTGCCTCCTGTTTCCCGAGGATTGCGGGGAGGGATTGTTGGAGCAGTCATATATATATATATATATATATATATATATATATATATATATATATATATATATATATATATATATATATGTTACCTACTGGCAGTCGCCAGTAGGTAGTTATAGTTAGGATTTTTTTCAATGTTAAATCTCAAAATTCTATTTGGAATAACTTTGGCACCGGTTGACAAATCTGCTTGAAAATTTCCTCACAATGGCCTCGTCAAGTTCCGGTCCTTCCCTGAAAGTTTGGGGGGGATTCGTCAAGCAGGCGCTGAGATAAAAGGGGGGTCCCAAAACGCGTTTTCCCCATGTTAATTTCCATAGGGCGGTCGATTTCACTTTTAGCTCAAACGGCTGAATGGATTTACACCAAATAGGGCAAAATTGTAGGGACTAGTAGCCCGATGTGCCTTTGCTATGTCTCAAGATATGTGCTCCAGTGGATTTTGAGTAATTTAGGTTAAAAAAAATATACATATCTATAGGCGCGCCCCGGTACGCGCACCGGGGAGCGCACCGGGCGCGCCACGCGACTTGCGCGCAGAAAGCTGATTGGCTCTTGGGTGTCTGTAAACATTCTAAACAGTCTGGAGCGGCCGCCATCTTGTGTCTCGGTAAAATCGAGACACAAGAGGTGGCAAAAACAAAGGGGGGAATTGACCATAAGGGGGCAGGGTAGACCCCCTCCTGACCCCCTAGGTTTAATGTGGGGGCTAAAATAGGGTCCCGCGGGGCATTTAAAAAATATATTTTTTTCGATTTGCGCGGGGGGAGCGCCCGGTACGCGCACCGGGAAGCGCACCGGGGAGCGAAGTAAGGGGAAAATTCAGGACCATATGCGCTGCCAGTTTTGCACCGCCTGTGCGTCACTTTTTGTGACGCACCAGCGGTGTAAAAAAATGCGCATCATTACGCTATATTTAAAAAGTGACGCATCTAGGTAGATGGGTCACTTTTTTAAACCCTGCGCCACATTATACTTGCGTCAGGTATAATGTATGCAGATGGGGCGCTCCCCCGCAAAAAGCTTGGTAATAGCGACGCAGTGAAATCTATGAGATTTCACTGCGTCACTTTTAGGATGCTGTTGCTTCAAAATCTTGCGCCTGCCTCACAGCAGGTGTAAGACTGACGCAAGACCTTTCACATGGTGCTTTCCCCATGGGAAAGGACGCATTACTGGAGTTGCGTCACTTTTGTGACGCACTCCAGCAATGCGTTACTTTTGTGTTTACAGATACGTCAGAAATACTGACGTATCTGTAACTCCTTGCGACATGATTCATCATACATTAAATATGACACATCTGGAATGTCGTAAGGAGTGCGCACAGAAAAGTGACGCATCGCACCAGCGGTGTAAAAAAATGCGCCTCGTTACGCTATATTTAAAAAGTAATGTAATGTAATGTAAAGCACATTTCTATAGCGCTCCTATCACTCCAGGGAGTATCTTGGCGCTTAACCAACCCAGGTGGACGGGTAGGGGTCAAGATGATGAGTGACCTATTACATCACACTATTAGATCAAGGCTCTACAGGCTACATCAGTTAAAGAGAAGACCCAAGTTTTTAATGCTTTCCTGAAGTGGGTCTCCTGGGATAATGCTCTTAGGGAGGGTGGTAACTGATTCCAGGCCTTAGCGCCCAGAAAGAAGAGGGATCTGCCACCTCTTGTAGTCAGCTTAAAGCGAGGGATAGTAAGCAAGTTCTGGCTAGCAGATCTCAGACAGCGGGTGGGGTGATATTTCTTAAACCCGTTGCAGAGGTATTTAGGTCCTTGCTGTTGGAACGCCCTGAACGTGATGACAAGTATCTTAAATAAGATCCTTTTACTAATAGGCAGCCAATGTAGCGCCTTCAGGGCCGCTGAGGCTGAGGATCTACGTGGCCAGCGTAGTACTAGGCGCGCAGTGGCATGTTGGACCATCTGCAGTCGGTGCAGGACTGACTTGTTAGCTCCAGCATACAGGCCGTTGCAGTAGTCCAACCTGGAGTTAATTAAAGCCACTGCCACCGTTTTTCTGGCTGGCAGCGGGAGGAGATCGAAGAATTTCCTCAGTGCCTTTATAATCTGAAAGCAGGTCCCAGCTATAGTTACTGCTTGATTTTTAAAAGACAGTTGGTCGTCGAACTTGATGCCCAAGTTCCGAGCCGATGTGATGGTGTTAGGTGGCGCTTCTGCTTCAGCAGGCCAACACCTCTTTGGGGAGAACAGATTGTGTTTCCCAAACGGCATGATCTCTGTCTTCCCGGCATTACATTTCAAATGGTTGTTGGTCATCCAGTTGAATGTCGCTGTTAGGCATTCCTTTAGATTTTCCTCAGCACCTGGCCTGTCCCTGTCCAGCACCAGGATTAGCTGGGTGTCGTCAGCATAAGAAATTGTACTGATCTTAAAAGATGCGATCAGTTCCATAAGTGGGACCATGTACAGATTAAAAAGTACAGGGCTTAAACTAGAGCCCTGTGGTACCCCAGAGCTGACGACCTTTGCTTCTGACTGGAAAGGGCCCAGCACAGTGACCTGACGTCTGTTGCTGAGGAAATTCCTAAGCCATACCAGGGCTTGTCCCCCTACCCCTGCGGCAGCCAACCGGTTCACTAAGATGTGGTGTGAAACCGTATCGAAGGCTGCCGACAGGTCAAGTAGGATTAGGACGGCCTCTTTTCCCTGGTCCATGGCTGCTCTTAGGGTCTCTGCTGTGAAAAGTAGGGCTGACTCAGTAGAGTGATATGATCGAAACCCTGACTGGTTGGGGTGTAGAATGTTATTCCCCTCCAGGAAATTCGTTAGTTGAATGTTGGCAAATTTTTCCGCCAGTTTGAACAGCACTGGGAGCAGGGAGATAGGACGCAGATTGGAAAGGGTGGTAGGGTCAGCCAGTGCCTTCTTCTGTAAAGGCTTAACCGCTGCCAGCTTCCAATCACTAGGTATATCTCCTGTGGCCAAGGAGGTGTTGATAATCCTGTTGATGATGGGATTGACCACCTCTACTAAGGTGTGGAGCACAGAAGGGGGACATGGGTCAAAGGGGGATCCGGATTTGATGGCCATAATGGCTTTGTGAGTGTCTTCAAGGGGGATAGCTGCAAATTTCTCCAGGCGGGCGTTGGTCCATTTCTCTTCAGTTTGTACCGCTAACAGCTGAGTAGTGGGTATTGGTGGAAAAGTGTTCACGATGTCGGAGATCTTTTTATCGAAATAGTCAGATATCGCATGACAGAGATCTTGAGAGGGAGGGATCTCCTGCGAAAGAGCTGAAGGATTCATGAATTTTTTAACTATCCTAAAGATCTCTTTTTGTCCTTGGCCTGCGATGGAAATGGCCTGAAGAAAGTGAGCTTTCTTAGCTGACTTTATTCCTGAGTGGTAGTTCCTCCTGGCCACTCGATAAGCGTTGCGGGCGGTGGCATCATAATTCCTACGCCACTTCCGTTCCAGAACTCTGACTGCTCCGAGCATCTAGGTAGATGGGTCACTTTTTAAAACCCTGCGCCACATTATACCTGCGTCAGGTATAATGTATGCAGAGGGGGCGTTCCCCCGCAAAAAGCTTGGTAATAGCGACGCAGTGAAATCTATGAGATTTCACTGCGTCACTTTTAGGATGCTGTTGCGTCAAAATCTTGCGCCTGCCTCACAGCAGGTGTAAGACTGACGCAAGACCTTTCACATGGTGCTTTCCCCATGTGAAAGGACGCATTACTGGAGTTGCGTCACTTTTGTGACGCACTCCAGTAATGCGTCACTTTTGTGTTTACAGATACGTCAGAAATACTGACGTATCTGTAACTCCTTGCGACATGATTGGTCATACATTAAATGTGACACATCTGGAATGTCGTAAGGAGTGCGCACAGAAAAGTGACGCATCGCACCAGCGGTGTAAAAAAAATGCGCCTTGTTGCGCTATATTTAAAAAGTGACCCATCTAGGTAGATGGGTCACTTTTTAAAACCCTGTGCCACATTATACCTGCGTCAGGTATAATGTATGGAGAGGGGGCGTTCCCCTGCAAAAAGCTTGGTAATAGCGACGCAATGAAATCTATGAGATTTCACTGCGTCACTTTTAGGATGCTGTTGCGTCAAAATCTTGCGCCTGCCTCACAGCAGGTGTAAGACTGACGCAAGACCTTTTACATGGTGCTTTCCCCATGTGAAAGGACACATTACTGGAGTTGCGTCACTTTTGTGACGCACTCCAGCAATGCGTCACTTTTGTGTTTACAGATACGTCAGAAATACTGACGTATTTGTAACTCCTTGCGACATGATTCGTCATATATTAAATATGACACATCTGGAATGTCGTAATGAGTGCGCACAGAAAAGTGACGCATCGCACCAGCGGTGTAAAAAATGCCCTTGTTGCGCTATATTTAAAAAGTGACGCATCTAGGTAGATGGGTCACTTTTTAAAACCGTGCGCCACATTATACCTGTGTCAGGTATAATGTATGCAGAGGGGGCGTTCCTCTGCAAAAAGCTTGGTAATAGCGACGCAGTGAAATCTATGAGATTTCACTGCGTCACTTTTAGGATGTTGTTGCGTCAAAATCTTGCGCCTGCCTCACAGCAGGTGTAAGACTGACGCAAGACCTTTCACATGGTGCTTTCCCCATGTGAAAGGACGCATTACTGGAGTTGCGTCACTTTTGTGACGCACTCCAGCAATGCGTCACTTTTGTGTTTACAGATATGTCAGAAATACTGACGTATCTGTAACTCCTTGCAACATGATTCGTCATACATTAAATATAACACATCTGGAATGTCGTAAGGAGTGCGCACAGAAAAGTGACGCATCGCACCAGCGGTGTAAAAAAATGCGCCTCGTTGCGCTATATTTAAAAAGTGACGCATCTAGGTAGATGGGTCACTTTTTAAAACCCTGCGCCACATTATACCTGTGTCAGGTATAATGTATGCAGAGGGGGTGTTCCCCCGCAAAAAACTTTGTAATAGTGACGCAGTGAAATCTATGAGATTTCACTGCGTCACTTTTAGGATGCTGTTACGTCAAAATCGTGCGCCTGCCTCACAGCAGGTGTAAGACTGACGCAAGACCTTTCACATGGTGCTTTCCCCATGTGAAAGGACGCATTACTGGAGTTGCGTCACTTTTGTGACGCACTCCAGTAATGTGTCAATTTTGTGTTTACAGATACGTCAGAAATACTGACGTATCTGTAACTCCTTGCAAATTGATTAGTCATAAATTAAATATGACACATCTGGAATGTCATAAGGAGTGCGCCCAGAAAAGTGACGCATCGCTGTTTTCACGTAGCGATGCGTCACTGTTCCAGAAATGTGGCCTCCAGTTTATTCACTGTGTCACCTCTACGACCCTTTCTTGCGTCAATACGTGCCTTTTGCACACATTACACCTGATGTAGGAATAATGTGGCACAGGGGTTTACAAAGTGATGTATTTACCTAGAAACGTCACTTTGTAAATATGAATAAATAAGGTGCATTTTTTATTGGACTGTTGTGTCACAAAAAGTGATGCTTTGGTGGCGTTAAAGTGACGCATGGCTTCATAAATGAGGCCTTCTACCTTCAACTCCAGCAATGCATCTTTTCTTATCCTTCCACACTCCTGTTCCTTTTCAACATTTTCATTGAATATCAACATTCCCCATATTTACTCTTCTTCTCATAACTTTCTTTCCTAACACTCACCTTCTTTCAGTCCTCCTACTTCACTTCCTTTTTCCTCTCATACCTTTCTGTTCTTTCTTACTCATTCTCCTTTCCATTATCAATGCACTCTATTTCACTTACTCATTTTCATTTTTTTAAGAATATAGCTATTTGATGAGAATTGGAGGTAGTTCTGAAAAGAACTTTTGGTTTTCTTCTTTTTTCTAAACAGGAACAAAAACAGGGAATGGAAACTGCTCAACAGGAGCAAAAAAACCAAAAAAAATTAGGGGTGGGAAGGGCAGCGATGGTTCTCCAATGCTCGAACCATGAGCTGGACACTTTGCTCCCCATAGGTGAGGAGTTGATTGCAGTATCTGCATCTGAGGACACCATGGTTAAATGCAGGTTGAATGTTTGGCACCTGCTCCTGCGATTGCCCCCTCCCAGAAGAAGTTGCTCCTCCGGTGGATGTAGAGGCCCCATCACTGGGAACCTCTTGTGCCAGAGCCCTGACACTTTCCCCGGCAAAATTTTGGGGGTGCTTCCTCTCCACATGCCGGATCATTGTGAAGTTCCCAAAAGAGTACTTTTTCAAAGGGTTACCCCGTGACAGCTCTTCTTTGCAGATCCTGCACTGCACTTTTGGAGCATTTACCTTTTTTTGAGCAGGTGGGATTTTAAAAAATTTCCAAATGAAATGTTGCTTAACTTTTCGTTGAGGAGGCTCTTCATTGATGAATTCTGGGTCATCCTCACTGCTGGATTGTCTGGCAGCCATTGTAAAACCAAGAAATATCCAGGAGCAAAAAGGCAGGTCTTGCAGTCACAAAAGTGAAAGAAGAAGTGAAGGAAATGGGTGGGGATTTCATTCTTTGTAAAAAAAAAACTGTTAGCATCCAATGAAAAGTTTTATTTTAAGGTCACATGACCCGACGCGCTTACGCTGCGCGCACCGGAGCGCTTCTGGGTGCGCACACGCGGCGCGAACGTAGGCGCTTCCGGGGCGCATACGTGGCGCGAACGTAGGCGCTTCCGGGGGCGTATACGCGGCGCGAACGTAGGCGCTTCCGAGGGCGCTTACGTTGCGCGCCAAAGTGACGTCATCAAACTTTTACGGAAATGCATAATCATTTTCCTTATAAAAAAAACTGATTTTATTTGTATGGTACGAAATGTTTTGCATTATTATTAACTTTTCATTCATATTTTTTTTCACGAACGAAAGTAGCGCTCTGGGTGCGCTTTCCGGTGAGCTTACCGGTGAGCTTACCGGAAAGCTTACCGGAGAGCTTACCGGAGAGCTTACCGGAGTGCGCACCCAGAGCGCAAAAGAAAAAAATTATATAAAAAAAAATCAAAAATGAATACTTACACAAAACAGCAAATTGTAAAAAAAAAAAAAAGGTTAAAAACTCGATATAGAAAGGAATTAGCATTTAAAAAACCTTTGAAATTCACTGAAAAAACCATAGGCTTCACACCAGTTATAGTTAGGAATTAGCATTTAAAAAACCTATTAAATTCACTGAAAAAACCATAGGTTTTACACCAGTTATAGTTACCTGGAAATTTTACTGACATAAAACCATTGAAATTCCCACGTTATAGTTCGTTGGACTCACTATAACTTGCGCGCCTGCAATGCACTGCTGATGACGTCACATATTACATCACTCATGACATGGTCAGTGACATCACTCATGACATCACTGATGACACCATCCTTGTGACAGAGTGACAGACCTCCTTTCAGTGTAATATAAGCCTTGAAACACATATTCAAAAATAGTATTTAACATTTTCAAAAAAGTGGAGATACACATACCAGTTGCAACAAACAATTCAGTAATTCCACCATCTATATACACATCCACTCATTCACAAACAGTTCTATATAGTCACTCATACATATACTCACTCATCATATGTAGTGATACACCTATACATCCTGTTACACACCGACAGTCATCCAAAAGTTACTCACACACATACTCACACATGCAAATAAACTATTGAACATCCATTTATTTGCATATACAACTATACACACACTACCACCTTACTTCTAAGGGAACTTACACATACTTACTCTCTTAAACAATCACTTATAGAAACACATACTTATTTAAACAGGAACTCTTACAATCTCTCACTCTCACATATACTCACTTATATACATCAATACTCACATATACTAGATTAAAACATATGTTGTTACTGATAAAGACACTAGTGACACAGTCATTCACTCACTAACACACACATATACACACTCATCCACCCATACAGTCCTGCACATATGCTGTCTTCAAAACACATATAAACAGTGAGTCAGTCATTGATGCATCTATGTGCTAAGTAATACCCCCACCAAACCATACAGACACTCATACTGATACTAAAAGAAACATCTAATAACCCCTATACACACACATGTAGCTACTCACCAACCCATGCAGCCACTTATACACAAAGTGAAACACTGATACATGTATTTAAATATTTAAAAATTATTTGCTAATATATGTATTCACTAAGATACACTTAATAAGCCAGTTAACCAATCAACTTTTTTTTTTAAAACATCCATTTACACACTTATTAAAACATTTATTCTTCCATTGTCCTTTACATATACATATATAAAACATATTTATTTTTCAGAAAGACACACATTCACTGGATGGTGTCATCAGTGATGTCATGAGTGATGTCACTGACCATGTCATGAGTGATGTAATATGTGACGTCATCAGCAGTGCATTGCAGGCGCGCAAGTTATAGTGATTCCAACTAACTATAACGTGGGAATTTCAATGGTTTTATGTCAGTAAAATTTCCAGGTAATTATAACTGGTGTAAAACCTATGGTTTTTTCAGTGAATTTATTAGGTTTTTTAAATGCTAATTCCTAACTATAACTGGTGTGAAACTTATGGTTTTTTCAGTGAATATATATATACATATATATTCACTGAAAACACCATAGGTTATAGACCATATATAGTTAGGGATTAGCATTTACAAAACCTTGAAAATTCACTGAAAAAACCATAGGTTATAGACCATATATAGTTAGGGATTAGCATTTACAAAACCTTGAAAATTCACTGAAAAAACCATAGGTTATAGACCACATATAGGGGTTGATTAGGATCGCGGACGGAAACGTGTTCCGTCCGCCGAGGAAGGTGGCAAGAAACTCCGGACCTGCCCGCGGAAAAACCGCAATAGCGATTAGGATTAAATGTGACCGAAACGCCGACTGCGGCGGACAGAGCACAACAATCTCCGTCCGCGGCGGTCGAAGTACACCTGAGGCCGCGGCATGCGGACGGAACCTACAAAACACCGACCGCCGCATACGCACATGACCAGGAGAACAACAACCTCCCCCGCGATACCTGCGTAGTGTCCGTGTCCGCAATTAGGATAACTCCGCAAGTACCCCGGTAGCCACCGCGATCCACGTCCGCGGCGGTACCAATGCTAGGAGAAACGGTGCACCACAGCGGAAGTCCAACATCCCTACAGTCAAACCAATGGCACACATACTGACAGAACCCATCACCAAACACAGGAAAATGGACAACCACCCACCTGACACATCTAAACCAAACACAAGACACAATGACCCACCCCCAATAACTGCATAAACCACACCTGCCAACACACCCACCTATCACCTGACTGCCAATCAACATTCACACAGGGCCAACACACAGACTATAAATTAACTCCCACCCACTCCAGAAATCCTCTGCATCACAGCATAGCTGCTAGCAGGAGACAACACTTGGCCAACAGCAAACAATTTAATTAATACACATAACCCACACCCAAACATACCCTGCACACAAACACCCACCACACCATACCCAAACACCACACACCAGCACCTCCTAATTCACACAAGCACACACCCCGAGCACCATGGCACCCAAGAAGAATCCGAAATTCACCGACACCGAGCTCAGGGTAATGGTCGATGAGATTATTCATGTTGAACCCCACATCTTTGGATCCCTAGTCAGCAGACCAGCATAGCTAGGAAGAACAGCCTGTGGGACCGGATCGTCACCAGGGTCAATGCCTCCGGGACCGTCCCGAGGACCAAGCATGAAATCCAGAGGCGGTGGCACGACCTCAAGACCCGGGTGAAGTCCATCAGAGCGAAGAACTTCCTCCGGGCCAACCACACAGGCGGTGAAATCCCCCCGGAGCCCCTACCGTACACCGAGTGGGAGGAGAAGGTGCTGACCATCCTGCACCCTGAGACCATCGATGGACTTGATGATGGAGAAGAGGCTGGTAAGTACAAACCAAGCACCACAAACACAACAACACGGTGTGCCTCACACAACTCTGAAGACACATCTCACATACCCCAGCCTTGCATGCAGTCCACATACTCACCAACGTCTAAACCACTCCTACAGGCCCCCATGTCCATAGAGAGGGTGGTGGTGGTGGGTGGGGTGTGTGAGGGGTCAATAGTCCAACTCCCCACAGGCCCCCATGTCCATAGAGAGGGTGGTGGTGGTGGGTGGGATGTGTGAGGGGTCAATAGTCCAACTCCCCACAGGCCCCCATGTCCATAGAGAGGGTGGTGGTGGTGGGTGGGGTGTGTGAGGGGTCAATAGTCCAACTCCCAACAGGCCCCCATGTCCATAGAGAGGGTGGTGGTGGTGGGTGGGGTGTGTGAGGGGACGGAACTACAACTCCCAACAGGCCCCCATGTCCATAGAGAGGGTGGTGGTGGTGGTGGGTGGGGTGTGTGAGGGGACGGAACTACAACTCCCCACAGGCCCCCATGTCCATAGAGAGGGTGGTGGTGGTGGGTGGGGTGTGTGAGGGGTTGCTCAGGCTGATCAACTAATAAATGCGTTTTTCTGATGTACTCAAGACTTAACAAATAAAATGCCACTTTAAATGTGATCTTTGTCACCTCATATCATTGCTCCTTGTTCCTCAGTGAAGTGTGCGTCGGTGACCTGTGACCACGGCTCGTGACCACAGCAGGGTTGTTTGTAGGTTGTGACTCGTGACCACACCCCAGAGGGCTTTCCTTCCCCCTCAACAGCTGGCGCCCAACGTAAAATCGTACTACCTACTGTTTGCGGCGGATCCGGTGCACATCCACGACAGGTCCCTGAGGGGTCCGGGCTCCGCTCCTTTGCAGCAGAGACCACGGGTAAGACAAGGTTTTTGTTTTTCCTTGAATATCCTGGGTCTCTGCTGCCTGAGGGTGCGACCGACTCTTTTTGGACTGTCTCTGGCTGACACCTGTCCCCTGCAGCACTATCTCTAGTCACGATTTGAACCCTCTCTCTTTCTGTCTTTGCGAGGTCACGATTTGTCACTTTCTTGTCAGAGGCCAGTATAGGCTTTTCTGCTGCATATTGGTTCATAACTGTTGTGCCTTCAAGGTTGGTGGTTTTCCTGTTTTGCACTCTTGTTTGCCCTGCCGGTTCCGGTCCGGAGGGAATGATTATAGCATCAATGGTTCTAGGTTTTTGATCCCTCGACAGTTAAGGTCTGTGCGCAGGGTGTCCCCCGGAGCCTCTGTGTCCGGGGTCGGAGATAGAGTCTCCCCTTCTACAGTTCAAATCTGTGGGCAGGTTTATGATCCCTCTCCAGTTCAAGTCTGTGTGCAGGGTGTCCCCCGGAGCCTCTGTGTCCGGGGTCGGAGTTGAAGGCTCCCCTAGTTCTCCATTGTTGCATTTTGGTTTGACGTACAATTGCATTTTGTTCTTTGCCATGTTCTAGGTTGATAACACATTACTACTTTGCATATAGTATTTTCTTTTTGGGGTCGGAGTTGAAGGCTCCCCTAGTTCTCCATTGTTGCATTTTGGTTTGACGTACAATTGCATTTTGTTCTTTGCCATGTTCTAGGTTGATAACACATTACTACTTTGCATATAGTATTTTCTTTTTTATTATTTTTTTCTCTCAAAACTGTTTATTGCCTATTTACATAGCATTTTGTGCTCTTCCTCTGTTCTGGTCTGTTCAGTTCTCATCTTCGCACTTCCTTGTTGCCCATTCTTCTCTCCTGCGCCCTTCCTCTGCCACTTGTGCCCCTACGTTCTCATCCATGAGTGCGGCCTTCACGCCCTTCCATTGTTTACTTTCTTCTCCTTACGATCTATTTTAGCAAGGTTTGGGTGTCCATATCTTTTGTTCAGTTCCACTTTTAGTCTGCTTTACTGACTGGCTTTGTCAGTTGCTGCCGTGTTCTCTCGTTCCGCGAAGGTACAGAAAGAGGAAGTAACTTGTGGTATTTTCAGATTCCCCCCTCCTTTCTCGCCCATTCTTGCACACTGTGGTGCTCCACCGTGTTTAGTGAGATTTAATATCTAGGTCCTTTGTACTGTACTTTCAGTTTTTATGACGCATCTTTTTATATCTTTTTGATTTGTCTTTGAATATGTTGTCATGGTTGATATTTGTTTTTTGCCTTGCTGTTTGATTTGTCTTTGAAAGTATTGTCATGGTGGATATTTGTTTTTGTTCCATGTAAACTGTCCATTGCTTTGCTCTGTGTAGTAGTTGTGCTTTGATGGTGCTTCTCTGTGCGTCCAGTGACATAGCGTCTCAGTCCTAGTTGCACCATCTCCCACAGCCGCCAGGTGCCCTACCTGGCCTTCCCTTTCCCATTGCTGTCTGGGTTGTATCTCCCTTTCCTTATTGCAGCCCTGCTAGGTAGGTGGCTAGCCGTCTAAAGATACGCACTGACGTTGCTTCTCCTTGCCTCTGGAATAACGAGGGTCTTTGTCTATCATTAGCCATAGCGACTGATAGCCAAAAAGGGGGGACGTATATCCAAGTATTCCTCCTAGCCCCTTGACGTCCTCATCACATCCTCTATATCCGTGATGTCCAACACCACCCCACGTACTATAAATTGCTCTATCCATCTGGTACATGACGTCCCTATATCAGTCCATAACACTACTTCTAACACGTTAACAGAGCTTGATAACAAGAGCCGAGAGAGACTAGCCACTGCTTGGGAACTTCTGGGGTTCATCTTCACTCCCAACACCCAGGTTCACATCTCTACCATTTCCATGACTGACGTATGTGCAACCACACATACATTATTCTGCAACTCAGCCAACTCATCTACCTCTGACGCCCTATCCACGTCCCACTCCACTCATTCGATCCATTCCGGTCTCTCAGACGGCTCAAACTCCATTGTCATCATTGATGGGGAAGACTCAGATTCATCAGATTCTACGCAGTCTGTTGTAAGTCCACCCATTCGTCACCACCAAGACCAATAGCCCCATGCGGACGCTTCAGGCAGAGAAAGGAACACTAGATCGATTCCCCAACTTTCCCAACATCTAGGGTAAAGATACAAGCAGGGCACACCCAAGCAAGCGAATAACATTTCTCCTCACAGGCTCACAGCGAACAACACAGATACTAGTGTCCCTATGAATAAGATACTGAGTTCTACTATATATGAGAATACCTACTGACTTTGACATATATTTTATCTTAAAATTGAAAATTGGGAAAGACTGCTAGTTCTATCAAGCTTTTGAACAATATACCCATGTCAGTCTAAGATTGCCTATGCCAGTTGTGGCAGCCAGCTCCACTACCCTGGTTGCGCTGCTGCACAGAATCAAGAATTATAAGACGGTATATACCTCTGTGTCATTAAGGGTGTAGAAGAGGGACCTATACAAGATCTCAATTACAGCAACTAAGAAGGAAGAGTATAGGCAGAGAGTGTCACACCATAGACCCCCCATTAAAAGATTATCTTGCATTTATACATCTAACTGGGGGGGGCGTTTAACATGGAATGCTTCTAGGTGGGCAATAAATAGCAGCTAAAGCTTCAATGACCCTAGCACCAAGGAAATGGTATGAGGAATAAGACTCCCAATGCTGCATGATTTATTACTCTAAAATAAGCTTTACAAATATTGGCAAATTCAAAAATTGTTTCTTCAGAAATAACATTACGCGTTTAGAATATACCAATCTTTTATATCAAATATATGCGTTTCAATTTTGATATACATACATTAATTTAACAAAACACTAAATAGGTTTTAATTTCGTAAATTGAACTGCATACTGGAGAGCTACCAGTAGCTCAAGAGCTACTGGTTGGAGAAGCTTGTTGCAATCACAAAGCAGTGGTGGTTGACATGAGCATGTAGTGTGTTTTTCATTGTAGGTTATATTTTTAAGTAGTTCCATTGATTTAAGATATTATTCTTTGCATTTTGAATGAGTCTGATTTGCACTCTAGAAATGTGCATGTAAATGCCAAGACTTTGCCAGATGCCCAGTGTAATGTTGAAAACAGTTCTTCTACCATATAAATGAGGTCTTTTCTCTATAACGTGCACATCTATTTATGTCATAAATTTGCAAAGCACCCCCTCAAATAAAAGCAGCCTTGGTTTAGTGCCACAGGAACATGACAGTTCACCCTTTCATTGCATTTGTATGTGCTTTAAAGTTGTAAATTCGTGCACGGTTAAAAATTCTGCATTTAGGGATTTCTGACTGATTGCTATTGAACTTTTAAATAGTCATTCTGAACTAATAAGTTGTCATGATAGCTGCACCTGTCAGTCAAATGACGGCAGTCAATATACCGCCTGCGCTGCTACAACAGCTCACCATGCAATACATCCAGGCCCCATTACAGCCTGCCATATTATACGTAGCGACCCAGCCACAACAATATGCACAATACGTTCAGGCCCAACGACAGCCAGCTGATCAGTACATACAGCCACAGCACCCAGTACCATACATAGCAGCACAACATGCCTACAGAAATGACCAACAAAATTATTATATAAATAACAGAAAGAATGCCACCAGAAAATCGGGTATACAGGGAAGAGTAAATGGAATGGTACAACTGAGGTTCCAATCACAGCCAACACAGCGCACTTGTTATTATTGCCACAGAATAGGTCACATGCAAAGACAGTGCCGCAATAGGCTTCGAGACCAAAGCCAGCAACTTATGAGTCCAGCCCAACAAGGACTAAGCCCCTATGGCCCCTATGAATGTGGCCCAAGTCCAACAATAGTTCCTGCGAATGCACGTTCCCATGCAACAGCAACAATAGACACCTATACACAAAATAATGCGCCAAAAAGAAAGAAATGCTGCAGCACCCAGGTACTAAGTACAAAATAATTTATTCTTACCAGCATCCGAATTCAGTCCTAGTTTAAGTAGGCAAGCAATGGTCTGAATGCAGGAACAGATCGGGGAGGGTGTGACAACAGGGCACTGACAGTTGATGTTCGCCATTACAAAATAGGGTTTGTGAAATTTTGGCTTGTGTTCAGGTTGAATGATGCCACTAGACTTAGAGCGACGTAGATGTCGGAATCTCCCACAATTTCTTATGCACAGAAATAGTGAGAGAATAGGGGGATAAAATGATGGAATGGATTATACGGCGTTTACTCAGCGTGCACGACATACAGAGAACATGAGCCTGAGTTTAATGTGATGTTAAATATTCTGGTCAGCATAGCCTACAAATTAAAAAAGCACATGTTTTTAGATGTTACAAGGTGACAAAAGAGTTAACATGCTTTCTCTGCCGTTGGAAGTAACCAACCACAAGATTCTGGGCATTGAGCCAGGCAGGAAATACATTTCCTGTGGTCTGTAACGAGGCAGTTGGAACGTCGATGATCGCAGGATCACACAAAATGAGAAACATATACATATGTATATATACAAATATATATATATGTGCATAACAGAAGTAATATGTAGGTATATTAATAATTTTTTTCTAGGTTCTTCAAAATTGCAGGAGATACTGTACGGCGACTGTGCTAAAATGCATTGAGAAAGACAAAAGGCTAACAAAATGTTGCAAAGAAATGGTACGTTCCTGATTCAGGTAGTTTAGTGAAATGTTTTAGAATTTCGGTTTATGAGCCTGGGGCAGGTTGTGGACAAGGTGTCACTGTGACAAAGATTTTCAAATATGTTTGACGGTGAGACAAGCTATAGCCCAACATTTTTTAAAGTTCCTTTTTTTTAGATAATGGATTTTTCTTTAAAGTATCAGATTCTTTCCTTCATTTAGAGTTCCCTTCATACCCCAGCTAGCCAACACACAACATACAGCAGTGAATAGCACTACTATTGCCAGGCCGGTTGAAGTACAGTTGCAGACTTCAGATGGTTGTACATATTTTTTACCTGCTTTAAAAGTTTAAATACCCTGGAATTATGACAGTATCATGTTTTAGGTGTTTAGTGTATTTCCCGGTCAGGGAACCAATGTTCTAAGGTTTCACAAAAGTATTATGTATGCATCAACACAAGTGAAAAATCTTCTGAAATAATGAAAAATATTAAAAATAACAAAAGTTTGTATACACTAACATGCACTGCGAAGTTTCTTTCAAAGTCAGGTCCAGGAAGTGGGGCCACATCAGTTCTGGGCTTCGACATATGAATAATGGAACACAGATCTTGGCCCAAAGACTTTTGGAAATAATAGACTACTAACCAGCAGCTGTCCCCATTGCCAAGGGGAAAGAAATAACAGAACAGACTTCAGGGTCAACTCTACAAATCAGAGAAGATTAACTTGTTTCCATTTGACTGTCCAAAAGGAAGAAGGCGGTGACAGCTTGGTCGTTTATGGATTCAGACGTAACCACAACACCTGCCGCACAGAAGTGTCTTATCTAAAGTTATGTATTTTGTATTATAATATTTTGCAATACTGACAGAAGTGGCATTAGGAAAATTGAATTGGTTTTGTCTCATTGTGTTAATAGGAAGACTTGTATTGCTCATATCTTTGAAGTTGCCAATAGCAACAAAGTCACTTCCAATATATCTGTTAGCACATGGAATAAATAGCCCTTGCAAGTATGCAGAAAGGTTCAACACCCCCTCTACCAGCACAGTTAGCACCCCAGAATAAGTGTATTTGCAACATGTGTCCTCATCGCCCTCCTCTGATGGAAGTAATAATGCAATAATAAGAAATAGTGCCCAAGCAGCTAGACAGCATCCTGCTCACGATTCTCTGCAAAGTATGAGATACAGTCAGATGACAACAATAGGTAGACAGAAGACTAAGGCACTGTTACATGACTCATACACTCCCCATGCAGGGAGAACAGATAGATTTTCTCACCTAGGAAGATACGACCACAGACTATAGAACACCTCCTGCAGGATACACAAACTAATGTCAGATTATTGAGGCCACTGTCTCTAAAGTGTTTATACATAGAACAGAAAGGGACAACTCCTCCACCTCACTGATGCATGAGGTCATCACTGACACATGCAGAATGGAAGTGAAGACAACAAGGCTATTTCAGATGACTGTTCATGGTATGGCCCATAGTGTAGTTTTTTGCAGCATCAATAGGTTTATGATAGCAGGGCATCTGTTAGACTATCATTGCTCCATCCGCCACACCCTACATTGCCCATAACAGATTAGAACGGCGCTGTTGTTATTCGCAAAAAGTTACGCCCATGGCAAAATTCAGTGCCCGAGGTCAGTTAAGGTATAAAGAAGCGCTCTTAGGGCAACATAGGGTAGACTAGGATTATAAAATAAGATAGACAGGTTGTCCACTTAGGGTGTATAAAATAAAAATGTCCAAAAGCATGAACTGATTTCAAACTAAAAGACACCTCTTCTCTCTTTTCTAGAATGGCATGTTACCTGTGGGGCGACACTCAAATTGAAAACAGCAGTTTTTTCAGACAATAAATATGGCATCTCTGACCGAATTGACGTTTTCTGGGCCTGCAGAGAATGGCTCTATCTCCAACAGCCCTAACGAAGAAGCAGCCTGAGCTCAAGAGAACATTGCACCAAGTCTCCATGATGGTTCCACCAGCAAATATCTCCCACATCGATGCCCATCTCTGGCTCTGTTATCTGGCTCCACGGACAAGAGCAGTGTGCTCAGTTCTAAGGGTGGACAGTGTTCAAAGACCCACCAAAGGAGTTTGCCGGTTGAACAGAGACGAGCTCTTTGTCCTACAGCATCATTGTGAGGCTCCAGACTAAGGCTGACGGACTCTGGCTTCGAAATACCAAGAGGAGAGTATGCCTTTGGATAAGGAGTGAGCTGTACATTACTAACAACGAAGAACATGGCTCAACTGACCAATGCCATCAACAACTTGAACAAGATAGAAAAGAAATGGATTGCTGGAGGAGATGCCATAGTAGAGAGCCACAGATTTCTTGAACTTTGACTGGATACCTTTGTGGCAGTTCTAAAAAGTTTTTATTTTTTTGCTGTTTCTTTTTGTGTTGCATCCCGCAGATGAGTGCCATTGTAGGAAAAGAAAGTTAGCACCAAGATAGTGGGGACAAACTACACTAGCATAGGTATTTACAGGTAGCTGGGTATGAGGACAAAGATCGTGTTCATTGGGATGGGACTGGAATACGAATGGAGATGAGCGAGTTAGCAGCACCTAGCACCCACTATGGAATACAAATAGCTCCTCCACTTCTCCCAGGTAGAGACCGTCTGAGTAAGAGCCCAACAGCAGCCCAATATGAACGCCTGCGTAATGAGCAAGATGCAGAGTATGCAAAAATACTCATGAGGCCAAATGAAGACAAAGCCAACGAACTAGATCAACAACAAGGTAGCTTTAAGTGTTATGTTAATGACATACCCTGGATACAGCAACTGGATGAAGGGTCGCAGAGATAATAAGTTAAAAGAATGTTCATTGAATGAACAAGAGCAGGGAGATGATAGAGGGGCCTTTTTATCAACCCTGGTAGCTTGAAGGCCCTAACTGGCCCTGCTAGAGTAAATCTGAAAATATGCTTGAAATCCCACAATTTTTGCTATGTATAATCAGCAAATGGGATCCCACAGATTCCCTGAATTTCAGGTTTATGGGCCCGAGCAAAAGGCCAAAGGTCACACCTTATGTTAGCAAAATCCACTGGGCCTAAATCATTTTTAAAACGTGCCTTTCTAGTGTGCAGGACACAGCGAGGTAACTTGAGCAACTTTGGAAAAGTACAGTAGCCTTTCACAAGCGCCATTTCAAGACACCCCACTCTCACACGTACACGAGACTCAGCTGGTGCAGAGGCAGATTGACACATTTCAGGGACTTTCCACTGAAACACGTAAGTTCCGCTCGCACATATATTTTTAGAAATGTACAGGACAAGAAGTCTTTGTCTATGTTCTGGGGTCAAGCAGGGCCAACCAACCATTGGGACACCTGACCACTCCCACTGTCCTAGGACAATGCGGTCAAAGCCACCTGCGTCAGAAAAGGCGTCAGAACAGTGTTAGTTCTGCATTTTTCAGGTATATTAGATTCAGCCCGTCAAATCTGAAGCCAGAGCTCTGCTGATGCGACCTTTGCATGCAAGCTCTCCGGCTAGCCGATTGTCTGACTTGGGACTTCAAATCCTCTCTCTCAGGTGGTAGACTTCCTAAGCCAGATAATACTTTTGTCTTTTTAAATCTCTGTCCTTGCTCTGTATTTTCCATTCACACCCAATTCCTTGCATTTTTAGGTTCCCTTAAACTACTAGGCCCTGCTGGGATAGTCTTCATAGTTAAAGTGCTTCAAGGCACTAGACTTTATAGAGTGTTCTGCTTTCCCTAACTAATTTCTATTGTGCCTTTTAAAAGATCCCAGTCCTTTTTGCACCTTGGATCTCTTTGAAATGTAAAAACTTGCATGGGTAATACTCTTCAGAAAAGCACCTTTGTAGGCGCTATGTTTTCTTTGAATGTATTCTGAATGTGAACTTGCGTTTTGTTTTAACCCTGACAGATTAAAGTCAGACTTTCAAACATTTCATTGCTCAGGCTGATCAACTAATAAATGCGTTTTTCTGATGTACTCAAGACTTAACAAATAAAATGCCACTTTAAATGTGATCTTTGTCACCTCATATCATTGCTCCTTGTTCCTCAGTGAAGTGTGCGTCGGTGACCTGTGACCACGGCTCGTGACCACAGCAGGGTTGTTTGTAGGTTGTGACTCGTGACCACACCCCAGAGGGCTTTCCTTCCCCCTCAACAATAGTCCAACTCCCAACAGGCCCCCATGTCCATAGAGAGGGTGGTGGTGGTGGGTGGGGTGTGTGCCAATGCCGACTGAATGTCAAACATAAATAAATGTACACGTTTAGGCAACATGACTCATCCTCACATTTTTGTTTTGCAGGGGATCCTAATCTGACTGCTGCAATTAACACCAGGCCTCCAGCATCCCCACACTCGGAACTTTCAGGGGACGATTGTCCAGCCACCTCCGGGGCAGAGGATGGTGCCGGATCAAGCAGCCAGCCAGGGACCTCTGGCTCGCAGGTCACACCTGCACCAACAACAACAACGGGCTCTGGCATCACCACAACACCGGCTACTGTGACCTGCACAGCTACCTCCAGCACCACCTCCACCACCACTACTACCACCACTTCTGCCCCTGCCACCCTGCCCAACCCACCGGCCAACGCTGGGGCAGCGCCATCCCAGCCACGCAGGGAGAGAGTGAGGCAAACCACTAATGCAAGGGCAGATCCTGCAGCCAGGAGCACGGCCGAAAGAAGGCCTGATGACACTACACCCAATGCCGTGCAACAGTGTCTTGAAGCACTAGTCGGGGTGGAGGCGGGCTATGCACGTAGCCAGGCACATGCAGACCGGGCCCACCAGGACTTTGTGGACAACACAGCGATGTTGGGGGCCATCGAGAGGCGGCTTGGCCAACTCGTGGACATTTTTAGCACGAGGACATCCATCAACACCACCCACCACACCCCCCCTCAAACAACGGCACCGGCCACAACACCGCCACCGCCACCTGCGCCCCTGGCGGCGGATGTGCCACCTGATCAGCCAGCGCCCCCAGCTGACTCCGGCCCGACACAAAGACGGAGGGGCCGTCCGAGGCAGGAAGTGGGCGAGAGCAGTGTCGGAGCTCCTGCCACACGCTCCAAGAGGAGCCGACAATGACTCTTTTGAGTACCTGAGCCTGCCATCCACCCTGCCAACTATCCGGTCCCACCTGGCACAGGCCTGCTGCACTAGGCACACACCACCCTATGTGGTGTCTGCACGGACATCTCATCTGCCATTACCTTGGACTGTCACTCCCCCACCCCTTCACTCCTTTGTAAATATGCACCTACACCTATGCACAATCTGTAAATAAATAACACTTACTCACTCAATGATGTGTTGCCTCCATGTTTATTCACATGATTGCATCAGAAACAGACGTAACCAGGTTCAGGGATCCAACTGGTACAGAATCATGCCGCAAGGGAGTGACCTAGGGAAACATAGAAATCGCAAACAGACGTTAGGAAACACCATCACACTCATCCCAACTCACTGCAGTGCAACTTACAACAAACCACACACATCACTACACGAATGGATGACACTACACACATCATGGAGAAGTGCATGTACTCATAAATGAAGACACACACACACATGCATACATCACATAACAAAACACATAGATGATGCCCAACACAATGACACAAGAGCAGCAAACCTACAAAGGGCATACACAAGCAGCACAAGAGGGGCACACTCACAATCAAGGGAAGTAGCGTTCAATGAGCTGGCGCCTCTGGTCCACACCTTCCTCCTCACCACTATCCTCATCAGTCGACATGGGTGGGTCGGGAGGGCGAGGAACTTGCTGTTCATCTGGGTCCAAGATCAGTTCAATGTTATTTCGCACAGCCAGGTTGTGGAGCATGCAGCAGGCAATCACAATCTTGCATACTTTGCCTGGTGCGTAAGGCAGGGCCCCTCCCGTCTTATCCAGGCACCGAAACCTAGACTTAAGCAGGCCAAATGTTCGTTCCACCTTCGACGTGTCCTACCATGGGCATCGTTGTATCGCATTTCTCCTGCTGTGGTGGGATTGCGAATTGGACTTAGAAGCCAAGGCCTGTTTGGGTAAGCCGAGTCGCCTGTGTATGTGGAAATTAGTGAGAGAGAGAAACATCACTACCTGAACATGTGGCCACACCAAGCCACCCAGATATCACTCCTGTCACCACAGCATACTCACCAACAAGCCAGGCTTGTGCCGGACGCAGATTTGCCATCAGTTGAGGGACAATGCTGCTCCGCATGATGTGGGCGTCATGTGCAGAGCCAGGAAATCTTGCACACACATGTGAGATAATGTTGTCGGCCTGGCACACCACCTGCACGTTAAGGGAGTGGAAGTGCTTCCGATTCCGAAACACCTGCTCACGTGCCCGTGGTGGAATGATCGCAATATGCGTGCCATCAATTGAACCCACAACGTGTGGTATGCGACCCAGTGCATAAAAGTAAGCTTTGACCGCTGCCAACTATGCCGCCTGTGGAAAATGTATGTAGTCATTCTTGTACAGCATCATGGCTGTCAGTACATCCCTAAGTACCGTGCTGAACATGGCCTGTGACATTCCCCCGGCATGTCCTATAGTGTACTGGAATGTGCCTGTTGCAAAAAAATGGAGTGCCGCCATCACCTTTTGGGTGGGTGAAATTGAGCCTGGATAGGTTCTCCGCGGCTGCAGGTGAGGAGACAACTGGTTCACAAGCTCCAGCAATCGACGTCGATCAAGCCTGAATTTCTTGATCACCTCCTCGTCCACCATATCCTCCAGCACAGTGTATGGGCGATGGACATTTTGAGCCCTCCTGCGTGGGAGTAAATGGAATGGAAGTCAATTCACATACAACGCATGTCTGTGCAACTCACTCACATGTCACCGCACTCTATCCAACATGTAATAGGCAGTGTTCAATTAGCATATGTGTGACATCTCTGATTGTCACAACAACATGGATTGACGTAGCAATGTGCACCCACCACAGCCCATGACCACCATGCCAGGGCCGCCAGGGCACGGCGGTAGAGGAGGGGGCCTGAAGCGGCGGTAGTTGGCATGGCCGGAACGGCGGTCATGGGCTGGGCCTGGCACAGCGGTAGTGGAGGGGGCCTGAAGCAGCGGTAGTTGGCATGGCCGGAACGGCGGTCATGGGCTGGGCCTGGCACGGCGGTAGTGGAGGGGGCCTGAAGCGGCGGTAGTTGGCATGGCCGGAACGGCGGTCATGGGCTGGGCCTGGCACGCCGGTCATGGGTAGGGCTGGGCCGGCCGGTGTAGGCTGGCTGATGCAATGTCACTGTCAGGGGGGTCATGAACTGCCATGTGCATGGACATCAGCTTATGGATGTTTTGGCCTCCACCTCCCCCGCCGAATACGTGCCCCGTCATGGTGGCGCGACTGTTACAACTTTGTTGCAAATGATGCATCCGTCCCGGTGTCTAGCACGTGCACTTGCCGGTGTTTGAGCGTGACGGTCTGTGCACGTGTAGCCAATGGGAGGTGTGGACATGGGCCACGGTTGGCCAATAGCAAGTACCGTATGCTGTTCACCGCAACACCAGGGCCAATCATTGGCCCAATTCCAAACACGCTCTCACGGCGGACCAATGGCTGGCGCCGTATGCCACTGACATGGCCACAGGGCCCTATATATGTGTGATGTGCAAAAGCATACTTTCTACGATGACCACCGACTGCTGCCTGTGACCATCACCTCCACCTGCTGCTGCGGAGCTGACCACCGACTGCTGCCTGTGACCATCACCTTCACCTGCTGCTGCGGAGCTGACCACCGACTGCTGCCTGTGACCATCACCTTCACCTGCTGCTGCGGAGCTGACCACCGACTGCCGCTCTAGTGCCATACTCCGTGACCTTGCCATGTCGAGAGTCAAAGAGGTCCGGTCTCGTCCCTTCACCGCCGCGGAGCTGGATGTCCTCGTGGACGCTGTGCTCCGCAACTACGGACGCCTGTACAGCGCACCCGGACAGGCGGTAAGTGCAGTGGGGGATAAGGTGTAGTGCATGAGGTGTCATATGACACCTGGGCTCTGGAAACTTGGCGGTGTGATGTGTGACCAACTAAAGAATCAATATGTGCATGGCTGCAGAAAGAAATGTGTTGCTCCTATCTGTGTGACTGGCCAACTGTCCACTGACTTCCACCCTTTTGTCTCCCATCATGGTAGGTGAAGCTGCACCTTCGCAAGGACGTGTGGAGGAGCATTGCACGTGAAGTACGAGCAGCGGGGGTGTCCAATAGACGACATACACACTGCCACAAACGCTGGGACGACATTTCCAGACTGAGCAAGAATGTAGCGGAAGTGACACTAGGGAGGATTCCAAGGATGGCACGTCTGGCCCGACGCTCAATGACCCCTCTCATGCACCGTATCATAGCTGAGACGCATCCCGACCTGTCCGAGCGGTTGCGTGTGGATGAACAGCAACGTGGCGGTAAGCATACTGTCAGTGTATGTTGCTTGTGAGTGCAATGCATGTATGGTTGCCCACACACATTAGGGTCTTCCGTCGATCGTGAGGCTCTTTCCAATGGCATGTTGGTGACATTGCCACAGTAAAATTTCACTTCCAGATGCCGCATGTTGAGACGCCACCTGCTAAGCGGTTCAGTTGTCATGCACATGCTGTAGTGCTCCGTCACCCCTTGGCAACACTTGTGTGCAGATGTAGTTCCTCATGGCCAGTATGCATGCTGTACATGTATTACGGCCAACGCCACTGAATTCCTGTGAGGATGACTGGTTGGGGTGGGCCGTGTGCAGGTTGGGGGATCAATGGACATTGTCATCAGTGGCTTTAGGGATTCCGCAGCTGTACTGTACGTGTGTGTGCCCATTACTTACACCCATTTCCTGTGCATTTCAGCTTTGGCAGAGGGCACTCAGCCACAGACGGCGGAGATGACAGAAGGCAATGCATCCGGATCAGACGTCGCGCACACGCAGACTGACACCGAAGGGGCCAGCGCCGGAGAGGGCGACAGGACCGTCCCGGAGGACTCGCATGTGGAGACAACATCGTCATCATCTTCCGACAGTGTTGGTGAGTCAGCACTGTTGTCACAGACTGGAAGTGGGCAACCAACACCTTCGGTCGGGACACAGCACACAGGGCCCACCCTGCCACCAACTGCACCATGTACTGTTCGTGCACGCAGGAGTAGGGGGAGCAGAGTGGCGTTCGGTGTCGGCACCGCTGCCCCATCCTCGGTGAGCCAAAATGCACTTTGTGCAGAGGCTGTTGATCTGCTGCGACAGCTGTGTGTGGGCCAGACCAATATGATTAATGCTTTCCAAGACCACGATAGGAAGTTGGGGCAGGTGGTGGCATTCATGGAAGGTATGCATGGTGATCTGGCTGGTGTACACAGGACACTTCAGTCATTGTCTAACAGTGTGTCGTCTGCCATTGTACAGTCGCATGGACTGGGTGGTACTTCTGTTCCACCATCTACAACTCTGGATGTGTCAGGGGGGAGTGAATTTTCTGACCAGGACTCTAATACAGGTTATTGCACTAGAAGCAGCGTCAGCCAGCACGTCAAGGCACGGAGGCCTCAGACCCCATCCCCTAGGTCAGGTAAATCTGTTCACAAGGACAACGTCAGATATAGTGGAGTACACACACGTGAAGCAAAAGAGGGGTTGGGTGTAATGGCTACACATGCTGCACAGCCATCCCACACACAAGGTACTACCAAGCCAAGACTCACTCCCGCTTCCATTGACACTACCTTGTACGAGGACATTGAGAAGACGAATACATCTCTTGAGGGCTCGCATACTCCCAGTGCCAGGGACACTAGGAAGGAAGGAGCCACTTCCAAGGGCAGGGAAACCAGGAAGGAAGTAGGCACTCCCAAGGGCAGGGAAACCAGGAAGGAAGTAGGCACTCCCAAGGGCAGGGAGACTAGGCAGGAAGGAGCCACTCCCAAGGGCAGGGAGACTAGGCAGGAAGGAGCCACTCCCAAGGACAGGGAAAGCAGGAAGGAAGTAGGCACTCCCAAGGGCAGGGAGACTAGGCAGGAAGGAGCCACTCCCAAGGGCAGGGAAAGCAGGAAGGAAGTAGGCACTCCCAAGGGCAGGGAAACCAGGAAGGATGGAGCCACTCCCAAGGGCAGGGAAACCAGGAAGGAAGGAGCCACTCCCAAGGGCAGTGAAACTAGGAAGGAAGGAGCCACTCCCAAGGGCAGGGACAAGGACAGTCACAAGACAAACGCACCTAAGAGGAGCACGGACACTCCCAGGGGCAGGGACACACACGGGCAGAAGGGGTGTCCTGGGGATATGTACACCACAGACGACAAGTCTGCTGCCTGGAAGAGGGCACCATCCAGGGAACAAGGAAAGTCCGCAGACAACAGTACTCCTACGGAAATGGAACATCCAAGGCCCAAGGCATCTCCCATGAACAGTGGCGCTGTCAGGGACAGGCATACATCACCCATTGTTGCACTGAGGCAGCTGTTTTCTGGGAAACGGAATACAGATGTCTCCGCAGTGGAGTCACCCCTTACCTCCACTCCCATCAGGGCCCGTCAGGGACGGATGCAGGTGGACCCTGTAGTGGCATCCCCCATGACACATGTTGCAGAGGCCACAAGACAGCCACACAGCAAACGACAAGCAGGCTCCAGCACGTCCCCAGAGAGCATTCCCCCCCCAGCACATGCACCTCCCATGGTGGGTGAAATTTCTTCTCAGTCCGGTCCACTTGTGAGTCCTGTCCTGTCCAGGGTGCAGGCACATGTCCAAAAGAAGCGTAGACACACAGCATTGACACATGCCCAATCCGATGTCGGCCAATTGCAACTATCCCCCGCTCCCAGAGCCACCCTGCCTCCTGGACCATACAGCCCTGTGGCTCATCATTTCAGTGGTCCCATTGGTGCAGGTGCAGTTGACTCGCATGTGTCTGTTAGTGGCAGGGTATCAGTCGAGACATATCCTGTATCAGGTGCTGGCAGTGTATCTGGGTCTATGGGCCATGTGTCAGTCACTCGGTCTGTGGCTGTGTCTCACACTCCTGTATCAGGCGCTGGCAGTGTATCTGGGTCTATGGGCCATGTGTCAGTCACTCGGGCTGTGGCTGTGTCTCACACTCATGTATCAGGTGCTGGCAGTGTATCTGGGTCTGTGGCTCACGTGTCAGTCACTAAATCTGTGGCTGTGTGTCACACTCCGGTTTCTGGTGCTGGCAGTGTGTCCGATGCTGGTACTTCACGCAATCCACCTGATGTGTGCTGTAAGTTGCTTTAGTGTGCCTTCTGATGTACTGCCTCTGATGGACCTGCTCTGGTGTCCACACTGCCCTGTTGCTGCCCTGTTGCTGTTCTCATACTGATGTACTGCCTATGATGTACCTGCTCTGGTGTCCACAATGCCCTGTTGCTATCCACATACTGATGTACTTCCTATGATGTACCTGCTCTGGTGTCCACACTGCCCTGTTGCTATCCTCATACTGATGCACTGCCTCTGATGTACCTGCTCTGGTGTCCACACTGCCCTGTTGCTGTTCTGATACTGCATTGTGCCCTCTCATGTGCTGCCTCTGATGGACGTTTTCAGTGCAATGGACTGTTGGAGCACTTGGCCCCTCTCATCTACTGCCTCTGATGTACCTGCTCTGGTGTCCACACTCCCCTGTTGCTGTTCTGATACTGCATTGTGCCCTCTCATGTGCTGCCTCTGATGGACGTTTTCAGTGCAATGGACTGTTAGAGCACTTGGCCCCTCTCATGTACTGCCTCTAATGTACCTGCTCTGGTGTCCACACTGCCCTGTTGCTATCCTCATACTGATGTACTGCCTCTGATGGACCTGCTCTGGTGTCCACAATGCCCTGTTGCTGTTCTCATACTGATGTAGTGCCTCTGATGTACCTGCTCTGGTGTCCACAATGCCCTGTTGCTATCCTCATACTGATGTACTGCCTCTGTTGTACCTGCTCTGGTGTCCACAATGCCCTGTTGCTGCCCTGTTGCTGTTCTCATACTGATGTACTGCCTATGATGTACCTGCTCTGGTGTCCACAATGCCCTGTTGCTGCCCTGTTGCTATCCTCATACTGCTGTACTGCCTCTGATGTACCTGCTCTGGTGTCCACAATGCCCTGTTGCTATCCTCATACTGATGTACTGCCTCTGATGTACCTGCTCTGGTGTCCACAATGCCCTGTTGCTGCCCTGTTGCTGTTCTCATACTGATGTAGTGCCTCTGATGTACCTGCTCTGGTGTCCACAATGCCCTGTTGCTATCCTCATACTGATGTGCTGCCTCTGATGTACCTGCTCTGGTGTCCACACTGCCCTGTTGCTGTTCTGATACTGCATTGTGCCCTCTCATGTGCTGCCTCTGATGGACGTTTTCAGTGCAATGGACTGTTGGTGCCCTTAGCCCCTCTCATGTACTGCCTCTGATGTACCTGCTCTGGTGTCCACACTGCCCTGTTGCTATCCTCATACTGATGTACTGCCTCTGATGGACCTGCTCTGGTGTCCACACTGCCCTGTTGCTATCCTCATACTGATGTACTGCCTCTGATGTACCTGCTCTGGTGTCCACAATGCCCTGTTGCTGCCCTGTTGCTGTTCTCATACTGATGTAGTGCCTCTGATGTACCTGCTCTGGTGTCCACAATGCCCTGTTGCTGCCCTGTTGCTGTTCTCATACTGATGTACTGCCTCTGATGTTCCTGCTCTGGTGTCCACAATGCCCATGCTCCATCCTAGACTGTGATGTTGCTCCGATTCTGCGTAAATAAAATTGTGATTCATGTGTCGTGGTTTGTCAGAGTCATTCTTGCGTGTGTGATGCTGGTGTGGATTAGTATTTTCTTGAGAGCGGTGGGTTCAGATACATGTCACTCTCCCCTACCTGGGTCACGACCCTTGGAGGCGTTGCCGTACACAAGCATATGTGCATTTTGGGACATGTCACTCCCCCCTCTCTACGTCACCGCCCTTGCCGGTACTCCTCTCCAGACAGCGAATGGTTTGTAGCCTACCTGCGTCGTCGTCGATGGTGGGCCAAGACGAGGACGTAGTGGATCGCGTAGAGTATCGGGTAAGCCTGTAGTGCAGGGTCCATGTCGGCGAGCGGCTCGTGGTGGGTATGGTCGCTGTGGAGCATCCGCCGTGTTCAGGCAGGTTGTTTTTCCGCCGCGCTTTTATGTGTGTTTTCCGCCATCTTGATTTGGAGGACGGTCCTAGTCGTCAGTCCGTACGGCGGAGTCTCTGGAAAGGTTACGTCCGCCGCGTGGTTGGGTGTGGTGGTGCGGCGGACCGTGTTCTACCGCCGCGGACGGATTTTGGCACGTATTTCGTATCCTGATTTGGCGGACGGAGTGTCCGCGACGGGCGCACGGAAAATAGGCTTGTTCCGCATACTCTGGGTCTGCGGAGGCACTTCCGTCCGCCATCCTAATGAGCCCCTAAGTTAGGGATTAGCATTTACAAAACCTTATTTTACTCACACAAAACCATTGAAATTCACATATATAGTTAGTTGCACTAACTATATATCGCGCACCTGCAATCCACTGCTGATGATGTCACATATTACATCATTCATGACATGGTCATATATAGTTAGTGCAACTAACTATATATGCGAATTTCAATGGTTTTGTGTGAGTAAAATAAGGTTTTGTAAATGCTAATCCCTAACTATATATGGTCTATAACCTATGGTTTTTTCAGTGAATTTTCAAGGTTTTGTAAATGCTAATCCCTAACTATATATGGTCTATAACCTATGGTTTTTTTCAGTGAATTTCAATGGTTTTTTAATAGCAAATATCTAAAGCTGTAAAATGTATTCTTCTTTTAAAGGAAAAATATATTTTATATGTTTTTAATATAATTTTTCTATGCATCTGCCAAACCCTAACCTCTTAATAGTGCACTGTGGTGGAAATTATTTTGGGACTATGACTGGGGTTGGTCTGGAAATGCTTTTAAAGGACACCTTTCATCAATTGATGACACTTTTTCCCCAAACTGCCTTGGTATATTCCAATATATGCCAAAGACAGAAATGGAACTGGTCCAACCAATTTTTTCCACAATTTGAGAAAGCACGGAAACATGTGAATAAATCTGTTTCTGCTTACATGAGAGACTTTAGAATGGGTTCAATATGCAACAATAACTTGCGTTACAACATGCAAGACATCTACAGAGGAGATGGTGTGCACTTCTCAGATGAGGGGAATAGAATATTCCTCCTGAATTTAAAACTGTGCATTGGAACCTACTTGTAGGTACCTAAATCAGCCACAGAACCCAATAGCTCTTTTCAGAGCTACCCTACCTCTGATCATTCTAAACGTTTATCGTTTTCTAACTTTTTTCACCAAAGTACGCTCCCCGGTTCGCTTACCGGTGCGCGTACCGGGCGCTCCCCCGCGAAATTTTTCAATGTTTTTTTTACTTTTGCATATATCCTAGAGGGTCACAAAGTGTCTACCGTGCCCCCTTCTACCCATTCGGGCACGCACCTGTGAGCGCTCGCTAAAAAAAGGTGGGAAAGTAATCTACAGAAAAACCACTGGAGACACTTTCATCAAATATAGAATAGGCCCTACTACATATCAGTCCCTACCATTTACCCAAATTTGATGGAATTCCATTGAGAAAATTATGCTGTAGGACTGACTAAATATCCTGAGGTAAATTACATGACAGAAACACCTATGAAGTGTTAGAATTGACAACCAATTAAAATGTTACTTTCATTTTCTACTATTATTTCAAGACATTTGATTGGTTATGTACCTGAATATATATAAAGAAAGAGAGAGAAGCACAGCCATTTTGACTACTACTTCCTGAAGTACATTTCAAGAGCATTTTGACTGTCAACTTTAACTTCTTTTTCAAAGGTAAGATATAATTTTAAAAATTTGAAAGGAGAACTATGTTATGCACTTTAAATTAAATAAGGAAAACGTTTTCAGATAGTTACATACTGTCCCTCTATAAGAGTTAGTCATTGAGAAAGACTTAATTATTTAAATTATTGATTGAGTTAGGCTTCTGTGGTATAATTATGAATTTACTTAGGCTTCATCACAGGCACTTTTTAATAGTTTTACTTCCTGCCTGAAACCATGCACTGCCCAAAGATTACTTCACTGTTGAAAACTCACAAGCACCTGTCTGAACTTAAACCCAACAGTGCCCTATCTCCACTGATATATTTTTTATGCAATTTACAGCAAAAAAATGGAAGCACAGCCAAAAGAAAATACAATTTCATTTGAAATTAAGATTGAAAGCAATCCAAACCAAGAAAAAGAAGAACTAGAGTTTATGGATGAATCAGTAGACCAAGAATTATTAAAATGTGCTGAAGAATGTGAATGTGATTCTTGGAATGAAAAGGAGGACATTCCTGATGATTTAATGTTAGAAATTCTCTTAGATTTTGAAAAATCAGAACAATAAATTTAAATTTTAAAAGTTAAAATTGTTTGAGACATTATTCTTTTTAATATGAAAATTATGAAATAGTACCCAAAAAGATAAAATATAAACTGAGACTTAAAATATACTGTGCAACTTTTTTTGTGTTACATAGTAAGTTTGCTCATAGTTACTTCCTTTCTCCCACTATATTATCTCCAATGTGTATTTAACATCTCTTTATCATCTCCTGCCTCCATGTTCTTTCTGCTTTCCTCACAGACTATGCTATGAATTCCATATACCACAATAACTTCTGAAACAACATGCAAGATATCTACAAAGAAAATGGTGTATATTTATTTTTAGACTCTGCATTGGTACCTACATGTTGGTACTTAAATAAAAAAAAATAAAAAAAATACAACAAAAAGAACAATCAATAAACATACAATATTTGAACATTCTTTCATTCTTTTTTCCATATATTACGCTCCCCGGACCGCTTCCCGGTGCGCGTACCGGGCGCTCCCCCCGCAAAAAAAACGATAATAATTTTTTTTTTTTTTGCCCCGCGGGGCCCTTTTAAAGCCCCCTCATCAAACCTAGGGGGTCAGGGAGGATGTACTCTGCCCCCTTATGCTCATTTCCCCCTTTGTTTTTGCCACCTCTTGTGTCTCGATCCTACAGAGACACAAGATGGCGGCCGCTCCGGACTGTTTAGAATGTTTACAGTCACCGGGGAGCCAATCCGCTTCTCCTTGCGAAGTTCCGTTACGCGGCAGGTACGCGAACCGGGGCGCTAATCGGGACGCTGTCACAGATATATCTGTTTCTTAAAACGTTAATTTCTCAAAATCCACTGGAGCACATATATTGGGACATAGCAAAGGCACGTCGGGCAAACCATATCTACAATTTTGCCAAGTTCCGTATAAATCCATTCAGCTGTTCGGGCTAAAAGTGATTCCAACCGCCCTATGGGAAAATGAATGGGAAAAACGTGTTTTGGGACCCCCCTTTTTTCTCGGCCCCCACTTGACGAAACCCCCCCATATTTTAAGGGGCTGCTCATAAACAAAATGTGCAATTTCCCTGAAAATTCCAGCCAATTCCGTCCACAAACGCCAAAGTTATTCGACATAGAATTTTCAGAAATCCCATAGGAAAAAAATCCTAACTATATATACCTACTGGCGACCGCCAGTAGGTAATATATATATATATATATATATATATATATTCAAGATAAGATTCGCATTTCCATTACATGAAATCATCCGACACTCGTACGCGGGTATCATTAATTCAGGCTTTTTATTATTCTTGTTGCATTCATTAACGCGTTTCGGGAGTCAAGCTCCCTTGATCACGATGTTTGCACTACCATTAAATGCTTCTACATATACACAAGCAAGGTAGTAAACAGTGTGGAAGGACAGTTAAAATGCAGGCAAGTTATCTGCTAATCTGTCGGCCATTTTAACACATGCAATTGAAGGGAACTTTAGTGCAGCAACAGTGCAAAATACTGCCTGTTTCGGACGGACATCAGTAACAGGGTATTGAATATAAATATATCATCCTATTATCATGTTTTGCATATTATTCAACACAAATACATTAAGAACTTTGTTTTTAAAACGTGCAAGTGCATTAAGACCATCATTTTCAACAATTCAAACAATACGGGTTCCTCAATTGTCTGGGCAAGTGCCCCTAAACCATTAACACCTTAGAGAAAAATATTATTAGGATTATTTACTATTTCATATCACATGCTGCACAGCTTATGTTCCCAATTCATTGCTTTCATTAGACCTTAGACAACAGAATCATTCATTTATCCTAGTTTATCTCGTGGCTATACCAAACAGATTCAATTGGAATGGGAAAGCGATTCCTTGTAATGCTATTCAGTTCAAGATAACCTTGTTATTTCATCATAAAGTGCAAGTGCTTGTTTGTAAACAATAATACTCACTTACTGTAAACAACTACTCTATAGATTGCACATAATCCTAAGAAAAAGGAGAATAAAGTGCAAGTGCCTAAATATGCTACATATCCAAAAGTGCTAATGCTTAAACCACAACAATAGTACTCCGTGCTCTTTATGTAAACAATCCACTCATATTGCACATAAAAAAGATTTTGAAAGTGTCAGTGCATAAATAGTTAAAATAGCATTACATCTTTCATTCCATTATCAATGCCACTTCAAATTTCCAAATTATACTCCCACCTATGTATTAAAAGAAGCGAAGGAAAAAAGTTTTTTTTAAAACTTTTTGTCAATTAAAAATATTAACAATTCATACTTTCAATATGCAGTTGCGGTATGCTCGAGGCTGTTCTATCATTTCATTAAGTGTTCGTGCAATCAGGCTAAGCATGTATGCAGATCCTCATCCACATTTAAACCCTGTGGCTCTTTGCAATTAAACTCCAAGATATATCAATCAATCAATCAGGAGTTTGTTAAAGCGCAACTACTCACCCGTAAGGGTCTCAAGGCGCTAGGGGTGGGGGGGTGCAGGTTCCATTCCATCAAGGAGGGGGTCTGTCGAAGAGCCAGGTTTTGAGTTTTTTTGCGAAGATGGGGAGCGATGTTGTCTGTCTGAGGTGGAGCGGAAGGGCGTTCCATGCTTTGGACGCGAGGAAGGAGAAGGAGTGGCCTCCTGATCTGGTCTTTCTGGTGCAGGGGACCTCGGCGTAGGAGAGCTGGGCTGATCGTAGGGTCCTTTGAGGTGCGTGGAATTTGAGCCGGCTGCTCAGGTATGCTGGTCCGGTGCCGTGGAGGGCCTTGTGTGCGTGGGTGAGCATCTTAAAGGTGATTCTCGTCTCGACGGGGAGCCAGTGGAATGTGTGCAGGTGCTGGGAGATGTGGCAGTGTTTTGGCAGGTTGAGGACCAGTCTTGTGGCGGCGTTCTGGATGTTCTGTAGCTTGCGGATGAGGATTTTGTTTATTCCGGCGTAGAGTGTATTGCTGTGGTCGAGTCTGCTGGTGACCAGGGCGTGAAAGACTGTCTTTCGGCGTTCGAGGGGGATCCATTTGAAGGTCTTATGAAGGAGGCAGAGGGTGTGGAAGCAGGAAGATGAGACAGAGTTGATCTGGCGGTCAATTTTGAGCTCGGAGTCCAGGATGATTCCCAGGTTGCGTGCATGGTCTGTGGGGGTTGGCGGGTTTCCGAGGGCGGTGGGCCACCAGGTGTCGCTCCAGGCATCGGGGTTTGAGCCCATGATGAGTACTTCTGTTTTGTTGGTGTTTAGTTGTAGGCAGCTGTTTTTCATCCATTTGGCGACGGCTTCCATGCCTTCTCGAAAGTTGCATCTGGCGGTGTTGGGCTCGTTGGATAGGGAGAGGATGAGCTGGGTGTCGTCTGCGTATGACACGATGTTGAGTCCGTAGGTCCTGACGATGGGGGCAAGTGGAGCCATGTAGACGTTGAAGAGCGTCGGGCTGAGGGAGGAGCCCTGGGGGACTCCGCAGGTGGTAGGTGTGGGGTCTGAGAGGAAAGGGGGGAATCTGACCCGTTGCATCCTGCCGAAGAGGAATGAGCGGATCCAGTCGAGGGCCTTGTCCTGGATTCCTGCGTCGTAGAGTCTGCGCATTAGGGTGCGGTGGAAGACTGTGTTGAACGCCGCTTATAGGTCTAGGAGGATGAGGGCTACTGTTTCTCCTTTGTCCAGTAGGGTGCGGATGTCGTCTGTTGTGGCGAGGAGGGCATTTTCCGTACTGTGGTTTTTTCTAAAGCCGGATTGGGAGGAGTCGAGGATATTGTGTTCCTCAATGAATGTGGCGAGTTGGCTGTTGATGGCTTTCTCGATGACTTTCGCTGGGAAAGGGAGCAGGGAGATGGGTCTGTAGTTTTTGAGATCGGTGGGGTCCGCTGAGGGTTTCTTCAGGAGGGGGTTGACCTCAGCGTGTTTCCAGTCGTCGGGGAACGAGGTGGTTGCCAGGGAGCGGTTGCTGGTGTGGCAGAGCATGGGTGCGATGGTGTCAGTGGCACTGTTGAAGATGTGGTGGGGGCAGGGGTCCGTGGGGGACCCTGAGTGGATTGACTTCTTTGTCTTCAGTGTGTCTTTGGTGGTGAGGGCTGTCCAGTCATCAATCGCTGGTTTCCGGGTGTCGGGGTGGGTGGTGAGGGTTCAGTGTGTTGGTTGTCTTCGTCGAAGTTGTCATAGATGGTCTTGATTTTGTGGTGGAAAAAGGTGCTGAGTTTGTCGCAGAGGTCTTGTGAGGGAGGGATGTCGGTAGACTCGCTGGTGGGTTGGGCGAACTCCTTGATGATGCTGAAGAGTTCCTTGCTGTTGTGTGCGTGGGTGGAGATTCTGTCTTCAATCGCTTTTTTCCTCATTTCTCTGATGAGTTGATGGTGGCGGCTCTGAAGTTGTTGTGGGCTTCTGTGGATTTGGTGTTTCCAGATAAAATAAGTCTCAAATTTTGTAAGTTCACCTTTCCTGTTACCTCCTCTCTTCTTTTTTCGGGACCTCTGCAATGCAAGAATATTGCAGGCCTACGGGGTTACTCTGGTGGTGTAATTCAAAGTGCCGTGCTACAGGGTAGGATCTGTCCTGGTTGACAATGGCGCGTCTGTGCTGCAGGATTCGCTGATGCACTGGTAAAATAGTACTACCAATGTATATCTTAGGGCACGGGCACTGTAGTAGATAAACTACATATTCACTTTTACAGTTTATGGCACTTCTGACTGTTACTGTTTTGTTAAAAGAGGTTTTAAATTCTGTACGGTTCATTCCATGTTGGCAAGCTTTGCACTTTGCACTTTAAGCATCTTTTAAAACCAGGTTTCGACTTCAGCCAATCTGTATTGCTTTTCTTTTTATCTATGAACTCACTTTTTACAACTAGATCTTTAAAAGATTTGGATTTCTTATACGTAATTTCAGGATTCTTTTTAACCTTTGAACCTAGTATCGGATCATTCCTTATCAGATACCAGTGTTTTCTTAAAATTGATCTTATTTCTTTATGTTTGGTATTAAAGGTCATTATGAATCTAGAAGAAACTTGATTTTTCTGCGTCTTATCCAAATTCTTCAGTTTCTGGGTTCTAGATGGTTCAAAAAGTATATTTTGCCTAGTCAACTTTCTGGACTTGTTAGATGTGCCTTTCAGGATCGTCTCCTTGTACCCTCTTTGAACAAATCTCTGGGTCATTTCAATTTCAATCTTATCGTATTGCTCATCACTGCTGCAGGTGCGCCTAGCTCTATAATATTCCCCAAACGGAATACTTATTATAAGAGCTGTTGGGTGGGCGCTTCCAGCATGCAGGATTGAGTTCCCTGCAGTTATCTTACGGAAAACAGTAGTTTCTAATTTGCAGTCAGCTCCTCGATAAATAAATCGATTGATGTCTCCGTGCCCTGCCACAGCACGAAGACATCCTCGATATACCTGACCCATAATAGAATATGTTCCGTCCAGTGATCAAGGGGACCCCCTCTGAGCACCCGTTCCTCCCACCAGCCGAGATGTAAATTGGCGTAACTGGGGGCAAAACAGGTGCCCATTGCGGTCCCCCTCTCCTGGAGATAAAGATCACTGCCAAAAAGAAAGATGTTTTTTGTTAGACACCACTCCATAATTTCGAGGATCATTCTGCTCTGTAACACAAGTCGTGCCGGTCTCAAATTAAGATAGTGCTCACATGCCCTCAGCCCATCTACATGTCTTATACTTGTGTATAAGGTTGAAATGTCTAACGTTAGAAGAACCATTGTTTCAGGATCCCAACAAATATCATAAATACTTTTCAAAAAATCTGTTGAGTCCTTCAAGTAGGAGGGGAGTGATCTGACAATAGGGTTCAAGAAATAGTCAATATATCGCGATGCGTTCTCAAATAGGCTTCCACATGAAGAGATAATGGGCCTCCCTGGTGGACTAGTGGAGTTTTTGTGGATTTTTGGTAACATATAAAAGACTGGAACCACAGGATTATCTTGTTTCATGAACTTGTGCTTTAATTACTGCGTTATGAAATATGCATTCAATTGAGGTGTTTTGAAAATGTTCTGTCTATGCAATTTGATTCTTCACATATGACTCGAACTCAGCCCGCAGGTAGACCACTAAGTCTGTTTTCCATTACGTTGGTATGATGTCAATACCACGTGACTGTATATATTACTCACTTTGAAGTTGGTTCGTTCTCGTGACAAAGCAGGTTTACCCTGCGAAACGCGTCGAGAGAGCCGTTGAAAATAAACACGTTTCTGCATCTCAAAGTGGCCCGGATTCCTTTTCTTCACTGGGAACGTGTTTGGTTGGATATATATATAAAAACACACACATACATATACATGTGTGCGTGTGTGTATACATATATTTATATACACACAGATACATATATATGTGTGTGTATACATATATGCACACAGTATATGTGTGTTTATGTATATATATGTATATATATATATATATATATATATATATATATATATATATACACACACACACACACACACACACACATACATATCTATGTAGAGTGTCTTATAAATAGAAAATGTAAAATACCTATGTGGACGGCTCACTTGTCCAGGCAAATGTTGTCAACGTTTCACTATTCAAACATTGATCATATGAGTGCCATCAAGTGACTGCAAGCGTGCAAGGCTTGCACATAGTGGTGATTTGTGGTAGACACTCAGGGGCAGATTTACAAGCCTCTTGCGCCAATTTTGCGTCACTTTTCCCATGCGTCACTTTTCCCATGTAAAAAATGACACAAAAGTGGAGCAAGGGGCTTGTAAATCTGCCCCTCAGAATGGACCCCTTTTGGGGTACAGCACCAACTCACAGCAGTTAATTATTATAATCTGATCAATGGTCTTTCTGCTAATATTAGCAAAATGAAAATGATCTCTTTTGGGAGGAGTCTACATAAATCAAATGGGAGTTTGGAAATAACTTGGTGGAGGCAGTAAATTCAAATGTTTATTTGGGCTTCCATTTGAATAAACATTTAACTTTAGCACATCTAAACATACTGAAAACAAAGGCCACTACTGTACCAAAAGGTTTAGAAAGGTTCTCACAAGCATGCCAACAACTACAGCTTTTAGGGCCAAACTAATCCAACTTTTGAGCTACACCTCGATAGGGTTCAATGAAAAGAAGATCAACAATATTGGAACAATCTTCATTCAAAATGCTCGCCTTTTACTCATCTTAAGAAGTTCTACCCCACATGCAATGATCAGAGAGGCTGTTTATGGGGATCCCACTGACAGAAGGGCCTTTGGGCCGACCGTCGAATTACGGTGCAGGCGGTTGGACCCTTGAATCTTGTGGGCTGCACTGCCGCCTCTGACAGGATCAACTAATCCTATCACGGCGGCTGTCGGAATCGTGATCCTGAATAGAGGCGGTGACTGCTCAGGCACCGCCGTCAGGATCACAGTGTCCCTTTCCGAATGCCTTTCCGTGGCGGGCCCACTGCCATGAAAAGGCAAATGAAAATGGACTTTTTGGGTCCAAAGTAGGGCTCCTGTCCCCCTTGGGCCACTGCTAAGTGGCCAGGGGGGCACATGTGATGACCCCCTTACATCCATGCACCATGTTCCAGGTACCACATAGTGCCTGGCACACGGTGCATGGATGTTTGTAAAGTGTCTTTTCTTACTGCAGCTTGTTCTGCAGCCCTTTTCCAGGTCACAACAGAAGCTGCAGTCAAAAAATGCATTTTCCGACCGCCTCTAGGGCGGTCTTATCGTAATAGGGTGGATGGGACCGCTAACATATTGTCAGCCTGACACCTGCCTGCGACAATGGCATCATAATGTGTCCCCAAATCTTCCATCAATCCAGCATGCTTTGTAGGCAGCGAGATGTCATGCTGAATTTTCCTCAGCCTGGGAGACATTGCTGCTGCCCTTAGGCTTCAGTTGCTAGTGTGCCCCGGTGTGTGCTCTCTATGTGGTGCAGCCCAGAGCTGTTGAGGCGCAATTGTGCTCTACTCCCTTTGATCAATGAATGTATATCCTGCTTCAGGGCCACCTCTGCAATCCTGATCTCAATCCTGTCACACAAACAAAGCAGACAGTCCAGCCCAGATCACGGTGATCATCCAGGATTGAGGTTGAAGGGTCTGCTGATTGCGGATGTGACCCTTATATAGTGCCAAGCACATTGGAGGTGCTAGTTAATTTTCATAGTGATCCCCTATTGCAGGTATATGTCTTTTTTAACTCTAAGTTGTCCAGGCTCTTCGGAGGTGTCTTGATACACCAGTGACTGCAGTAGCAAAACATCTCAGTGCCAAGACTTCTAGGTGCTTTGGGAACATCTTATAAAACGAAGGACTTTATAGCGATACTTAAGGTAGTCCTACTTCTTGTTGAGCAAAAGAGAGGTCTGAGCACAACACCTCACTGATTGACCTGGTAATGCTGACACTTCACTGGGTCACAGCAAGCCTCTCTTCTACACTTCTGGCCCAGCTATTTCACACAGCACCACTCTCCAGGAGTAAGTGGGCTTCTTCCCTCCATTTTGTTGTAAGCAGCTGTTCCTGGCAATGTGCAATTTTTCCCAGGTTCATGATCCTGAACCTGCCAGGGGAGATGACTTGCATTCAAAATTCTTTACCAGTCATACTGGCCTATAAGAAATCCTGGCACAATAGTTGAGAGTTTTGGCCAAATCTTTATACTCATGCCACAAACTGAGTTTTTGAATTCCAGTGGTCCTGCTTTAGGAACCGTTCTCAGAATGATCCTAGGTTTTACATACTCCTACTAGACTGGTTCAGCCACAGTCTTTAACTCATAGTGTCAGCAGAAAGGAGTGGTGAGCTAGCATATCCCCATCAGGGGACCCCCAAAAGACACTAACGATGCTTCTCCACTCAGATACAACTTAACCTGTTGGGAGTAACACATCTGAAGAAAGAATGGAGCAGGAGAGGAGCAAGGATAATCTCAGTACTACAAGGGGAGCTTTCATCTCCTATCCCTCACACCATGGAGTCTAGTCCTGCAAAAAAGGACCTGACAAATGCTTTGAAGGAGCAGTCTTCATTGCTTTTGGGCAGGCTCCCTGTAACCTCCATCGTATCCACCACTCTTGCTCAGACATTTCTAAATGGATTCCCTGTTGTCATATTTAAACAAAGGGCATGCACTTCATTCTTAGTCTGAGACACAACTACAAATTGAATAGCCACACAACATACATAAAGACCTTCCTTGTTACTAAGATCAACATGCTGCTTCCACAGTCAGCCTTCTCCACCCACTGAGCTAACGGCAGTCATACCCAGTAAAGGAGACGTAGAATATAATATATATGTATTCTTACATTGGTTAGTGACCTGAGATTGTTTGTCAATAGTTTTATTGTTTTAATGATTTGCATCTTAGGAAAAGAATGAACATACTTTGGGTCTGATTATGAGTATGGCGGTGCAGCACTGGGTTTGCCCCACCACCGCACCGCAAAACCCATGGTCAGGCCACCTGCCAGATTATGAGTAATACATGTGTCTGGCAGGCTTTTGTTTGAAGTTTCTGTGAGAAAGTGCCATCTTTCTTGCATTGGTATGCCCCCATTTTTTTCTGAACTGCTGATGTGCTTTGACTGAGTGTGCCCTGGGCTCCTGCCAACCAGGTGCCCAGGGCCTGTGTTCCTTCACTAAAGCTGTGTTGAAACAAAACCCAATTGGCATCTCTGGCCACCTGTCAGACTCTAGTAAATGGTACCCTAGGTATCTAGGGCGTGGTGACCAGATAAGACCCCTAAGGGCAACAGCACTTATTGTGCCACCCTTGGGGGCCCTGTACCCTGACATCCACACACTGCCTTTGCAGGCTGAGTGTCTAAGTACAGAACTAAACAGAGAGTCGACATGGCACACCTCCTTGTGTGCCATGTCTACAACCGCACTGCCCTGGTATACATCAGTCACCCCTCTAGCTGGATGCCCTATGCCAGTGCCCAGGGCCATTCCTGGGCACTGTAAGTGCAGTGCTGCCATTAAGAGTATATGGTGCTGGGAGGTCATCATTACGAACTCCACAGCACCATGATGGCTTCACTGAAGACTGAGAAGTTTGGTATCAAACAGCTCAGCACATTAAACCCACACGGATGCCAGTGTGAGGGTTAATGTAAAATGCACCAGCGGGCATCTTAGAGATGCCCCTTGAAACCTAACCTACAATCCACGTCTTGACTGAGAGGCTGCCTAGGCTGCCACACAGCAGACATGTTGCTGGACCCCTTGGTGGAGAGCTCCCAGCTCTCCTGGGCCTGCAACAATGCACATCCTGGGCGAGGTGCTAGGTCTTCTCTCCCAGGATGGGAAGGGGGAAGCTTCAAGGGCCTGTCGCCTCTGTGAGCTTCTCCAGACCATTTGCTGTACCCAGCAACTGGCCCCCACCAGTTCTGACCCCCACTCTGGTGGGAAGACTGACGGGAAACCCTACGTCAAGAAGGGGTGGGGTGCCAGCCTGTGATAACCCCACCCCTCAGGTGGTAGAGGCGAGGTGAAGCACGACCCCGGGCTCCAGCCATCTTGAAGATGGGAAGCTCTGCCCAATCACAGCTAGGTTCCTGCCCCCCTCCAGCAGGAGAGGAGTAGACTAGGGGGTGTACCCACCCCAGGACAGGGACCTATTGGTCCCTGCCCTTTTCCTACCTGTAACACCCCTAAATTCAGTATTTAGGGGCTCCCTGAACCTTCCTTCCTCAGATCCCGATAAGAAAAGAAGAAAGATGATCAAGAAGAACAAGACCCGCCGTGCAGCTGCTAACCACAGGACAACACCGACTGGCTTGGCCTCAGCCCTACCGGCCTGTCGATCCTGGAACCTGCTCCTGCTTAATCCCGGTGACTCATGTGGACAGCAACCTTGGGACACCCAGAGGACCTGCCTGCCTTTACCCCCTCAAGGACTGCGACTCCCATAAGCAGAGGCTCTGCTTCAACAACCATACCCCTGGTGCCAGCCAGGAAGCACAAGACCAACCCACTCTGCACCCGCCGAGCCCGGCCCGTGCCCAAAACCACAAGGACGTCCCCCTGGCGACTGGGACCCGAAGTCCAGTGCCCAAAGACCCTCCTCGATGACCCAGACGACACCTGCAGCCTCAGAACCCGGGCCCCCACCAACCGCAACCAACCGAGGGTAAGATTCCCAACACCCAAAGACACCCCTGCACCCGGTGCCCCACGGCCCCCTGTGCCCTCCTTTGGAGTACTCACCTCTTCTCCAAGATCCCAACTTACCTTTCGAAGTGGTGGTGGTAACTGAAGAACCTCCGTCCCCGAGTCTGCAGTTTTTGTTCCCTTTTTACTTTTTCCTTTGAATAACATTGGGCCCCCGACAGCTCAAAAGCACCTTGCACCCAGCCGCATTATTACCCAAGACGTAAGTGACAAAGAGAGCGAGCCCCGGGGACGCGGTGGGCAGCGGCGGGCAAGGTAAGTGCCATTTAATTCTTTTACAGATGTAATTTAAAGTATTTAGGGAGGGCGGGAGGGAGGTGGGTGGCGGCCAGCTACGCTCCGTCTGTGGAGCGTGCGTAGTGCCGAATTCTACGCCTGCTACGCAAAATGCGTAGAAGCCGGCACTACGCACACTCCGTGCACGGAGCGTAGCTGCCCGCCCACCCTTAGTCTTAACTGGGGTGGTGTGGAGTGCAAAAAAACGATGGATTTAGGCCCAGATCTCTGTACTGGGTGAATGTATCACATTGTTCTACATTCTGTCCATCAACTGTGGTTTTTGCATTTGTCACCCCGAGTGGGATGGGTATGCTCAGACGTGAGTCCCATGCTCTCCAGACCACTGGATTCGGGCAAGCGGGCTGAGGATGGCTGGAATGCCAGAAACCGGTCTTTGGAAGCTTGATTCCGGTCTAGGAAAGCCATGGCTTGGTAGTTCGGGCTGGACTGTTCCCATGAGGCACAGGGTCAAGGCTGATTTGCATATAGCCGTTGTCTGACCTAGGGTGGTGTGGAGTGCAAATAAACGATGAATTTAGGCCCAGATCTTTGTACTGGGGTGAATGTAAGGCATTGTTCTGCATTCTGTCCATAAACTGTGTTTTTTGCAATTTTCACCCCGAGTGGGCTGGGTATGCTCAGACGTGAGTCCCAGGCATTCCACATCACTAGAGTCAAGCTATCCAGGCTGAAGAGGGCTGATAGCCAGAAACCGGTCCTTGGATGCTTGATTCCGGTCTAGGAAAGACATGGCTTGGTAGTTCGGGCTGGACTGTTCCCATGAGGCACAGGGTCAAGGCTGATTTGCATATTGCCATTGTCTGACCTAGGGTGGTGTGGAGTGCAAAAAAACGATGGATTTAGGCCCAGATCTTTGTACTGGGGTGAATGTAAAACATTGTTCTGCATTCTGTCTATCAACTGTGTTTTTTGTAATTTTCACCCCGAGCGGGCTGGGTATGCTCAGACGTGAGTCCCAGGCATTCCACATCACTGGAGTCAAGCTATCCAGGCTGAAGAGGGCTGATAGCCAGAAACCGGTCCTTGGATGCTTGATTCTGGTCTAGGAAAGACATGGCTTGGTAGTTCGGGCTGGACTGTTCCCATGAGGCACAGGGTCAAGGCGGATTTGCATATTGCCATTGTCTGACCTAGGGTGGTGTGGAGTGCAAAAAAACGATGGATTTAGGCACAGATCTTTGTACTGGGGTGAATGTAAGACATTGTTCTGCATTCTTTCTATCAACTGTGTTTTTTGTAATTTTCACCCCGAGTGGGCTGGATATGCTCAGACGTGAGTCCCAGGCATTCCACATCACTGGAGTCAAGCAATCCAGGCTGAAGAAGGCTGATAGCCAGAAACCGGTTCTTGGATGCTTGATTCCGGTCTAGGAAAGACATGGCTTGGTAGTTCGGGCTGGACTGTTCCCATGAGGCACAGGGTCAAGGCTGATTTGCATATAGCCATTGTCTGACCTAGGGTGGTGTGGAGTGCAAAAAAACGATGGATTTAGGCCCAGATCTTTGTACTGGGGTGAATGTAAGACATTGTTCTGCATTCTGTCCATCAACTGTTTTTTTTAATATTTTTAATATTGCCAGTTTTTTAGTTGCAGTGGTTCGTCTTAGGAAAATAAGGTTTCCAATGCTAAATTTTGTATGAATACTTGTTTTTTTTGTATGAAATTTCTCTTAAGTGAGTTTTTAAGCTTTGATGTATTAGATAATTGATCCTGTTGTAATAATTCTCTTTTAATCTCGCTCATACGTCTTAGTGATTTACATGATTTTATTATATTGTTTATTGTACTTTTATGATTTAAATTAATCAAATAAAGCGGTTTGACTGACTGTATATAATTGTATGCTTTGGTTCACTGCATAATATTTTTTGTTTACATAACGTCATGTCAGTCTTTCACTCCTCTTGACTTTTACAGTGAGCACCTTGAGCTTGATAATTAAAACATCCCTCTCAGCATGTGTGCGCCTCTACTCAGTGTGACAGTGTCTGGTGTGTCGGCTAGTCTGCCAGACCCAAAGGTACAGTGTGCCTTTGACTCAGTGTGCCTGCGTGCGTGATCACGTGCTTCGGTGCACCAGTGTGCCTCTATCAGACCCTCCAGGATTTTGCGATTTCGCTGCGAACCGCGGAATTGGCACTTTTGTAAAAATGTCGCGATTTTTACAAAAGTGCCCATGAAATCGGCACTTTTGTAAAAATTCTGCGCGATTTTTACAAAAGTGCTGGTGGTTGTTGAGGGCTGTTATTGCTGACTATATTTCTGATAGTTGAAATGTTTTCATTAAGCTGCTGAAGTTGAGGTCAGTGATTGTTGAAAATAGTAATGCGCTGAAGTGGAGATGAATGAGGATGTAGAAAATGCTACAATATTTTGGTGACATTTAATATTGGTGACAATTTTGCTGAAAGATCAAGATCAATGTTTCCCAAAGCTTTTGAAGCTAATAGTCATGATTGTTGAAATATTTTAAAATATCATACCAAAAGAACTTTTACCCAATCCATTATGAATACATAGTTCCTTAATGCTGTGTGCACACTTACACACATGGCTGTTTGTTTGTAATGATAAGGTAGTCCAGAGTGATCAGAGTTCTTCTCATTCACTTTATTAAACCAAATATGAAATTGGAAACCTCCCAAAACCCAACTCTTTTACCCGAAGTGCAGTACTCTTTAATATTAGGGATGTGCAAAGTTGGCCGACTTGCAACTTCATCAACATTTTTAAAAGTTTGCGAGTTGCACAAAGTTCAAAGTTAGGAGAGTTAGAAAAAGGAAAGGCAATTTTAGCAGCCGTTTGCAGCAGCAAGATACGGTCCTCATTGCCTTGAGGGAATATAAGTGCATGTGGGTAGCCTGGCTGAGCATAGTCTCTTAAATAATACTCATTCACAAGCAACATTTCCTTTAAATGTTAATATATTATATTAGTACTTTTACCATTGTCTCCACCAAAAATTGTGAACCCATGAACTAAAACTATTTAAGCATCTTTACCACACAGAGGTGAGAATTTTAAATGAAATTGCACGAAGGGACTCCATTTTCACTTTAAGAGAATATATATTTCAATTTGTTATGCAACATGCACAAAAGAATGGCAAATAGCAGGTATATTTTAAAGATGAAAGATTATTTTGCAAATAGGGTGAATAAAGTTGTGAACTAGTGGCAGATTTCATATATGGAAATTGAGTTGGTGATGCATTATACCATTATCTTGCTTACTTTTAAACTCTGCAACACAATGCCTTTCCTATGGGATGCTACCAGGCCATCTTTGATGGGCTTCTCAGAACCTACACTAAAGCAAATGGAGTATTGCATTTCCAAGGGATAACAGCCTTCACCTGTGGGCTGCTTCCTCTGTTCCATATCCCAGGTTGCCTATTTCAAAGCAGAATACTCTGCTAAAACAGTTTCCATTGATATCAGGCTAAAAATGAATGATTAGGAGTAAAATAAAGTGCTGCAAAAAAGCCGCTAAATTTCCATATTTGTGCCACTAAATTTCAATATTTGTGCAGCTAAATTTGCTAATCCATGCCGCTATATCTTCGGGGGTATGTCTAGGTATTAGTATGTCTGTCTCACGGGGTGCGTGTGTTTCTCAGCCTGTGCATGCATGTGTGCCCATTTGTAGTGCGGTTTATATGTATGTCTGTATGCGGGGTCAACAGGGGGTAAAAAACATTGTCATTTACAACACCATTACTTGGTTAATGCTTCATGAAGGGAAAAAAACAAACAATAACATCTTCAAAGCCAATAGTGCAAAACAATGTCATTGCAAGACCAATTGCATTGTAAATGCTTGTTTATACTCTGTTGGAAATACGCATGATGAATGGAAAGTAAAATATATTTGTGGCATCCTTTTATAATCTGATGTTTTTTGGAAGTTCGCCATTGGCAACACATTCCCAGTGGTGTCTTAGACTTGAGTTGATTTAAAGCCCCCTACGGAATCTTAGCTCAGGTATGTATCATAAAGTACTGCAGTTGGACAGTTTGTGTCTGGGGATAGGGAGTGATAGCTTAAAGATATTTGGGGTCCTAGGAAAGATATATTAGTAAGCCCCTATTTGGAACAACTTTACATTTATTGAACATTTTTAGCTAATTCAAGTTCACAAGAAGCCAAACAATAATACATTATATGTTAAACGATTTCCGAAATGCAGTGGCGGGCTCCGCCTATCTAAAGTGGTAGGGTGTCCGCAGGGGGGTATTTGGGGAGGAGGGAAATGATAAAAAAATAAAAAAAGACTTGCCTGCTGCTCTGCTTCTGCTTACTCTGCTGCCTGCTTTGCTACTCCTCTCGTTGGGCCATACAGGATTGGCCCTCAAGGCACAGGCTCCCAACCAATCCAGATGCTACTCTCATGCTATGAGAGCAGCAACAGGATTGGTCTGAGCTGCCTCGTTTGCCACTCAAGCAGTGCATTAGAGCTTGTGGCATTTCTCCAACCCAGCTGTGCAACTCAGCCGGGTTGGAGAAACATAAGTGTACATGCCTGTTTGGCCGGCTGACAGACATGTGCACTTATAAGTGGACAATACACCTTCTCCAAGCAATGCCCGGGCCGGCCCACCCTATACCTATTGCACGGTTCAGACAGCATATACAAAATGATAATAACATTGTTTTATTATCATTCATCATCTGCTGGTGTTGGACTGTAGTGTGACTCTCCTCCATTATTACAGAGGAGCTGACCCTGCTGCAATGGCACATGCAAAAAACTGAATGCCCTCAGACAGTCAAAGGCTAAAGGAACAAATGATGGTCAGAATGCTGAATAATGCAAACATTCACCCTCTGTCACAAGGATCTGGATTTAATCCATTGTTCTTCTGCTCACCACGCACCAGTTTGGACCCAGACATATGCAAATCAGTCTTGACCCTGTTCCTCATCGGAACAGTTCAGCCCGAACTGCCAAGCCAGGTCCTCCTTGGACTGGAAACAACCATCCTGGGAGCGGTTTCAGGACATCACCCCTCATAAGCCAGGCTAGCTTGAATCCAGAGATGAGAGGTGGTGCCCCGAAACTGGTCCCAGGATGCTTGTTTCCGGTCCAGGAAAAATGTAACTGCACCCCTACGTTTATCCTGGCGCTGGTGCTAAAAAAGCTGTCTAACGCCAGCGCTGCAGGGGCGATTTTTTTAATTGCAGGAAGGCACTCCATCCTTCACATTAACATTTATTAAAGATGATTTGCTCTTTCTATGTGTGCACACATTGAAAGTGAAAACAAAATTAGAAGAAATTAATAATGTCTCTTTGTATTGCCATACTAAGACCAAGTATTCCCTGGCGTTAGTTTTTAACATTGCCTCAGCCTTGTAAATCTGAGGCAGTGTCAAAAAGCAACACGTGTTGCAGTGAAACGCCCACTGCAACAACAATTGCATGCCTCTTTGCCCCAGAGGACTGCGTCGGAAAGGAGCATATTCACAAGGTGGTATTAAGCCACGTTAAGGGGCTTAGCGTCACCTTGTACATTTGTGAAATAGTGCGTCAAAAAAAGTGATGCTCCGTTGGTGAAAGTGGCATGTCCATATGCCACACGGTTCCTTAGGGTACTTATTTATGTAAAAATGGAAAGAGTGGTGAGACAAAAAAGGTGAAGTAAGAAGTGTGACGTGGGACAGAAAGGTGGGTGAGGCAGAAAACAAGTGGTAGAGAGTTGTATATAGAGGTGGCATACAGGTAGAGGCAGAGTTATATCTAGAGAAATTGTGTATGGAGCTTGGCAAGTATTAGGTGTTTGATGTGGTGGAAAGAGAGATGAGATAAAACACGAATAAAACAGAGAAAGAGAAAGAGACATACAAATGAAATTGAGAAAGATGAGGTAGAAAGAGAGGAGGGGATAGGCAGGCAAGGAAGGCAGGAAGGTAAGTGTAAGTTAAGGAGAGTGAGAGGTAGAGAGAAGTAAAGAGGGGGAGCAATGCAAGAGAGATCACAGAGAAAAGGTTGGTAAGGTAGAGAAAGAGTGATAGAGAGGTAGAGAGGTGATGACTTTGGTATAGTTTGAGAAAGGCAGAATAATAGGAAAATGTAAGCAGAAGGAGAGAGGTAAAGCTAGAGAGAGTGTGAGGTACATAAAGAGAGAGTGCGAATTTTCTGACTGTTGTGATCACTTTACCGCTGAAGGGGCCCTTTAGAAGGTGGGGCCTCCGGTAAATTGCCCACTCAGCTCATACGATCTGTCCTGTTGAGGGTTGGCTTCTCTTCACAGAATTGGCAATCATAACACTCTGCATAAAAGACAGCACCACGTCTAAGGCTATTAACTAATTGTTATTAATTCCCCTGCTCTTATACATGACCTCCTGATGTGGAGCTATGCTCCACATTTCCTCTTCTCTCTGCTTCCTTCGATGTAGTGAGAGGGAAACTAGTGCTTCTTGTCTCCTCCCAGGAGGTTCCTGGCAACTCACTTCTGTCATGGCCAGCTAGACCACTGACCTAATTATATACCAATACCCTTTCTTAGAGAACATGACATCTACCCCCCACTTACAAAGAAATTCAATCTCTTGAGTGCATCCTTTGGGCTCTCTAGTTGGTTTCTTCTCTCTGCGAAAGTTGAGCGTCGTTCTGCGGATGTTGAGAGTGCTGTCTGTTGCGAGGTGTGTTCGTTGGTGAGGTGAGCATAGTTTGGACTCCTTGATTGGTTTCTTTGCTCTGTAGATATCGAGATTGGTTTCTGATGTAAAATGTGTTTATTCGTGAGGTGAGTAGTGTTCCCTCTCCCCGGCTTGACAAGAGAAGGGGCTGGCTTCAGTACCCATTTATTTGTCTTGCTTGTCTCATCCACTCCCAGTCACCTATGGGAATGTTGAAGTCTTTGGCCATCCGGGCACCTGCATGTTATTTTTTCATCCCCCTTTCCTTGAGAATGACATGCCTCTGCTAACATGTCGCAGCCTCTCTTACCGAGTGATGAGACAACATTTCCCCAACATTTCTGGGTAAATTCCCGTAAGTTTGTTCTTATTCTGGGAGTTCTTTGAGTCAGGTAGGACGCCCCAGTCACATGTGAAGGTGTAACATTCATTTGTTGATGTGAATATAACTGCAATAAGAGGTTGAGTTGCAGGGTAGGTGATTGTTCTGAGTCGTCAGCATGGGATGTGTTGCCCTGAACAGGGAGCTAGTTCTCTGATCCCACTGTGTCTTTGAGAGATTGTGCTGACAGGCTTTCTGATTCAGGCAGGTCTTCTGGTGGTTTCCTTTGAGGACCTTCTTTTGAATGTGGTCTGACTGGTGAGTCCCTTGAGCTGATAGACTGTGATGAACTTCTTCTTGAGTCAGGGATATATTTAGGGTGCTCCTTTAGGTTCATCTTTTGAAGTGTCTTATGTGCTCTTGCACCGGGGGCATCATTTCATGGCTGAGTGTTTTGTTCTTTTGTTTCTCCCCAGAGCATTTTGTCTCTGCTCCTCTCATGTGATGTTAACTGTCATCTCTTAGTTGTCTCCTTATTGAAGTGGGTGGTTCGGGTGTGTTTGTATACAGGTTTCTGCAGTCTGGGTGCACTGCCCAATCTTCTTTAGTTTGTTTCTTCTTCATGCTTTTTGGGCACACTGTTGTCTGAGCCATTTGTGTAATCTGTGCCACTGCGTGATGCTTCTTTGGAATGGTCTGGGATGTTGGGTGATTGCATCATTGAAGTTATTACAATTTGCCTGTCACAATCCCTGATTATCCAGGTCTTTCTTTTGCCATCCTCCACTGCTGGGTGTATTGTTGAATCTGAGTATTTCATGTCACATTGTCTATTGTTATATCTTGTCTCTGGTCTGTATTTGCCTTTGCTCTTCCCTCTCTTTTGGTCTCTTGGGCTTTACTCACTGACATGAGAAACACATCATTTCTCTTGTCCTCCCTGCATTGAGGTGCAATTCTATTACTTTGGTCCGTTTCCCACTTCAGCCCTCCTGATTATTTCTTTTAGTGAGAGCTGCTTTTGGAGGATCTTGCGCTTTGTGTCTGGTGTTGAACAGCCCTCAATTACCCTGAGTCGAATTGCGTCCTCGTTTGTGAGTGTATGGAAATCACAGTATTGTGCCAGATTTTGCAACCTTGTAATGACATTTGTTAAGGATTCACCTGGTTCTTGGCATGCTGAGTTGAAGATGAGGCATTTTTGATCCACATCTTTCTTTGAGTTGAAATGGGCATGTAGTGTCTCTTTGAGTTTTTTTTTATACGTCTCTGCATCCTTGTTGAAAAGGTCCTGATTCATGCCCCACCAGCTGAAGTAGTAGTTGCAGCAGCTTTTTGTCTCTTCGCTCACCGGTGCCTAATGCAAAACTATGTATACCTATTACAAAGTTTGTTCAAAACGGATCTTGGTATAAAGGTTTTATGGAAGGCCAATAGCATGTGCTAATAAAGCATATTAGTCAGTCCTGAACACATTTCACAATGTGCTAGGATTTTTTTTTGTCGTTGATGGATATATGTATTTGGATACAATTAGAGATCACCACATTCCTAAATATTTTTACCTCACAAGTAATCTTAGCATTGACAGTAAATTAATTAATAAAATCTTTAGAACAAAGAGGCAATGTACCCTGCAAACATCAACAGACTTGGGACAACCTGAGGAGTCGGTGTAACTTTCCCTAATCACAGACCAGTTTCTTATGTTAGGAAACTCTCTACAAATTAGTACCTCGTGTACTAATGTGTGCACTTTTAGGTCTGGCTTGGACATAGCTTTAGTTCTTTTGTGAGCCTAATGTAACCATAAACATTAATACAAATATATATATATGTATACATTCAGATGAGCTTTTGTCAGCACTTTTTATCCACTGGTCTGTTCAAACTGTCATTCAATTTTTGCTGGGGCCCACCACAGTAGACAGCATGTGGTACCATGTTTAGCACAGTTTGCTCTTGAACTGTGAGTTCGACCATTTCACCTGTTTACTTGTGAACATCCATCTCAAAAACTAGTTTATATTCTTTATGTTGAATTTATTTTAGTCATCCTTGTGTGTGTTTACATTATATTTTCTGGTTAGAGTAATTCAAAGTTAACAGTACTTTTTCTTTGACCAATAAGAATTAAATTTTCCAGTGTAAAACGTCTTTAAATATCTGCTTTAAGTGTACCTGCCAGCATGGATGCTGCAGCATTGTTCTATTAAAATGTTATGCGAAGACTTCTTTTGCAATGTAACCTTTTAATTAAAAGGAAGTAACTCCCTCATTTAGGTAGAAACATGTTTCTTATTTTTTCTCCTTTTTTGTGGCATATACCCTCAATAAAATAAACAAATAAAATAAACATTGCACCAGTTTAAATCTTTCATAAAAAGTGGCTACTGATTTCTCCCCCAAATACAAACTAGAACATTGGAAACAATTTATTTCATCTTGTAAAGGTTCTCCCTCCCCACAGCATTTCAGTCAAATCGTCTTATGTCCGACCAGCACTGTGTTGAGAGTGAGCCTTCAAGTGCCTTAATTATAGCTGCAACATTTTCTTCAGAGTTGAGGCCATCCAAACATTTGCTCATTCCCCTGGTCCAGCAGTACCGAAATGGTTTATGGAAAAAAACAAAAACTTGACTAATACAAAAGGCCCTAATTTTTCTTTTTTCATTACCGCAGGACTCCCGCCTGACCAACCATCCAGTTATACCTCATTTTTCACCTCCTCAGACCCAACCTGAGCCCATCTTTAAGCACTAAGAGCCTCATTTACAAACATTTGGCACAGGCCAGTCTTTTTGCTGCGCTGCCCTACGCTATTTTGAAAGGGCAGGAATGTATTGTATTTATGAGATACAGTGCATATTGGTCCTGTCAGCCAGTGCCGGCATACAATTTCTTGCCTAGCACCAACGCAGGAACCCTTGCAGCATGGCGCAAGGGTGTCTGCATTGTTGGCAGATTGTTTTTTGCAGGAAGGGGCACCTTTCTGCACAAAAACAATCCTGAGAGGCATTTTCCTCGTTTTGTGTGTGCTGCAGAATGCAGCACACATGGAAAGAGTTAAAATGAAGATATTTCTCCTCATTACTCCTGCTCTGGGGACACATAAGGTTTTGCCGCTGTCCCACGTTTACGTGATTTTGTCAAAATCCATGGGTGTTGCGTGTGAACACCCACCTCAACGCCCATGGAACGCCTTTTTGACTGAGAGTAAAACAAGGCAGGACATATTGGTTATTGAAAGCCCTTACAACATTAAAAGGCAGCCCTACTGTGTAGACCACACATTGGCTGTGTTCTGGGTTTCTATTTGAGATGTAGGTTATTACAATTACTTTAAAGTTATAGGAAGGCATGAAGCACTTTACCAAGTCTCAATAGTTAGGTAGAGTATTTTTATAGTTGTATCTATTAAAAAAAAAAAAGTACATGGAACAAAAACAATTTTGATGAAAGACACTTGACGATACTCCACTCCACTCAACAACACACCAGTTCACTCTGTGACATATCACTCTACTCTACGACACATCACTCCACTCTACATCACTCCACACCACTGTACGAGATGCCACTCCACTGTAAGCAACTCACTCTTCGCACCTCCACTCTAAGACATGCCACTCTATAACACGTCACTCCACTTTACTGTATGACATCCAACTCTATGGTACCTATTGAACTACAGCAACGGCAACGTCTTTAAGCATAGCATTAGCACAGTGCCATCCACACCAAGCTGTAAAATGACAAAAACCTTTTACCACTCCAGGCACAGTATTACAGCTTTAGATTGATAAAATACCATCCAAGCTAAATACTTAAAGACTCTGCTGTTGAAATGGCAAGAGAAGTTGTCCCTTTCTATCTTGGAGTGGATGTCAATGTGCTAATACTATACCTAAAATCTTTGATAGAAAAGCAGACATTTGAGGTGAGCATTTTAACAACCAAAATGGTTAATTTGCAGCATCTTGTGAATGAATACAGACAGTACACTTCTCGAGGAGTTCATACATGTTCTGTTTTCTCGCTTTCTTTTGTTTCCTATTTACAAACCATAGGTACTATTGACCTGACAAATAAGTGGCAAAGCAACAACCCCCTTTACACTGGTGCACAAAAAGCGACAGCTCACTTCTATTGGTCCTGAAGAAAGCCGCCAGGCTGGGCATAATGGGGCTGAAACATGTCAACCTCACATATGGACTAAACTAGTGCGCAAGATTAGTAACTTCTTTCACATCCCCATACAATAAAAGATTTTGCAAAAATAAGGATGTAGAAAAATGTTAACCTCACTTTCACATTGAGCACTTCATCTCCCTTTTTTGGTCTCTGGACACGACTGTAGTACCAGTAGGTCTACCACCTGGTGAAGGTCAACATACCGAAAACAACCCTATGATGATGCGGTCACACGAATAGGCAGAGAAGCAAGATATACCGCCTGCCCACCTACGTACGTGTATGAGGGTTTTTATGAAAGGTACCAACCACCCATGACCCTGGTAACACAGGTACAAGTGATCCATTCCCTTTTGATCTTGTACATTATACGGATGCTGAATGGACCAACACTTCTCCCTCCCGCCCCTCTTGTGATTAAATACGGTGTTCAAGGATGCCCTATATAGGAGGGGCTTTCCACCTAAACATGGGAACTACTCAGAGTACTCTTCTTCTTTTTTGTACAATTTATTCAGCACTCTATACCTAAAAAGAGTTTTGCTTTGATTTATAAATATGTGTGTGTGTCAAGACAATACGCTTAGAGTGCTGCATAGATTATGCAAACAAGGAAGCAGGGGATTTTGGATAATTCCCAAATTTAGGTGGAAAGCAGCTCCTTCATATGGAGCTCCCACACAACACCACCGACAACCTGAATCGGCTCACCTCAAATGTCTGTTTTTATAGCAGAGTTTTTAAGCATAAGATTAGTACAGTGCCATCCACGTTGAGCTAGAAAGTGACAAAGTCTTATGCTGTTTTAACAGCAAACCCTTTAAGCATAGGATTAACTAGTGCTATCCACGCCGAGCTGAAAAATGAAACAAGCTGTTTAACACTCCAGGCACAGTATTACAGCTTTGGAATGGTAAATGACCTTCATAGCTAATCTGGAATAAATAAAATAACCCCTGTTGCGTGGTTCTCTATAGTTGGAGATCATCGGAGAGAAATAGTTTCCTTCAGACACAGTATAAATCAAGACAATACCCTTTCAGGCTTACAGTGCTGCATAAATTATGCAGAAAAAGGAGCAGGGAACTCTGGGTATTTCCCAAATTTTGGTGGAGAGCAGCTCCTTTATATGGAGCACCCTACGACACCACCAACATTCTGCATCTTCTCACATCAAATATCTGGTTTTCTAGAAAAGTCTTTAAGCACAGCATTGGATACTGCCATCCACCCTAAACTGCTCTCCACCTAAACTTTGGAACTACCTAGAATTCCCTGCTTCTTTTCCTCCATAATTTATGCAGCACTCTAAGCAAAAGCGGGAGTAAAAGAAGGTTGCTTCAATATCCTTGGAGGAATAATGGCTCCTGCAGCACCCAGGATGGGTGCAAGCAGGGGAGCTGGTGGGGCTATGGTGGCCTTGGCGCTCACCCCACAGCTCTCAACATAAAATATAATGTGGGGTGCCACGGGTGGGCACTGGGGCACCCTAGAAGAATATTTAAAAAGAAAATGCTGGTTCCTGCATGGCCCTGTGAAATAGAGCTGCTTGCAGAGAGCCAGTGGGGCGGCAGGGGACCTGGGGCTACCCCTCAGCCCCCCACGAAAAATAAATCTGTGGGTGTCCCAGGTAGTATTGGGGCACTCAGAAAAAACAATTTAAAAAATGGAAAAAGTGAATAATAAGTGAGTGGTTATAGTTCCTCATTTATTATTCACTGCTCCTACCAAGGTATGCCTCATAATGCCCTACGGCAGTGGTTCCCATTTTTTAGAACTTCTTATGCCTTGACCTTTTGGCCATTGCTGCAGCTCCCCATTATGTTACCTTTTGTTTACGGGTGGGGGGGAGTAAGCACGATCTCAGGGGTGCTTACGTTTTTCTCCCTGAAAATATTTGCGATGAAGCCAATGCAGGTATTATAATCATAGGAGCAATCCTATTCTATCCACTGCAGAGCCCCTTGCAGTATCAATGACTGATTAGAGGGACACAGTGTTCTCAGAGAAGTGAACTGTTACTGCATTGTGATTAAGGCTCTCTGTTTTATGGTATTTTTTTATTTTTACTTTCCGTCTGTATTTATCCATATTTATTTTTTGCTAATTTTTCTGTATTTATCCATTTTTACATTGTGTATTCTGTATAATTGAATCTGCAATGGGTATGTGTCCACATTTATTTAATTGATAAATGTTTATTCGTGTTTCCATGTCCAAAAGGTTTCAGCAGTATACAGTGCAATAGCGTTATCTGAAAAGACTTGCATTGTAGAATAGCATAAATAGTTGCAGATCAGCTCTTAATTAAGCCTAATTAGGAAATCTACTGTCTTTTTTCATTCCCCTACCTCTCAATCTGTACACCTACTGACCTGGCATTCATGATTGACAGTAGGAAAAATAATCCAAAAAAGGCCTGTTATTTGTATTTTTCTGTATTTAAAACTAAATATAGACAGAAAAATAGGTGTTTTTTTGTCTGTATTTATCTATAAAAATCAGTTAAAACGGAAAACTGGGAACTCTAATTGTGATGTAGTGCTTTTTGAGGAGGTGTTTCTTTGGCTTGCTCCTGAGCAGGGTTTATGAGTCCCTGATAGATACAGGAATATTGGTTCAGATCTTGTGTGCATTAATAGAGAAGGTCTGCGTCTGCCGTCTAGTTTTTTCTTTCTTGCACATTATTGCCTCCAGTCTGATGGTGCCAGGCAAACCCTTGCTTGGCTTGCTCCCTTTAAACACTGTCCTCTTTACAAGTGTGGTTTGTGTATGTCTCCTGACTACTTCTTCCTAGCTCCATACTATCAGGTCTCAAGCATGCTGTCTGTCTCATACTGTCTATGTGTTCTTGCCTCCAATCTGTGTGTTCTTGCCACCTGAATGTGTCTTCATGCCTTCTTTTAGTGCGTTCTTGTATCTTGTCTGTGCCCTCATGCCTCCTGTGTGTTTTTGGCTACTGTCTGTGTGCTCTTGCCTCCTATGTGTTCCAACCTACTGGTGGTGTGTCCTTGCCTCCTTTCTGTGTGTTCTTGCCTTCTTTCTGTACCCTCATGCCTCCTGTCCGTGCGTTCTTGCCTTCTGTCTGTACCCTCATGCCTCCTGTCTGAGTGTTCTTGTATCTTTTCTGTGCCCTCCTGACTCCTGATTATGTGTTCCTGCCATCTGTCTGTGTCCTCATCCCTCCTGACTGTGTCTTCATGCCTCCTGTCTGTGGGTTCTCCTATCCTGTCTGTGCCCTCATGCCTCCTGACTGTGTGTTCTGGCCTCCTGTCTGTGCCCCCAGTCCTCCTGTCTGTGCCCTTAGTCCTCCTGGCTGTGCCCTCAGTCCTCTTGACTGCGTCCTTAGGCCTGTTTTCTGTGTCCTCCGGACTGTTGTCTGTCTCTTCAGGCCTCTTGTTTGTTTTTTCATGCCTCCTGTATGTATCCCCATGCCTCTGTCTGCGCCCTCACGCTTCCTGTCTATGCCCTCATGCCTCCTGTCTGTGCCCTCATGACTCCTGTCTTAGTCTTCAAGCCTTAGTGTAGACACTCGCGCCTCATGTCACTGCAGTGCGGACACACTTGTCTATGCGGTCTATTAATATTCTCTCTGCTCTGTCCTGCCCCGGTGTTCCCTGACTATTCCATGCCACAACTCTGACTCCCCCCACCGTGTCCTGCCTTTGTGTCTTCCATCCTCCAGCCTGGGTGTCACTAGGCCCCTATGTGTGCATCTAAAGTCTCCTGTCTGTGCTTCCTATCAGCATATCTCGGTGTCAGGTGCCTCTGTGTATCGGGACTCTTGCCTCTGCTGCAGCAGGGAGCAGGCGGCTTTATGTCTCGATGAACTTCCCCCCTGAGATGAGGGTGTGTGGGGAGAGCCTGGTACCTGCCAGGCAAGCCAGGGCTCCAATTAATGCTCCGCGAGCAGCCCCCTAGTTTCCAATAATGCAGATCTTTCTGGAATCTGAGGTGACGATAGGGTGCTGCTACCTGTGCCTCCCTGGGCTCCGAGATGACAATTACATCTGTTCTGTGCCAGCTCCTCCCTGGGTTCACAGGCATATCCCTCCCACCTGTTTCCCACCACACACTCCGCTTTTGCCAATGTTTTTCCAGTCACCTGGTTTGGGTACATTTTTAGACTTTGATTCTTTTGTCTGTTTAACCTGTGGCATTAGTTTAATTTATGTTCATTTGTTCTGACCTTTGGTCTATGTTTTTTTCCCTTTACTTTCTGACTTTAAACTTGTACTTCTGACCACTGACATTTGCTTATGGATAGTTTCATTTGTTTTAGTGAAATAAGCATCACAATATTCACTATTTCTCCAATCTAAATGAACTCGAACATTAATCTGCATTGAACATTGTTGATGTAATACCTCCCTTTTATAAATGTTGGACACTTCAGATAGCCTGTATTTGTTTTTATAACTTAGAATACAACTGGTATTTGTGAATTAATTAATTTTCTTTGGTGATAACTTAAGACAAGTACCCCTGAGTATCATATATAACTTGGCTTTGACACTTTAACTGCACACTACTGACTGAAATGCTTTCTTTCATCTACCTCAGCTGACTGGCTTAAAATTCCCTTGTCACAGACTGGCCAGTGAGAGCTGAGGGAGTGAAACTGGAGCCCTGTGCTTCAAAAGAGATAATTAACAGCCAAATTCATGTCAGTTCGTAAACTGTGTGCTTGGTGCCCCTGGCTAGTTTTGACTGCCCACCGGGGTGCCACGACGCACAGAATGTGAACCACTGCCCTAGGGCATTTTCAAATAAAATATTTTGTAACTAGTGGTACCCCTAGAAGAAGCAGGAACACCACCAACATTTGTTTTATGTTAGGGGGCTGCAGAGAGCTCAGACCCCCCCCCCCCCCCCCCCCCCAGCAACATAAAAAAGCAGCACGTCTCCTTCGCCATTAGATCCATGATCCCAGGAGAGCTTGCTGTATGTTTTTTAAAGCACTTCTAGTCGGAGCTCTATGCTTTTCATCTGCACTGCAAATCCACATTGTAGTGGGTTTTATAGGTGCATTTTATAGCTTGGAAAATATTAAAAGAGAAACACAAAGACATGTTGCTGTGCTTTGCAATATTTCATTACTTTTTAATAACAATAATTTGTGTTAAATGTTGCACTATGAATTAATAAAAAACATTTCATTACAAGTATTTGGCTTTTTCTGACAAACAATAAAAAAAGATTTTCCCTTGGCTAATAAAGTTATAATTTCATGCACATATATTCAACAAACTGATCTGTATAGAGACACTGGGTCCCATACACTACAGTATATTCACACACAAATTATGTAGCTCGAAACATTTATTCTTTTTGTAAAAAATCTTTAGTTAAAAATTACACTTTAAAAATTCATAAGCACAGACAATGATCAAAATGAAACATATTACAATTCATAGGCACAATATTACACACGTAAATGGTTAAAAACACAATGAATGAATTTTCACACCAGTTATTATATCAAAAGAATTACATGAAAGGAGAGACATACAAGAGACATTATTAATTAGTCATTAAATGTTACACATCTGAGAACCTAACAATTTTAAAATCTAAACCTAGGCCCGTTTTGTTTACTTGACTACAGGATAGATTTGTTCTCTTGATTGTGTATAGGTGGCGTTGACGCGTTTCGATGGCTACCATTGATATTCTGCCATCTTTGTCAAGACTACGTGATCAGTCTCTCCTAATAGCTGGGCACTGGTTGGTTGCCACTGACAGGAATTTTCCTGCGAATAAACAATGTTCTATCAGAATTTTGTGCATAGAAACCATTTTACATTTCATAGAACTGAGAGAGCGCAATTTGAATATATAGTATATAGTAACCATATCTAGACGTATATGTTATAAACGTAGGAATGAAACGCATATCGTAATGTAAAGTTGACAACTATAACGTAAAGGCCAACGAAGAGTGATAACATAATATAGGAAATGTAAGTGTATTCATATGTTAAACATGCATTAGATTTAGAAGGCCCGTATACCTGATGGGTAGATGTAGAAATGTGTATGAAATGTAGAACATGCACAGTAGAATTCGTGTATGTGTGTAACCTTAAATGTGTAACTTTACATTGGGAGAAGCGGCGAGAAGAAACGTGGATAAATGTATAAGAGAACTTACATAAAGATGTAACCAAGGAAAATGTATAGGTTATACTCTATACAGTCGTATTCTATGTAGTATATATTTGATGTAGAATGTTTAAGTATAACTAAGGCTTTTGCTAAAGTACGAATATATAAATGTATGCCAAAGGTTATACTGTGTAGAGGGCTTTTGTAGAAATGCTGGAAGAGTTTAGGTCATTTGTGTTTATAACCTAACTGGTCAAGAGTTCGAAGGAGCATAGTCACATGAATGTAATTTAGTGGTCTTGTGAAGGTCGTAAATAGCTTGATGTGGACATGAGAGCCGAGAAGTCTAGCACTTGTAAGAGTTAAGGTGACAATGCCGGACGGAGCTTATTGCTCGAACGTGAGGAGAGACACTTTGAATGTAGACTATGTTTTGACAAGACCATTCACAGGACCTAGCAGGGTCAAGTTAAGAGACATAGAGTTAAGGCCTTGTCTAAATTCACATGTTACACGATCTGAAAGAATCGATAAATGTCGACGATGAAATGATGAAGATGACATCCAAAGGAGAAGGGTCAACTTATCGGACGACGCAAGGAGTGGACCAATGGAAGAAGCAGGAAGTTGACATCATCGGGGAAAGTCCGTGGTGGGCGTCAAGGGGCGTTCCACCCACATGGTGATTGTGTATTTTAGGGACAGCACCCCGGGGATAAGAGAGCGAACAGCCCAGTAGGGAGCTCAGAGAGAGAAAGGCAAGGGTAGATGCCTTGAGCAGATGCGCTGAGAGATCAGAGCGCAAGGGAGCAGTAGGCCGAGGACCCTTAAAGAGCGGATGGGTAGGCAGATAGGGTACTGCTTCTGAAACTTAAGATTTCCTTTAGAGGCTAAAGAGAGTTTGAACTTCTTTGGAAGTCAAACTGCTGACACCTTTTCAGGGAAGAAACTTGCGAAGTAGGATTGTCACATAGCATAGAGTAGGGACAGATTAACTTGATGATATTTTTTATCTTACTGCAGATAACGCAGAAGGAACCACTTCACACCGAAGCTTAAGCAGCTGAGATTATAATTGATTTTGTAATTTGTATATTTTGTGATTTTATCCTGAGTGGATTGTATCGTATTCAAATTAATCTTTATATAAACTTTTGAAACTTCATCAGTTGTAAGTGGTTCTTCAGAGTGGCGTCAGTTAATGGGGTTTGTCTAACCTATGTGGGGTTGTCTTTTACTCAATGACAGATATAAATCGGTCCGAAAGTGACGAATGAGATAAATTATTAAATTGATCATAATCCTAAATTGATATCAAAATCTCATTCCCCGCAGTTGGTAGCAGAGTATGATGGTTATCTTCTTGAGGAAGACGACCTAGGCCAGGTTAGTTTACCCCAAGGTCCCTAGTCATCGTCGACCAGAAGAAGAATTGCAGCCGAAGACGGTGCTGATGGTGCGTCGAGAGAAAAACAGCAGAGTCGGTCGAGAGTGAGTATAAGGGTCATGCGTTGTAAGATTGCGGTGTTTTATGTTGTTCCTGTGTTGTAATGTCAAGCGGAGTTGAATGCCTGTAGTGTGATTGAGGGAAAGTTGTGAGCGCGCGCAACTGGATGAAATCTTATGTCCAGAGGACTTAAGTGGTTCAGGTGTATCGAACACCTAGAGTAATTTGTCTACCATTGAAAGGGGGTCATGAGGTACCATTGATTTCCCGACAGACCGATGATAGGGGGAGCGTATGTATGAGAGAATGAGTAGCGGACGCTGGTCGTACGTTTACTGTGTGTAAGTAACCTATCAGTTGAGGCAAGTGTCCGACCGTAAGAGGAAAGACGCTGTGCCAGTTGAGGTAGCAATTACAGTTAGACTGTGGCCGTACAGTCAGAGAAAAGTGATCGCTTGGACGGAAGTAGTCATTTTTCAAATGTATGAATGAAAACGCATGTGAGATCGTGAGACGAGTTGAGAAACGAGGGAAGCTGCTGAAGAAGAGACAAGTGACGTCAGCGTAGAGCCGCGCTGAGATTGGTCAGTCAGCATAGAACCGTGCTGGGATAGGCTGATTAGCGAGAGTCGCACAGGGATTGGTGGTTGTTATCAAGACGCAAATAAGTAAGAAATATCGTACGTTATCAAAATGAAGTGTTTTAAGGGTTTAGGAAAAATCTTTAAAAAGAAAAGGAGAAATTTATATGCCGGAGAAGAAGCTCCACCAGAAGGCACACCTGCATATCATATGGCAGTCAATGTAGGCTTACACTCGATATTATGGATTTCCGAGTGGCATAGGCTAACAGAAGGGCAAAAAGAACTAGCGTTTCCAAGATTTGGAACGTTTAAATTAGAAGTGTTGAACCAACTGAAGGCGACAATGCTTTCAATGAGACCTCTACCGAGGCCAACACAATTTGAAGCTCTTGGTGTGTGGTTTAGAACAGCACACGAAAGGGGCGTAAAGAGGCGACAAGAAAGAGTGAGAAGATCGGTAAAAGCAGTGCAGGATGCTAAATGGGACGACGAAGCTAAGAAATGGAGGGTACAAAAGATAGAAGCGGACAAACTGTTCACCATGATAGAGGCTACGGGAGAAAGGAAACCTCTAGAACAGGAAGATGAGGAAAGTGAGTCGGAGGAGGATCTAATAGACAGGTTGTTAACAGACAGACCACCTCCATATAGCGGTGAACTTGCGAGTCCCATATTACCGCAAGTAGACGGAACTAGGTGGGGAGAGTATAAGTCGATCCCGGTATCAGAGTGGGACGCTACTAAGACCGTAGAAATACCCCAAGCTAGTCCTGAACAGAGAGTGGTGGGAAGATTTGTGGTCCAGAAGGTGCCGGAGACGCAATGCGCTAGGTCATACCAAATGCCGGATGCTTTGCAGGTCCCGGTTACCATAGGCCCTATTGTGTCAATCTATAACCCAGAAGGGGTCCAGCAGGAGGAACAGGCACGATGGGACCATGAAAGAGCAGAAGGGGAGAATAGGAATGCCACGATGAATTCCCACAGGCAGATACGAGCACCAATAAGTCGGAGTACCCCATTTGATTCCGCAGCAGGTCCCAGGGTAGAACAGGGAGGTCGAAGAGGACCAATGGACTTAAGGGGACCAAAACCGAAAACCCATAAGGAATTAAGGGAATACCTGAGAGAATGGGATGCTGCCGAAGAGGCTCGGAATAAAAGTTTAGAAACGGGATCCGAGTGGAGAGAGCAGGATAACAGGATTCTCTCTCATTGTGGAGCTGGCGAAAGCAGCCCCGAGTGGGAGAGAGGAAGCCAAGAGAGCAGAAGAGATACTTATCCTACTGATAACAGCAATAGACTAATGTGCGAAGACAGAAGTGCAGGGTGTGGCGAAGTGCCTCGTGTCACCTTCAGCGAAGGGGAACGCAGGACACAGGAGTACCAGAATACCTTTAGGTGCACACACCATGCCCCAGGTGAGAATGCGAGACATTGGAGTCACGGAAACATGGAGAGTCGCGAAACATCTCGCCATGCATCCGGTGATCACGAAAGAGATCACGGGAACACGGAAGACCGGCGAGGGCCTTTCATTTTGTTAAGTGATACCAGACAACAAGCAAGTTATAATGGATTAGAACTGAACGGTGGATCCTATCTCACATCTGGAGAAACCGAGTCGAAAAATCGGAACGTAGGGTTGGGGGACGGAGCCTTATTCCGCCATACCCCACGTGGAGATGGAAAGGCTTGGGATCTAGAGGGGTGGGAACGAAGAGATGGAAGGAAGACTCCTCATAACTCACCTGTGCTCAGGCGTAGGGCGCATAGTGGAGGTGAGAGGGATATGAGAGAAGAACATAGAACTGAAATGCTAAAAGCTGAAATAAAAGCAAAACGGCTTGACGTGATGAGTTTGAAGGCAGATTTGGATGAATTGATTGATGGTACAGTGTCATTAGAGAGATTAGCCTCGTATACACCAGATGAGATACTGTTCCTATCCAAAGATATTACTCGAAGAGCGAGGTCAGTTCATGAGAACTTATCTAATTTAGCAAACAGGTACATGGTAGACCTGTCACGAACTAAGGCTTTACAGAGTAACCACAGGCTAACTTGCACAGATCAGGATTTGGATGACCGCAGAACGATCGCGCTGAAAGTACACATAAGGGAATTGATCGTAAGTATCAGAATATGGAGAGATCTAGATAGATGGGAGGAAAGATGGTCCAGAAAGGGCTCCGTTAGACGGAGTGTACTTGAGGGTTCCCAGGACACAGGCTTGATGCGAATGGAAGCTTTCCCTTTGCGAGAAATCGCGAACGGAAGTTACGTTCATGTGCCTTGGACTAGGGGGGATTTGGCGGCATTCACTAATTCCTTCCCAAAGCTTAGAGATAATCCTGTCGAGTGGTATAAGCAGGTAGAAAGATTCGTGAAGATTTCAAAGGTACTGTGGGTCGATTTGAACACACTGTTCGATATCGTAGTACCCGGAGACCTATGGACGGCGTGCAAGCTTAGTGTTGAATGGCCCACTCGAGAGCCATCAAGGGATACCCGGACGAATGGTCCATCTGATAGGGTCATGGAAAAGTACGAGAGAGTAATAACATGGCTAAAAGAAAAAGTACCGGTACAAGACATAGACTGGGTAAAGATAGATCGGACTACCCAAGAGCCGAAAGAGACAGTGCATGAGTTTTACGAAAGATTGCTGAAAGCATTCAAGCAATACAGCGGGTTAGATGTGATGGATCCCAAGGACATAGGACAGTTTGTTTCAAAGTTTGTCCTCGGATTAAGACCAGAAATATGCCTAATGATCCAACAGCATCTGATCTGTTGGCAGAACAAACCTTTAGACGAGATTCTGAGGTATGCAAGGTACTGTAGTGACGAGATAGACTCTAAAGCAAAGAAGCTTAAAGAAAAGTTAATGCTAGTGCAAATGCAAGCTGCTGGAAAGGATAAACCACGGCAGCAGGGAACAGGAACACAGGCCAAGAAACAGAATAATCAGAGCAGAGATGAGGAAGAAAGACCGAGACCGAGAATGGATATCGCGACACTGAAAAAGACAACGAGATGCCATCAGTGTAATGAGGTGGGACACTGGCGACGCGAGTGTCCTTACAATGTTGAGTCAGGGGAATTAGAGCAGGAGGAGGAAGAGGTCCAGAACAACGTGGTTAAGGGAGCCGTAGTCCCGAAGGGCAAGTTTGTCAAAGGGGGGACTCAGACTCCTCGAGCCCCGTTTCCTCAACCACCTCGCATCACGAACGGAGGGAAAACCTACAGACAGATGCCATTGTTTGTAGGAGGAGAGGAATGTTACTACGTTGATCCTCTTACAGGGCAGTGGGCGAGTAGGGACGAAGACTGTACTCTAGGAGCCGCCTTGGAAGTAGATCAGAGAGGACCATACGTAGAGGCTGAAATAGCGGGATGTCCTACAACCTTTTTGGTGGATACAGGGGCCACTCGATCTACGTTGAGATCTGTGGTAGTCCCGGGTCTGCCAATGTCAGGAGAAACGGTACAGGTGGTAGGAGTTGCGAACAAAAGGATGACAAATCCCTTGACCGAACCAGTGTCAGTAAGAATAGGGAATTACAGTGACGAACATCAGTTTGTGATCTGCGACTCTAGTCCTGTGTGCTTATTAGGGAGAGATTTGCTGTGCAAACTGAATTGCACGATACATTGCACACCTGAGGGAGTAGAAGTGCAGACCAATGATGAGGACGCAGATTTCAAAGTTGTAAACTCAAGGGAATGTGTGGAACTTTATCCTACCTTAACAGTGGAGGAACTTCCGCAAGACCTAAGAGAGAAAGTCTCAGCTGAGGTATGGGATTTTACTGGGGAAGAAATTGGATTGATCAAAGGAGTAGACCCGGTAAAAATCTTGGTAAGACCCCATGCTGAGTACCCAAGAACCCCACAGTATAAGCTAACGCCAGAGACGATTGCGGGGATCAAACCTGTGATCGAATCTATGATTAAGCAGGGAATACCGAAGGAGATCGTGGGAAGTCCGTGTAACTCCCCGATCATGGGTTTGCAGAAACCTAGTGGAAAATACAGAATAGTGCAAGATCTTCGGAAGATTAATAACATTGTTGTCTCATGTTGTCCAGTGGTACCGAATCCATCAGTCATATTGTTTCAGATACCGTTCCAAGCTGAATGGTTCACGGTGATAGATTTGTGTCAGGCTTTCTTTTCGATACCATTAGATGAAGAGAGCCAATATCTTTTCGCTTTCAAGCTGGAAGATCGAGTCCTAACATGGTGTCGTATCCCTCAGGGGTATACAGAGAGCCCATCGATCTTTAACCAGTTATTGAAACGGAATCTTGAGAGTCTAGTACTGCCCAAGAATTCAGTTCTGGTCCAGTACATAGACGACCTCCTAGTTGCGTCAGAAACTGAGGAGGCTTGCAGAGAAGACACCATCACCTTGTTAAATCACTTGGCCGAGAACGGACACAAGGTGTCTCCAAGTAAGTTGCAATATTGTAAGACTGAGGTGCAATACTTGGGCCATAGGATTGAAAAGGGAAAGCGGAAGGTGTCTCCAGACAGAATAGAGGCGATTATGAAAATGAACGCGCCTACGACACAAAGAGAAGTCAGGATGTTTCTAGGCATGGTCGGTTATTGTCGACAGTGGATAGCAAACTTTTCGCTGAAGGCAAAACCGTTATTACAACTGACGCACAAAGGAGTAAGTGATCCGGTACCATGGGACAAAGATTGTTTGATGGCGTTTTTGCAGCTGAGGGAGGACTTATGTCGTGCCCCGGCTTTAGGAATGCCAGATTACACCAAACCATTTTTGCTTTACTGCTGCGAAAGAGAGGGATGCGCTTTAGCGGTATTAGCACAGGTCCATGGAGATGCGCGCAGGCCAGTGGCGTACTTTTCGGCTACATTAGATCCAGTAGCCGCAGCGTTGCCCGGATGTCTCAAATCCGTAGCTGCAACGGGTGTCAGCATTGAACGATCTGAAAGCGTAGTTATGGGTCATCCGTTAGAAGTGTATGTACCACATTCTGTAGAACTGTTAATGACAAGGACGAAGACTCAGCATCTGACGAACAGCAGGCTCACACGCTACGAGCAAGTCATACTGGCTGCCGAGAATGTGACCCTAAAGAGATGCTCTGTCTTGAATCCTGCAACCTTGATGCCACTACCGAATGAAGTGGACGACGAAAATTGTACAGAACATGACTGCCTCGATGTGACTGAACTATGTACCAAACCGAGACCTGATATCGTAGATGAGCCATTGACAGACCCAGACGAAATTTTCTTCGTTGATGGTTCATGCGTAAGAAACGATGTCGGTCAGCTGAGAGCAGCTTATGCAGTATGCACGATTACCAGAGTTATAGAAGCCGCTTGCCTGGAAGGAGTACACTCCGCACAGGTAGCTGAAATTGTGGCTTTGACTCGTGCTTGCTTAGCAGGCGACAGACTTCGAGTCACTATATACACCGATAGTCAGTATGGTTTCGGCGTAGTTCACGATTATGGGCAGTTGTGGTCTCAAAGAGGTTACATGACCTCCTCGGGTTCTCCTATTAGGAATGGAGAATTCGTGAAACTACTGTTAGAGGCTTTGCAAAAACCAATGGCCATAGCTGTGGTCAAATGTGTAGCTCATACCAAAAACACGGATTTTGTATCACTAGGAAATAAATATGCAGATGAGGTAGCGCGTTATTGCGCAGAGCAGGGATATTCTCACACTGATACAAAAGTGGGGGGAATCCAGGAAATGACTGAATTGACCATGTTGTTAGATACGGTGGATACATGGGATGAACTGAGAGCAGTACAGGACAATGCACCAGATGATGAGAAAAAGGGCTGGGAAACAGCAGGGTGCGAAAAGAGTGAGATGAATTTCTGGGTGTCCGCCGATGGAAGGGCAGTTTTACCAAATGAACTAATTAGTCCAATGGCAAGGAAATTGCATGGATCAGCACACATAGGAAGAGATGCTATGGTGAGAGTATTCAGACAGACGTGGTTTAACCCTAAATTTAGAGTAGCGGCAGAAGCAGTGTGTCAGCGATGTACAATCTGTCAGCAACTAAATGTGGGAAAGAGAACACCAGTTACCTTGAGTCACATAGGAAGGTCTGGGGGGCCTTTCAATAGGATGCAGATTGACTTCATAGAGATGCCTCCATGCAACAGACTCAAATACGTGCTAGTGATTGTTTGTATATTTTCTAGATGGGTTGAGGCTTACCCTACACGTAGGTGCGATACACTTACAGTAGCAAAATTGTTACTTAGAGAGTTGATACCAAGATTTGGGGTGCCATCCTCTTTGGAATCAGACAGAGGAACTCATTTCAATAGCGAAGTGGTGAAGATGCTATGTTCAGCTTTAAATATCGATCAGAAGTTACACTGCAGCTATCGACCGGAAGCTTCAGGGATCGTAGAGCAAATTAACAGTACTATCAAGTCCAGACTGGCTAAAGTTTGTTCGTCGACATCCCTGAGTTGGCCAGACGCACTTCCAGTAGTTCTTATGAGTATACGTAGCACACCTGATAGAAGAACAGGCCTCTCTCCACATGAAGTGCTAATGGGGAGAGCTATGAGATTGCCATCGGTTCCGACTGCAGCGCTAGTGAACATCACAGATGATTTGATCTTGGACTACTGCAAGGGACTATCTGATGCCGTTAATTCTGTGTCCCTCCAGGTTCAGGCTGCAGAGGTTCCATCAGTACAAGACTTGTGCCATGACCTGAGTCCAGGAGACTGGGTCCTGGTGAAGAAGCATGTCAGGAAGAACTGCTTAGACGTGCGTTGGCGAGGGCCGTTTCAAGTCATACTTGTAACGAATACTGCAGTGAAGTGTGGAGGTCTGCCAAACTGGATACATGCCTCACACACCCGAAAAGTGCAAACACCTCCAGAAGACACAGCTCCTCTCTCGGATGAAAATCCGGCGGGAAGTGGAGAAGCCATAGAGGGGGAAAGCCAAGCTGTAGAGGTGATCGAAGAAGCTGAAACTGTGTTGGAACAGGACGACGAAGGTCAGGACACTAGTGGGACCGAAGTCGCCTCAGGAGAAGAAAGTAATTGGGAATCCGACACAGATATCGAGCAAACTGAGAGTGACCAAGAGATAGGTCCTGGAACAAGGAGCGAAAAGACGGAAAGCAACGAAGCCAGTTGGCCGGAAAGAAGGAAAAGGCCAAGTTCGGAAAGGAAGAAGGAAAGAACTCTTGCCCCGATCGCTGAAGAATCGGATCAGGAGGACGAGACGACAGATTCAGGAACTGAGAGTCCACGAAGATCGAGAAGGGTACGTGTGCCCTGCAGAAGGTACGCCACCCCGGAGTGGACTTATCTAGCAGATGTATTGGGGACAGAAATCTGGGAGAGTGAAGAGTGTGAAAGTAATCAATCTCGATCCATTTGTGGCAGTGGAGATATGGATGTTGGCGCCTGGACTCGAGACTGAGGGGTTACTGACTTTCACACTTCCCATACCCCCACGTTTGAGTAAAATTCAAGATCTAGTGCTAAAAAGATTACAATTTCCAACAGCTGGTCAGCAAATGACGGAAGAAGAAGAAAAAGTTATTCGATTTGAATTGTTAATAATTGTTGTGAAAGCTGCAGGTCCGAAAATAATTGTTGATGCATAAAAGACTTTTGTACTTATGTTATAAGGAAGAAGATAACCTAGCGCCGAGTGGAAAGAAGAATAAAATTAGGGATTACATTTAGAGGACGGAGAAGGGCTAGGGTTGTCTGCTGCTAAGAAGAGAAAAAAAAGACATTGTGGTGAAAAAGATACCTGTTGATAAAAAGGCACTTTAAAGGCTGAGAAAGCAAACAAGCAACGAAAGACTGGAAAGAGAACTTTCGCTAGAGAACGAGGTACGCTGTTTTGATAACATGGAGAACGGCAACCCAAACAGAAAAGCTAGATGTATAGTAGGTACACTTATAGCAATAGTGATATTCCTCATAATCATAGTAGTGACGATATCTTACATGACAGGACATTAGAATGATAAAAGAATAGCAAATGTAAAAATTGTAACGACCTTGAAACCTGCTCTTGTGGGAAAGAAGGAGGAGAGCACTGTCATACGTGAAAAGGCGTTACTTGCAGATGAAGCTCGTAGATTACATATAGACGAGTCACAGGGAAACTTTAGGTCAAATGCATATGCCAAATTATTGTATGAATATATCGATGCCATGGAGGCCAAAGATTGCTACGTTTGTATGCAATTGCCGGCTTCTGTAGACGAAGGCATTAGATATCACCATCTCCCATTGACTTATGGGATAACATGTAGTTTACTGCTTAGTATATTTTATGGTAGAGAAGGTTTTGAGTACTACTTTTCAAATTATGATTCGGTACTGCCCGAAGTTCCGAATTATAAGCAAATGAATAAGTGGGACTATTACAAAAAGGAGGATAGACTAGCTAAATTCTTTCTTCCTTGGGATACATTAGATACATCATATGCACGTAGAAATAATCTGACTTGTAAAGTTTCAGAGGTAGAGAAAAGGTTTATAGCACAAGTAGATGATCGATGCAGACGGCAGAAGATTCTAAAAATGTCAGGACAATGGAAAACAGATTGGACCGAAGAAGAGAAGGCACATAAAAAGAAAGGTAGCAATGGTCCAATAGCATTGGATAAAACGCAGAAAGGAAAGTTATGTTTAACTCGAAGCAAAACGTATTATGAGAGTGAATTTGTAGGTGAAGTTAGTTGTGAGCACTCTTTTAGACTGGAGTACTACACGAAAGATTTTATGAAAGGGATGCAAGCTATTCCGAATGTGTATTTTGTATGTGGGAGAAATGCCTATGTAAAGCTTCCAGACAATTGGTATGGTTCGTGTTACTTGGCAATTGTCTTCCCCAAAATATATCATGCAAAGGATTTAGCGATCATAGAAGGAAAGGCTTCGAGGAGAACGAAAAGGGAAGTAGGAGATGCAGAAGTAGTAGGAGATGTATTTGGAGCAATGTTTCCATTGTTAGGTTTGATTCTTAACGATGTTAAGATTAGAAGGTTAGCGACAGTCGTGGATAGATTGTCTGCCAGCACTGCAAGATCATTAATGTTAGTTGAGGGTGAGATGCAGTCGATTAGAGCTATGGTTTTACAGAACAGACTTGCTTTAGATGTGATATTAGCAAAAGAAGGCGGAGTTTGTAAAGCTTTGAAAGTTCAGGAATGTTGTACTTATATTCCTGATAATTCAAAACCTCTTGAGAAAGTCATACAGAACATTACACAGATTCATCAAGAAATTGAAGATTTATCAAAAGTAAATGTTTGGGAAAAAGTAGGAAATGGAGTGGGAAAGGTTGGAAGTTGGTTTGCTAATATAGGCAAAAGTATAGTTTGGTATATTTTAAAGCCTGTATTAATAGTATTAATTTGCATAATTACATTATTAGGATTAGTAAAATTATATAAATGGTATAGGTCGAACCAGTTACAAAGATCGATGAGAGACCAAGAAAGGAGACTAGCTGTTCTACAGGATCAACAGTATAAAAGTCTGAGAACACTTGAATCGATAAAAAGAGGAACTGATGTAACTAGTTCGGTATAAGAGATGTATTCAAATTGCTTTTAGTGATGACTCCTAAAAGTCATCAAAGGGGGGAACTGAGAGAGCGCAATTTGAATATATAGTATATAGTAACCATATCTAGACGTATATGTTATAAACGTAGGAATGAAACGCATATCGTAATGTAAAGTTGACAACTATAACGTAAAGGCCAACGAAGAGTGATAACATAATATAGGAAATGTAAGTGTATTCATATGTTAAACATGCATTAGATTTAGAAGGCCCGTATACCTGATGGGTAGATGTAGAAATGTGTATGAAATGTAGAACATGCACAGTAGAATTCGTGTATGTGTGTAACCTTAAATGTGTAACTTTACATTGGGAGAAGCGGCGAGAAGAAACGTGGATAAATGTATAAGAGAACTTACATAAAGATGTAACCAAGGAAAATGTATAGGTTATACTCTATACAGTCGTATTCTATGTAGTATATATTTGATGTAGAATGTTTAAGTATAACTAAGGCTTTTGCTAAAGTACGAATATATAAATGTATGCCAAAGGTTATACTGTGTAGAGGGCTTTTGTAGAAATGCTGGAAGAGTTTAGGTCATTTGTGTTTATAACCTAACTGGTCAAGAGTTCGAAGGAGCATAGTCACATGAATGTAATTTAGTGGTCTTGTGAAGGTCGTAAATAGCTTGATGTGGACATGAGAGCCGAGAAGTCTAGCACTTGTAAGAGTTAAGGTGACAATGCCGGACGGAGCTTATTGCTCGAACGTGAGGAGAGACACTTTGAATGTAGACTATGTTTTGACAAGACCATTCACAGGACCTAGCAGGGTCAAGTTAAGAGACATAGAGTTAAGGCCTTGTCTAAATTCACATGTTACACGATCTGAAAGAATCGATAAATGTCGACGATGAAATGATGAAGATGACATCCAAAGGAGAAGGGTCAACTTATCGGACGACGCAAGGAGTGGACCAATGGAAGAAGCAGGAAGTTGACATCATCGGGGAAAGTCCGTGGTGGGCGTCAAGGGGCGTTCCACCCACATGGTGATTGTGTATTTTAGGGACAGCACCCCGGGGATAAGAGAGCGAACAGCCCAGTAGGGAGCTCAGAGAGAGAAAGGCAAGGGTAGATGCCTTGAGCAGATGCGCTGAGAGATCAGAGCGCAAGGGAGCAGTAGGCCGAGGACCCTTAAAGAGCGGATGGGTAGGCAGATAGGGTACTGCTTCTGAAACTTAAGATTTCCTTTAGAGGCTAAAGAGAGTTTGAACTTCTTTGGAAGTCAAACTGCTGACACCTTTTCAGGGAAGAAACTTGCGAAGTAGGATTGTCACATAGCATAGAGTAGGGACAGATTAACTTGATGATATTTTTTATCTTACTGCAGATAACGCAGAAGGAACCACTTCACACCGAAGCTTAAGCAGCTGAGATTATAATTGATTTTGTAATTTGTATATTTTGTGATTTTATCCTGAGTGGATTGTATCGTATTCAAATTAATCTTTATATAAACTTTTGAAACTTCATCAGTTGTAAGTGGTTCTTCAGAGTGGCGTCAGTTAATGGGGTTTGTCTAACCTATGTGGGGTTGTCTTTTACTCAATGACAGATATAAATCGGTCCGAAAGTGACGAATGAGATAAATTATTAAATTGATCATAATCCTAAATTGATATCAAAATCTCATTCCCCGCAGACACTTTATTTATATGCTCACTCTACAATTGAGGACCTCATTTATATTTAGAGACAACCCCTCTACCGTCCTGTGCTTCTCTGTATTGTACAATCCCATATCAATAGTCCTTACTTCATATCATGTTATTGGACACTCATTTTATGGTCGTTTGTTGCCTCTATCTCTCTCATTGTTTTGCTAACTGGAACCATGCAAAATGCATGTACGCTACTGCTCTAATCCTCAAACCCTTATTTGTTGTCCCTCTATTGTCCACTGTGATGTTGTTCTAATTTGTTTCTGAGATGAGACACTTTTACCCTTCCTAACAACTATATAATACCCCACTGTATACATGAAACCTTTCTGTCTATTCATGTTACATCTTCTTATTTAAGGGATTTTGTAATTCTATTTGATCTTTGAGACGTGGGTATTATCACTCCCATCTCAAGCATGGCACCATTGATATTCACAAGGGATAAAGACGATTGTTCCCATTACCTGGTTACATAACAGACTTTGTCATAGGGAGTTTATTCACGGTTTCAAAATTCAGGCGTTTGGTCCTTCTCTATGCTGCATTCTTAAAAGAATAAATCAAAGCATTTGTTACCCAGTTGACACCTCACGTTATTGTATCGTTTATTGTAAATCTCTAGGAATTACCTGTAAGCAAGTGCAGTTACTCTTCGAATCCACCTTTCTCTTGATTTTTCTTATCACTTAGTTTTATGCACCTTATTACCTAAAAGATATATATAAAAGTAAGGTATACTGCCCTAATTCGATTTATTGGGTCTATGCTTTCTTGCGTTTTTTGCTAGCTCATTCGTATTTACCTTGTTATGATACGATTGTTCCTTCGCATTTGCCTTGGCGGACTCTATTTCTTTTCTTTGGGGTATACACCAATCCCAATCCCGTTGAATCGCCCAGTACTTGTTACTGCAATATATAGTAGAGTGGCGTTATTGTATAAACCCCTCCTTTAAAGTACCACTAACTAGAGTTAATCTGGACTTTGTCCCCCACGTCTTACCGTGTTTGCTAGGGCAGAACTCAAAAACAGGAAGTAGATTGTCTTACAGACTTCCTGGACGTCTTTCTATCTGGTAAAACAAATTAAATGCAAGGGAATGTTAGTTTAACTATTTCCTGCATATCTTAGAAAAGCCAATGAGTCAGGGTGAGGCAGTTTCCTTACCGGCGGCCGCCTGAGTCGAAGCGTTCCACTCCCTTCTGGTTCTCGTCACATCACTCCTTCTGTCAGTTACGCGATTCAAGCACGAAAGTCCGTTCGTACCGGCCCTGATCTTATTTAAGCAGACTAATCCGTGCTGTTATTGGCTAACTCTAATGCCTGGCAGCTGCATCCAATAATTTAAACCGCGTTTCTATTCTGCCTGCGCTCTTTTGACTACGTGGGTCTCAGCTTCAACCTGACTATTTTTGAATTTACTTCTCTTGGTGGAATCTATCGCCGAGGCTATTTCAGTGGAGCTAATCCCTCTATTAAGATTATGCGAAGCCTGCTCATCTAAAGCTTGAACCTGATATTGGTCAAGCCATGACTGTATTAATTTTTGTTGTGTTAGTAAATCTTCTCTATAGACTTCATCAAAGTGATGGTAAAAAGCCTGCTCAATATCTGTTCTATTATCTGAAATCACATCCGTATTTATGATCTGTACTTCCTTTATAGAGTTCTTCTTGATATCCTTTTTTGTTTTCCAGGCTAAGAGCTTTCCACTGGCCTCTCCATATTCAAAGTGAGCTAATGAGCTAGCCTACCAAAGTTTCCTCAGCCTTCCATCTAATACCTGCTCTAGCTGTAATTTACAAGTTAACAAATCTTTTTTATTGTTGTTCTCTCCATCTGGTAGACTGGGAGCTAATACAACTTGTTCCAGGGCCTTTATTCTTGCTTCGATCTGTGAAATTTGCGCCCTATATGCTCGGTGTTTTGCAATCTGAAGTGGTAATAGTCCCCATCTCAAAAAAGCTTTATACGTGTCCCAGACGACCGGGAGTGTAGCTGTACCTAGATTGAGAGTAAAAAACTCGTTTGATTCCTCAATCAGTTTATCTATTACCTCTTCCTCCAACAGAATGCTTCTATCTATAGTCTATCTCTTGACCAACTGTGGACCTGATAATTTTAAGGTTAGAGTAACCGCTGAGTGATCGGAAATATGGGCACCAAGATGTTTTATCTCCTCCACTTGCTGAGCTAGGTGTTCTGCAATTAGAAAAAAAATCTAATCTAGATTTGTGTCGTAATTTCTTATTGTGGAATGTGAATTCTCTTTTTGTGCCACTTTTTTGACGCCAAATGTCTTTCCAGCCAAACGGAGTAATCGCATTAGATAATACAGCCCTGGTTTTGGGATTATGTGAGAACCTAGCAGTTGATGACTTGTCCAGCTTTGAATCAAGTCCTAGATTAAAGTCCCCTGCAAGAATCACCGGATCCTCAAAATCTAGGAGTTCAACCAAAAGGTCTTTTTAGAGGGAGGGTGTCATCTAAGTTAGGACCATAGTGTCCGACGATCGTAAATTTATACGAATGTTGTTTTATATTTGCTATAACCCATCTCCCCTTTTTATCAGACTTAAATTGTAGCAAATTTATCTCTGAATTAGATTTGATCAATATGGCAACCCCTTTAGTGGAAGTTTGTTGCGAAGAGGTTATCACCTGCTGGATTCATTTTTTTTTCATAAAGATATCTCTTAATTCTTGTTCGGTAGAGTGAGTCTCTTGTAAATAAATGTATTTTCAGGTGTGTCCTTTAAATACTGAAAGATTCTCTCTCTTCTATGTTTAACTTGTAACCCATTCACATTCCACGACAGGATCTTAATGTACGATGCAAGAGCTACCCTACCTTGCACTATTTCTCCTGACAAAGGTATAAACAAATAAAATTTGAATATGGCGATTTGGATATTTTTTTACTTTTTTTTCCAATGCTCCCCACCCAGTGCCCTCACCCCCCCCCCCCTTCCCCCCCCTGTCCAGACCCTCCCGTGCTCCCCTGGAGAAACCCCCTCCTTCTCTTGGCCTAACTTGGCCATTGAGACTCCTCCACCCGGGTGTATCATCTGTATATGATCCCATTATAATAATATTATTTTTTATTGTGTGGTTTTTATACTTGCCGCGAACTTTACTAAGAGTATACATCATGGGCACTCTATGACAGGAGCAAACAAGTATCAGGGTGAAGGTAATCTACGGTGCAGGAAAAGCACCAAGAAAAATATGGCAGTGTTTGATAACGAGGCTTGGAACTCGCTTCAAACTTGGTGAGTAAATACGCGGTGTATACAAACAAACCAAGCGAAAACATGGCCGCATTCGATAACGAGGGCTGGAACCCGTTTCGAATGTAGCCAGGCAAAAGCACTAAGCGAAAAACATGGCCGCATTAGAAAACGAGGCTTGGGTCTGGCTTCGAAAATAGTCAGGTTGAGGCTGAGACCCACGTAGTCAAAAGAGCGCAGGCGGAATAGAAACGCGGTTTAAATTATTGGATGCAGCTGTCAGGCATTAGAGTTAGCCAATAGCAGCACAAATTATTCTGCTTAAATAAGATCAGGGCCGGTACGAACAGACTTTCGTGCTTGAATCGCATAACTGACAGAAGGAGTGACGTGACGAGAACCAGAAGGGAGTGGAACGCTTCGACTCAGGCGGCCGCCGGTAAGGAAACTGCCCCACCCTGACTCATTGGCTTTTCTAAGATATGCGGGAAATAGTTAAACTAACATTCCCTTGCATTTAATTTGTTTTACCAGACAGAAAGATGTCCAAGAAGTCTGTAAGACAATCTACTTCCTGTTTTTGAGTACTGCCCTAGTAAACACGGTAGGACGTGGGGGACAAACTCCAGATTAACTCTAGCTAGTGGTTCTTTAAAGGAGGGGTTTATACAATAATGCCACTCTACTATATATTGCAGTAACAAGTACTGGGCGATTCAACGGGATTGGGATTGGTGTATACCCCAAAGAAAAGAAATAGAGTCCGCCAAGGCAAATGCCAAGGAACAATCACATCATAACAAGGTAAATATGATTTAGCTAGCAAAAAACGCAAGACAGCATAGACCAATAAATCAAATTAGTGCAGTATACCTTATTTTTATATATATCTTTTAGGTAATAAGGTGCATAAAACTAAGTGATAAGAAAAACCAAGAGAAAGGTGGATTTGAAGAGTAACTGCACTCGCTTAAAGGTAATTCCTAGAGATTTACAATAAACGATATAATAACGTGAGGTGTCAACTGGGTAACAAATACTTTGATTTATTCTTTTAAGAATGCAGCATAGAGAAGGACCAAACGCCTGAATTTTGAAACCGTGAATAAACTCCCTATGACAAAGTCTGTTATGTAACCAGGTAATGGGAACAATCGTCTTTATCCCTGGTGAATGTGGTAAGGGTGCCATGCTTGAGATGGGAGTGATAATACGCACGTCTCAAAGATCAAATAGAATTACAAAATCCCTTAAATAAGAAGATGTAACATGAATAGACAGAAAGTTTTCATGTATACAGTGGGGCATTAAATAGTTGTTAGGAAGGGTAAAAGTGTCTCATCACAGAAACAAATTAGAACAACATCACAGTGAACAATAGAGGGACAACAAATAAGGGTTTGAGGATTAGAGCAGTAGCGTACATGCATTTTGCATGGTTCCAGTTAGTAAAACAATGGGAGAGATTGAGGCAACAAACGACCATAATATGAGTGTCCAAAAACATGATATGAAGTAAGGACTATTGTAATGGGATTGTACAATACAGAGAAGCACAGGACGGTAGAGGGGTTGTCTCTAAATATAAATGAGGTCCTCAAGAGTAGAGTGAGCAAATAAACAAAGTGTCTATGAAATGTAAAATGGTTTCTATGCACAAAATTCTGATAGAACATTGTTTATTCGCCGGAAAATTCCTGTCAGTGGCAACCAACCAGTGCCCAGCTATTAGGAGAGACTGATCACGTTGTCTTGACAAAGATGGCAGAATATCAATGGTAGCCATCGAAACGCGTCGACGCCACCTATACACAATCAAGAGAACAAATCTATACTGTAGTCAAGTAAACAAATCGGGCCGAGGTTTAGATTTTAAAATTGTTAGGTTCTCAGATGTGTAACATTTAATGACTAATTAATAATGTCTCTTGTATGTCTCTCCTTTCATGTAATTCTTTTGATATAATAACTGGTGTGAAAAATTCATTCATTGTGTTTTTAACCATTTACGTGTGTAATATTGTGCCTATGAATTGTCATATGTTTCATTTTGATCATTGTCTGTGTTTATGAATTTTTAAAGTGTAATTTTTAACTAAAGATTTTTTACAAAAAGAATAAATGTTTCCAGCTACATAATTTGTGTGTGAAAATACTGTAGTGTATGGGACCCAGTGTCTCTATACAGATCATTTTGTTGAATATATGTGCATGAAATTATAACTTTGTTAGCCAAGGGAAAATATTTTTTACTGTTCAAAGTACCCTATTCCCCTGGTGTTCATAAGGGGTCTCTCTCTAATCTTAAAGCATTGTCAGTACAGTTCTGTCGAACTGGAGAGTTGTCATACAGAGGACCTTTTGAAATAGTACATATTCATTGGTCCAGCTTACTGTAATAACGGCTTGTTTTTCCCGGTGATTGAAATTAATTCAAATATGGATAATTTCAAAACTTTTGGGTTCACTGAGGACCAATTTAATAAACTATTAAATCAATACCCGAGAATGGGTGGCACCACTGTGACTAACAAGAGTGGACATGAGGAACTAATGAAAATTCTTAATCTAAAGAAAAAGCTGGTTAGAACTGAACTCCATGCGGAATTCTTGATGGGATATCTAAGAGCATGGGTAATACCACTCGGACTGCGTATTAGAAATTAGCCTGGGCTGTTCATTGAAAACAAAAAATTCTTAGAATTATGGTCACACATTGCTAACCGATGCAGAAAGGATTGGTTAATCCTGATCATAGAAACAGCAGAGCAAGTGGTAATCTTAGAACAACAACAAATAGAAGAATTAGAAGCTGCACTCAGACAAAATACTGCAGTTGAAGATGCTAAAAAGAAATTAGAAGACTTAGCACAAGATATTGAAGGGTACCATGAATATTAACCAATAGAAAATCTACTAAACTCAGGAAAGACATAGAGAATTTTAGTGCTGAGTTAGTGTACCCCTTTCTGCAGAAGGATTATTATACGTCCAAAAAAGATCAGAGATGGGACAAACCCCAAAACACAAGACAAGTATACTCGAGGGATGGGACAAAAATAATTACTTTTTCAGAAAGCTCGGGGTCAAGCGAGGATGAGGACCAAATGAACGAACATACAGGAAGGTCTACTCCTAACTTTCAAAAAGATCCCCAAACTTTTTTAGGAGGACGCCCCTACAGGGGACAGACAGGCTACCGGAATTATTCACGGGAGGAGCGATGAGAAACCATCAACCTCAAAATCAGGGGACACCGAATTATCTAAAAAACAGGAATGCGAGATATTGGAGGTAAATGACTTTCCAATCCTCAACCTCTCTAACAGAATATTGATAACAGAGGAAATAGAGGTTATGAAACATGGGTTTAGTTTTGCTCCCAGCCCCCCCCCCCTAACAAATTTGAACTAGAAAAGGACATGAAAAGTTTTTTTAGAAAGGTTAGGCTTAATAGATTTTTTGCGGAGAGGGAGTATGTACAAGCCCCCAATACTACAGGGTTTAAACCCAAATCAATATTTACGCCGACCCTGAATCAGGTAGAAAAAAATGTGGATTGTTTGAAAAGGTTGTAGCGATTGAAATCAGGAACTGTTTAGGCTCACATCAGGGCCATACTAATAATCTAACTTTAAGTCAGAGGACAGCTTTGAAAAGCTTGCAAGAATGCAACCAGATAACTATTAAACCTGCTGACAAGGGGGGGGGGGGTGTAGTGGTCTTTAACAGTACAGACTATGAGAATAGGATGCAGTCCCTATTATATGTTACAGACCATTATACCCCTGCCTCTTTTAAGATGATAGAAAGGCTCAAGAAGGATGTTTCAAATTTTCTGAATCAAGGTAGGGACAATAGCTACATTTGTGAGGATGAATATACATTCCTGTTCAATAGAAACCCAATAATTCCAGCAATCTATGGATTACCAAAAATTCATAAGAGCACATCCAACCCACCGATGTGACCAATTGTGAGCAGTCTGGGGTCATTACTGAAACCTCTCAGCAAGTACGCAGATTTTTTCTTGCGTCCTTTAGTACAGGCGCAGAGATCATACCTAAAAGACACAGCCCATACCATTTCTATTTTTGAGGGACAAAGCTTCGACAAGGTGACTCAGTTACTGGTCACCTTGGACATCGAAGCTTTGTACACAAATATTCCACAAGACGTTACTATTGCAGTGATATCCTCCATTTTAGAAGAAGTAGACCTCAATGGGGGTAATAAGGAATTCCTCATGGGATGTGTGAAGTTAGTTTTAAAAAATAACATCTTCCTGTTCAAGGAAGAACTGTATAAGCAGGTTAAAGGGACCAGCATGGGGGCCACTTGTGCTCCCAGTCTGGCATGTCTCTATGTTGCGAATTTTGAACAGAAACACATCTATAAAGAGATGGCACCATATTTTGAGAATATAGCCCACTGGCACCGTTTCATAGACAATATTATCTTTGTCTGGAATGGTGCCAGTGAGGATCTAGTCTCTTTTTTAGAGTGGTTGAACTTAGGGGACAAAAACCTGAAGTTCACAGCACACTATAGTGACAGTAGTGTTGATTTTCTAGATATTAAAATAAAAGAATCAGATGGCAAACTCAATGTAGAACTCTTTACAAAGCCAACAGATAAAAATAGTCTGCTTCAATATCGCAGTAACCATCCCCGATCACAAAAGGACAATATCTCTTTTGGGGAATTTTTAAGGCTAAGGCACAATTGTACAACCTTGGAAGACTTTTACTACCATGCAGAAAACATGGATAGAAAATTACGCGAGCGAGGATACCCCAAAAAATTAGTTAAACAATCTTTAAAAAGGGCTAGGTTTTGCAACAGAGACGCTCTGTTAGATATCAACAATCAGAAAACGAATAAAACACATGACAGAATAGTGTTTGTTAGCCAATATTCAGGACTCAGCAATAAAATTATGAACATTGTAAACCGTAATTGGAAGATTCTCAATAGTGAGTTAGCAACACCCATGCCCAAACCGGTGTTCTCTTTCAGGCGGAACAAAACCTTGCGAAACACATTAGTTCACACGTATAATAATCATGCAGAAAATTCCCAAACCACTTTGACGGGACAAGGAAGGGCAGTGGGAAATTATAGGTGCGGTTCATGATTCATCTGCCCAACCTGTATGGAGAGCAAGACATTACATTTTAATGGCAAAATAATGGTCTCTAAAAGTCTGAATAACTGCAGAAGCAAAAGTGTAATTTACCTCATAGTCTGCCCATGTGGGCTAGGCTATGTAGGTGAGACAGGAAGGGAACTCCATGTTAGATTATTAGAATATAGATCAGCGGTCAAGAATCAAAAGGAAAATGCTCCACTTACGGATCATTTCAAAATGAACAACCATGACTGTAACCAATTCTCATGGTTTATTCTTTTTTTTTTTTTTTTTTGAAGTTCAACAAAATCTTTATTGACATAAAGTTATCACAGTTGGTACTGCCAATGGCCTACAACCCGGAGGCCGGCCGCATATGGCAGCTGCTGATACGGAATCTGTACACAGCCATTCAGCTGGCAACCCGCAGGGTCCAGCGGCATATCATGAATCAGTTCAGTTTCGTACATCTATTCGCTTAGACCTATTACATCTCGTTAGTACATGAATCTTCAGTTTTTTAGGTGTTTTTTGAAAGTCCATAAAACAGAACAGTTCGAACTGTGAAATTAAGAGCCGTAGATCAATTCTGCACTCTGGTGCCACTTATGCATGTTAGGGTCTCAATGTGTCGTAATGAGAAAAAAGGTATTACAGGTTATGCAGGATACTGAAACATTGCACTAAAACTCTAGCCACTTCAACAGATCATGCAAGTCTAAAGTGAGTCCCCGTCTCCCTCAATAGTTAGCAAGTAATCTGATAGATAGGACCAAAAGTCTTTCGGACGTTGTCGTCTTGGCAATTCTTCCTCATAGGTGAGTAATTTATCTCTGCAGTACGTTAGGTCCTTAAGCCACATCTTAACCTTAGGAACCGTTTTCCCTTCCCAACACCTGGACACCTGCCTTTTAGCGACCAATAGGGCCACCGCACAGAACTTACCCTTCCTCGCCCTGATCTCAGGTAGAATACCCAATAAGCATATTTTCATGGTGCATTCTATGTCCAGTTCCACCATTTTGCCTAGTACTACAATTAGCATTTCCCAATATTCATGTATCTTTGGGCAATGCCAGGCTAGGTGGACAAAATCTGCCTCATCACATCCACATCTTTTACACCGTGCATTGTCTCGTAACCCATATTTATGTAGTCTTTTGGGTGTGTGATAGGTTTGGTGTAGATATTTCAGATGTGTGATGTGCAGATTCCCATTTGGGGTGAGCAGTTTAAGAAGGGTGCAGGCGATGGACCAGTCCTTTTCTGTCAATGCTTCAGGTAACGTGTCATTCCATCTCTGCATTGCTTTTGCGGAAGAGTGCGGGATTTCGCTCTGAGCTATCCTATATAGTCTAGACACCAGATGCGAGGTGTTTGAAGATGTTATGATAAGTTGCAGGGTTTGCAAAATCGGTGGTTCGTTCGGGTAGTCCGGGTACAGGTCTTGGATCGCCCTTTGCAGCCTGTAGTGTGTGAATTTGTAGAGTAGTGTTGGGTTGCTTATATATGTCAAATCTTCCGCCGTGTGGAAAGTCCCATCATGATACAGGTCTGCAAATGTGGCTATACCGATATCCCATAGAATGTCCATACCTACTTTTTCGTTTGTCACTGACACCTCTGGGTGAAAGTTCAGTGGCAGCGCTGGTGCGTATAACGGTGACATGTGAGCTAACCTCCCCAGTGTCCTCCATGCCCGAGCAGTTGTGTCTACCGTGTTTATATCCTTCGAGTGAAGCGGGGGTCGTTTGTGTGTCACTATCGCGGACAGTGGAATTGGTGAGGCGTCTCCCTCTTCAACCGCCGTATGCGTGAGGTACGGAGTGGGATGGTACCAGTGTGACGCGTATTGGGCCTGTGCACACAAATAGTATAGTTTAAAGTCTGGTACACAGAACCCCCCTTTCTCATAGGGTAGGGTTAAGGTGTGGAGATCAATGCGAGCTTGTTTACCTGCCCAGATGAGTTTCAATATTAATGATCGGATGTTGGTGAAAATCGCCTTGGGGGGCGTGATAGGTATGTTATTGAATAAGTAGAGAAATGTAGGCAGGATATTCATTTTAACTATGGCGATACGGTCGGCTAGCGACAATGGTAGCTGTATCCATCTAGCCACTTTGCCCTCCAGGTCCGTGAATACCCTCCCATAGTTCGTTCTGATGACTTCTTCTGGATCTCGACTGTACCATATAACCAGATACCTAGTAGGTTCCGTCTGCCATTCCAAAGGGAAATCGGGAACAAACTGAGTGGTGGAGTCAGTGAGCGGGATTATGGACGATTTTTCCCAATTAATTTGTAACCCGGAGTGCCGCCCAAACCGTACATAGTCCCGAAGCAATGGGCTTAGGTTCTGCTCCGGGTCTCGCACATATAAGAGCATATCGTCCGCATAGAGCGAGATGTGCAAGGGTCTCCCAGGGAAGTGCAAGGCCGAATGATTGTGTGTTTGCCTTATTATACATGCCAGGGGTTCCAGCGCAAGGGCGAAGAGTAGGGCCGATAGTGGGCACCCTTGCCTCGTCCCCCTAGCTGTTTCGAAAGGCCCCGAAACGTACCCGTTTACTCTTACCCGTGCCGTAGGACGTGTGTACAGCAGTGTGATCCATGTGATGAATCTCACCGGGAACCCCATTCTCTGTAGAATTGTGCGGATGAAGGCCCATTCAATGGAGTCGAAGGCTTTAGCAGCGTCCAACATTACTGCCGCTGCTTTGGTCTGTGGTTGAAGGTAGTGAGACAGTGCAAATAATGTTCTGGTATTGTGCGATGTAGCTCTGGTGGGAATAAAGCCGGCTTGGTCAGGCAATATCAAGTTTGTCATCAGGGGCTGTAGACGGTCCGCCAGGAGTTTGGCCAGGATTTTTGAGTCCACATACAGGAGCGACAGTGGACGGTATGAATCACATTGATACGGTTGTTTGCCCGATTTCAGGAGGGTGATTATCAATGCTTCACATAGCGTCGGTGGCAGTACTGCCTGATCAAAGGCCGTGCCATACATCTCAACCAGATGAGGGGCAAGAAGATCAGCAAATTGTTTATAGAATTCACAAGAATAACCATCTGGGCCCGGTGCTTTCCCATTGGGGAGCGCCTGTATGGTTTTAACAACCTCCTCCACCGTAATGGGTCGCGCCAGGTATTCTCGTTGGTTGTCTGACAGCCAGGCTAAAGCAATATCCTGCAGGTACCGGAAGGTTTCTTGTGGCGGGGCTGGATCCCGAGACGTGTACAGATCTGCATAGTTATCAACAAAACTGTTAAGTATGCCTGTGGGGTGTGAGTGAAGTGCCCCATTTTTGTCACGTACATGAGTTATGAACTGTGTGTCCCTTCCTGTGCAAATTTTCCTCGCGAGTACCCTGCCAGGACGGCCTCCCTCACCGAAACATCTGGCCAACGGTCGTTTAGTTACGTATTTTAATTCGTCTTCTGCAAAGTTTTGGTGGTCAGTAAGATTCAATTTTAGTTGCCCCAGAAGCTCTACACTCCCTGTGGCGGCATGTTCCTGTTCTAGGACAGACATATTCCTTTCTAGCCTAGTGATCTGCGCTCTAATGTCTTTAAGGATGCCTGACGTCGTGCTAATGCATACCCCTCTAAGCGTAGCCTTAAATGCTTCCCATAGCACACAGGGGTCGTCTACCGAATCCACATTTAAGCGGAAGTAATCCTTAATAGCCTCAGTTATAGTTGCTAGGTATAAAGGGTCTAACAACGCCTGCGCATTAAACCGCCAGCTAAATGGTGGGGGCTGGTAGTGAGTTATCTGAAGTGATAGTGCCACTGGGTTATGGTCGGATAGTGTGTGTGGGAGTGTGTCGATGTGCGTGGTCCATAAAACAGTATTGCCCGCCCCCAACCAATAATCTATCCTCGACCAGCTTCCATGTGCCAGGTTAACATGGGTTGCGCCCGGAGTTGTCGGGTGCCTTACCCTCCAGATGTCTTTAAGCGCCATTTCCGCCATCATATCCCTCAGTTTCTCCCCGGCTTTTTGTGTGGTTCCATGGAGGATGAGGAGCGGTCTACAGCAGCACAAAAAGCCACATTAAAATGGCCCCCCAGATCAGAATTGTGTCAGTGAAGTCCAATAGGTGGTCCCACAGTTCCTGAAACAATTCGGGAGCGTCAACATTTGGGCCATATACATTCACTATTGTCACACATTGCCCCCTCAGCATTCCAGAAACTATCACATATCTGCCATTGGTGTCAATAATCGTGCGTGTGACCTTGTAATTCGTCCCTCTCTTTACCAGTGTCATGACCCCCCCTAGAGTAGGATGAATAGGCCGCTGAGTGTGTGGACTCCGCCCAACACATGCCAATAGACCTTCTTGTGGTAGGGTCAATGTGTGTTTCCTGGATAAGTGCGATATCAATGTGATGTCTGTGGAGGGTAGCAAAGATTTGTCTGACTTTCTTAGGATTGGTAAACCCCCGCACATTCCATGTAATAAAATTCAGTTTATGGCTAGTCATTATTCCCGCTTCTCCATCCTGATAAGGAGTGTGTCTTGCCCTTTCCTCGCCAATTCAGACCTCCCAGTACAGCATAGCCGGACATTACAACCCACCCTCCAGACCAGGCGGCCCCCACACAGATGAGGCAAATAACCAGATATGGCACAGTACATCGCAGTTCATTCGATCCCGGCATAACAATATACAGTCTAACATCATGCATTGACTCATAGTTAACGCATAGTGCAACATGGCTTTCAGCAGTGCATCTTAATTGGTCCTTTGGCCCAAAGAACAACAAACCCCAACTACCCCGCTTCCCACCCACTTCAGCAACCCAATCCTGTTGAAGCCATTTTACCCGTAACATTTCCATGAGTAACATAACAATTTGGGGACCACCCTAGTAGAGGTCCGCCGAGGGCACACCATTCCATCCTCGCAAGAAGATGGGGGCGGATCTATGGGTTATAAACAGGTCATCCAGGTTCACAGTGGCGTGGCACCCCCTGACCATGAGCCAGTGCCGGACGGCGCCCTAAAAGAGAATCGATATCCCTAGGGGTAAAGCATAAGGTGTAGAATAGTGTTGCGAGAGTCTACCCAAGTCTATGAAGAGCCGACCATTTCGAGGCCATGTCAGTTCCATTCGCGTAGTCCATCCCTTTGACAGTACGCAAAGGGGCTGTAGAATGCCCCTGTTCATAGTTCGTACAGGCAAGGGAGTAGCTAGTCCGTACTTCTCAATGCGCCTGTAGGAGTTCCAAGTCTGAGGTGGGGAGGCGAGGCCTCTCACACCGTACGGACTGGTAGGCAATGAGACATGTCAGCGCATACTTCTGTTCAGGCATAGTATCAATGGTGATAAAACAGTCTTACCTTCATTCTGAGTCCTGATGTTTGTCTTTTCAATTATTTCTTTTACCTTTGCCGGCCGTTGATTTCAAGAAGGCCATTGCGGCCTTAGGTGTCGCCAAAAACATCAGCTTGTCGTCCCAAGTTATCCGTAAACGCGCTGGATACAACATGGCATAAGGTATTTGCAGATCTCGAAGTTTGGCCTTGACCCCGTTGAATTCCTTGCGTGCCTGTTGTACCGCCATCGTGAAATCGGGATAGAATTCCAGCCTATTACCTTGATGTTGGATCTCTCCTTTCTCTCTCGCCAGCCGCAGGATAGTGTCTCTGTCTCGGTAATTGAGAACTCTTGCTATGATCGGCCGAGGTGTGGCCTCCGGTTTTGGCTTTGGGGCTAAGGAGCGATGGGCACGTTTCACAATGAAAATGGGCGATAGTTGATCGGCGCCAAAAAGTTCTTTGCACAGGTTTTCCACGTACGTCTCCATCCGACCTGTGTTCGTGGATTCCGGCAAGCCCGCTATTCGTATGTTGTTACTCCTGGATCTCGCTTCCAACTGCTCCGACCTGGCCTTGATTACCTCCAGGACTTTCTCCATCCCCTTGCAGTTGGCCGTCGTGGCGCGCGAATCGTCCTCAACTGTGGAAATTCTCTTCTCCGCCACGTCCAGTCTCTCACCTTGCTTGTCCAGTTTTGCCACCATGGTGTGTAGTCGGCCCGTCAGGAGGTCTAGTTTCTCATTTATTTCCTGCCTGGAAGCCTGGATGGCCTTTAGAATATTGTCCATGACATTGCTTTCAGAGGGGTCCGTGTCCTGTTCCTCCTCCATCTGCTCTGTTTGGGTCTTATTCGTCTTCTTCGCCTCAAACGTGAGCCTAGTTTGTTGTTTTTCAGGCTTCCCCATGGTGCGGTGCGAAGTGGTGACACTACCCGGCTGTATGGTGGTGTGAGTCCAGGATCTTGACCACCGCGGGTTCTTTGCGCACGTGGCGGTTGGTGGAGAGTATCTGCTCCCGTCCTGTAATGCAGTTGGATCCGTCGCCTATGCACAGGCCCGCCTCCATCTATGGGGGATGTAAGATCAGGCCCTTCGCAGTTCCTTAGGCAGCCCGGCCAGTTATAGACGTTATATCCCCCTGTTGGTGATAGCGGCGCCAATGTCGAGGTCTCACGTCTATCCCGCCAACAATCTCAGGGGCAGTGGCATCTGTCTCGTGTTCCGGAGGGGTGCATTGCCTAGTGCGGGGGGAACCCCAAGTCCCGCGCCGTGGTCACCGCCAGCGCATACAATAGTTGTGTGAGATTGTTTATTTATAGAGCAGCGGCAAAGCCTGGCAGGTCTATCAACGCATACCGCCACACACACCAACCGGAGCATTACAGCATACAGGCGCCGCCATTTTGTCTGGAGGATCCTAGATATGCGGGGCAGTACCGCCTTATCAAAAGCTGCTCAGAGCGTGTCTCACTGAAGCCAATCAAAGTCTGTAGTGTGAGCAGGAGTGCCCATAGTCGGGGTTATATCTGTGGCTGCATGCACAAGCGCTCCAGGGGGGTTGCCCAAGCGCCGGGTCACAGCGCCGCCATGTTACCTTCAGGCTCCTCAACCGTCGTCTGCCGATCCGGCGCTCCTGGTGTTGTCAGGTGTCCGGTGGCAGGAGGAGCCCCGAGCGCCTCTCCGCAGCCGGAGCCGAAGACTGCTGGCGACAATCTCAGTGCCGGCAGCGCGCAAATCTAGTCCGATCTCGGCCGGCCGCCGTCGGGACCGCGGCCGCCATTTTCCTCCATACGAGTGCCTCGGGACTGACGCTCAAAGCCACAGGGGCAGTGCAGCTAGACACGTCCCATGGCCACCGGCGGCTGCTCCCAGCTTTCCCCCGCAGGATGATGTGTTTTTTCCCGGTCTTCGGTCTGTCTATCCGCTAGATACTGGCAATGTTTTGATCCGCCCGGCGGAGCTGCGCGCCCAGGCAGCCATTCCGCTGTGCGCCCCCTAGCGCCTCCCATTTCTCATGGTTTATTCTGTAGAAAGTCAGTATTAGCAGGAGGGGAGGTAACCTAGAGGCACTCAGAAAGGCACGTGAACAGTGGTTATTATGCCACCTTGATACAATCAGGAGAGGTCTGAACTCAAGAAAGGACTGGATGACAATAGTGGCAGCAATTAGAAGCTCAAAAACAACTTAGAAGAAATGTAATAATAACATGATAGAACTTAGCCCTTATCCGATATGTTACCAATGATGTATAAGACTTGCCGGTAACTAATACTATTGGATGCTGTTTAAAAATAGGGCTCAAATTGAGATAGTTTTTTTCATAGACAATGGAGAGCCACACAAAAAAAACCTCTGCTGTAACACGAGTAATAATAATATCCGAAGATGGTAAAGAAAAAAGAAAAAAAAAAATTAATCTCTCCCAAAATATGGTGATCCCATTATAATAATAATATTTTTTATTGTGTGGTTTTTATACTTGCCACGAACTTTACTAAGAGTATACATCGTGGGCACTCTATGACAGGAGCAAACAAGTATCAGGGTGAAGGTAATCTACAGTGCAGGAAAAGCCCCAAGAAAAATATGGCAGTGTTTGATAACGAGGCTTGGGACTCGCTTCAAACCTGGTGAGTAAATACGCGGTGTATACAAACAAACCAAGCGAAAACATGGCCGCATTCGATAACGAGGGCTGGAACCCTTTTCGAATGTAGCCAGGCAAAAGCATTGAGCGAAAAACATGGCTGCGTTCGAAAACGAGGCTTGGGTCTCGCTTTGAAAATAGTCAGGTTGAGGCTGAGACCCACGTAGTCAAAAGAGCGCAGGCGGAATAGAAACGCGGTTTAAATTATTGGATGCAGCTGTCAGGCATTAGAGTTAGCCAATAACAGCACGAACTAGTCTGCTTAAATAAGATCAGGGCCGGTACGAACGGACTTTCGTGCTTGAATCACGTAACTGACAGAAGGAGGGATGTGACGAGAACCAGAAGGGAGTGGAACGCTTCGACTCAGGCGGCCGCCGGTAAGGAAACTGCCCCACCCTGACTCATTGGCTTTTCTAAGATATGCAGGAAATAGTTAAACTAACATTCCCTTGCATTTAATTTGTTTTACCAGATAGAAAGACGTCCAAGAAGTCTGTAAGACAATCTACTTCCTGTTTTTGAGTTCTGCCCTAGCAAACACGGTAAGACGTGGGGGACAAACTCCAGATTAACTCTAGTTAGTGGTTCTTTAAAGGAGGGGTTTATACAATAACGCCACTCTACTATATATTGCAGTTACAAGTACTGGGCGATTCAACGGGATATAGATAACTGTTGTCATCGCACTGGACTCCCGCGGGATTAAAAAGAAAACTGTGCCTTGTGAGGCACCAGTTATAGTTACCTTAGTGCACTAGCTATAGATACTTGAGATCTATAAATGGATAATTTCTGTGGTGTTTTTTTTTTAAAGTTTTATTTTTGTTGTTGCTGTCTCATGGTATACAGTAACGTACATTAGATCAGTATTGCAGCGTCAACATTCCGCTGCCTTAATCAATAGAGCAACATTTTAATATTTTACCCCCCCAACTTAAAGTGCTACTTTCAGGGTTTAGTCAATAACTAGTAACGTTTTACATCAACATTAGAATGTCTAAATGCATCCATCAGGTCGCGGTTCATGTATACAATCCAGTACGATCATCTGCGGGCAAGTGCTCATGGTCCTGTGCCCCCTAGTATCCCACAGTCCCTTCCCCCCTCCCTCTCCTCAATCCGGGCCTTCGTCATCCTCTGAGCTGTCCCCCTCTTCTTCCTCAGGCAGGGGCTCACAGAGGTCTCCCCTAAATTTGTTCCAGGGCGACCATATCCCGTTCCATTTCCGAGGATTATGTCTCTGCTGATACACAGCCCGCTCAGTTAGCATAAGCACATCCATATTTCTGCACCATTGCGCCAGTGTCGGTGCTTCCTGTGCCCCCCAGTTCTTTGCGATGTCACGTTTCGCTAGCATAACCCCTATGACCACCCACCTCTTTGCCTGCAACGAAAGGTCTGTTGGGCCCCAGACATTCAGGAGACAGATCCTGGGATCTGGTGTAAATGGGTTCTGTAGAGTCTGACCTATCGTGCGCGTGACGCGCCGCCAGTAATCCTGAATATGTGGACACGTCCAAATAGTGTGGTATAGTGTGCCCTCCTCCCCGCATCTTCTCAGGCAGTGTGGGTGTTCTGCTCTATGTATTTTGTACAGCGTCGTGCGGGTGTAGTAGACCCTGTGTAGCACTTTGAACTGGATCAGTCTGAATCGAGTGGAAATACCCGCCTCCCTGGGCGAAGCCAGCGCTGCGTTCCAGTCTGCCTCATCTAGGTCCCCTACCTCGTCCTCCCAATACCCCTTTAGTTTCCCCAGGGGGTCCGGCAGGTTATTCATGAGTTTCCGATAAGTGAGGGATGTCGCCCCGGCCTCCATGTAATCTGTAAGCAGTCGGTCCTCCAACGGAGCCGACTCCGGAGGCGCCGCGCCAGTGTCCAATACCGACAGGAGTGCGTGCCTGATTTGTATGTACCTATATATTTCGGTCTCTGCAAGGCTGTATTGTTCTTTTAGTGTCGTGAAGGAGAGTACACCCTCCCCGGTCCATAGATCACCCACCGTGGAGATCCCAATGGTGTCCCACTGGTCGAACCCCTTGGAGCTGCGCAGGTTACCGAGGGCCTTGGCGTCCCATAGTGGCGTGAGCTTGGTGATCACTCCCTCCCACCCCAGCCGTCTCTGAGCCTTGTGCCATAGGGCAACAGTGTGTTTGGTAGGCCCTTCTAGCTTCCTCACCATCCCTTTATTATAGAGCGGGGCTAGCAGAGTGGACAAGCCCAGTTGGTGTCTATCCGCCCTGTACGCTGGGTCGTCTTGCGGTGCGTGGATCCACTGGTTAATCACCTTGAGATGGGCCGCCCAGTAGTACAGTTCAAGATTGGGGAGGGCTATCCCACCGCTGTACCAGTCCCTGGTCAATTTCAACTGTGCGACCCGGGCCGGTTTGTCTCCCCACAGGAGAGTGGACAGTTGGGCCGAGACTTGACGGAAGAATGACACGGGGACCACCGCCGGCGTGTTTTCTAGAACATATAGGAAGCGGGGGAGAGCCAGCATCTTAAAGAGTGCCGCTCTACCTAACAGTGTTAGGGGGAGATTTTTCCAAAGGCGCACATCAGTCTTCAATTTGTCCAGTTGGGGCTTAAGATTCCGGTCGAGGAAGGCCGAGTGCTCCCTTGTAATCCGTATCCCTAGGTATTTAAAGGTGTCGTGTTCCACGAGTAGTTGGCAATCTGTGGGTAGTATTGGGAGGTCGCCTTTTATCATATATAACACTGATTTGGACCAATTGAGTTTATAACCCGAGGCCGTGCCGTGGCTTTCACATAGTGCCAGCAAGACCGGGATACCGGTCGTGGGGTCCGTGAGGTAGACGAGCATGTCGTCAGCGTATAGGGAAACCCTATCCTCGCCTCCACCTTCCCAGGGTATACCTTTCAGCAACTGGGTAGTCCTGAGGATCGTGGCCAAGGGTTCTAACACCAAGGCAAACAGTAGTGGCGAGAGTGGGCACCCCTGTCTCGTACCCCTTGCCAACGGGAACTCTCTCGATATGTATCCGTTCGCAGTTACCCTAGCCATAGGTTCGATGTATAGCAGTCTGACCCATGATATGAACGTTGGGCCGATACCCATGTGTTCCAGGACAGCAAAGAGATATCGCCACTCCACCATATCAAATGCCATTTTGGCATCAAGCGACAGTACCGCTGCCGCTTCCTCCAGCTGCGGGGCTCGGGCCAATACCCCGTGCAGCCGTCGCAGGTTCAGCGCCGTGCTGCGGTGTGGCATAAAGCCCGATTGGTCCGGGTGTATAAGGTGCGCCAGATGGGGTAGTAGTCTGGTGGCCAACAGTTTCGCCAGGATTTTACTCTCGGCATTAAGGAGGGAGATCGGGCGATATGAGTCGCACTCCTCCGGGGGTTTTCCGGGCTTAGGTATTGCGACTATCGTGGCAGTGCGCTGATCAGGGGGGAGCCTTCCCCGTTCCCGGCACTCCTGAAACATATCGAGCAATGGTGCGGACAGTGTCTCGGACACGAGTTTGTACCATTCTATTGGCACACCATTGGGGCCCAGTGCTTTCCCGGGGTGTATTGCCGCTATGGCTGCCTGTAGTTCCTCCTCCGTCAGATCGGAGTCGAGCTCGTCCCGTTGGTCCGGGGAGAGAGTGCGGGTCGGCACTCCCGCCAGGGAGTTTTCCACCATTTCCCGTGTGACCTCATATTCAGGGGAGTACACGGAATGGAAATGGTCAGCTAGAAGCTCCACTATTTGCGCCGGACTGGTGTGTATCTCACCCTGAGGGTCTCTCAGTTGCAGTATCGCTCGCTGGCCACCCCGCGCCCTCTCTAACCATGCCAGGAGCTTCCCCGCCTTGTCGCCTATGTCGTATATCCTGCTCGCTGTGGCGGACATATTGTCTCGCACTCGGCGGCGCAGAAATTCGGTGTGGCTCTGCTGGGCTAGTCGGAGTGTGTGCTGGGTGTCTCCAGTCGGGTTCCCCTCGTGGTCTCGTGCGGCCTTTTCAAGTTGTTCCTCTAGGTCTGTTAGCTCCTGACGTTGTGTGCGTCTGTGCTGTGCGATTACCGAGATCGCCTGTCCTCGGAGGACAGTCTTATAAGCCTCCCACAGAATCGTGGGCGACTCCACGGACCCCACGTTCTCTGCAAGGTAGGACCGAGTGCCCCTCTTCAAGGCCCTGGTGATGCCCGATTCTTTAAGGTAACCCGGGTAAATCGGGTACAGTCGCCTGCGGGATTGTCTCTGACTGAGCAGAGTCAGTGTAAGTGGGGAGTGGTCAGAGATCCCTCTCGGCCTAATTTGGGAGTCAGCGAAAGCGAGGAGCCCCCCCCCCAATGTCAGGAAATAATCTATCCGCGACAGGCTGTCATGGACTGTCGAGTAGTAAGTGTACTGCCTATCATCTGGGTGGAGTCGCCTCCACACATCTACTAGACCCTGTGCTTCCATGAAATCATGCAGTTTGGAGGGCCCTGGTGTACGCATGCGCGCTGGGTGGCGGTCTAGGGAGTCTTGTGCCACTGCATTGAAATCTCCCCCCACGACAAGCTCCCCTTCAGGAAGGTCTAACAGGAATTTCCCCAGTTCCGGGAATGCTATGTTGTGTAGTGCTGGTGGGATGTAGACCGAGACCACGTTCAGTGGCTTCCCCTCCCACTGGCCGTGTACCGCTGCAAAGCGCCCCTGTGTGTCTGTCGCCGTTGATTGGGCTATGAACCTGGATGAGCGATGAATCAATATCCCGGAGCCCCGGGATCCCTTTGTGAACCCAGAGTGCGCTATCATGGTGTATCCTCTCCTGTCTAGGGCCTTCGTAGCTGTGCCGGTGAGATGCGTTTCTTGTAATAGGACCAGGGCGGGGTGCAGCCTCTTTATACTCTGCAGTACCAGCCCACGTTTAATCTTGTCGCCCAGGCCTCTCACGTTCCAGGACATGAGGAGTAGCGGGGGTGTTTGCCCTACGTTAGTGTCCTCCCCCATCCTGTGTTGGATTACGGCCTGTGACTGTACTCTCGGGGATGGCCAGGAGGTCTGTGCAGCGCCCCTGTGTGGTGCATTGTGACCATACCATCTTGTATTCGGGTACCCCTTCGTAGCTAACCTGACCCTGTGTTGAAACTACAAACCAAAACCCCCTTCTACCCCCAACTCCCCCCCTCCCTGCCCCCCTGCTCAACGGACTCAGAACTGCCCGCCCCCCCAACTCAGCAGAGTGCCTGATCCCACCCCTTAACATAGTACTTGCTCGCTGGAGTGAAGGTTTCTCCGTGATCGGCGGCCCCCATCTTCAGCTGCGGAGGCCGCTCCGCCCAGTGTCCAATGCAGCGTTTCCTGTTCAAATCACGTTCCTTTCAGTCGGGCCATGGCTGTGTCTCACAGATCTCCGTTTGCCTCGTCCTCCTGATGGTTGGGTAACGGGGAGTGCACCTCCAGATCTCCGTCGTTGGTTTGTGAGCCCTGTCGGGGGTCAGCTGTTCGGTGCTTGTTCTGTCTATTTGAGCGACGAGGGCCCGCCGCTCTCCAACCCTCCAGCCAATCCTGCGCCACCTCCGGTGATTCAAAAAACCAAGTCTTGTTGTCCGCCACGACCCGAAGCTTGGCCGGGAAGAGCATCGAGTATGGGATTTCCCTAGCCCTGAGTTCTTTTTTGACCTCAAAGAAGGTTCGCCTCCTCCGCACCACCTCGGCCGTGTAGTCAGGGAAGAATGCCAGCGTCGCGTTCTGGATCTTGATAGGGGGCGAGTTCCTTGCCGCCTGTAGGATGGCATCCCGATCCCTGAAGTTGAAGAGTCTCGCTATGATCGGTCTGGGGTTAGCTCCCGTCTTGTGGCGTCCCCCCGGTACCCGGTGCGCCCTTTCCACTGTGAAGAAGGCTGAGAGTCCTTTGGGCTTCAGAGTGTCCGTGATCAACTTCTCGACATATAGGTCCATTGCCCTCGTGTCTTCCGATTCCGGCACACCAATAATACGGATGTTGTTCCGTCTCGAGCGCCCTTCTTGGTCATCGAGCTTGTCTCGTAGTTCTCTGTTCTCCTTCGAGATGCGTTCCATACTAATCTGGAGTTCCGAGACGTCCTCGACCAGGGATTTGGTCACAACTTCCATATTGTTCACTTTCTCTGTCATTTTATGGAAGTCCGCCCTGATAAGTGTGATCTCGGCCGAAATCGACCCAACTGTGGCCTGCACCTGCGTGAGGGCCCGCATGACGTCGTCGATGGTCGCTTTCTTGCCCCCGGTCATTTCGGTCGTCTTGCTCGCCTGTGTTCTGGCTTCCTGCGAGGGGGAGGGGGAGCCGGGTTTTTCGTAGGCAAAGCGGTCCAGGCGTGATTGTGATGTTCCGCCTTTATGCCCTTTGCCAGCCATCCTGGGTTCGCCTGGGCCAATCTGCCGCCCTCTTCCAGCTGCCGGGGGTCTATCCTGTGCTCCTGCTGCGGCTACGGGGGGGACTGTGGCCTCCTTGAGGCGTCCCAGTAAGTTTGTAGATGTGCACGGGCCTTCGGTGTGTGGTGGCCGGCCAGGTCACTGACTCCCCACTGGGGCACGCTGTCGAATGTCGCCGTTTTGCAGGACTCCCCCTGTCCCTCTCCGCCACCGCCTACAGCGACCCTGGCACCGGAGTTTTCGTGTTCGGGCCCCTGAGGGGGGGGGGGGGGGGGGGGCCCGGGTTTCACCCAGAGTAGTCTTTTGCTGCGAGGACGGGTGCCCTGTCGGTTCTCGGGCGGGGGCCCCTTCGGGTCTGGTGCGCTTTGCCCGGCTCTCTGATCATCCAGGGGGGGGGGGGGGGGGGGTCGCCGTACTCACACGGTGCCGCCGCCGCCAAACTCTGCTCTCCGGCCGCTGCTGCTGCAGTAGCGGCGTCAGCTTCCCCCGTCGTCGCTCCGGGCGCTGGAGCCCGCTTCCGTTGAGCGTCCCCCTCACCTCCGCTGAGCCTCCTGACAGTCCGATCTGCTCCCCTCGGTCCGGTACCGGATACTGGAGGGCTCGGCTTCCGAGTGCCCTGGCGTCCTCCGCGCTCCGCGGCTTCCGGCTGATGGCTGCCTGACTCGAGCCGTTTCCGGTCGGCGCGCCGCTCACTGTGCCTCCCGGTCCGGCGGTCGCCCTCAGGCCCGCTCTGGGCGCCGACTGTAACTGGTGTTCCTGACCTCGGATTGAGGTCCAGCTACTCCGAATCGCCGCCGCCTGGTCCTGGGCTTCGCTGCCTACCCGCTTGGGTAATTAAAGTGCCGGATAAGTGTACGGATTGTACTGGGAGCCGCCTGCAACACGGAGCTCTCCTTCTAGGCTGCCGCCATCTTCGGCTGCTAGCCACGCCCCCTTTCTGTGGTGTTTTGATTTTGAAATGTTATCTTCTTACTGAACATTTCATTGAACATTTCACCTGACTATAACGTTACTTTAACCTTTGAGTTTTTTTCAGTGATTTGCCACCGGGTAGTCATAGTAAGGTAAGCTGTTCTATAGGAAAATCATTTTTTAAGTTGCTAATATCTTTGGGGGCCTTTGCCGTATCTCCACAAATCCTTAAAAAACATTTGCTACTTTTTGACTAGTTTGTGCATGAAACGTTTGAGGTTGACCTGTCAAGCGTGGGCCGAGAAAAAGGGGGGGGGTCCCAAAACACAAAATCCCCATATATTTTCCATTTACTTTTTTAAGAAGGGCTACAGCAAAAACTGCTGAACGGAATTACACCGAATTTGTCAGGAAGCTAGATCTTGGTTCACAGATTATGCTTTTTTGTGATTTGGTGTAAATCAATTAAGTAGTTTTTGAGGAATTAAGGTTTATATATAATTGTATATCTGGACGGTTGGCTCTGCAAGAGGCTTGAGAGAGCCTTGCGGGAGCGCTAATTTAAAATAAGAGTGCGTGATTGGCCCAGGGAGCTTTTTGTCCCTTGGGCCACCTCACTCCAGTGGGAGTCAGACTTCCGCTGTAGCGAGCGCTCTGCTTGGCTTTCAGCAACATGAGAAAAAGTTTGCTGGCAGTCAATACACAATTCTGGGACTTAGTCCCCTGTCCTGAAGACATCAAAAAAATATATATAAGTGGGAAGGGTAGGGATACTCTGATGCCCTAGGCCCAATGGTGGAAACACATAGGGACCACCCCCAAGAGCTCAAAAACAAAACAAATTCTGAAATAACTGTTGTCATCGCACTGGACTCCCGCGGGATTAAAAAGAAAAACCCAAAATGGTTGCCGGGCCGCATTATTAAATTATAGGCCCAGGAGAGTCCACCTCCAGGACTGTATTCAATAAGTGGAGGGTTCTCTCCCGTGCCATTATAGGCCCTGGTGATCCCACCCCGGGGTCTGATCTCATTCAAAAAGGGGAGGAGGGCCGAGCGGTCCCCCCGACCCAAGCCATTAAGAGTTCTGGAAAGCCCACTCCCGATGCCCAAATCTGCATAGAAGGGGAGGAGTTTATGTGGCCCCCCTACTTGAGCCTTCAGAGGCCCCAGGGACCCCATTGCCTGGAGCCGATTTCTTTAGTAAAGGGAAGGGGGACTTTAAAAGACCCTGAGTACCTCATACCCAGGGCCGCTATTCACAAGTTAAGGGGAGGGGGGCCACATTGCCTCCCTGACCCTTCTATGACCCTGAGGACCTCTCACTCTGAGGCCGGTTCACTAATTTTGTACCAGGGAACCGACCCCAGGACATAGCGGTTTCCCTGCCCACACCTACTCGCTCAGGGAAACCTGTGTTTGCTGCCACTAGGCCGGAGCATTTTGTAATCTCCCACCATGCAGGAGCAAACACAAAGTCTGCTCCCAGCAGACCCGAGCTTCAAAAAATGGTCCTACCAGCTTGGAGCAGACTTTTATTCTGTTTCCCTGCCTGCACTGAAGCAGGCAGGGAAACAGATCAAAATGTTTCTCCTGTCCAGATGGAGCGTCATCATTTGCTGTTCTCTGAGTGTGGGTGCAATGACGGCTCCCGCTACATACAGGAAAGCGGCTGGGGCTGCGGGGTCCCTGGGTCTCTCCTGATGCCCACCACAAGTGTATGGTGGTTGCGCTGGGCACCAGGGCACCAACCTTTAATAGTGCGGGCCCCAGGACAGGACAAGGCTCGGGGATTGGGGCCACACAGCCACCCCCTCCTTTAATTATAACAAAGGCCCCTGGAAGATGTGGTCCTCAGGGGCTAACAAGGTTCGGGTGGGTGCCATGCAGCCCTTCCCCTTTAATTAAAAAAAAGCTCAGAGGATAGGGTCTCCGGTCGAGTAAGGCTCAGGAAGGTGGGGGGAACATGTCCCCCTCCTTTTTAAAAAGCATAAGCCTTGAAGAGGGGGTATTTGCCCCCCTGACTTTTAAAAACATAAGGGCCTGGGGTCCCCAGGGCCGAATGCACTTAATGAAGCTCGAAAGGTGAGCCACTTGGACCCTCCCCTTTAAAAAATATATGGCCCTGTGGGGGAGTTTGCTCTGGTCACCCCGCCGCCGCGCACAACAGGGGGTTGGCTTTAGGTATGGTAATAAAATATTACTTTACACTAAAATCAAACTAGAAATATACTGGAAATAAAACAAAGGTTAAAGTAACTTTATAGGTAGGTGTGATAAAAAGTCACTGAAAAAGAACAAAGTTTAAAGTAATGCTATAGTTAGGTGAATATGTCAGTGAAAACATTAACGTTTTGAACAAAAAAAAACAGCAGAAATACACCATTTGTAGTTCGCAGAGCTTACTATTACTTGTGTCCCGCTATGCATTGCTTATGACCTCACATATTACATTACTCATGACATGTTCTATGACATCATTATTGACATCACTGATGACATCTCAAATGACAAACACAAGGAGATGATGGACGGAGCACTGAAACTTTTCAGACACTCACCCCCGTCACAGATCTGGGTTGAATCCATCATCGTTCTTTACCTCACTTTGCCACCCCAGTTCAGACCCAGGAATATGCAAATCAGTCTTGACCCTGTTTGTCATGGAAACAGTCTAGCCCGAACTGCCAAGGCAGGTGTTCCTTGGACCGAAAACAACCATCCTGGGACCGGTTTCAGAGTAATACCCCATATCAGCCATGCTAGCTTGAATCCATTGGCAAAGTGAGTAAGGGACCCACGTCTGGGCATACCCTGCCAACTAAGGGCAAGCAAAGCAAAGACAAGGAGATGATGGACGGAGCACTGACACTTTTCTGACACTCACCCCCAGTCAAATGACATAATTGCTGACATCACTGATGACATCATCCAACGAGATAGTTTGTTTTATAGTTTACATAATGGCACATAACTACCATAGTTCTTCTTTATCTAATTTTGAACAGCTTGTGTTCAACTAATGGGTGAAAGTGTTCACAAAACACATTTGCTCCCAATACATCAAAGCTGTTTACAGGTATTAAACGCATTATACATTTTTGCATTAAAGAGTAACCCTGTGTGTTCAGGTGACAGTTGACAATTTGTGTTCAGCATGTTTACACAAGTTTTTAGGCTCTCTAGAAAAAGTTTGCCACAGGGCAAAGATTGAACATACAACATACTAAGTACTGTAACCAGCCTTAGACAGAATTGTCTCACCATGACAATTTTTAGGTAATATAGTACTCTATCAAAAATGTGTGAGGATTTTATTTTTTGGGACTCCTCTTTTTTCTCTTCCCCTCTTGACGGATCACCCCAAAACTTTCCAGGAAGGCGCTGGGGTGGATGAACCTTTAATCTGCATCAAATCCCTGGCAGTGACCGAACCTACATTGAGAAATTAATTTGATATCAAAAGAGAACTGTATACTGTAAACAGTTCTCACTCTATGGAGAGAGTTTACTTTATATCACACTGTTTTCAAATAGTGTAATTTTTATGAAAAAGCACCGAAGAGCATTGACAAGTATCCACTAAGAACAGTGTACCCTCTATGCACCAGTTGTCACCATTTATACTGTGGGGAACACTTTAAAGATAGCCCATCTTCTTAAGCAAAGAAGCACATGTACCTAGGTTAGTACTTGGAGTACACAGTCTTCTATGTTTTGTAGGAATTCTCCTGCTGAAACAATTCTGTCTAATAACTCAAGGCTGTTTACAAAAGTTAGTATCGACTATCTGAAATCCTACTCCTGTTGAAAACTTTTCTACAGAGCCAAAAAACCTGTGTGGAACATAATGGACAGAAAAAATTCGTACCTGTAGGCAAGCTGTAACTTGCTGGCTAGGAGGAAGTTCAATCATTTTAGTATGCCGAGGAACAAAATTCCTGGCAGAAGTGAATAAATGCTTGAGTTTTGTGGAACAAGGACATGATGATATAAGCGGTGTAATAACTCTGCCCTGATCCCTAAGACCGGTAATCCCTGCACTAACATGAACCAAACATTTTGACCTCTTAATGCCGGTGGGAGTTTACCCGAGGAAGCTTGTTTTAAAATTGTGTTATATCATTTAACAACTGAAGAGTTCAATCTTCTTTGTAGTAGTAATTGCTTCTTTTTATTATAATATAGACTTGTGGAAATTGTAATGATTTTAATTAATTATGCAATAAACATTCTGATTCTAAAAAAAAAAAAAAAAAAAAAAAAAATAATGGACAGAAGTCAACTGTCACCTGCACACAGAGTTACTTTTAAATACAAAGATTTATAATGTGTTCAATGCCTCTACAAACCCATGGTGCATTAGGAGCATGTCTTTTGTAAACACTTACATCAATTAGCTGGACCAAGGATGTACAAAATTAGGTAGACAAGTAATATGGTACTTACCCGCCACTATGTAAACTATAAAACAAACTATTGCACTCATTGGATGATGTAATCAGTGATGTCATCAATTATGTCATTTGAGATGTAATCAGTGATGTCATACATGATGCAATGGAACATGTCATGAGTCATGTCATATGTGAGTCACATAAGCAGTGCATGGAGGGGTGCAAGTTATCGGCCTGACCTCGTGTTCTTCGTGCCAGCTCTCCCAATGCTGCAGCATCACTTGTTTTAACTTTTTTTGCAATTTCTCAGCCTCGTAGTTTGTTTTCCTTGATACTGTTTATCAGTTGTGCTATTTTTTACTGTTGTATCATTTTATGTCCTTTTTATTAAAACTGTTTCAAATTGTATTGTTCTTACAGCTCTTAACACTTTGTTGGGGACTCTATAAAGCATTTGTAGGCTTTATTGGTGTTTTCTTTTGCAAAGCTTCCCGGTCGCTTCTTCCTGCTATTTTCTCCCACTCCCTCCCTACCACTTCCTGCCTTCTGACAGCCCCGCCTCCCGGTGCACCTCCCTCCTCACAGGATCTACTTATAGAGGCTACATCGTGGGTGAGCATTGGACACGTGCAGCGGGGGCACCACCATTGTGCCATCTGGGCCTGGACCGCACCCAGCTCCAGGAACCCTTGCTCTCCCATCACCAAAGCTACACTGCCACCGAGCTCCAAGCCTGAATCCAGGACTCAACAGCAACTGCTGCCACACCTTCCCTGATACACAGTAGGACCTTTGATCTGCCAGCACTGCCTCTTCTACTGCAACACCAAAGAACCATCATGCATGGCAAACACAGTCACACCTACCATGACCACCCGACCATCTCCACTGCCTCCTGCTCAATGCACAATTTCTTTGCAAGCACACCTCTAAGATCTGGGGCACCATCCTTTCCCTCACCCCGATGCCATCTTCATCATGAGACTTGGCTCATTCCTGAATCTGCACCAGACATCGCCTCAGCCACGCCCAATGGCTATAAGTTGGAACACTGAGACTGCATCAACAAACACGGAGGTGGAATCGCCATCATCGATAAGGAAACCATCCACACCATCACCGCAGACAACGTCATTCCGATCATGGAGCACCTCAACGTCCAACTCCGAACTGACAACAAAACCACCAATCGCCCACAGACCTCCAGGACCCTGCCCCAGTTTCTGCTAAGCCTTTCTCGAATTCATTGCTCCACTCACCATCTACTCCAAAAACATCTTCCTCTGCGACCTCAATTTTCACCTCGACAACCCCAATGATTCCATCACTGTGAACCTCCTCGAGAGCATAAGCAACATAGGCCTCACTAAACTTGTCACCTACCCCACACACACATCCACGAACACACTTTTGACCCCATCTTCAGGTCCAGTGACAGTCAAGTACAGCCATGTCACTGTGCTCACCTGGATAAACCACGCCATTGTTCACTTCACCCTCTCGGGATCTCCCTGCACCACCCTGAATCACCTAGCACTTCACATCGCGGCTGGAGTAAAGTCTCTGAGAGTCAATGGACTGACGCCCTCAACACCTCCGACCCACACACCGCAACCAACCTAGAACAGGCTGTCAAGAACTTCTTTGCCTAGGTCACCGGCTGCACCAACAGAGTAACTCCCAGCAAACCCACCAAGCTCAAGCGGTCTTCCAAGCAAGCCAGTTGGTGCTCTACGGAACTTAGAAATATGAAACACACCTGCAACCATCTCAAAAGGAAATGGCACATCAGCATGAAGCACGCGGACCAAGTACATTCAAGACATCCCTCAATTAATACCACCAACTCACAGAGCATCTGGTGAACAACAATCTTCTTGATCCTTCTAGATCCAGATTCCACACCAATCACTGCACCAAAACTACCCTGATTGCAGCCACAGATGACAGCAGAACACTTTCTGACCAAGGAAAACCAACGGCCCTGATCCTCCTTTACCTCTCAGCAGCATTCCACCCAGTATATCACCTCACCCTGATAAAAAAGGTTTCACCACATTGGATCCAGGGAAACACCGTGAATTAGATTGCCTTCTTCCTCGCCGGAAGAACCCAGAGAATCCGCCTTCCTACCTTCACCTCAGAACCCAAAAACACCATCAGCGGCATCCCTCCACGTATATCCCTCAGCCCTACTCTGTTCAACACCTACATTAATACATTGGCAAACACTGTCAGATCGTATTGGCTAAACACTATATCCTAGGCCGTCGATACCCAGCTCATTCTCTCACTATCAGAAGATCCCTCCAACTTCTGCAGGTGTATGACGAGCATCGCCAACAGGGTGAGAAACAACTGCCTAAGACTCAACACAGACAAGACAGAAGTATTGATTTTTGGGAATAACAACGCCCAGTGGAACGATGCCTGGTGGCCCTCACCCACATGGACCGACCATGCCTGTAACCTTTGCCTCATCCTGGACAGTAAGCTCACCATGAAAAGAAGAGATCAATGCAGTCGTATCCACCTGGTTCTTCACCCCCACATGCTCCACAAGATCTTCAAGTGGCTCCCCATTGACACCAGAACGACCTTCAATCAAGCCCTTGTCACCAGCAACTGGACTATGGCAATGCACTATACATAAGAATCACCTCATACCACCTCAAGAGACTACAACCATACAAAACTCACCAGCCATGCTCACCCTAGACCTCCAAACGTGAACCCACCTCACCCGACCTCAAGAAGCTCCACTGGCTCCCCATTCAGAAGAGATATCAGTTTAAGATGTTGATCCACAACTTCAAAGCCCTTCACAACCAGGGACCAGCATACATCAACTACAACCTGAACTTCCAACTTCCCTCCAGACAACTGGGCTCCGCCTCCCTCTGCCTCACCCACACCCAAGCCACATCTGCAGCAACAGTGGAGGGCTGCTCCTTCTCCTACTGTGAAGTACTGGAACGACCTCCCACTTCACCTCGGGTTCTCATCCTCACTGCTGGAATTCAGAAAAGGACTCAAGACCTGGCAATTCAACTGAGTCTCTCTGCAGCAGTGATCTCAGTGCCCTCACGGGTGATTAGTCATGTATACAAATCCGTATTGATTGATGTTCTTGATGTCACCTGTCTGCACAGTGTTTCCAGGCTACTCAACACTCATATACATCCAAGTGTATTCCCCTGTTACAGGGAGTCCCATTGGGCTCAATTCTGAGCCCCACTCTGTTTAATTTATACATGGGTCCGCTTGCAGATATAGTGGAAGGTCATAACATGACCATTGTATCAAATGCTGAGGATACACAGTTAATTGTCAAACCGTCTCAAAATCCGGAATGAACAGCCCACAAATTCTCCCAATATTTGGAGGAGGTAGCAGGATGGATGCCTAACCATTGCCAAAAGCTCAATGGAAACAAAACAGATGCTGATTGTGGGAAAGGCTCCATCTGTCCGGACATCTGAGTGGTGGCCTGAGACACTTGGTCAACTACCAACCCCTAATGCAGAAGTTAAAAACCTTGGAGTGTGGTTTGACTAAAAAACTGACATTTGATAGTCAAATCCGGAAAGTGACGGGTAAATGCTTCGGGACCCTGAAAGTCTAGAGGAAGATCCTCGATCTATTACCAGTCAATGCAAGGAAATCAATAGTACATGCCGTGGTCCCCTCCCAGATGAACTACGGTAATGTCCTCTAATTAGATGCATCCAAAAAAGAGCTAATAAAGCTGCAATCAATACAAAATGTACTAGACCGCCTAGTGACTAATCTCCTAAAAAGAACATCTATAACAAAAGCCTTGGCAAGGCTGCATTGGCTACTTGTAGAGAAAAGAATATTGTTCAAGGCAATGTGCTACTGCCACAGAATTGAAGCCTACACACCCAACCAGAATCTTAGATCCAAAGAAAGGGCTCTGGTAATTTTACCGAGAATATAGAAGCAAGGATGGGTGGACGCTCTTTTAGATACACAGTAGCCAAACACTGGAACACACTACCAGTAGGCATTAGAACAGATCCCTGTGAAGCCACCTTCTGAAAAAACCTAAAGACATGGCTTTTCCACACCATCAAACCAGAATAGACTTTCAAGATCTACAGTCAGCTGTCTGAGGGCTGAGTGGGTTACTGTATACCTTTCACTTTTCAGCCATATGATAGTCTGCTACCAGCACGGGGACACCGTGGTGTAACCAAGCGCTTTATAAATGGATAAATAAATAAAAATAAACTATAACTGGTGAGTTTCTATGGTTTTCTTAGTTCAAAACATTAATGTTGTCATTTAAAGATTCATCTAACTATAAAATTCCTTTAGCCTTTGTTTTTGTTCAGTGAATATTGACATATATGTACACTGGTAATGCTTTTATTCATGTTTGTGTATGTTTTATGAGATTTTGTCCCTAAAATAAATGAATGAATTTTACATTTTCTCCACCTATTTTTTTTTTTTACTTTTCCCTCTCATCTCAACAACCACCCCAAAATGTATTTTACTTTTTGTCAACCATCAATGTGTCAGCATAGTAGTGGGTTTCCGTCCTCTTAACTGAAATGGGGATTTACCCTAAACAGCATAAGGCATGATTCTATAGGACACTAAAGTAGCCTGCACAATATTCCACCACTACAACTATGATTTCATTGCCAACTGTATGAATTCCTACTTTACCCTATTGAAACTTTCAACATGCCTGTTAGATTTTGAACAGTGGAACACCCCTCTAGAATGTTTCTCATCTCTTCTCACTATGTTATTCAGCATTTTATCTGAAAGAAATTACACTATCCAAAATAAACTCCTCCTTAATGTCGTTTCTACAAAGTATGTCCTCAAAACAATTAGCCAATCTCTCATTAATGACACTTCCTACCACTCTGACCTCAAGCCACTTAGTGTAATAATCCACTAGAACTATTGCAAATGATTGTTTCTTGTGGTGAATAGAGAAAGAACCCATAATAACTATGGCCAAATTCCCCCATGGTCTCCCTGAAAGCTTGACCAGTCTACCAGGAACCTTACATACTTTGACACAATGATCACTTTTGCAACAAACTTCACCACCTCGCATCCATCTATTAATAGGTGCAGCAATACCTGGCCACTAAAAATACTATTTGTCCGTTTTCTGCTAGATATGCCACAGAGTCCCTCATGACACAAATTGATGATCGCCAACCATCAAGGAGGCACAATCTTATTGCTCCTCTTAATGACATCTTCACATATCAATTCCTCTTACACTTTGCCATTACCACAACTTTCACCTTGTAGATAACTTTCTTCCAGCCACCTTTTGTCTAAACTTTCCTCACATTATTCAAATCTTCAACTTTTTGTAGTTTCTTCAGACAAACATCTTCTGGTACACTTTTGTCATCATATCCTCCAAATTTTTTACTAATTCATTAAGACATGGCCTACACTTCACATACTCAATCTTATCAATATCCACTGGTAATCTGGACAACCCATCCATTTGACTATTCATCTTTCTGGCATATATTCAGTCCTGTACCTGTAGGGCTATGTCTTCAAAGCTAATTTTGTCAACCTTGGAGTCTATGTCATCCCTCTCCCTGGAACAAAGATATTCACTACAAGGTGTGACCCCTGTGTAACAGAAATCTGGTCCCCCACAAACACATCCTAAAATGATCTGCAGCCCAAGAACTCCAGTTAAATTACAAAGTAATTCTTCTCTGCTGATCATAAGGCGTGTGACCCATATGTTATGAACCAGTTTACACAATATTTTCTCTGCATGAGTACTACTCATAAACCAAAACCAGAATCATCAATAGCCACAGTACACTCCACACTAGGCACAAAAAACTTCGAACAATCTAACACCTCAAATTATTAAAACCCAAATCATGTTAGGAGACACAAAGATTTAGCATTTTCTTATTTAGTCAATCAATCAATCAATCAAAAATCTCTTTATTCTATTCAAAGAATCATTAGAGCATACAAACACATCCTTAAAACATTACAGTTTTAGCCCATCTAGTACAAATGTGTAAAAACAGGATATTAAAAACAAAGCATATAAAAAGTATATGTTTTTCTTAGATGAAGCATTACACTGAGATCATGAATTCTTTAGAAATTGTTATAAATACAGTACATGAATTACTATACAATTGACACATACAACTCTAATTTTATATTGAGTGCTGTAAAAAAGTTTTTAAGTATTTAAAAAGTTTTAACATTTTTTCCCTTTCTTACTCCTTATATAACTGGCAGCCAACAAAAATGTACTAACGCCCAGTACCACAAGTTGGGAGCTATCAGATTTTCATGTTCTTAGTGCCTCTATATAGCTCTTACTATTCAGTCTTCTGCACAGGGGCTTTATCCACTTTCGTTTAGGTGTTGCATAAGCTGTGCAGAAGAATAAGACATGCGCAGTACCCTCATTCGCGCCTAATAGGCACAACGTGCATCTAGAGTCCCATTCAATCAGGTCGGACTTTTCCCCATTTAGTTGTGAAAGTTTGACTTCAATTATCCCATATCTAAATTTCATGTAGAGTGATTTTTGCCAATTGCGGTTCAATCTCGTCTAAGAAAGGCTCAAAACTCAGGGTCATTTTAAAAGACAGAAATTTTGATGTCAGCCTCTGTGACTCAGGGTTTAAAGTGATTTTGTGCAAAATAAATTCCCAATATACATTCCTGATCTCTCTCTCTTTGAGTCAGGAATCAACAGGTTTGGATTTGCCCAGTACCGGCTCATGCCTAGATCTGAGAGCCATTTGCGAACATGGGTAAGCCACGGCAGAGTAACATATACATCCAATTGCAGGAGCTCCCTCAGAGTCTGTATCTAGGTCACTAGTTCTTCTGTTATCCAGATACTAATCCAGTAGGCCAAAAGTCTCTAAACAGCAAGACGGTCTAGCCTTTTTATCCCAATGTCATATGTGATTGGGGCCATTGAGGTATTTATTTTGTAAACGTGTAAACATTCTCAAGATTTTGTTTTCCCTAATAATTAATGGCTGCAGATTATCACCTCCCCATAACTCAGATCCATAAAGCGAGGCAGATTGGGCTCTGGCTTTATAAACTATTTAGTCAATATATGGGTTACATTTTGCTGGAGCAGGTAATATTAAATCTGACATATAATGCTGTCAACCCAATGAACATTTAAAACTGTTCTTAACAAGTTGACTAAAATGCTTTCATTGCTTTAACCTGGTCATTCTTAGGCTGGGTCCGCTCTTTAGTAATTTTATGCCCAAGATATTTCAGTGCATTTTGAATAAAAAAATATTGACTTCTCTTAACCAATAACCTTGCTTACTGCAAAGCCTTCAATACTTTTTAAAGCTTAGATCTCATTCTTCCATGTCTCTGCCAAACACAAAAATGTAATCTTGGAATACATTTGCACACTGTATCCCATCTCACAATCCTGAAATCGGTCATTGGAAAACTGATGCCACACTCACCAGTCCAAAAGGAACTCTTATGTACTGAAATGTTTAACCCCTTCACTGCGGCGGCTATTCCGCCGCAGTGCTAAGGGGGCGGGGCGGCCGCGCGGCGGCCACATGCTGGTGACAGAACCGCTCCGTCACCAGCCTCGGTTGAGCTGTGCTCATGACGGAGCGGTTCCGTCATGGCCCGCCCCGCTCAATAGAACGCCCAGCACAGGCGCGGAATTCGCGCCACGCAGGCGCGTCGGGCGGGCCATGACGGAACCGCTCCGTCATCAGCACAGCGCACCCGCAGCTGATGACAGAGCGGTTCCGTCAACAGCGTGCAAGGGGTTAATGGAGGCTATTCGGTGCCCAGACTGTTCCTCTATTACACGCGTTGATGAGATCAATGGGAGACATGCAGCAAGATGAATCAGCAGAACAATCCTTACACCGCTGACGGATAAATAGGGGTGCCACATGTTCTACTTTCACCACCCAAAAAAGAGTCCTGCCCATCAGCACAACAATGGGAGCAGGTTGAGGCCACCTAACCTTGACACGGTGGTGTGGAAGAATACATAATTTAGGACCCAGAAGATAGGTCTCGACTCAAGGAAAGGGAAAGTAGATGTATGCAAATACATAATAAATGTGCAGCAGATATGATGAACGACATACAGAACTCGTTTAATGTGACAGGGAACTATAAAGTGACAGACATTTTGTTTTCAACGCTCTGGAGCAACGAGGAAGAATGTCCTTGGACAGAATATGCTTGGAATTCCAGAAATGCCACAGCCTTTGTCTGGAGAAGATTTCTTAGTGCCAGAAATTGACACAGAGCTCTAGGGTTTGGCATCTGTTGTAATTGTGTATTTGTTCTGTGAAGTGCTGGCAGCAGAGTGTTGTATTTAATTACCAAGTAAATAATCTACTACAAGATAATTCCATTGTGGCTGACCTGCAACGAGTCCTTAGCATAGACGTTCAAATGTTCATTAATAAATTCCAATTACAAAACTCTGAAACCGTAATTATTATTTTTGGCACCCCTTGTAAATCCAACTTGACCCATCTCCCAATGCTCGCAGTGTTGAACCAGAATTTTTCAATGACCATTAAGTTAAAAACAGATGTTGGCCTCCTGAGCAGAGGTCTTCAAACTGTAAGACACCCCAAATGATTGTGGCTGTATTCCAGTGAGGCCGCCAGTAATATGGTCTGGAAGCACGACCTTGTTTAATTGCCACGTTTCCAAGCTGCCTTCATTTACATTCTGTAGTTGAAGTGCATACCAAAGTGTGGGTACTGTCATTCTAAGTGAGCATGGGGGCAGGGTCTATGAATGTGGGGATAAGGACAAAGACATGGCTAAAAATAACAAAATATTCTATAACTATTATGCTTTTTTCTTTTACTTTTATGAACTGAATCCTGATTGGCGTAGTGGTCAATGGTGACCTGTTAACTGTAGTGCTACGAGGACCCATCGTGTGACATAAATCACTGTGAGCATGTAAGTTATTTTAATTGTATTACACACAGAATAGGGTAATTTTCTGCAAAATGGTTTGTGTTTACAAAATATATATTTTAGTAATATTGGACCTAGTGCCTATATACGTGTTAATCTAAAGAACACACTCAAAGCGGCAGGGAGGAGACCCTCAGGATTGTATTCAGATGCAAAGCCCTGATCGTCCGCAACCTTGAAACCTCATATTAATAACACAGGAGAAAGAAAAGGGGAGCAATTTCCATGCATAACTTACAGAGATGGCCTAGAAGAGAGTGCATTATGTGGGTGCTATTTTTTTTGTTTGCAAGTGGACATAGATAGTTTCTTAGGAATGGGTGGGTTATAGGGGCTCGTTTTCTTAAAGTGCTAGAACTACCATTAGTGCAGCAGGTGTGGGGCACTAAGGCAAGAGGTGTGAGGGCCACTTCATGGGATGTATGTCGTTACTACGCATGCTTTTACAACGCATGCCTTTCCCTCGCAGGTTTTACAACGCAAGTCGTTACAACGACTTGCGTTGGGAACGCTGGATAGTGAATAGTTTAATTTACTATTCCAACTCCAGTACCCGTGGATAGTAGGGAAGGTTTTGGATAGTAAATTAAACTATTCCCTATCCTACAGCGCCCCCCCAGCGCAAGTCGTTGTAACGACTTGCGTTGTAAAAGTTGTGTGGTAAAGGTACTGCGTGGTAAAAGTTGCGATGTAAACGCTGTTCCCCCACTTCATCACAATTATGGCTGTTTTACTACTGAAAATGAGAGTGTGGGCCCATTTCTTTACTGGCATTACAGCCCATTAGAGTCATCCTTGCTCCACAGGATCCAAGCAACAGTGAGACGAGATGCGGGACTATCCTCCATTTCTTTTTTTTAATAAAATGTGAAGACAGCCTGCTTTAAGCCTCAGGTCTTGGAGTGGGTAGAGGAGACAGCCTGCATCACTGCACTGTAGGCATAATTGCTGCTACAGGTAAAGTGGCAATGGGGTCCAGGGTGCTGAAGGGACAAATGCACCCCAAATATGGCTGTTTTTACTATCCTTCCTTGCTTGCGTTACGGCCCAGTACACCCTTGCGGTGCCAGTATTGCTTTGGATTTTAAAGTAGTGCCCAAGAGAGGGCAAAGTTGAAGGAGTTGTAACAGCTTAGTTTGGACCTCAGAGAGATGACAGTGAGGTAGGGGGTCAAGATGGGGCCCTATGTTTTAAAGAAACGCAAGAGGAGACAGTTAACTTTGCAAGGCACTAGATGTCTAACGATAAGCAGTTACAGTGGCACTGGGGCCCATGGATGTGACGGGCCCGCTGCAACACAATTTTGACTGTCTTACTTTACAAAAGAGACATGGGAGCCCTTTTTCCATGTATCAGGGCTGAAGGCACCCTAGTTTCAAAAAGGGGGGCAACAAATTGGAGCTCGTTCTTGTCAGAAAGAGAGTCTGTTTCAAGATTGGAGTGATGACCAGGCGAAGGAAGGAAAGGGAAAAAGAAGTAGAGAAGATAGCCTTCTAGTCAGTTTCATAGTTATCATTAGTGCAGCAAGTGCAGTTGCATTGTGGTCCAGGAATATGAGGGGCTTATGCCACCATAATTATGGGGAGCCATATTTTCTGGTCAGTTTCTGTTTTTGTTTGGTGCTTTGCTATTTTATGTCATGCACTTAGTGTGGATTATGAGCTACACTGGAAATGTTCTCATTAGCCCGCCTCCTGCATTCAGTCTAGCCCCTCGCGGTCCCCCAGCACTTACCATAAAAGTTTAGAGACGCCACAACTCCAAAACATTTTGCTTAACCACATGGCTGCTGGGCGTTTCCCCCCCCCTGTGCTGGAAAATGCCATTTTAGTGGCACCATGACGAGCTCAGCTCGTCATCAGCACACGACACCCGTGGGTGATGACGAGCTGAGCTCGTCATCAGCATCGAAAGGGTTAAAGGACCTCAGGCAAACAGGTTTGAAGACTTCTGCTCTAATCTGTCACTATGTGCACAAGTGGGTGTAGCAATTGGCAGATGCATTCCTCAAGTAGGGAAATGAAGGGCCAAATGTACAGTTTGGCAGGTAAACTGACGGTACTCCGCCCTACTTAAGGCTGGAACACCCAACACTTTTCTGTCGACAAAGCCCCCACTGACTTTGATGAACGAGCCGTTGAAGGAAGGTATTTACCCTGCCCACCCTCTTTAGGGTGGATGATGTGATGTCTTTATTTTCTGTAAATCACTGCCAGGTAAACCTTTGCATGAGGGACAGATAAAACAAAATAAGGACCCCCCCCCCACACCAAGGGAAAAGTACCCCCATTGGCCTGAGGATCATTCGTTTCTTGCTTTTCTGTAACAAACTCCCACTATTGGAGTTTATTTTTGAAAAACAAAAGCCATGTAAATGTTTGGTGGCAGGCAGTAAACACTGATGGCAGCAAGTCACCAAACTTTTGGTACCTTGACAGGGTTGAATGGCATTACACAAATGCCTTTACCACGCATTGCCTTTACCAGGCAAGTCTTTATCACGCATATGCCTTTACCATGCATGCCTTTAAAACGAAATGGCAAGTATATATCAGGTAAGGGAAAGCCCTATTTGATCTATCTATCTATCTATCTATCTATCTATCTATCTATCTATCTATCTATCTATCTATCTATCTATCTATCTATCTATCTATCTATCTATCTATCTATCTATCTATCTATCTATCTATCTATCTATCTATCTGTCTGTCTATCTGTCTGTCTGTCTGTCTGTCTGTCTGTCTGTCTGTCTGTCTGTCTGTCTGTCTGTCTGTCTATCTATCTATCTATCTACATAGCTATATATATGTGCATATATATATAAATATATATTCCCTTATCAACCTCTAACCACACCCAACCCAAAAAATACCCTTTCCCACTCCTAAACCCTAAAAACACAGTTTTCACCAAATACCTTTACAAAACACATAGACCCTAAAAACACTCTTACCTCACAATACCCATACCCACCCTTAAACCCTAAAAACCTAATAACCCCATCCACTCCTAAACCCTAAAACCACCGTTACCCACCCATAAGCCCTAAATACACCTTTACTACCCAATACCCATACCCACCCCATAATCCTAAACATAACCTTACCACCCAATGGCCTTACCCACCCCTAAACCCTAAAAATACCCTTACAACCCAATACCCATCCCCACCCCTAAATCCTAAAAACACCTTTACCACCCAATACTCTCACCCACCCCTAAACCCTACAAATACCCTTTCCACCCAATACCCTTACCCACCCCTAAACCCTAAGATCACCATTACCACCCAATACACATACCCACCCCATAACCCTAAAACATCCTTACCACCCAATAACCTTACCCACCCTAAACCCTAAGAATACAATTACCTACCCCAAACCTTAAAAACACCCTTACCACCCAATACCCTTACCCACCCTCAAACCCTAAAAACACCCTTATCATACAAGAGGTGTGGTGCAGCGGCCAGGGTAACTGACTCCGGAACCCGGGGCTCACGGTTGGATCCTCCGAGCCGATGGCAGAGCAGCCCAGCACCATGTGACTCATAGCTCACTTAATCTTCCTGACGGCCCCCAGGGCCTTGACACCCTCGGATATTTGTTCGCGCTTTACAAATACTGGACATTTACATTTATTTACAATACCTGTACCCACCCCTAAACCCTGGAAACATCCTTACAACTCACTACCCTTACCCAGTCCTATACACGAAAATACCCTTACCACTCTAAACCCCAACCCACCTCTAAACCTTACAAACACCTTTACCACCCAATATCCTTATCTACCTCTAAAGCCTAAAAATACCCTTACAACCAACTACTCTTACTTACCCCTAAACCCTAAACATATCCTTACAACTTAATAACATTAACCATTAACCCACTCTTAAACCATAAAAATGCCCTTACCACCCTATACCCTTACCTACACCTAAACCTTCAAAACACCCTTACCACCCAACACCCTTACCCACCCCTAAACCCCAAAGCACCCTACCCTAATCACTAATATATATATATATATATATATATATATATATATATATATATATATATATATATATATATATATATATATATACATATGAAAAAACGGAACCCACAGCTTCTGCTTCATTTCATGCTGAGACTTTTATTTCTCGCGATAGCGTGGCAGCAAACAACTCTCAACACCTTACGCGTTTCGACGCACAGCGCCTTGCTCACAGGTGAGTTGGATTCTAACTTTATATCTCCAAGTGGTCAAAAGTGGTCGAATTTTTCCAAGAAATTGGCCTGCTCCGCTCTGCTCCTTCCCTGAAAGTTTGGGAGTGATTCGTGAAGCGGGGACTGAGAAAAACGGGGGGTCCCAAAACATGTTTTCCCCATGCAATTTTCCTTAGGACCTTTAGCCAGTGATACAGCCCGAAAGGCTGAACGGAATTACACCAAATTTGGCAGAGAGGTAGAGATCGGTTTGCAGATCACCCTTTTGTTAAATGGTGTAAATCCGTTCAGTAGTTCATGAGAAAATCAAAAGTAAAATCATAGATATATCTATTGGCGCTTACCGTACGCGTACTGTCCGCGTATGTACGCGTACGTATGCGTACCTTTCCGAGCACGAGCTGCTTGCTGATTGGCTGTCAACTGTTTGTCAACACTCCAAACCAGGAAGTGTTGGCAGCCATCCTGTGCCTCGGTAGACTGAGGAACAAGAAAGCAGAAAAACAAACGTGTAGAACGCAAAAAGGGGGCAGGGTAGAAACACCCTGACCCCCAAGGCCTGCTCAGGGGGTCCCAGAAGTAACCCCAAGGCCCAAAATGTTATTTATATTTTTCCCAAAATTGCGGGGTACGCGTACGTACGCGTACGCGTAGGTACGCGTACCCCGCCCAAAAAAAACAGTCTGCTTTTTTTCAAATTACCCCCGGGGGGACCAAATCCCGGGGGCATAGTGAAAAAGAAGTTTGAGGGTCCCCAATCCCCCCCCCCACACTGTCCCGGGGACCGCCACCCCCGCAGCAAAGTAATTATTTTACACCTCTCTGCAATGCAGCCCCCTGGCGCATACTGGAGGGTCTTGGTGGGCTAGTTGTCCCCCAGGGACCCCCAGTATGCAAGGAGAATTAGTTCCCCCTCTGAAAAAGCGCAGGCGGGCTGCGTTGCAGAGAGGTGTAAAAAGGGGCGTGGCCTCATTACACCTCTCTGCAATGCAGCCCCTGGCACATACTGGAGGTTCCTGGTGGGCTAGTTGGCTCCCAGGGACCCCCAGTATGCAATGGTAATGTCATCAGTGATGTCATTTGAGATGTCATCAGTGATGTCATGAGTGATGTCACTGACCATGTCATGAGTGATGTAATATGTGACATCTTCAGCAGTACATTGCGGGCGCGCGAGTTATAGTTAGCTGAACTAACTATAACGGGGGAATTTCAATGGTTTTGTATGAGTGAAATGTTCAGCTAACTATAACATGTGAAACCTATGTTTTTTTTGTGAATTTCTAAGGTTTTTTAAATGCTAATATTTAACTATAACGTGGCTGAAACCTATGGTTTTTTCAGTGAATATATATATATCAAACAAACGCTTCCAACAGGATACCAAACAGCACCCTCAAGGGAGAAACGGACCCTCAAGTCAGGATTTTGCTAACGCAGAATTCTTTTATTTCATTTACAAGTGAATCGTATGTGCCTCAATCCGAGGCGTTTCGGCGATCCGAGTCGCCTTGCTCACCAGATAAAAGTGAAAAGTTCCAAACAGTTATTTAAAACAGATCACCACCAATGAAATTCACAGCTGTCATGTGACCTTTGATAAACGTAGACAACAGACCTACGTCCCTGGGTTAAATTTATGCAGCCAGACTACGATGTACGTATCCATTTTCAAACATTTTAACTTGTTTTAAAAAACTCACAAAGAAGGTTATCACTTCGTATAAACACTCCTGCTTTACAATCAACCATTGTAAATAAAAGTACATAACTGTATCAAAACTCAAAGTTATCACTAACATCTCCTGGCCGAAAGTCATTGTGTAGTTTAAAGTTACCACATATTAACATCACATTTTAACCATCAACACATTCTACTTATAAATTATACTGATCACTGCATAATACAGATTGATTAAAATGTTATTTCATACTACACCATCAGCCATGAGCTAAATTATTTGACATCTATACAATTATCAATTCAATTTGTGATTTTACTTGTAAGTCTGCACTATACCCAGGTCGTATTCATGACAGACTAAAGTGCCAAACGTGAAAGTGCTCAAAAATAAGGTGCTCATATTTTCCCAGCCGGAAATAATCGTTCTCTACCAGAACTGTTTAGATCAAATAGGAAATAGGCAGCAGGGAATATTAATATATCAGTTCCTGAATATGTTCCTTAGAATAATTCTTATCATAACTCTTATTGGATCAGACAGCCGTCTGTACCCTATAGTTCTCATAAGTGAACCTATAATCTAGAGTGGAGAAAATGATTCTATTCATAAATTCCAATGTAACACTGGACTGATGGATCAAAAAACCCAGAGGAATTTAGATTATATCTGTGCAAATGGAGCCAATAAATAATGTAAAACCATAAATTCATAAGAACAAATTCATGTTAAAACAAATACATACAGGACACCAGATGGAGACATAAAATAAAACCCAACCTGAATATTTTAAAATACCAGTACAAAAATATTCTATTTATCTAAAAAATTTCAACATGAAGGTTACTTCTATCGTACCCTATCTTAAATAGGTGGAAAGGCCAATTCTACTACTTCAAGGGATCATCTTATACTTAGAGGTAATGATGTAAATCCTCACAAATGTTGAGTCCTCTGGGCGCCTTGGTGTCGAGCTCTAAGATATATTTGGTTTCCAGTTGCCTAAGCAGCTTCTCCCTATTGCCACCTCTTTTGTTGGGGGGAATACTATTGATTACAAAGTATTGTAAGACATTAAGATTATTACCATGTTCTGTCTTAACATGCCTTGCAACCGGATAGGAGGGGTCTGAATTTACAGTTGCTCTTAAGTGCCGTAGTATGCCAGCGTGTGCCTGGAGTTTCGTGCTCCCCACATATCGGAGACCGCATATGCAAGAGAGGACGTACACGGCATAATCTGTCTTACAAGTAAAATGCCCTTGTATTTTGATTGGTTCGTCAGAAAATGCACTTTTATAAGAGGTGGTGTTACTTCCAAATTTACAGGCTCTGCATGTACTGCACTTAAAAAAACCACTCCTAGGGGAAAGCCATATATCTTTGTTGTATAGTTCAGGACTCGTTTTCACCAGATTATTTCTCATAGAACGCGCCTTTCTGTACGTAAAATTGGGTTTAGAGGGTAAAACCATATTAAGCACTCCATCAGTTAAAACGATTGGCCATTGAGAAATAATAATCTTCCTTATGACATTGGATTGCCTACTGTAGGTGGAAATATATATATATGAGTTGGGGAGCTGGCCGTGACCGTGGGGGTATTGGGGCTTCCCCCGTGGTACCCAACATGAGGGCCGGCTCTGGGAGATTGGGTCCCTGGGGCCAATAGTGGCCCAGGGAAGGAGGGTCCCCTTCTGTATTATTTGTTTTGTTATTAAATGAGGCAAAGTCCCGGGGGATGGGGTCTTCGGGGACAAAAAGGGCCTCAGGAGGGGGTCCATGTGGTTCCCCTCCTTTAAAATGAAATAAATAAATAACAAAAAAAATAGATGGCCATACCCTGGGGATGGGGTCCATGGGGACGTAAGTGACTACGGCAAGGGGAGCCACGCGGCCCTCCTCCTGTAATATTATTATTTATTTTTTTAGTTTCATGTCGGCAGTAAGGCAAACTATAACTCTAAAATCTCCAAAGAACACATACAACATAAAAATAACTAAAGATTCAAAGTATATTATTGACTACAATCCAGTGATTTTGACAATGTGGAATGCAAATATGGAAATCTAGTATGTTGCAGATAATTCAATTGCTGTTGCTCACTATGTTACGTCATATATAACCAAATCTGAAACAACACAGTTGAAAGAAATGTGGGAAGAAATTTCACAAGAGAAGAACCTTAGTAAGAAATTGTACAGCTTTAGTTTGAAAATGCTTTCCCATCTAGAGATTGGATCCTATGCCATTTTATATTTAAAGTCATGAGGAATGATTTGAGTAAGTCCAGGTCTTGCTGCAACATGAAATAGAGTATTGCAATCTCGACAATAAATTGAATACTTAGCATTGAATGAACCAGAAAGTACAGATATTGTTAAAACCAATATGTTGGATACGTACTACTCCAAAAGGAGTCAAAATCTGGAAAACCTATGTCTCTATGAATTACTACATCATTACAGCTTTAAGAGAAATGTTACAGAAAATATAAATGAAGAAAAATATGCAGTAATTGGATGTGATGGATGTTTGTTAAAACATGCCAAAGGAATCTTAATAACCACAGAAAACTCAGTTGCGAAACTTCGGATAAAAGGGAATTTTTCTATTTAGCACTTCTGCAACTCTTCAAGCCTTGGCGTAGTTAAATTGAATTACTTGGACATTTTGACTGCTATAAACATTCTTTTCATTCAAATAAAGGTAACATTCAATGCACAATTTTCCCTACTTATCTACAAATGTTAAATGAAGAGATTGTACAAGAAACTACTATTGCAGCTTACATAGCTAGAGACAGTTCTCAAGATAATCAAAGTTCTGCTCTACTAGGTCAAGATCCATTAGGACAACCAATTATTGAAAATGAAGCAGCAATAGCCATGAATGAAATGGCAATGCATCAAGAACAGGATATTTTTGAGTTGGGAAACTTGGAAGAAGAACTAAACATTGAACAAAAAGAAATATATCAGCAAGTGACACAACAGATACAGCATGGTTTGCGGCATAAAAAAACGGAATGCCAATGCACACCATTTAAACCCATTCGAATGTACATCAGTGGTCAAGCTGGAACAGGAAAAAGCTTCTAAATTAAAGTTTTGACCAGCTATCTACACAAAACTACTGAATCAGATTTATCTTGTGTTGTAACAGTTCCAACTGGATTAGCAGCACACAACATTAAAGGAATTACTTGTGCTACCAATTGAACATGAAAATATATTGGCATGTCACTACTTATCTGGAGAAGCTTGTTATGAACTTTCAAGGGTACTGAAAATATGAAACTTCTAATCATTGAGGAGGTGATCATGGTCTCAAACTTAATGCTAGCCTTTGTACATTTAAGAATGCAACAGATTTTAAAAACAGATTATGATATTTTGTTTGGAGGAAAACATGTAATTGTATTCAGCAATCTACTACAACTTACTCATGTGAAAGGGCAACCAGTTTTTAAAACACTTGTCTGTGAAGACACTAAGAAATCTTAGGGAAGTATTGGAAATGCGAACATTTGGTCTCATTTTGAAAATAAAGAACTTACTAAGAATATGCGACAAGCAAGTGATGAAAATTATGGTAACATTCTTCAAGATATAAGAATTAGTGTTTTGACAAAACATGGTAAAGAAGCTTTACAAAGTCTGCTACTAACGAACTTGATTGAAAATGAAACCATAGGACCTGAAAAAATGTACAAAGAAATTGGTGAAAAGAAGTCTATAGTTTGCCTAATGTATACACTGCAAGAGTGTTCTACATTAAATCAAGAGCTTTTGAAATGAGATAAAAACCAATTGTAAAAATGGAAGCTAATTATAAAATGGAACACAAAGGAGTTACTATTCTTCTCTCAGAGAAATAACAGTCAAAATTGGATTCTTTGGAAAAGCCTGTGTCTAAGTCTGCAGGTTTAGAAAAGACTTTATATGTATGTGTAAACTGTCGTGAAATTTTATGGTGTAATTTGAATGTAGAAGAAGGTTTAGTAAAAGGAGCAATGGGAAAAGATGTTGATTTTGTAAATTTTCAGAACAAAGATGGAATTGAATTTTTGAAGATTATATTTGATCAGATTAAATGGGTAAAACAGATGGGACATTGTGCTATTTGTTTTCTGCTTGTGAAAGACTTATATTTTCGTAGAAAGCAGTTTCCTCTTTCTTTAGCAAATGCAGTAACCATTCATAAATCTCAAGCTTTAAGCGCAGACAGTGCTTTGGTAAATATTGGAAGTACAGTGTTTAAAGAGGGCATGGCATACGTATCATTGTGTGGAGTAAGAAAATGTGCTGGTTTGTATTTGATTCATTTTGATGAGAAAAAGATTAGTGCTGATGCAAATTGTGTAAGAGAATACAATTGGTTAAGAAAACTTTATGCTCCTAACTTAGGTGAATATCCTGTATATGAGAAACCTGTAGTGTGTCCAAAACGGAAATATGACAAACATTCTTCTGAGATTCAAAAGAGAAAACAATTCAAGAGAATAGTGAAGGTGCAAAAAAATTGAAAATGGACACTGTTGATGATATTGTAGGATACCAGTTGGAAAATAGTTCAGGTATCAACTGCTATGCTAATGTGATTTTGAATGCTGTATTTTACCTAGAAGATCTTCATTATGAAATTATGGAAAATCAAGAAAAAAGGTACTGTTCTATACTACATTATATTTTTTTAAAGTTGGTAACTGATAGAAGTAAAATCCATACTGCTTCTGGCATTCGGCATCTTTTGGATATTTATACTGGTTCATTGAAATTTACACTGATTATCCACAGAGATGCAAAATAATTTCTTCTGTTTATGCTTGGAGTATTGGAAGATGAAGGAACAGAAATTGAAAATGTATTTGGACTAAGTTACAGATGGGATCATAAATGTGAAGAGTGTCTAAGTGCTTGTATGAGTGAGTGAGAGGGTGCATGAGAGGTTGTATGGGTGAGTGAGTAGCTGCATGAGTAGCTGTGTGGGTGATTGAGTAGGTGTGTGAGTGGCACATGTAACCATTTTTGGCAAGAGAGCTTAGCTCGTGTGTGCAAAGAGTCCTCCGCATCGACTCTAGAATGTTATCAAAGTGGCATGTGGTCAAAATGTCCAATACCTGGATCCCTTTCATTGAAACAAGCTCCCGTTTCATATTAGCATCTGCTTTTGTCGGTTTAAAAAAGTTACTTAAAACTTGTCTCTTTTAACCATATTTAGTCTCTTAAAACTTGTCTCTTTTAACCATATTTAGTCTCTTCTTCTCTCCTCTGGGTCTGCACTTCAGTTCCAAGAAACCCCTGCAGGGGTGATTCTCTGTGCTATATTAAGTTTCAATGACATACCATAACATAAGTGAGTAGCTGTGTAAGTGGCTGTGTAGTGGAGTGAGTGGGATTCTGAGTAGCTTGTGAGTAAGTGAGTGGGTTTCTTAGTGGCTATATATCTGAGTGAGTGGGTGAATGAGTAGTGGTATGGGTGAGTGTGTGATGGATGATTGGTTACTTGGGTGAATGAGTAGTTGTGTCAGAGACTGCATAGATGAATGAGTGCATGCCTTAGTATGAGTAAATGAGTGGGTGTCTGAGTAGCTGTATGAGTTTGTATGTGAGTGGCGGTATGAGTGGGTGTTTAGCTGGGTGAGTGTCTGTACGAGGTGAATGACTGAGTGTGCTATTGGCTGTAGGGGTGAGTGACTGGGTGTGAGTGGCTCTTTGAATGAGTGGCTGCATGTGTGAGTGGTTGCATGAGAGAGTGTCTGTGGGAGTGACTGTATGGGTCAAGAATTGGGCACGCAAACTGATGTATAAGTAAAATCATAGATATATGAGTGGCTGACTAGTTGTGTGAGTGGCTATATGGGTGAGTGAGTGGGTGTGTGTGAGTCTGTATAGGTGGGTGACTGGGTATATGAATGGCTGTATGAGTGAGTGACTGGGTATGTGACTGTCTATATGAGTGAATAATTGGCTGTATGAGTGAGTGTCTAGGTATGTGAATGCCTCTATCAATGTGTGAGTGGCTATATGAGTATGTGACAGGCTGTATGAGTAGCTTTATGAGTGAACAAGTGGAGGCATGAGCTGCTCTATGAGTGATATAGTAGGTATGTGAGTGGCTGTATGAATGAGCAACTGGCTGCATGACTGCCTGTATGGGTGACTGAATGGCTCTGTGTGTGCCTGTATGATTAAGTGGTTATATGAATGGCTGCATAGGTGAGACACTGGATGTGTTAGTGCCTCAATGACTGAGTGACTGTTTGTTTGAGTAGCTGTAAAGGTGAGTGAATAGCTGTCTGAGTGCTTGTATGATTGTGTGAGTGGCTAAATAGGTATGGAATTGGGTGTGTTAGTACCTGTATGAGTTAGTGATTGGTGGGTGAGTATGTGTATAAGAGAGTGACTGGGTGTGTTAGTAGCTGTAGGGGTCAGTGAGTGGGTGAGTATGTATGTATAAGTTAGTCACTGGGTATTTAAATGGCATATATCTGACTGAATGGGCTGTAAGAGAGTATATGAGTCATTAACTGGCAGTGTCAGCAGTTGTGTGGGTAGCTACATGGATGAGTGAATGTGTGGTAGTAACTTTATGAGTGAGTGATTGGGTATGTCAGTGTTTCTATCAGTGTGTGTCTTGGTGTCTCGGTGGCCATATTATTGTGTGTATGGGTTAATAGTGTATACACCAGTGTGTTCCTGGGTGTATCAGTACATACACAAAAGTGTGTCTGGTTATGTCAGTGAATGCCTAGGTATGTTACTGTATGTATCAATGTGAACATGGAGGCATTAGCGTATGATTGAGTGTGTGCCTTGATGTGTCAGTCAATGCATGTATGTGTCTGGGTGTGTTAGTATCTGTATCAGTGTGTGCCTGGGAGTGGTAGCATATACAACACTGTGTGACTGGGTATGTCACAGTCTGTAACTGTATACAAATGCGAGTGAGAATAGCTCTATAGATGAGTAAGAGGGTACCTGAGTATCCCCATCAATGACTAATTGTCTGTGTGAGTGCATGTACAGCTCTGTAAATGACTTAGTCAGTGCCTGTATGTAATATTGAATATGAATGGCAGTACCTGTATAGGTAACTGACTGGTTATGGTAGTAGCTGTTTAGTTAAGTAAGTCAGTGTATGTATCATTGTTTACAGGAGTGAGTGTATGCCTTTCCTGTTGTATGAGTGAGTGACTAGTTGGGAATATCTGTAGTTACATGGGAAAGTGACTGAGTATGTTATTAATTGTATGCACGACTGACTGCTTGTATAATGTACTGTATAGGTTGCTGAGTGCATTTTTTGTAGCTGTATTCGGAAGTAACTGTGCGAATATCTGTATGGATAAGTAAGATTATGTAGTAGTAGATGTATTTGTAAGTGATATGGAGTGTTAGTAATTGTGAAAGTGAGTTAGTGGATGGGTGAGTGACTGAATGGATGAGTGACTGGGTGTATTAGTTGTGTAATCAGTGTTTATGTGAATGTGTCTGGGGCTGCATAAGAATCTACCTTGGTGTATAGATATACAGTGTACATTTTCTGAACTACATTGAAATTAAAAATTAGCAAATGGGAAAATAAAGTTGTCACAAGCTATACTAAGTATTAATCATTCCTAGAAACACTCTCAGGGACTATATCTACAAAATATTTCAGTGTTACAACAAGTACTTTGAGACATCTAAAGACATAGCACTCCAACCACTATTGAAAAAGATAAAGAACATCAATATATGTTTGTTTCATTTTCAAAATTGCAGAAACATAACAATACATTTTGGTTATTGTTGTATTCTACTTATTACATATTCCTATGTATGTCTTTACCCACTTCATGCCTTCTGGTGGAATGCCTCTAGCACTGTGATGCATCATGGAATGTTGGGTCCTGGTTGAAGATAAGCAACAGTTATGATGAGGCTGAGCTGCCTGCTGGCTGCTCCTGGTGGGACTTATTCCAGGCTACTTAACAACCTACAATAAATCTACATGAAATACCTCAACCAGTCTGGAGTCGATTACTACAGTTATGCTATAACAGTATATTACAGTATAGTGACGTCCATACTTCTACACCATAAATTATGTGCTATATGAAGCTTCATCCTTGTACAGGGGGAAAAAACAAGCGTATGTACAGTAGAAAAAAAATGCACAGTATTTCACTATAAATAACAGTATGCATTGCATTCACTACAATTAATTAATCAGATGCTTTACCTGTTGTTACTACACTAATCTAAACAACCAAATGTTAAAAATATTTGTTTTAATATTATACCTGGTACAATGCTACTAATAAATATAAACTACACTTGAATTTTGGAGATTCTTTCAAAAACATCACGAATGGTAGGCCAAATGATGTCTAAAACGTTGATGATCCATGTAAACAAAATCGCATAGGTTACTTTTTACTCCGCAAATAGCACATACAGGTTTGGTTGAAGAAACAAAAGGTGACTTTTTTGCAGTTTGAAAGGCAGTTTTACTTTGTATTAAGGTTCCTGTGATTAAATTATTTCCATTCAGTTTCAGACTTTAATTAGAGAGTGTAGTATTTTGATGTTAAATTAACTCCTTACTTGGAAGATAAAAGAACTCTCCAATTTTGTAGAACTATTTAAAGACATCATCCCCGGTAGGCCGAGTCATGTCTAAAACACTAATGATCCCCATAGAAGAAACACCATACACCATTTAAAAAAAAAGAAATCATCCTCAGAACTTTGGTTAAAGAAACAAAAGATAAGAGTTTTGTAGCTTGAACAGGGTCAGACTGATAATTCCTGGCACCGGGCAATCCCCCGGTAGGCTGGATGGGGTAAGGGCTGGTTTTGAGACAGGGGGGGGCGGTTTTGTGGCAGGGGGCGATTTGTACCCTGGACCCTGACTGACCCGAGTCAGGTCAGTAGCACAACTGTCATCAACAAGTCTATCTGCAAAATTAATACTGCCTGGCTGGTGCTGCACCCCCGGCATCACACGCACCGGTCTGTCCATGTCCTAATCATGAATAATGTATTAAATAAATGCACCTGCTGCACCATCCATGCCGCACGCAGCGCGCAGATGTCTCAGCCCCCTCGGTCTAGTTTACGCTTAGGGTGGGGTGGGGTCTGGATGATGATCATGCGTATTTGGGCCGGGCTCACGCAAAGTGCTTGTGCGGGGAGGCGAGGTCAAGGAGGCAGGCTGCAGTCATCTCGTCATCTCAGAGCAGAGGCCAGAGACAGATGACAGAAAATGAGGCACAGTCACGCATGCACCCCATAATGTAATTATTTCTAGCCCCATGTCGGCCTGTCTGCTGCCAGCAGTCGTTTAAAGTGCATGTTGCAATCCCTGATTCGTGGTGGCACTGTCTGGGGGCGCGTCGCTGTAGGCCCAGGCCCAGTAACTTGTAGAGACAGAGTCATTAGACAGTTAGACACGAGAAGAAAGCAGGCTAAATCAGGAGCGAGGGGTGAACGTGCGATGGGGAGGAAATGGGGTCAGTCAGGTTGTGCCCTGGAGTGAAGTGGGAATAGAGACAGCTGTTCATAGGCCAGCAACTCCCTGCGTTTCTTCTTCAGTTCAGGCCTTCTTAAGTGCATAATTATTAGGCATAATGGCGTGGTGTGGCCAGAGGAGTGTACCAGTCTCCGTCACCTCACAGGCAGGCCTGGTTGTAGAGGGAGGGCCGGGTGGGCCAGGCCCACCTAAGAAAACCCCTGGCCCTCCCAAGGTCTGCACTCAAGCAAAGAGTGTGCATTTGTTTTTTTGTTTTTCGAGTGTGTGTATGCTCTTACACTTTGTTTAATCACCTTGATTGTATGGTGTTGACTTTGGCTTGTTACGGCGGGATTTTTGATCTCTTATCAGATCACTATAGATCTAGATCCCAACTCAGGTCGACTGAACCTTTGTTACCTGTCATAGATTAAAAAGCAATCCACTACTAGGTTAATCAGTTTAAGACTTTACACAACTCTGAAGAACCACTTACTACGAATAAGTTTTAAAAGTTTTATTATAAAGCCAAAGATAACTGGAGATACAAACATCTCAATATAAGGTTCAAAAGATACACTGACATTAGTACAAACATGAATTCTCTAAATGCTCTTAGGCGACAGAAGAATATCACCAAAACTAATTCAAAGATCATCAAGGTTGCAAGAATAGACACAAGTTGTAACTTGTGCGACATTTACAAAAGGGAAGGAAAATCCAAATTAGACTGTCCCTACACTAGACTAACAGCCATATTCATGAAGTGAAATTGCGCCTGCAATCGCTGCGAAAATGCAATTGCGGGCGCAAATGACGTAATCGGCATTCAACATCAAAATAGCGAATTCGCTAACACATATTAGTGAATTCGCTATAAAAATCGCAGAATCCCGGTAGCCGATCATTAGCAAATCGGAAAATGCGACAAACCACGGATTCTGCGAAATGAATTGCGAATTCGCTAAATAATCGCAATCGCCATTCATAAAAAAACGCTAATAGTGAAAAACCCAAAAATCGCTGTTTGCGCGGCGCAAATTAAGGAGAACTCAAAGCAGGTGGTAACCATAAAAGCCATGAAAAAATTACATTTGAAAAACTGTTGGCCAATCAGCAACAGGTTCAGGCCTGACCAATCACACATAAGGACATTCAGCAACAGCATTTGGAGTGCCACAATGCCAGGAATGTACATGGTGGTGAGGCGTCGAAGGCTACAGCGAGCAGCACAGAGGAGACGCAGGATCCAGGACAGAATTTTCCTCCAGCGGGTCACCTTGCTGGGCCAAACCAGAGAGCAGATATATGCTAAATATAGGCTGAATGGGGAAATGATAATGCAGCTAATACAGGACCTTGACCCCCTGATGCAGCACCCAACAAGCCGTACCAATGCGGTGCCTACACATGTGCAGGTATTGTGTAGCCTACACCTCCTGGCCTCCGGGAGTTTCCAGGGGATAGTAGCGGCTGCTGGGGGGATATCCCACCATGTCACGCTGCCTCCACACTTTCGTTGACGCCATGCTCACCCAGCTACAGAGTCACATCAAATTTCCCATGAGCCAACAGGAATTGGACTTGACCAAGCTACAATTCTACAATGTAGCCCATTTTCCCCATGTACTTGGATGTATAGACTGTACCCACGTCGCCATCTGCCTACCAGCTGCCACAGAGTATATGTTCCGCAATAGAAAGTCTTACCACTCCCTGAACATACAGATGGTGTGCAATGCTAAGTCATACATCACTGACATTGTGGCCCAGTACCCAGGGAGTACCCATGACTCCTTCATATTCCGGCACAGCGGCCTCCACTCACGACTGGTCAGGGGAGAGTTCGGTGAAGGACACCTACTTGGTAAGTGCACTTTGTCAACAATGTCACATTGCTATGAAGTAACTGCGCAGCACAGCCAATCACCATCTGCTCCTCTCATTCAGGTGACAGTGGCTATGCCCTCCGTGAATACCTCCTGACCCCTTACTTCAACCCTGCCACACCCCAGCAACGGCGTTACAATGCTGCACACATACGGACAAGGAATTGCATAGAAAGGACATTTGGCCTGCTCAAGAGCAGGTTCCGCATACTGCACAAGACAGGTGGGGCCATGTATTACAGTCCAGCAGTGTGCTGCCGCATTGTGGCTGTCTGCGCAATACTACATAACATGGCAACCAAGCGCCGGATACCTGTCGACATCTCTGGCAGTGAATCTGAAGGGGACGACCGGCCACCTCCACATGTACGTCATGCCCGCGGAGAAGATCCTGCGGAAGGACACAGGCGCCGCAACCACATCACTACAAACTGTTTCTAGTGCACACATACCACTATCACAACACTGCACCCATGCATGACGAATGAAATAATGACATGAGTGTGTATGAAGTATGACCTTTCTTCTTTAATGTTACATCACAATAAATAGGCCTTCAAAAAAAAATTGTCTGATGGGGAGTGTATTACTCCATACCTCCCCATGCTGGGGTAGGGGGTTTGCAGTACTCGACTGCATGGCCTCCCTCATATTTTTACAGTCCTCAGCGATGTTGACGACGAGACGCCCCAAGTCAACTCTCCGCATTCTCAGGGACGGTGTTGGCCCTACTCCCTGATGTTGGCCGGCTGCTGCGGCGAGGTGGAGGCAACGGTGGTAAGGAGGCACTGCTATTGGTCGACGCAGCCTCACGTGCGTCGTCACCACCATCTGCTTCTTCCCGGCCAGTGGCCTGTCTGCCAAGCACAGCTGCAGTGAGTAGGTCGAGTGACCTGGCCACATCCTGGCAACACTGCACCATTTGTGCCTGCATAGCAAGTGACCGACGTGCCAGCTGAGATGTGGCGTGGCAAACAACATGGTTAGACCTAGTGTAGGCCGATAGGCGGGCCAGTAGTTGGCGGTGGCGTCGACGGGTCATGTCCTGCTGTGAGACAAGCAACTGGTTGTTCTGTCTCACAGCTACTGTCATCTGGGCAATATGTTGCCCATTTGCCTGCATCTGTGCAAGCATTGCTGCCATGTGGCGTGCCTGCGTGCGATGCACCACCAGCATGCAGCGTTCAATGACCAGGCCTGGGTCTGGTGTTTCTAGTGCCCTGCCGGTGCCTGCTGGGCCCTGGTGCTGCTGGCGCCTCTGTGCGATGGTCTGTGACCTGCCAGCTGGTGTGTGCCTCGTCTGGCTCCGAGGCGCTGGTGGTGGAGCCTGTACCACTGCTGTGGCGGCACGGGGTGTTGGTGCTGTAGCTGGTGCTGGCTGCACTGCAGTGGATGCAGGGGTGGCCCTGTCAGCACGGGGTGTTGGTGCTGTAGCTGGTGCTGCCTGCACTGGAGTGGATGCAGGGGTGGCCCTGTCGGCACGGGGTGTTGGTGCTGTAGCTGGTGCTGGCTGCACTGCTGGTTGCTGTGATGTGCCAGGTTGTTGGGAGGACTGTCCCTCATCCTCAGTGTCCTCCGGGCTCTCAGCGATGTGTAGCGCATCACTATCGGTGCTGGCTTGATCACCTGCACCTGTAATGTGAACGGGTGGATGATTAATGTGATGTGTCTTGCACAGGAACATTTAACACATGCACGCAGCCTTGCTTTCCCTGACTGGGTTTTATTTAGACTTAGCAATGAGTGCTCTGGCACTGTTGGGCTGACTGCGGGCTCATGATTACACTACAAGTACCACAATGCAATGGGGCTTTTTTGGTGAGCTTGGTCTGCATATTTGGGGATGTCATGGTGCTAGTTCAGGACGTATGGGCATTGTTAGGGGACTGGGTCGCAGTCGCATGGCACTTACCTTGACTTTGTTGTTGGCCGGGTCGAGAGGAGTCCAGCTGAATGACCCCCACGCAGGCTGCTGGCGCTATGGTCTCCTCAATCATGTTCTCCAATGGGGTGTTAGGTGTGGCTAATGCATCCCCTCCACCGGTGCCCAGTTGGTCCCCAAGCCGCAAAGCAATCCGCTCCTTGGAACGTCCTCACAGGTCATTCCAGCGCTTCTTGATGTCGTCGATGGAGCGCTGGGTGACACCGACGCAATTGACCTTGGTGCAGATGCGCTGCCAGATCCTGCGCTTCTCGGGCTCTGGCACCCTCCGAGAGTCTTTACCAAACAGCTTCCGATAGTCATTGCACACCCCCTCAATGACATACTCCAATTCAGCTTCGGAAAATTTAATTTTCCTCTTGCTCTCCTGCCCACTGCTCCCTGCTGCATCCTGGGACATCTTTCTGAACTTTCCTTCAGGCTGGGGTGCTACAGGGTCTTGCTTTTGGAGCTCCAAACTTTCCTGCTGCCACTCCCTGGCTCTGTGTTCGGTTTGTGGGTGTGGTGAGCCTACTTCCTGGTTGTGATGTCATCAGTGGGCTCGAAATGCGCCTTCCCGTTTTTGCGATCTCGCAGTTAGCGAGATCGCTAATTGCGATATCGCTATTTGCGATATCGCTATTTCGGCATGGGAAATTGCCGAAACTGCGATTATTTACCGATTGCGGCTAGATCGCAATCGCCAATTGCGATCGAATGCGAATCGCGATTTTTCCGCGCTTTTTATCATGAATGCCATTTTGCGAGTCTCAAATAGCGATACGCTATTTTTCGCTATTTGCTACTCGCAAAATGGGAGCTTCATGAATCTGGCTGTAAGTGACATCCCTACTTAGCAAGATCTTAACCTAAAAAGGTGTCAGCCGTGGTGACTTCCAAAGAAGATCACTCAATTTCCCTTAATCTTTGTTGTAAATCTGTGCATCACAGTTATGCTCTATCTGCCTACCCATCCGCTCTCTTAGGTTCCTCAGGCCATCTGCTCTAACTCCACCCAGGGGTGCTGTCCCTAATACAAAATCACAATTACAGTAGAAACGCCCCTCAGAGACGCCCCTCACGTACACCCCTCACGTGGTGTCGGTTCTGGCTTTTTCAATGCTGATACTCCTCTGGGCTCATTGTTAGCGTTGACCTTGCTTCTCAGGCTCTTCTCCGGCAAGACGGTACCCCCCAGGAAATTCCTGAACCCTCCTCCAGGCCTGTGCCTGTCTCCCAGAACAGAGCTCTATTCATCACTCTCTTGATTGGAACCCCCTCGCACCTGCAAACAGACACCCATGAAGTGGGCCCCAAATTCGGGCCTCCAGCTTATCTCACAAGTCGTAAACCTTCGAGCATGGTCCATGATTTATGCATAACACGACCTGATTCTAACTAGCACATGCAGATCTAACAGATCTAAAGAAACAACCTTATCTCTTCCGGCCTACTAGAATTACATGAAACGGGCCTGTGCACACTATGGGCCCGATGTAGGTAAATCCCATTTACCGATTTTGAAATACCGAATTTTACCGATTCGGTATTTCAAAATCGGTAAATGGGATGTAGGTCCCAACATCTGGATTCTTTTCCGAATCCTTAAAATTCGGTATTTACCGATTCGGTAAATACCGAATCGGTATTTGCTATTGAATCCTATGGGCCTTTGAAGCCCATAGGATTCAAGTCAAATACCGAATCGGTATTTACCGAATCGGTAAATACCGACTTTGGCAAGGGTGCAGGGGGTGTCACTTTGACACCCTCTAGCACCCCCAAAACGGGCATGTGTGCAATGTGGCACACAGACATGCCCTAAGGGCACGTCTGTCTGTCACATGGCACATGTGTACATGCACAGATGTGCATGTACACAGGAATCGGTATTTTACCATGGATTTGTATTCCATGGTAAAATACCGATTCTGTAAGCCATGTGCCAATGGTAAATTGGCCACCTACATTGCATTTTCGGTAATTTTACCGAATCGGTAAATATTACCGAATCGGTAATTATTTTACCGAATCGGTACATATTACCGAATCGGTAAATTTACCGATTCGGTAATGATACCGATTCGGTAAAATTACCGAAAATGTGCCCCTACATCTCAATAGCCCTTTACCGATCGGAAACGGCCGAAAATCGGTATTTTCGGCCGTTTCCGATCGGTAAAGGGCTACCTACATCTGGCCCTATGAACCTTTATTTCTCAGCCTAGACAGTATTCTAACTTATTACACACAACTGGTTATAAGGAACACTTCTATAAAACGTATATTTTCAGTTCTATGATCAATAATACTTTGAATTATGACAACAGTAATCCATATCATGTGAAATTGTAAAGGCACGTATTCTTTCTCAGTGAACTGCCATGAGGCCTACACATTTCTACCTTTAGCAGCATTACATTCTCCTCTGCAACAGCCACATAACATGGAATTTAATAACATTCTAACATCTCTAAACACTCCTACATTAGCTTTTCATACTGATATATGCACTCTGTATTAATTAAACACTCTTATATGTATGCACTCTATAAATTCGACACTCTTATATGTTCCTTTAACTAGACTGATGCAACGTGTTTGTAAATATGGTGCACCTCTACATTTTACTTGATTTGCGCTCTCTCAGGCTCCTAAAAGTATCTGCATGCATAGGTTTGCAAGTCAGCAGGCACAAATGTTGATGTACCAAAGAACACCAGGGTGTCTGATACTCCCACTACAGAAAAATACAGTGATTGCAAGCTCCTATAGCAATTGGGTGTCCTGCAGCGAAATGTCACGCACATGTGTACACACACACATCTCTCTCATGTCACGCACATGTGTACACACACACACACACACACCTCTCTCTCTCTCTCTCTCTCTCTCTCTCTCTCTCTCTCTCTCTCTCTCTCTCTCTCTCTCTAGAGAATATATATTATAGTAGTCGTTTGTTTTATTTTCTTTCTACAGTAAGGCCTTTCCTAAAAGGGAAAAAATGATGTTGCGTTGTGACAGTTAGTTAATAAAAGAACATTCTATAGGCCATTCTGCTTAATTCACATGGTATGCTTGTGAATTTAGATAGTTATCAGTGGCAGTTTTGTGACTTCTATGGAGTCATGTGTAAACAGGAAGGACACTGTTTTGAACACCAGCGGGGGCTTCTCAGCATTTCATCCTTCTGGAGTTCATAAAGTGGGAGTCACTGGCTTGACAAATATAAATTATTGCTACTTAGAATGCTTTATAATGGTGCAATGTGGCTAAATATATTTTATGAAGTAATATAATATACCAAGCACTACATGACACATATTTGTTCAATAAAAAAATAAAGGTTTCAGTGTAAGGTAAAGAAAGTCTTGACTTATTGATGATGATTCAGAAGCTGCAATGAAATCTTTATAGCAATGTGTGTTTTTTTGTCAAGCTACAATTAATGAGATATATTTTTTTGTTGTAGCCTGCACCTATTTTACCCTGAACTCCTGTTAAAAACCACATTAGATTATCCCAGTGACCATGGCCTTTTTAAGAAGTTGACCTTGAACACTGCGCCTGATCGTGGCAATCCGAGTTGCGCGGTAATGCCGTGGTCCAGAGATGAATCTGGTGCACAAACCTCAACAACACAGATAATTATTTCTGCATTTGAAAAAAAACAAAATGGGGCAGTAATTTTTGCTTATGCTAATAGCATGACGTGCAGGATTAGAATTATACCGTTGACATACCAGCTGCTAAATCTTAAATTCTGATTACCCGAGTCAAATTTATCAGCCATTAAATCCCAAATCAACTCATAAAAAATCCCAATAGTATGGGAGATAGAGTTAGCCAGGCAGAGGTGTTCAGCTGGATGAAAGGGGATGCTAGCAGATTTTTTGAGGAGGTTCTTCTTTCACTCTATTGGAGTTCCCCATAGTAAATCACTCCACAGAGGGGGAATGGAGTCTCCAGGGCAAATGCCCTTTTTTCACCTTATTTGTGTGAAGAGAAACATTTTCTGATTGAGAAAGCTATTTCTCTACTCCCATAGTAAACCTGGAGTTGATCTGTTCCCCATCGGTTCCTGGAATCAGAGTTACTCCAGCTGTTTCCAGAGTGGAAAGACCACCAAGAAGAATTGTAAATACTTCTGGGTGTTCCTAAAAGGTTCTAAGGTGAATGACACCTTATAACACTCAATTGTCACACCTTAAGTGGAGTTTACTGTAGGGGATTGCTCTCCACTCTTGGTGGAGAAATCCCCAGTAATAAATGCATAGCCATCTGTCTGGAGTTCCTTTATTAATTCTTTGCAGGTGTAAAACAAGTTACATTTGGTCATAAACCTGTGTTTATGACAGAATTTACCTTTTGAGAATACAGCTTAATTTTACATACAGAGGATAAATATTCAGAAATTAGGTATTATGGTTCCATATAGGGATCCGTGGAGTTGGAAATGTCAGTCCTTTACATATATGTTTTTAAACCTCTTGAAATTTGAGATTTATGAAGCTGACAAAGCATTTTAAAATGATCCCTTTGTTGTACGGGCCATAATCACATCATTAGGCAACCCTTTCTTACTGGTTCCGATGAGATACTTACGTCCCTTTCTCCAGCACTGGTGGTCCGGGGCAGGCATTCCAGTGACAGTTATGGTGAAATATACTATTTCCCTGTTGGCTCTCAGCATTTAATGGCCGCAGGAAAAACAGTTCCCTTCAGTTGGATGTCCTGTACATCATCAAGCAATAGGATGGATGTGTTGCAAAGGAACAGCAAGATCATAATTTGCATTACTATATTTCTTTGCATAGTTAAATGATATTCAAATATGAGGTAGTGATTTGTAAATCTCACTAGATCTTCATAACTTTACGGTATGTACTTTTAACATCACAGGTTTTTCAAACATTAAAATAAGTCTTGAAAAAACATTTCACTACTGTAGCATACTACATTACACTAATTTCTAGTTTTACTATTGGTTGATACTGTGATAAATAACAATAAAATAGATAATAAAAATAAATAATTAGAATTACATTCCTATGAAATTTGACTTTTGAAATTGTTGCTGAAAGGATATTCTACTAATGATCCACAAGCTAAAACCATTGCCTTTCACAAATCATGGTCAGTTGTGGTAACAGAGGATCTCCACCTTCACAACCCATACATTTTAGCCATGCATCACAGCTAAAAAGCTTTTATCTGCTCTTAAGTCTAGGCATGGCTATGCTTAGTTGATCCTGTCACTGGCCTTGCCCTCTAACAAGTGCCATGCTTTGAGCAACCAAACTGGCACTTCCTGCAGCAGTGCTCAGAATGCATGGTTTGCAAGCATGCCCTATGACCAGTACCGCTGCAAGCAGTACAAATTGGGTACTGAGAAGGCCAATATTCTGTTCAAGTAGGCCAAACATTAGTAAACATATGCATCTTTCAGTTCGTAGACTTGAGAAAAGTATCCCTATATTGTCAGTGTGTAAACCAGCAGCTCTTCCTGAAAACTTTGATTTTTGCCCCCACCACATCCATCATCGTGGCCCACCCATTTTCCTTCATGGCCCTCCCAGATGCAGAATCTTGGAGCCGGGCCTGCTCATAGGCCATCCAGGACTTGGTGCCTAATTAGCATTTTGAAATGTACATATCGAGGGCCCGCCGGCTCTAGGGCGGTGCGATCTGTGCCACCGCACCGGGCGCTGACTTGGGGTGGGGCGTCATTTTCTAACTATATTATCATTTTAAAAACACTTGCTGTAGCGTTCCTGGCCTCCAGCCACTTTCAAGCATCAATTAAAATATCAAGGGAACTCCAGTGATTAATTGTCTTCCTGGAAACAGACCGAGGTTTGTCTAGTGGAAGTTTTGACTGGTCGTAAGGTAGGGCAGAGGGTTAAAATGCCTGCTGCTAAGAACCTGTCCTGTAATATGCAGATAATAAAGTGCATATAATGTAAATAGGTCAGTAGGTTACTGCTTCTGTGAGAGAGCTCCTTCTGTTACTTGTCGTTTATAAGTCAAAATCCTAACATAGAACATTGAGCTATTAACTGCCATCAAAGAGCTGCATGCAAACTGCAAATGATATGTTAGAGCTATATGGTGTTTTTGCCCAGTCTTTCATTAGCCTAATCTTGCCAAAATGGTTCATTTGGTTAGAAAACAAATCTTATTAATAAAAAATATACCCTAAACAATGATATTATGTTTTACAATCTGAATTTGGGCTTTACCATAATAGGGACTCTTAAACTATATTGCCTTCCAGTATCAATGACATGTCACTCCTACACTACACCTTGTAATACTCTCTGATGTAACATTTCCTATACACTGATTTACACACTAATGATTGTCTCTGTGCACAGTGTGTGTGATGTAAAGTGCTCCGACACCCCCACTGGTATGAGTGATACTATAAAATGAAGTGAATCTGAGTGTCAGTGGTTATGGAGACTTCAGGGGGCACTGTTAAAGGGTGCTAGTGAGGGAATCCGTGGCAGAGGTGGTCATGGGGGGGGGGGGGGCGCCAAAAGACATTGTCGCGCAGGGCACCACCTGTGTTAAGGCCGGCCCTGAAAATATCTGCCTCATTGCCACACCCCACCACTCTCAGAACAACAGATATTGGTATCTTGGGATCTAAACATGTCAAAGATAGGGGCCTTCTGTATGGACGCATGTTTAATGGCTTAGCCAAGCCACAAACAAGGAATTCACCGGCTATGCACCACTGGCCGACAGCGTCCAGGCGCCCCCCTTCTCTGTGGCCATCACCGTGCAATGCAGAGTTCTAACTTACATGCTACACGACACGAAGCATATTTTCCAGATAAGAAAAGCATCTTGCTGCTTTAATTTTTACATCACACGTTTAGCATGGTGCGCCACAAAAGAATAAACACTATTTAAGTTTCCTCTGAATGTTTGCTAGTGCTCTGTGAATTGTGATGTGCTCAACTGCCCTGGCTCCAGGCTATCCATGAGGAGCTGTCTGAACTGTGGTGGCAGAGTGGGCTAAAGAACGGTGATGGATTAAACCCAGATCTGTTGACTGGGTGTGAGTGTTTGATTGGTTCAGATGCTCATCCATCACCACCCCCTTTTGTACTGCTTTATCCATGAGGAGCAGCAGCGATGATGATGATGATGTGTACACTACTATGGTGTTGCCTCAATACCTTTTCTTTCTGCTTCACCCAGAAAACTAACTCTCTTTAATCAGCCAAAATGGCGTCACTGACGCCGTTTTGACTGATTGAACGGAGTTGGTGTTTCTGGGCGAAGCAGAAGGAAAAGTCATTGATGCAACACCAGGTCACTCACATAGATAGCTCCTACTCTTACACAGAGTGATTTTGAAGGGCCACAGTGCAGCAGTCTATCTCTGGCTTTGCCCAAGCTGCACATCTGATGATTAGAGCCACAAGGTAGAGCCGGGGGGGGGGGGAGCATTGTGCAGTTCGAGGGCAACTCAGTACTCACTCACTGGGGCCAGTCCGCGCAGGCAGGGACACTGCCTTATGATTCATGTGCTGCAACAATTTTAGTTGGACGCCCCCCGGCACAATGCTCCTCCTGTTGCCTCATCACTTTCATTAACCTGGAAGCTAAAATCTAGGACAAAATTCTGGCAACTAGATTGTGCAAAGCTGCTTAGTCACTCACTGATACACAGTGACCAGAACACCGTAGTTGCCTTTATACCCGGTCGCAGTATGAGACACTCTCTCTAGACTAAGACGTCTAATTGGCATCCTGGAATGATCCCAGTACTGCAATAAGAGCAGGCCCTTGTCTTAATTGATGTTAAGAAGGCTTTGACTCAATGCACTGGTTTTGTTCCAACTATCAGCCAGGCCCAGATGAATTTTGTTAAACGTTTTCAGAGGCATGTGAGGGTCCTCACTAAGGACACCTGGGCGATGCTCTTGGTTAATAGGACCTTGTCTGTCTTCCCCCTGCCCCATCCAAAGGACCACAACTAAGGCAGTGGTGCCCCCTCCTTCCCCTTCTGTTTACACAGGTTATTGAACAATCAGTCGCATGGGTCCGGAGCTATTTTGTAGATCAGTTGTTTCGATGAAGGGTCACCCAAGGAAGACAGGATTTTGATAAATGCGGATAATATTTTAATCTGCATAGAAGACCCTGAACGATCTTTGCCCAGATATGCATTTATGGGGTATATGTGGGGACACGTCCGATTTCTTACTTAATGGGAGAAAACGATGTATATGCCGTATAGCAGGTGACCATATAGACTTAGAGGAAGTGTCTACCCTTCTAAGGGCAAATTATCATTTTAAATACCGTGGAAATGTGACAATCATCATAATTAACATTTTTGATTTGGTGCACGCAGGCATTGTGTCCGCCCTAACAAGAAATGGAGATGGCTACTACGCTTTTATTCGGTTTTGTAAGGGTGGGAGATGGAACAGATATGCCGGATTGTAAACCTAGATTTTTTTATTGAATGCATTAACACAATGTGTGCATAGGCCGTGCGATTATAATATATGATGGTGCATTGTTTGTATTCTGAACCTGTGAGGGCTTTATCTTAGATATACTGTGATAAAGCTGTCCGGCCAAACTCTTACAATGTCCTTCGCAGACATCTGTGTCCTCTCATCAAAGCTCATCCATCCAGCCATATATTTATCCATTTAAATGGGATTACTCTCTGCAGTCCCCTCCATGTTCTTTTGAGATTCAAAATGCTGCGCACATGTGATGCACATATAAAGCACATGCCTGTCATAAATTGTCCTACAAGTTGTCACACAAGTGAATTGTCACATAAGTGCCCTTGAGGACAACCTATGCTTTATGTTCACGGTTGGGCTAAATGGTTGGTGTTGGGTCTGTAACTATTTGCTGCTGATACAATGGCAGTAGGATATGCCAAATATTAACTCCTCAAGGTAAATGGACATACGTAGCTGCTAATCTGCTTCACATAACACTCAGAATACTTTACAAGAACAATTAAGAATATGCATCCGTAAACTCTCTCCTTTGTTAAACATTCAAAATGATCCTGGGACTTCATGGAGAGATGCTCTTCAAGGATGGTGAGCTGTAGCACTAGTCTTCCACAGGCCTCCCTTGTGAAGTGTTTTTTAGATACATATTGTTCATACTGACTGCTGAGACATGGTTAAATAAGTCCTTCTTGGCCTCAGATTCTTCCAAATAAATTCAGGTGTGATCTGATTTATTACATCAAAAAAGGCAATTTTTGTTGGGTCTTAGGTCTCAGTGTACTTTACCACCGCTAAAGTGCTTGGGCCCTTTTCTTTAAACATGGTAAAATTGGCTTACACCGAATTGGCAAATTTAATTTACTAGTAAGTCCCTAGAAATGTAGTTATAGATGTACCCAGGGACTGTAAATTAAATGCCGCTAGTGGGCCTGCAAAACTTATTGTGCCACCCACGTAAGTAGCCTATTTAAACATGTGTCAAGGCCAGGGCTTGTCATTGCAGTTTGCCTGTGCAGTTGTAAAACTGCCATTTTGACCTGGCAAAAGGAACCTTTTGCCAGGCCTAAAAATATTCCCTTTTACTACATATGTCACCAGGATGTCACCACTAGCACAAGCCCTTTTCATAAGACAGGGTGCAGTATGCAGAGTGCAGTGTATTTAAATGGTTTGGCATATACTTTTAAGTTTTATATGTCCCGGAATAGGCGAGGCTCAATTGCTACCCTTGTTCTTTGTCTGATTCTTGAATTTTTCACAATCCCATGATGACTTCAGTGATGTACCGGCAACATTGATGGCAGCACTCACACTCTGAAAAGTGTTCCAGTGCCACTGGCCTGGGTACCTTAGTGTGAATTTTACATGCTTTCTGGCTAGGGTGCCATGTGAGACATTTCCATGCCTTCTGGCAGTGGCAGCCTGGCTGCTTATGTGTGTCGTTTCCATGCTTTCTGGCCTGGGTGCTTATGTGTGACATCTCCATGCTTTCTGGCCTGGGTGCTTATGTGTGATATTTCCATGCTTTCTGGCCTGGGTGCTCATGTGTGCTATTTCCATAGTTTCTGGCCTCAGTGACATGGAGGCTCATGTGTGACATTTTCATGCTTAGTGGCCTGGTCGCTTGTGTGTGATGTTTCCATGCTTTCTGGCCTGGTGTGACCAGGCCTAGGTCAGTGCCTAGGTGCTGTAAATTTCACCATTTAAGTCTGTCTTTTTCAAAACTTTTCTTGGTGGAGAACCCCCCGAAACCCTCCTAGTAGGGGAAACAACCGTTACAACGCAACTATTACAACAGACTACTTTTACAACGCAACTACTACAACGCAGGATCCTTTACAACAAATGCCTTTACAACGCATCACATTACATAGCAGATGCTTTTACAATGCATGCCATTACAACGTAAGTTTAGGTAAGTATATCATTTTATTAAAACATTTATCTAATTAAATTTTTTTTTATTAATTACATTTTAATAATTTAATAAATAAAAATAATTATTAATAATAAAATTACATTAAATAAATTAAAGAAATTAATGTAAGTAATTTTAATATTAATTTAATAAAAGTTCTAAAAATAAAAAAATGTAAGTAATTTTTACCCCTACCCTATCCAGCACTTACCCTACTATTACACCCCCCTGGAGTTAGAATAGTAATTTTTACTCCTACACTATTCAGCACTTACCCTACTATTACACCCCCCTGGAGTTAGAATAGTAATTTTTACCCTTACACTATCCAGCACTTACCCTACTATTACACCCCCCTGGAGTTCGAATAGTAATTTTTACATCTACATTATCCAGCACTTACCCTACTATCACCCCCCCCTGGAGTTAGAATAGTAATTTTTACCCCTACATTATTCAGCACTTACCCTACTATTACACCCCCTGGAGTTAGAATAGTAATTTTTACCCCTAAACTATCCAGCTCTTACCCTACTATTACATCCCCCTGGAGTTAGAATAGTCATTTTTACCCATACATTATCCAGCACTTACCCTACTATTACTCCCCCCTGGAGTTAGAATATTATTTTTAAACACCTACACTATTTTAAAAAAAATATATATATATTTAAAAATACATTAAAAAAATTACTTAAATAAATTAAATTAATTAAATATTTATTAATTACATTTTTATTTAAAATGATATACTTACCTATACTTACATTGTATTGGCATGCGTTGTAATAGCATCTGCTATGTAATGTCATGCGTTGTAAAGGCATTCGTTGTAAAGGATCCTGCGTTGTAAAAATTGCGATGTAATGGTGTGCGTTGTTAAAGTATGCATTGTAACGTCATACATCCTCTAGTAGTCGTTGGGCTTGCTCGCTGTGCTTGCTCGCTACACACCATGTGGGGGCTGTTCTCGCTTTTACTTAGTTATCTCTGATTCACTACTCGTGTCTATTTTTGGTGCTCTCTGAAAGAATGCTATGGGTACATGATGTGACTGGGTGGGTAACCTGGTGCTCTTTAAGGTCATCATCTACTATTACTGTGCTTTGAAAGTTGATACAATTGAATATGTAATGGAAAATGTGCTGTAAAATTCAACATTTTGGTATGTCTGTTTCCAAACTTTTCTTGGGGGGAGAACCCCCCAAACCCCCTAGTAATCATCGGACTAGCTCACTAAGCTCGCTCGCTACGCGCCTGATGGGGGCTGGTTGGGTAAAATTCGCCAGGGCTTTTTTCAGATCCCATGCCGGCCCTGAGCTTGAAAGGAAGTCTTGGTTTAAATTTAATATTGCTGTCATTGCGTTCTGTCCATCCAGTTTCAGTCTTTAAATAGACAATGTAGTGTCCAGATGTTACATTGAGTCCTTTGTGAAAGATAATAGCCAGAGTACTATAAGTTCTTCCAGAAATTGACACTTCTCCAGATTTGAAGTTTGTAATTTCAGTTTCTAATTTAGATCCTTCTGCTTTGCATCATTGTAACATTAATAGAAGGTATTTTCCAGTTGTTCTTAGAATTAACGTAGATGTAATATCTAATCTGCAATTTGGACAGGTCCTATTTTGGTTAGTCTTTTTCGTCAATCTGTCAAAATGCACAGTTTTGTAATTGGGTAATGTTAAATACAGAAAGCGCTCAGACTTTATTTGAGTGGTTGATATATAATAACAATCTTCACAGTAATGATTCCATCTGTAACTTAGTCTAACTAAATCATCAATATTTACTTCTCCTTGTTCTAAAACTTCAAGGATGCCCATAATAAATTCTTGTGCATCTTGTTTACTGTTGGGAGAAAATATTAGAGATCAGCTACATATATCTGAAAGGTCTCGAATGCCTGGACAGAATGTATTGCAATTCTGTCAGTGACTAAACGTTGGCGCAAATGATACAGTGCAGAACACAATCTCTTCTCTGTATTTTGTGGAATTTAATTTACAAGATGTGGTAAAGAAAACAGTACATTCAGAACAACATTTGCATTGCAGTTGACACCTGAACTGTTTTCTAATTAGTATCCTACGATATCTTACTGATTTTCCTAATTGTTCTTCTTTATGCCTTGTACCTTGTCATTGCTTCCTTTATTTTCTTGAATATCAATTGACTCTTATGTAAGACTCCTGGGACAGATTATCCATTTCTCAGAAATAGGAGACTGTTCTAAATGAGGAGTGTATAGACTTCTTAACCGATTGTACTCAAGAATACAACTTGCATTAATTAGCAATGACTTTCTTATCAATCAAAAAGAAACTGGTCAATGTTCTCACTCATAACAATACTACATATGACATTCCTTCTTTAAAGACAGTACTTCTAATATTAACAAAAACTACATCTACACTGAAACCTTGTGATTTATAGATAGTTACAGCATATTCTAGAGAGAGTGGGAACTGCTGATGCGGCACATATATGTCTTTCAGTTGCAAAAAGTGTACAACCTATTGGCTAATCTGTCTCACGCCATACATCCGATCACATTTTATGGCCAAGTATTCAACCTCATCTCTATTTGGAAAATAATTAAATCAATAACTTTAACCATTGCACCATTTACTTTACCATTTACAACATTTAAACATTCACAACATTTAAATGATGCTGCAAAATTACTCAGCTGTTCTTGCCTACGCGTAAACGCTTTTCTAATCTTGCAGTCCTGGATACAGACTTCTTTAAAGAATCCAATTTTGCTTGTAGCAGTTCTGTGAGTAGAATTGCCAATCCTTAATTTTCCATTTTATCAATAGCTGTAATTTCGAAAATAACTTCTTTCTCCAGTTTTAGTAATTGTTAGCTGAAGTTGGAGCACTCTCAAAGTCTAGGCATTAAACAGACTATGGACATATGATTTTCAATAAAATTGTACATTAGTTCTGCCGCTGTAATATTAGTTGGAAATAGTTTTTTGATAAGTCAACTTTCTAAAGCACGTTTTCCATCATTTGTTACAACTCCTTAAGAATATTTCCATAATCTATATCTGATGCTTAATGCATATCTTTCATTAGTTCCTTGTATTCAAACTATAACCAAATATTTACATTGCCAGTACTCCCCAAAAAAGTATTGTTTCATTATGGACGAATGTTTTGGCAACAGGTTATCCTTTTATGGGGGTAATTTGAAGTCTGCCACCAAATACAATCAAATGCTTAATCCAAAGAGTACTTTGTAGTTTGTTCTTAAAATGTGCTGCGTTCTTAAGTGTATGAAGGCAAGCATCAAGTTTGACACCATGCTCACCTCATCAATGATTAAAAGCTTTAATTTCTTCAATACTCTTGATTCCTCATGACAAGCTTCACCAGATCATCCGAGCCCTGATGGACAATGGAGAAACAGCGGCCCTCATCCTCCTAGACCTCTCCGCGGCATTCGACACAGTCTGCCACCGCACCCTAGTACGGCGCCTCAGCAACATCGGAATCCAGGACAAGGCGCTGGAATGGATCATCTCCTTCCTCGACGGAAGAACACAGAGAGTCCGCCTACCACCGTACAAGTCAGAGGCCTCCGAAGTCATCTGCGGCGTCCCCCAAGGATCATCCCTGAGCCCCACCCTCTTCAACGTCTACATGAGCCCCCTCGCGGCCATCGTACGCAAACACCACCTCAGCATAATCTCCTACGCCGACGACACCCAGCTGATCCTCTCCCTGACCAACGACCCCGCCGCCGCCAGAGCCAACCTGCACGAAGGGATGAAAGAGGTAGCCGAGTGGATGACGACCAGCCGCCTGAAACTGAACTCGGACAAGACGGAGGTCCTCATCCTGGGCTCCTCACCCTCCGCCTGGGACGACTCCTGGTGGCCTCCCGCCCTGGGCACCGCACCCAAACCGACAGACCATGCACGAAACCTGGGCTTCATCCTGGACTCCTCCCTTTCCATGACCAGGCAAGTCAACAACGTCTCCTCGGCGTGCTTCAACATCCTACGCATGCTACGGAAGATCTTCTGGTGGATCCCCACAGAGACCAGGAAGACCGTCACCCAGGCCCTCGTCACCAGCCGACTGGACTACGGTAACGCCCTCTACGCCGGTACCACCGCCAAGCTCCAGAAGAGACTCCAGCGGATCCAAAACGCCTCAGCCAGACTCATCCTCGACATCCCACGATCCAGCCACATCTCCGGACATCTGAGAGACCTTCACTGGCTCCCCGTCAACAAGAGAATCACCTTCCGCCTCCTCACCCACGCACACAAAGCCCTACACGACCAAGGCCCGAGCTACCTCAACAGCCGAGTCAACTTCTACGCTCCCAAACGCCACCTCCGATCAGCCAACCACGCCCTCGCCGCCGTCCCCCGCATCCGAAGAGCGACTACAGGAGGAAGGTCCTTCTCCTACCTGGCCGCCAAGACCTGGAACTCCCTCCCGTCAGACCTGCGCCTGACCCAAGACCACCTCTCCTTCAGGAAGAAGCTGAAGACCTGGCTGTTCGAGCAGTACGGGCACCCCCCCCCCCAGCGCCTCGAGACCCTACGGGTATGTAGCGCGCTTTATAAGTGTCACTGATTGATTGATTGATTGAGATCATTTCTGGCATTCCAGTTTATTGTCATGTTGAACAGGTAGCATTAGTAGTCAATGTTAAGTAATTCCTTTAATGTTATGTGCAGCTAATCTTGTTGGTGCTGTTATTACACATGACAAAATGATTTTTCTGTAGTCGTTTGTAGACATCCGGTGAGAAAATAAATTAGAAAGGTTTTTCCAGTGCCAGCTTGAACACTGATGTATAGTATTATTGGTTTATATGAAGAACATTCACATTGCTTCTTCTTGTGAAGAAATCCATGCTCTATTTTATCTTTAACTTTGATGTAAGTTCATTTCTGTTAATCGTTCAGTTGTTTTGCTAACTGGTCAAAATTAACAGTTTCCTCTCTTTCTTGCTGCATTGCATTCTCCACCTCATTCATTTAGAATTATTGGTTCTCCAAGAGGATCGTGAGTCAGTGGTCCAGAACTTTGGCAGCTTTGTGAACTCTCCCTGGTTATCTCAGCAGCAACAGTTTCTTCATGTTCATTCTCATCTTTCAGCATTTTCAAGTAGGTTGGAAAGACTGAACACTCAACCCTGTCTTCCGCAGTATTGAAAGAGTCTTCGTAACAGCCATAGTGTACAGGTCGATCTGATTTAGCATGCCATGGTTTGAACAATTGCAAAAGTGCCAAATAGAAAAGCTCTCTTCTCTCCAGAGTTTGGCAATTAAGCTTTCTGTGGTTTTTTTTCATTTGTTTTTATTCGTTTACAAACAAAAAAAAGAAACAGTTCACATTAAAGCACCAAGCATGATAGACAGTTTACATGAGCCAGCGAACGATCAACAAGAAATAGCGATACAGTACTCCTTGACAATGGGCAGTCTACAAAGGTAAAAAGACAGGATAATGCACTGTTATGTAAAAATAATGCAGTCTACATAGCCTGCAAAGCTAAGCTCAAGCAACTACCAAGTGTTAAAAGCAGCCAACTCTTCCTGTACAATTCCATGTACCTAGACCTCTTGGTTCCCAGGCCATCACAGGACAGCATGTAATCAATCATTACCCGCATTGTTACCCTGTTTTGCCACTAGGTATTGCGCAAACAGACCCCAGAAGCTTTCAGGTCGACTATGGGGAGGCAACAACTGATTATATACGTCAGACTGGGTGTTACAATAAAGCATACCTCTCTCCCAATCTATCACAGTTGGTACAGGGCTGCGAATCCAGCGCATCGCTATTCTGTATTTAGCCAATAATAAACCCATAGAGACTAACTTTCTGATGTTCTTGCTGAATGGTTTTGTGTAGCCCAAAAGCAATAGAAGGGGATCAGGGGAGAGGGATTGATCAGCTAAAGCATTTGATGCTTGAAAAATGTGCTTCCTAGATTCCGCAACTGGAGGGCACAACCATGCCACATGTAAAAAGTCTGCCTCTGCCATCCCACATCTGTCACAGTGATCTGTGTCCCTGAGCCCGTAGCAAAACAGTCACTTCGGGTGGTAGTGCACCTTATTCAGATACTTGAAAAGTACCAATCTGTGCCTGCCACTGAGTGAGACCTTTTGGGTGGCTTCACAGCAGCTATGCCAGATATCATCGGTGAGGGGCACTCCAATATCATTCTACCACTCTAGCATGGCTTTGGTGTATTGTGTATATTTAAAGGCTTGTGATATGGCATAAAGTTTTGAGACTAATTTAACAGGGGACTCCGAGCGCAGAAGAATGGAGAAGGCAGGGAGCTCCGGTGGTTCTTGTAGCCACCAAGCAGCACCCTCAGCGCATGGTGAGTTCTGAAGAAGTAAACGTGCGTTAGGGCGGTATGGTCAGGAACGACTGCTACCACCTCCTCCCACATAGGCACTCTCCCCTCCATAAAAAAAATCACCCATCACATGAACCCGCAGGGCTTTCAGCGAGCGGAATGCACCTTGTTCGGAACAAATAGCAATCCATTGCCACCTTTCTATCGGCAGAAGTGGAGAGTACAACTGGGCTCTAGGCTGCTTTTTTAGTAAAACATGCGAGGCATGAAATATAGAGTTAACAGAGTCCAGGACGCTACCGTGCCTGATAGGTGCCTGAGTTAACAGGGGGTCAGGGCTTGCTGCTACCTTCTCAATTTGGAGGTGAGGTAAATCGTGCGGACCGTGAATCCAACTGTGAGCATGAGAGCTTTTCGCCACCCTATAGTATCATTCTAAATCCGGTGCACCCAAGCCCCCCCCCCCGCAGAGGAGGGCAAGGTTAGAATATCCAGCTTGACACGCAGAGTTTTGCCTGCCCATGCCAGTTTACCCATCACTGTCCGCAGCGTTCTAAACATGTCTTGAGGAACTACCACAGGGATATTGATGAAGAGAAAAAGAAATCAGGGAAGTACTATTATTTTCATCAAGGACACCCGCCCCACCAACGAAAGAGGTAGCCGTATCTACCTGTTTATATCTTCTTCCAGCCTGACAATGGCTTTGCCATAGTTCGCTCTAAGTACTTGCTCCGCATCAGCGTGCACTTGGATTACCAAGTACCTAATCAGATCAGATGTCCGTTGGAGAGTGAAGTCTAAGGGTGTCGAGACTGTAACCGGAGTTAATGGGAAGATTATAGATTTGTCCCAGTTGATTTTAAGACATGAAAGGCTGCCAAAGCGTAACACTTCTCGGATTATTGGGGAGACATTTGTGTCCGGATTCCATATATATAGTAGCATATCATCTGCATATGCAAAAACAATAAGGTTATAGTTGGGGAAATGGATACCTCTATTACCATGGTATTCACGAAGTGCCCGCAACAGAGCTTCTGCAGTCACTGTATAAAGTAGTGGAGACAGAGGGCACCCCTGTCTGGTGCCCCTAGATATCTGAACCAGAGACAAGACAGCATTGCCAATGCGCACTCAAGCTAAGGGTGAATTATAAAGCACCAAAAACCAATTGGAGGAATGCGTCCCCTACTCCCAGGCGCCCCAGAACTGCAAGCATGAATTTCCATTCAACTGAATCAAAAACTTTTTCAATGTCCAAAAACACTGCCGCCGCCTTGACCTCTGGTTTAACATGTTGCAAGGCACCGAAGACTGTTCTCAGGTTGTATGACAGCGTGCAGCCTGGTACAAAAGCCTGCCCGTTCAGGCCCTACCAGGGGGGCAAAAGGGGGGCAGTCTATGAGCCAATATTTTTGCAAAGATTTTAGTGTCGAAATTTATTAACAACAGTGGTCTGTAAGGCGAGCACTCCTGAGGTGCTTTACCCAGCTTTAATACCTTTACTATCAGGACCTCTCACATAGAGGGAGGCATGATGCCAGTTTCACCCATTTCCTGGAACAATGTGCTCAAGTAGGGAATCAGCAGGTCACCAAAAGCCTTGTAAAAGGACACAGTGAGTCCATCTTGTCCGGGGGCGCTGCTGTCACGCGTGGGATTCAGTGCCATACAAATCTTGACAGCATCGAAGGGCCTTATGAGGTATTCCCTGTGACTATCCGTCAGCCATGGTAGCTTTATGTATTCTAGATAATACTTTCCTCATTCCGGGGTGACCTTGGAGCCATATAAATCCCAATAATATCGGCCGAACCGGTTGACTATGTCTGCCTGCTCTGTCAAAACGGTGCCTTCCTCATCCATCAACTCAGCGATGACTCCGGACTCGAATCGACGGCAAGCCAATGTCGCCAGTACCGAGCCCGGTCAGGCACATGTTTTCAAGATGTGGATTTCTTCTTGGGTAGTATGTATCCAACATATTAGATTTCAGTATGTCTTACTTTCTTGAACAAATTCTGCTAGATATTGTATTTCTGGTAAATAATTTAATGCTCTATTTCGACAGCTTGCAAGGCCTACACTTACTCATACAATATCCTTTGACCTTGAGAACAAATTAGCCAAGCTCAACTGGTCCAAGCATTCATAGGATCCTATTTCTCTGTGGTAAGGCATTTTCAAGCTAAAACTGTAACATTTCTTGGTAAGACTCTTTTATGCAGAAATCTCCTCCCATGTCTTTTTCTTTTCTGTCTTCTCTGATTTTGCTGTTTATGAAGTGATGTAGAGAGCAACAGCGATGGAACTGTCGGCAAAAGATTGTAGATCCATATTTTCATTCTTCATCTTCAGTATCACAGGGTTATAGTCATTAATAAACTTGGAAGCCTCTGTTCTTCTGAGGTTGTATGTATTCCTTGGTGATGTCTATGTCAGTGTATATCTAACTGCAGACAAACAGCTGTTCACTCTTCCTTGAGAAAGGACAGGTCATGGGAATCCAAAATGACATCTTGTGTGAAATCTTCTCTTGCATTTGCATTTTCGAAGACAGTACTTCTTACATGTATGAGTTTGAAAGCATAGAACTTGTTGTCTCAAGCTCTTTTCACCATCGTCTTTTAGAATGACACATGACACATTCTGTTCTGACTCATCACTTTCTGTTCCACATTTCGGTGCATCCTTTACCCAACAGTATGTGAATATGTAGAGCACCTCTAGCTTGGTACTGTTTACACCAAGAGTAGGATTACTTTGACTGCAGATGAAAAACATTATGGTTTAAAACTTGTGATCATATATATCTGCTAACATTTGCAGGATCCACTGAACAAAGTGCTCCAGCTGTCTTCATTTTGATACCCTTTATGTTTGAGTTTGCTTCTCGCAATAATTCAAGAAGCTCATCCCACGCATAGTCAACACAACTAAGTGTTAGAAGCCAAGTAGGTGCTCCTGGGTTTCTCAACATGCATTTGAGCTCACCATGATGACAAGGCTAACACTCATTAGTGCCAAGCTAGCAAGCCATCAAATTAATCAAGTTGTATTCCTGTTTTTCACCTTTCCCTGAACTTTCTCAACAAATTCTCTTGCTGTGAGATGTTGCAGATTCACTCCTGTCTTGAGAATGTGGTTGATTGTTGATTCAGATCAATAAATGCTCCGAAGTACAAAAATAAAAACTACTATCACCGGCAGCCTTTAGCCCAATCGTCTCAAAAAATGAACCATTTCTAATGGTTATCTATCTAAGGAATGCTGCCAATGCACTTGTTATTTTGTATCTGGACTTTGGCAATGCTGTCCTGGCAGAGTGCATTGATCCTCGCTCAGTTCTCTCAAGGTAGCACTACACTACACTACACTCTACAACCAAATGTCTACCCTTAACTAGAAATCTTGTTCATACTATCCCACTTTGCACTGACTCCCAACTGGATTAGGGATATCATTTAATATGGCTGTTCAAACCCCGCACCTGAACATGTTGCCTTATTTAGGCAAAAATGTTAACATCTCAAGAAGGAATATCTTACTTCTTGAAATACCCAGCTACAGGATTGCCAATGCCAAGCACTAATTCTTTTCTGGAGCCGCAGCTTCTTTTTTAAATACTCTGCCTGTGGTTTTAATGACTAGACCCATGCTTATATAATTTCAATGACACCTTAAAGTTCACCTACTCCACTCCATATACATGAATCTTTTCCAAACCATCATGCTTAAACACTTCTACCCCATACTGAATGTTATGGCTTACCTAGCAGACTTGCCACTATAGATATTAAACTTCGCTTCGTGGGCTCTCCCAATGGAGCAGCCACTTGAAGTTATAGTTGATAGTGCTCCCATCCTGGTGACAGAATTATTCCAGTGAAAAAGAGCCTGTGCATGTGTGGTGACCTCTGAGTTTGATGGGTGCACCATTACTGGGTCAGTAGAGGAGGGCCCCCTACTGGCTCTGCAACTAAGTGATCGACTGCCGAGCCCTAAAGAAGGCTATTAGTCAGACTTTGATTTCTTAAACATTCATGCTGGTCACAATCATCGCCTCAAGAAGCTGAAAGTGCCACCACTTCAGTACTTAAGAGGCAAGCATTTACATTTAGCAGTTGTGGGATGGAAAGAGGATATGTGGAGTGGCCCTACTTTTCAGGACAGGAATTAAGCTTGTTCTACTTAGCCAGGATTGTGTCCTAGACCTGGGACAATAGTATTGAACAACACTCAGGCTTGCTCATGTTTGAACCCCATGTTTAACTTCACACATCTAACCTGCAACTTAACAATAGTTTTCCTGATGCTCTCAAAGTCGTTAGCCTTTCAGTACTTGCTGTCTGCAATATTTAATTTCCTTCTGGAGTTCTACAATGCAGCATTTGACAATGCCCCTCGCCATGTTAGCCTGGGGATGATTTCTGACCATATGATGGTGGTGCTGTCAAAGGCCCATGCCTCCTCTGTAAGCCCCAGCTGGATGTCTTGGAGGAGGTCTTTCCTCCCCAGCTGGGTGAGGTAATTGCTACCCAAGTCTTTTATCAAGACGTCAGGGGTCCTGGTGACTGTTGCTTGTAGTTTGACCAAGGTAGTCGATAGCCGCCGCCATCTCATCCCCAGGTGGCCCCACCACCTAATGCTTGTGTCTTTTGGCCCTACCGCCTGCCTTATGCTGCAGTGAGTCCACCATTTATGCACCCTGTGAATGAATGAGTAGCTGACCACCCAAACTGTTGTGGGTCGGGCCCCTGCCAAGGCAACAAACACACTGTCAGTCTGTCTCGCGGCGCAGTCCCATGCATAGTTACATGAGATGAGGCCTCACATAAGCTCTAATCACGTTGGAGTGCCACCTGCCCACCACCTTGATTCCATCCCCTGGCATCCCATGTTGTGTGGCCATTATCGCCGCCCCTATTCTGATAGAGTGGGACACAAATGTGGCAAATGGGATGCCTCCCTGCGCCAGGGCCTTGCGTGTGACTGCTGAGAACTAAAGTTTGCTTATTAGGTCCTCATTCTTAAGCTTGAAAAATAGGCCCTCCCCTTTGGGTGGCATTGCCATGTAAATGTACAGGCAGCACACTGGGCAGCACACTGGGCAGTATCTGGGATCGTCTACGCAGTGTAGCAGCATCCAGAAACCCTTGCCTAACTGGTCATTTTTAGACCTTCTCAGCAGCAGCTCTACCGTTGGTGTGCCTTACTTGAGATCTGCTTCTTGCAGGCAGGCTTTGTCTGCATTTTTTTCGCTGGGGCCACAAGCTTCCTTACCCTGAATCCCCCCAAAAATGCTGTTGAGAAAACTGCTTTGAACAGGCAAACCTTGATAGGGCCAAATGCCACTCCCTCAAGTGGGTCCATCACCTGGGTTGGTTTCTTAAAGTCCATGGGTCACCTTGAGTCCTATTTCTTCCCTTCCCAGCGCTTCCAGCCCTTCATGGCTGTCCTGATATAGTGTCTGACCTTGGGGTCCTTTTCTGCTTTTAGTTTTGAGAAGTGTGCCACTGCCACTAGGTGGGCCTCGGCCCAAGATTTTGATTTCTTCTGTAGGTAAGCCCATTTATTGAAGCATTCGACCACCATAGCAGTGGCTCTTGGGTCCCCCACTCACTGGAGCCTCCCCACCTGCATCACAGTGCTCACATATTTTCTATAACACCTTGCTGCATATTAGAACTGACAAGTCTGTTCTGCCAGCTCCCACAAATTCTCTGGGAATGGGGTCATCCTTTGGTCTGCTTCTAGTGCTAGCCTTCTGAACTTGCTCATCTGAGAACGAGAGAGTGCATCTGCCAGTGAGTTCTCCACCTCAGCGACGTGCCTTGCTTTTTTGTCAAGATTTCCCTTTAGATGTAACTTTACCATGCGCCTCATCAGCCTTAATATGTCTGGACACCTCGCTGTACCATTATTTATAGCCTGCACCATTCCCTGATTGTCTGACCACAGTGTAAGCTTCATATTCCTCAGCCTAACTTTCCACACTGTCAGGGTCATCACTATGTGGAAGAGCTTGAGAAAGGTGATGTTCTTGATGATGTCCAACTCCTGCCACCTCCTGGGCCATAGCTCTGCATACCACTCTCTTCATAGTATTGCACGCATCCTTCTCTCCATATAAAAACAGCCAGAATGAATCCCACATGACCAAGTCCCCTTTCTCCATATAAAATCAGCCAGAATGAATCCCACATGACCAAGTCCCCTTTCTCTATATAAAATCAGCCAGAATGAATCCCACATGACCAAGTCCCCTTTCACTCTCACCTGTGGTCAGACGGATCAGGTGTCTTGCAAATATTCACCCTGCTGTTATGACCCTCGCTGCAAAGCTGAGTTTGCCATTCAGTCTTTGTAGTTTGTGGAGTGTAGCCTTCTCCTTACGCACATTGCCCGTATATCATCCCTTATCTAAAGTATCTTGTCCTCTTGTAACCTGGATGTCCCAGCCACCAAGACCAGTTCTATCCAGAGGAACACTAGCTTTATTGCCAGACCCAGTGTCTTCTCTGCTGCCAGGGGCAAGCCCAGCTCATTGGCTAGCTCCTGAACAGTCCTCAGTGTGTCCCTGCACTCCCCTGTCCCTGCCCACTCTAAACACAGGAAATCATCAAGGTAGTGTGGCTTCCTTCCCTGTGGAGGTTCCTTGTGCAGGACCCATTCCAAAAATGTGCTGAAACTCTCTACGTATGATTAGGATGCCAAACAATCCACTTGCATTGCCTTGTCGAAGTATGTTTGTCTCTCGCACAGAAAGTCTAGCAGGTGAAAGCTAACTGGGTGCACTGGGAGGAGTCAGAAAGCAAATTCAATTTCTGGCTTCACCATTAGGGACCTGTTACCTGTTGTCCTTATCAAATTATGGAATCCTCTACCATTGGGTACTCCACTGAGCATGCCTCTGGGATGATGCCATTGTTCACTGATGCTCCCTTTTGGAAAGAAAGGTGGTGAATGAGTCTGAACTGTCCCTCCTCCTTGTTGGGCACCACCCCCTGGGGTGAGATCCCCGACTCCTTGGGGAATGGGAAGGAGAAGTGGCCTCTATTCACCCCAGGACTTTCTCCTTTTTGATCTTCTGCTGCTCTTTCTCTGGGTGCACCTGGGCATATTTAAGATTCCTCACCATGCCAGTGGAGATGGAACCTTCAAATGGAAATTTAAATTCCTCCTCAAAACCTTTCACCCATAAAGCAGCTGTCTTGTTGTTATATTATACCCATTGTCTGGCCTACTGAGCTTGTGCGCGTTAATGGGAGACCTCGCTAGCTGGAAAATTCCTCATCCCTTGTGATCCCCCCAGCACTCTTGGCACAGCTAGTGCTTCTTCTTCTTCTCTTTTTTGTTCCTATGATGTTCAGCTGCACATGCACCCTAAATCCGGGTTTCCCCCATGGGATGTGCAAACATGCCTAATTTGCATGCTGCCCCCATGTGCATTCGTCTGAGTTGGACTTCCAGCAAAGTGCTGCTGAGCCCCTGATGTCAATGCTTTGCAGCTGTTGTATGGCTTGGGCTTGTAGAATGACTTCTGTTTGTCTCGCCTTCCCCTAAAGAGGGTGCTCTGAAAGGGCTGCTTGGCTTTCCCCATCCAATTTTTCAAATTTGTTTGCCACCACCATCTTGTGAATGAATCCAGATATATCCTCCTCATTCCATTCCATTTCAGGGTGTGTCTGCATTTTTATCTTAAATCCTTGCTACAATCCAACCACGCGTCCCCTGGGAATTGCCTGTGTGCATCATGTATTTTAGACTCATAGAGCCCGAGGTCTACTGCGCATTGGAGGAACTTTTCAACAATAAAGCATGCCATGATCCTGAATGTATCAAACCTGTTTAGTTTTTCACCCTTTTCCTTTCTCTCCTGTCCTCCTATTTCTTGTCACATAATGTCAGGTCCAAACCCTCTAATTGTGTTTCTTGCAGTCTAAAAATGTCAATAAACCCTTTCCTCCAAATTCTTTCCTTTACTGCTAATGGGATGAGGCTTGCCAGCCTCGATATCCTTGTAATGATTGATGGCTGCCCTGGTGAGGAACTCAGTTCTCACGTAGGCCTTGGGCACTTGCCCCACCAAGGCTGGATTTCTCCCCCTTGATGCGTTGCACGCTGCTCCACTGCCCCCTGCTGCAATGGGTAATTGTAGCCCCCGGGCATTGAACTGTGCTGGGACCTGAGTGTCACTGATTGATTGATTGATTGCTCCTGGCTGTCCATCTCCCCCTTGTTTTTCGGACCTTGCCACTGTGTCCTCCTCCACTGGGAAGACCCGCTGCCTCTTTGCGTGGCCCTGAAATGCACGTTCTTGCTTCATCAGTTGCCACAGGAACCCAGACACGCTTCCTTCTTGTGAAAGCGCACCTATTATGCACTGCCCTTGTGGCATGCTAGTGCCATTAAACAGCATGGGTGCAAATGATTGCAACTATTCATGCACCATTGCACTGATATGCTCACCACCTGCCGCTTTGCTGTTGGCCTTCTAGCTGGATCCCACCATCACCGGGTTGGCTGCAGGCAGCGGGTCCGAGTGCTCAAGACCTTTTCTCGCAACTGCTTTCTTTGCAGCGTTGCTCATGGTTCTCTGGCGTTTCCTGGATCTTTGCAATACCTCCTTTTCGATGTTCATGTCCTCAGAGTCACGCATGCCACCTGATGACCTGCTGTCGCTGCTAGTTGCTCGAACCCCCACCTATTTCTTCGCCCAGCTGGTGACGCAGCTATTCTTTCTGTGTTTTTCCTTCACTGCACATAGCAGACGCAGAATCTCCTTCACTTTGTTTGGCTGCTCTCTCACCCTTTGGTTTTCCATGCTCTTTGCCTGCACCACAAGGCTGGGTTGCATCACATTATGGCTGTCCCTGTGCCCTGTTTGCTAGCATGTACTCGGAGTGGGGGATCTGGGCCACTTCGCTCATGATTAGCTGTCCCCAGCCCTCCTAGCTGCTGATGTTCGCTTGCCGGGTCACATCGCCTCAGCAGGCTGTCCACAACTCACTCCCACACAACTCACTCCCCTTCCTAGAGCAATAGGAGCCTCACTGGCTGCCTCTTTATCATAGGAAACACAAGCAGGTTTGCATCTCTGTATGTCAGCTGTGCCCGGCTCGCTTCCTTAATTGACCGCTTTCTGCAGCTGTTCACACATGGTATTTTCCTGCCTCTATTTACCTTGTAGCATTGAATATGCAATGGAGTTAACCCCTTTCTGTGATAGTTATTCAAGAAAAATGTACATAGCAAGTTGATGCCACTTTAAATATTCCCTACACCAAGCTTGCGGTAGGAGGGGGTTATTGCTGTGTGAGGAGGAAAAATACAGATCAGGCTGCAAGCATGACTCAAGATGCCTTAGCTGCCAAGTGACTCCATTACAGTTATGACTTTTCGCTTTAAAGTCCTCATGGGGCAGAGCAGGTATACCCGCATGACCTGAAATCGCAAAGAAGTGGGCAGGTCTCTCCAAGGCTTCAGGCAACTGGATAAAGTTGACCATACAACACTTTGCACATCCAACAGGTACTTCTTCTCTGCCACCCTCCCTCAAGCTCCTTGAGACCCTCTGGGTGAGTAGTGCGCTATACAAATTCCTGAACTTGAACTTGAACTCTGTTGAAGCAAATTGTCATCTTTTTGTAAATTCTGGCACACTGCCCCTGCTTCACAAAAAGGGTGTTTCCAGGGACAACACCATCCTATTAACCTTTCTCCCCCTAGCCAAGTTGTGGCGGAGCCCCTCCCCCCATGGGTGGGGGGGGACGTCTCCCCCCATTGACATGTGGTGTGCTATGGGGGCCAATAGAGCTGATTGTATGGGCCTCCGGCAGATGTTACTGCACCAGCCCCTGATGCTCCCTTTGGGGGCGGCCTCTACCAGAAACAACCCATGCTCATCCACAGTGACATGCTCTGTACCATGTTTTAGGCACATCTATCAACCTCATGACCCTCATCCAACATTGTCCGCATAGAACATATAGCATTTGTTATCCTTCAAACCATATACTTGCAGGAGGTAATCTTCCACCAATCAGGAAACATTAGTCCTAGATGGGTGGTTGCAATATTAGCAAGTTCAGAAAGTGGTGGTAGACAGCTTTCTCAATTGAACAGGTAAAATGTTTGTTCTACTAAGACTGCATTCCATAGCCAATGCCACTGGCTGTCCAGTTTCTCATAACTTGGAAAGAGGTAGTAGTCATCTGCCACCATGGGTGGGGCACATTCAGGGTGTATCCCTGACCATACATGGTATATATTATTCAACTGCTGGAGCAGCATAACATACTTGAGATGTTTGGCTGTTGCGGGGGTGTAGTGCAGACCACTACAGCCCCTGCAGAGCAGGGGGGCCATCCCATGTCTCCTTTCAACCTAATGCTATGATTAACTGTAAGATACTGCAGTCTGCAGGGGTGGGGGCATTATGTTTCAGTGCCCCACTGGGCAGGTGGACAGAAATAACAGACAGGACATTCAGCAGGAACAGAAATGGGGTAAAGTGTAAGAACTGATCGTCTAAGACAACCTTCTCCCGTCAGCCCTGCAAATTGCCCTGTGGGCAACCTGTACAAACACACACCTGGCTCGCTTTCCTACCTTCTTTCTGACATATCTCTAGACCATAAGCAATTGTGCCTTTTGCAATTCCTGCATTATATTTTCACTAACTTTCTACACTTGTAAGCATTTCTTTCCCCTTTCTCATTATTTGTATCTTCCTTTTCCCATAGTAAGATGATCTCTACCCCACTTTTTATCCAGTGTTTATTTGCACAATTAATTAAAATCTTTGCAATATACATGCTCGAAATTGACCGTTGCAGCAATGAAGCCGAGGAGAATCTACCATGCAAGGCACTGCAACCATGATCTTCATTCTCACCAATCTCAGAGGAAGATCGACTGTTGACTGTTGACAATATTCAAGGTGAAACCCTCAATCCATCTATCCAACACCATTCCTGACTCCATCAGTAAACTCCTCGCCAAACAACTACTCCTTGTATAGACCACCAAGTTGAAAGGCTCCCTTGAACACGGTTTGTTCCTATGTAATCTAAAGGTTGGTCAAATCTCTCCTCTACTTAAAAAATAATCTTTGGCTCCTACGACTTGAACAACTTCTGTTCTGTCTCCACCCTCCTATTCCTAGGTAAGGTGATCAAGTGCAGCATAGCCACTCAATTGTCATCTCACATCCATGCAAGAAACCACCTTTACACTCTCCAATCTTGTTTGCACCGGGACACCAGTACAAAGACTGCAATTCTGCAGATTGTTGATGATACCCTCTGCATCTTGACTCAGGAAACTCATGTATTTTCGTTCACCTCGACCTCTACTTTGCATTTGACACAGTAAACCACACCAGGCTCTGATACACACCATGACTCATCCAATGAGATTTCAATATGTAGTCCTTAACTGGCTCAACTCCTAATCAACAAATCGCTCTCAAATAATGAAAATTGGGGACTTTGTTTCAAAGTCAGTTAGTCTGCAGCAAGAGGTACTACAAGGCTCAATCCTCTCTCCAACCCATTTCAATCTCGAAACCCATTTTTGGTCCTTAGGAACTCCAGGATCTTCTTCAACTTGTATGCTGGTCATACCTACATCTACCTTAAGGTTGCATCCCAGGATGGCATCACCCTCTTCTACAATACCGTGAGCAGTAGTAAATCATGCAAGTTAAATCACCACCTCAAACTAAATCCTGCAAAAAAAAAATGTCCTTCTTTTATCTCAGAAAAAAACAGTCCTTCAGTTCAAGACTGGATGGATCACTCCCACACCTTGGAGGGCCATCTCTCCTTTGTCCAGAATGCCAAGTCACCAGATTCACCCTCTGCAGCCATCTCAACCCCCAGAGTCATATTTAAGTCATGACCACGAGTACCCACTTCCAGCTACTGCTATAATGGCGAATCAGTCAACTCATCCCACAACAGAACTTAAAATCAGTTGTCCAGGCATTAGTGATTTCCAGACTTGACAACAGGATCACACCCCGCTCAGGCATCCCCGAATTTCATCTTGTTCCACTCACAGACATGATACAGCCTTCTTTATGGCGGGTCAGAAGAAATGTAACCACAGCACTCCTATCCTGCTAGGATCCTACTATTCTTCAATGAGTGGCAAGAACTGCGAAACACACATCAGGCGACATCCAGAAGTAGGACTAAGTTTCTAAACTGTTGAAAGGTGAGGAAAATAAACTGTTTGAGCTGCATCCACCATAATGTCTTGAAAGGGCTGCCTCATATGTTCAGTGTGTAACTCACATCTGTGAGATAGTGCAAAATCTGCTTATTCAATCCGTATTACACAAGCCTAAAAAGTGTTAAAATGGACATGCATTGTTTCATTTCTGTACCTCATCTGCTCTTTTTGTAAGTGCCAATGCACTGTTCAGGCAGTGGCGTTCGCTATAAATCTATATCTATCTACATTAATAAGGGCAATCCATAGAATATTGGTTCACTCACAGCCGTTCTACATGATGCAGCCTGCTTTGAAACCGGTCACAGGAAATGTAACCACATCACTCCTATCCTGCTAACCCCCAAGTGGCTTTCTATTGAAGCAAGAGCACAATTTCAAACTGCATACATCACTCAGAAAGCATTGCTCTTATTTTTGACCACGTATCTAACTAAGTGAAAATTTCATGTGCCAAAAGGGGGAGTCAAGAAATGCTCAGTCCCCTTTCCTGTTAGAATAGGCCCGTTAATGCTTACGAAGTGCCTTGTTAGCATTCGCTACACCATTTGCTTCTCTGCCGTCCATTTTGTATGGTGATCAAAACTAATTCTCACTTATTCCAAGAATTGCCTCTTGTTGAGTTTCGTTTTACAATAATGGGGAGTTAATGCCAGCACATAGTATTCCCACTAGATAGAGGACCCCTCCCACCTGTCTGGTACTTGGATCATAGTACAGGGTGGAACAGCCTTGGTTTGAAGCGGGTTGTGTAAAATATGAGAGCAAAACTTTTTTTTAAGCTGCAGCTGCCTGGAAATTTCCACTGTGGGCGTGTTCTTAACCAATCATGAAATGTACATAATGTATCTCTATGCTTGCAGATCTTCAGTTCCCTCTGTACCACTCCCAAAGACGGTGCAGACGGGGCACCACTCTGAGTGTATACAAATAAACAGCTATTAGTTTATAGTCTCCACTGACTTTCCGACTTTTCATTTTGTACGGAAGGCTGAGAGGTGGTCTACAGTGACCTGGGTGGCCCCAAGCGGGTCGCTTCCTTCAGTTGGCACCCGAACAGTGACCCCTCTAGGTTATTGATCCCTCCCCTTTCCGCAGATGGAGGGGAGAATGAGGACATCGTCTGGTTGGACTGACTGCTATGGGATCCCTGCACGAAGAGTTTCTGTTACTCGCAGCTGTGCCTCTGTCCCGCCGGACGGTGCCTCGCCCAACGGTTATCCCGACTGGGGTCCTGCACGGCAAACAAGTCTCTTTTCGTTCTATATGAATGTGGTACCACTGTGTTTGATTTTGTTTCGGTATTCAGATTGTTTTGGTAAAAAGTGTTTGCAAAACTTTGCCAGGTAATGTAAAAATGTATTTCCTTATTCCTTTGCGATGCCTAGCTTCAGTACATTCAGAGTTTGTTTTGTAGTTGTTCTACATATGCACAGTTGCCAGAATCCCAGCCTGCCCCTCCTGAGGGCAGTCCTAATTATGACATGTATGTGAAGCATGGCCTTAGCCCTATAATGTTTAGTACATTATGGCACAAATATACATGGAACTAATGCAAGTGGTGGGCCTGCACTCCTGAATATTTCTCTGATTCAATTATAAAGTGTTTTGGTTTACTGAATCTGAATGTGCGTGCTATCACGTGTGAGAGGTTCTAGCTCTAAACCCAAAAACTATACAACAATGAGGAGGCAGTGGAAAACACTGCCTGCGTGATGCACTGCTAAGGACACTTGGTGTCTTCAATAATTTTCAAAACGCCTTTTTTAAATTTATAACTCACAAACTTATGATAGTTTTCTTTCATACTCAAACATGTTTCTCAATATGCATTGTTTAACTTAATCAATTCATAATGAAAATGTCCGAATTGTTGTTCATTCGATATGCAACAAAAACATCATGATTAGTGAATTGAATCTGAACAAACTATATGCAATGTAACACATATATATACATATTCAATGCATTACTGAAACTCCCTATGCATTTCGGGTTCCTCTGAACCCTTCTTCAGGGGCATTCTAAAATAACAATTTTCATTCGTTCAAATCTTCATGAGCTTGTTCTGGACCTACAACGCAATGTTAAAAAGCCATGACTCAAAAACCGGCAATTTATTATCAGCCATCATAATACATGAGAATCTGTTGGGATTTGCACTCAGGAAAAAGAAATATATAAAGCTAAAGAAAACTAATGAAAAGACTGCCATCTATGTATATGTGATGTGAAAACCTCTATTCACAATCTGTGTTTTTCATGCTCAAGATATTATTCATTGATGCCTCAACACCTTATAACCCACTTTTCCTTGTGTATTTACTAAAGAGATCTTAACCATGTCCCAATTTCATCGATGACCAACCGCCTTATCTATATGTGCGTTCTATACAAAACTCTCACCCTTCAAGAAGTTGCATAACCAGCCTCGAGGTGTTTGAAACTTGAAAAATATTGAAAAATAGGTCCACCATGCGTCTAGTATCCGAGGTCTCCTGTTACAACAATTACTATTGTGCCTCCATTAACCTCTATTTTCCATCTTACCCTGACGTGATTGTCACACGTGACTCCAAATGCCTCTAGATCGTCTTTTTCAAACGCATCCTCGTTTTCCTCAACTGAATCTAAAAACGTTGAAACCAAGCATAAATACATCTACTCCGTGAATTAGGTACAAACATGCACCTTATGTAACCCTGCATTTCACCCCCACTTACCTGTCGCCGTATTATGCCGGGACCCAGTTTCAAGCTTCTGCCGTCTCTCTCGTGCTTGCAATACACGCAAGTGCAGCGTTTACTTCCGTGTTCAGTATTTAAAAAGACCTGCACCTTGAACTCACTGCGCGTTTAAAGTTAGAAATCTTTATTCAAGCTGGAATTGTTTATCTTGACATTCTAGCCTGCATCCATATAGCCTCTTGATTCTTCCATTCTTAAGTGGTGTCTGCCAAAGGACACACGCTTTAAAACTCATGTCTGTGCACGTCTGTCTAGTGATGGAAATCCTCATAACTGCTATCCCGTTATCCTCACTGTGCTATATTCTCAAACAGGATTCAAATTTGATTATCGAAACCCAACCCTACTGGCAGAAATCATCTCTGTAATATGGCTTGCCAGAGCTCACGCCTCTTACCCTAAATGTGCAACTTCTGTTAGCCCAATTTCAATTTTGCTATTGCACTGCCTAGTGCATGTATCAATATACATGCACTAGGCAGTGCATGTATATTAATACATGCAGTATCTTGAAGTATAAAAAATTAATTAAAAAACTACCTAAAGGAGGAAATGATGGAAAATGTGAAAGACAACGTAGAAGAAAAAACCATATCGTGCAAATCTCATTACAATGATTAAATGATGATGATCACCCCCCTACAGTTTGTAAAGAACATCCCTCAATGCGTTAATATTGTGGTAACTTTGCATGGTTATTATAAAAAAATAACAGTTCGTAATGATCATTTAAACCTCCTGGGTGTACTGTCCCCAGCATTTTTATCCAATGAGTTTCCCTCCGTGCCAGGGAGGTGTTCACATCACTACCTGATTCACAGTGTATTTTCTCTAAGATAGTGAATCTCAATCGTGGAATCGTATGTTTTGCTTCTAGCCAATGTGCCACTAAAGGGGATGTGGTGGTGTCATTTTGAATCCGACTCTTGTGTTCTACTATTCTTGTTTTTATTTTTCAGCTTGTCCTACCCACATACACCAAACCCCAAGGGCACTTAATGGCATAAATAACCCCCTCGGTGGTGCAATCTAACGTGTGATGCAATTTGATTTCACTGCCTGTTTGTGGGTGCCTGAATGTATCACCAAGAATTACATTCCCGCATTGTCCACAGTTGTAGCATTTTATCATTCCTTTGTGCGTTTGCTTGATTGTCGTTTTTTGTGATTTCAAGAGTTCCCTTAGGTTTTTTGCTCTGTTGTGTGTAAACAATGGTGCACCTTGAAATAATCCTGTGAAATCCGGTTCTTGTTCAATTATGTCCCAGCGTTTCCTTATGATTGCTTTTATTTTTGGTGCTTGTGTGGAATATTTGAGTACAAATACTTGCCTCTTTTCTGTGGTTTTAGGTGACTTCTGCAGTAGCTCTTCTCTTTTTCTCAACATGACTTTACTTTTGGCCTCTTCCAAGACGTCATCAGGCTACCCTCTTTCTTTGTATTTGTGCAATTGATCTTGTGTCAAAGTTCCACAAGTATTGATGTCCGAGGTTATATGTTTTACTCGTGTTAGTTCTGACACTGGTAAGTGTCGTTTGAGCGAAGTCGGATGTGCACTCGTGTAGTGTAGTACGTTATTGACATCCGTGGGTTTGGAATACACTTTTGTTTCTAAACCATAGAAAGTTGACCATAGAAGAAACAAAAATTTGGGAAAAAGGAATTTCGTTCGTACCAACATATACATCTAATAGTCTTGAAACAGAGATATCTTTATTCAGGTTCATGAAAAATTACGACTAAGATGTTTTTTTTCAGTGAATCAACAAGTGGAACAGCAACCACAGGAAGAACAACCTTTTTGACCTCAAAGCAAATTCATGCCACCACTCTCACATAAAACTTTGGATACGTCTGAGGTTCTTGTAAAAAAAGATTTGGAACAAATAAAATATGTTACAGCAAGGAGACCTAATCTATCCAAGAAAGAACTAACAGGTACATGCATCAAAGGATTTTTCGATCGAAAACGGTACGAATCGCAAAAATCGGCCGTTTGCGATCGCAAAATCTGCTTTTGGAATGCACGAAGGGTGAAGGCCTTCGCAATTAGAGAATTCTCAAATAGTTGCTGATTCTCAAATTGCGATTGCCTTTAAGGAATCGCATTTTGCGATTCCTTAAAGGCAATGCATGAAACTTTTAAAAATTGCGATTTCGCAATTAGGGGGAGCAAATTACCATGAGGTTGAACCTCATGGTAATTTGCGGAAACTTTTTCAAAGTTTCATGTTGCTAAGGGCATGTGTGTGCACAACATATATGCACAGATTGATTTCAGGGGTGCACCAGGGTGTCCTTTGGACACCCCTGCACCCTTGAAATCGCATTCTCAATTTGCGATTCGCTAATTGCTAATCGCAAATTGTGAATGTCTTCCCATTCATTCCTGTGGGCCTCTAGGCCACTAGGAATGAATGGGGAGGTATTCCTTAATTGCGACTCGCAATTTGCGAGTCGCAATTAAGGAATATTAAGAAATCGCAATTTATTTAGCGATTTCTTGATGCATTGCATTTTGCAATTCCTTAATTGCGATTCCTTATTTTTCACAATTAAGGAATCGCAAAAAGCAATATTGATGCATGTACCTGATTGAGTACTGATTGCACTACGACAGGAGAAATCGATCACTTTTCAACCAGCTGGTGCACTGGTAGTTATGGACACTGGATATTACACAGACAGCGTTAACGCACACGTGCAGGACTTGGAGACATACGTTCCCTTGGATCATGATCCTACAGGAGAAATGATGGTCGCACTCAGTATCATAGCAAGTACAGGAGTATCTAATGGAACCATCGATGAGAGCACTGGCAAATTTCTATTGAATCAATCACCTAAGGCTCCACATATATATATGTTACCGAAGGTGCATAAGGATAGATTGCATCCCCCTTTCCGCCCAATTGTGGCCGGTTGTGGTTCACTGCATGAACCTGTTGGATATTGTTTAGACCACCATCTTCAGCCGTTGGTACAATCTTGGGTGACTTACATTCAAGACACAACAGATTGCTTACTAAAACTAGAGGCGGTGCGCCATTTATTTGATGAGGCAATTCTTCTATGCACTATTGATGTGGTCGGATTGTATACATCTAGGGGCCCGATGTAGGTAATACGCATTTTCCGATTTTAACATACCGAATTGCACCGAATCGGTATTTTGAAATCGGAAAACGAGATGTAGATAAAAAAAATCGGAAAAATACTGATTCGGTAGGAATCGGTATTGTGATTCGATACGTACAGAATCGGCATTCCCCAAATTGGAATTTACCGAATCGGCTACAACCTATTCGGCAAATACCGAATCGGTAATCGCAAAACACCCCCATGGCCAAAAGGCCCATAGGAACGCATTGTAAATACCGAATCGGTATTTACCGAATCGGTAGGATCCGAATCGGTAAAATCCGAATCGGTAAATACCGAATCAGGGAATGCCGATTCGGCAAGCAAGTCAAACTGAAACCAAAGACAACAGACAATGAGGTGGAACCACCCTCCCCCACCCTAGCAGGGAGTGGCTACCCAGGCAGATGCAGCTCATTAAGAACTTTCTGGAGAGGCAGCCTGAGCTGAGCATTCACAGTGAGCAGCAGTGGAAGAAGGATCCAGAGCACTGTGAAATATGGCTAGCAGCACTGAGAGCCAGAAGGCTGGGCACAAGAGGAAACCAAAATTCAGCACCATGGAGCTGCAAATGTTGGTGGAGGAGGTGGTGAGGGTACACAGGCAGCTGTTTGGGAGGCTGTCCCTCACTGTACCTGAGAGCACGAAGAGGAGGCTGTGGAGCGACATAGGGGAGAAAGTCAACGCTGTCGGTGTCACCCCCAGGAGCCTTGACGACCTCAAAAAGAGGTTCTATGATATCCGCAGCCTCACAAAGCGCAAAATGGCAGAGCTGCAGAGGCAAGCCGGACTTACTGGTGGAGGCAGGAACCCGGCGCCACCCCTCACGGACCTGGAGGAACTAGTGGCGACTACCATCGAGAGGGAGAGTGTGCTTGGAGTTGGGGACCTGGATAGCTCAGCCAGAGCTACAGCTAAAGGTAAGAAGCATGTGCATCATGACACACCCTACCAGACACCTCCCCTTTAGACCCAATACACAGCCAAACCCCAGCCCAGTACTGCTTCCAACAGACATGAGAAATGCATCATGGTAAATGTAGTCAGCAGAACTAGGCACAAATGCAGAAGCATAATTAAAAGAACTGTGAAACTGAATCAAAGTATTTGAAATGATATGTGCAATGCTTTAATTGCAGTGACTGTAATACATCAGCACTCAATTCACAAATGCTTCTTTATACCTAGGGGCACCATCAGGTGGAGGAGCAGGAGATAGTCAAGCACCAGCACCATCTGGCAGTGCGGTGGCAGGGCCGAGCACCAGTCAAGCTGCACAGGAGGAGGAGTCGGATGAGAACACCAGTGCCCTGGAAAATGAGGAGGACCTAGGACATTCCCTCACATTTCTACACTCCCCCCGACTATCCAGCACGCCCCCATTGCAGTTCTCCCCAGATAACTCTCCACTACAGAGCCACCCTGCACCTGCCACATCTCCTGCCAGGAGTATTGTTGTAGCTCCATTGAACCCCATCGATGGAGCAGCGGGTCAGGCCCCAGCTATCAACACAGTCACACCTGTGGCACCCCAGCCCACGCAGCAGGGCAGCAGCATTCTCCGGAGGTGAACAACATCCAGCAGTGCTCTTACAGCACGGGAGGGCAGCATGTTTCAGGGGCTGGAGGGCAGGATGGTAAAGATCCAGCGCATGCAGGCGAAATCCATCTTGGCCTGCCAGCGCCAGTTGCGGCTGCATAACCTGCAGATGGGAGAGATGGCGCAGGGGTTTAAGACATTTGTAGACAGCAATAAGGAAATTGCTACAGGTCTTGGCCGGATGACCACTGCCATCACGCAGCTCTGTACCAAACTTGATGACCACGAGCACTCTGGCCGCAGGGATGCACGGATGCATAATAGGTCAATCAACCGCCTTGCTGCTGCTACCGCCCAGCTATGCCAACGTGGGGCAAATATGGAGGCCAGACTGACCCAGAACACGACCGAGGTCACTAGGGGCATGGCCCGCATTACGCCCGCCATGGAGGCACTTATAATTTCAAACACTGTTGGCAATCCAGCCCTGGACCTGGCCGAGGCTGGGGACAGCAGCAGCCGCAGCAGCCCGGCCAGCGCAGTGTCAGAGCCGCGCCGGAGCAGCAGGCGCTCTGCTGAGGCTGCTGGACATGCGGAAGGGGGAGAGGCTCATCCCAGTGGGGCTGCTAAGCGCAGCAAAAAATACGCTTGCCAGGGCGGGTGAGGCAACCCGAACAATTGACATTTAACAGCTTTTAGTTTACATTTTCTTTTGTTGCACATCAGTGCAGTAACGTTGTTGCAACATTATTAAAATTTTCTTTTCATAACATCCATTGACCTATCTGTGCATCTGTACTCACTCAGAAATAGTTTTCTGTAATCTCCTCACGTCTGTATCTGCCATCACTTGGCGTAGACACCCCAGCAGGTTGTGTTTGTGGCACAGCAACGTCGTCGTCATGGTCCTCGTAGTCTGACAACTCCACCTCAGTGCCCTTCTTCACCGCAAGGTTGTGCAACATTGCACAGACAGCTATGATCTTGCAGCAGGTGATGGGGGTATACTGCCTTGCACCTCCACTCTTGTGCAAGCATCTGAATCTGCTTTTCCAGATGCCAAAGGTCCGTTCCACTACATTCCTTGTGCTTTTGTGGGCCCGGTTATACCTCCTTTGGCTGGGTGTAGAGGGGTTGAGGTAGGGGGTGAGTATGAATGAGCGGAGGGCATATGCACTGTCGCCTAGAAGGAAAAGGGGTAACATTACTCACATGCATACATGTATTTCACTTAGCTACTTTGTGTTATGGGGGTCTGATGATGTGTCTCACCTAGGAGGTATCCTTCACCAAATTCGCCTGCCGTCAGCCGTGCATAGATGCCGCTCTGTTGAAAAATGTAGGAGTCGTGGGTACTCCCTGGGAATTTTGCAACCAGGTCTGTGATGGTGCACTTCGCATTGCAGATCACCTGAACATTGTTGGTGTGCGTAGACTTCCTATTGCGGTATATGTATTCTGTGTCAGCAGGGGGGCAAATCGGAATGTGCGTGCCATCTATACAGCCGATATATTGAAAATTGTGCCATCTGGTAAAAGTCAGCTTTTGTTTGTACCAGTTCTGCGTGGGTTGCAGGGAAAGAGATGTATTGGTCCATCCTATGTATCATGGCGTCAAGGAATTTGTGGAAAAACCTTGACAGGCTGCTCTGGGTCACCCCTCCCACCGCAGCTACTCCACTTTGATAGCTGCCAGACGCAAGCAGTTGTAGGCTGCATAGCGCCTGCACGTGCGCTGGGATGGCGTGTGCCCTTGGGGCGGGGTGGTCCAGCAGTGGTTTGAGGTCCCTGATGAGCTCCAGAATGGTGTCTGAGTCCAGCCTGTACCTCTGTAGGATCTCTGCCTCTGTGAGCATGAACAGGGTGATCCTCTGTCTGTAGACCTGTTCCTCTCTTTGCCATTCCCTCTCTCCTTCCTGCTGTAGCCGTAGCCGCCTTGCAATGACATAAAAAGCAGCCATCCTGCAAGTTGCAATGCATTTTGGGTCTATTTGTATAGGTTGGAGTTGGTTACCACCTGATTGTAATCCATGGTAAATACCGATTTAGAAATACCGATTTTGAGCCAAAATCGGTATTTCTGTGCTTCCCTACATCTCTCTCTCTCTGTCCGATTCGGAGATTTACCGATTCGGTTACTCTACCGAATCGGTAGGTTATCCGATTCGGAATTTTTCCGATTCGCTGTCTCTACCGATTCGATACATGGACCGATTCGGTATTTTTTCCGAATCGGTGTCACTACCGATTCGGTACATGTACCGATTCGGTATTTTTATTGAATCGGTATTTTACTGATTCCTTCTGTTACCGATTTGGGGTATTTCCGAATCGGATTATGTCCAATTCGGTAGCCATTCCGAATCGGTATATTTACCGATTTGGACGATTTTCATTGCCCTACATTTCGATGGCTGGATACCGATCGGTAAGGGCCGTAAATCGGTATTTTCGGCCATTACCGATCGGTAACGGCCTACCTACATCGGGCCCCTATTGCCCACAACGAAGGATTGGAAGCCGTGGAGTGGAGACTCCTTCAATCAACTATACCTGAGGATAAAAGTGTTTTTTTGCTTGAACTACTTCACTTTGCACTCTACCACAGTTATTTCAGTTGGCAGAATACATTTTATTTACAGAAAACTGGTACTTCTTTGGGCTTTCCCGGAGCCCCAGCCTATGCAAATACATTCATGGCACATTTTGAACATCAATACATTCTCACTAACCCTATATGGAAGGAGAATGCAGCCATATTTTTGCGTTACATAGATGACATTTTGGTACTATGGAAAAGGACAAGAACAACGTTGGAAAACTGCATCTCACAACTGAACAAGCATAACCCCAGAATACAATTCATGCACAATAGTCAGGAGGAGCAAATTCATTTTTTGGACATCGAAATATGCAAAACCCGCAGTGGTTTAGAAACAAGAGTGTATTCCAAACCCACGGATGTCAATAACGTACTACACTACACGAGTGCACATCCGACTTCGCTCAAACGACACTTACTAGTGTCACAACTAACACGTATAAAACGTATAACCTCGGACATCAATACTTGTGGAACCTTGATACAAGATCAATTGTACAAATACAAAGAAAGAGGGTATCCTGATGATGTCTTGGAAGAGGCCAAAAGTAAAGTCATGTTGAGAAAAAGAGAAGAGCTACTACAGAAATCACCTAAAACCACAGAAAAGGGGCAAGTATTTGTACTCAAATATTCCACACAGGCACCAAAAATAAAAGCAATCATAAGGAAACGCTGGGACATAATTGAACAAGAACCGGATTTCACAGGATTATTTCAAGGTGCATCATTGTTTGCACACAACAGAGCAAAAAACCAAAGGGAACTCTTAAAATCACAAAAAACGACAATCAAGCAAACGTACAAAGGAATGAGAAAATGCTACAACTGTGGACAATGCGGGAATGTAATTCTCAGTGATTCATTCAGGCACCCACACACAGGCAGTGAAATCAAATTGCATCACATGTCAGATTGCACCACCAAGGGGGTTATTTATGCCATTAAGTGCCCCTGTGGTTTGGTGCATGTGGGTAGGACAAGCAGAAAAATAAAAACGAGAATAGTAGAACTCAAGAGTCGGATTCGGAAACACACCACAACATCCCCTTTAGTGGCACATTGGCTAGAAGCAAAACATACGATTCCACAATTGAGATTCACTATCTTAGAGAAAATACACTGTGAATCCGGAAGTGATGTGAACACCTCCCTGGCACGGAGGGAAACTCATTGGATAAAAATGCTGGGGACAGTACATCCAGGAGGTTTAAATGATCATTACGAACTGTTATGTTTTTTATAATAACCATGCAAAGTCACTACAATATTAACGCATTGAGGGATGTTCTTTACAAACTATAGGGGGTGATCATCATCATTTAATCATTGTAATGGGATTTGCACGATATGGTTTTTTCTTTTATGTTGTCTTTCACATTTTCCATCATTTCCTCCTTTAGGTAGTTTTTTAATACATTTTTTACACTTCAAGATGAGATAATATACATGCACTAGGCAGTGCAATAGCAAAATTGAAATTGGGCTAACAGAAGTTGCACATTTATGGTAAGAAGCGTGAGCTCTGGCAAGCCATATTACAGATATGATTTCTGCCAGTAGGGTTGGGTTTCGATAATCGAATTTGAATCCTGTTTGAGAATATAGCACAGTGAGGATAAAGGGATAGCAGTCACGAGGATTTCCATCACTAGACAGACGTGATTTTGAAAGTGTGTGTCCTTTGGCAGACACCACTTAAGAATGAAAGAATCAAGAGGCTATATGGATGCAGGCTAGAATGTCAAGATAAACAATTCCAGCTTGAATAAGGATTTCTAACTTTGAACGCGCAGTGAGTTCAAGGTGCAGGTCCCTTTAAATACTGAGCGTGGAAGTAAACGCTGCACTTGCGTGTGTTGCAAGCACGAGAGAGACGGCAGAAGCTTGAAACTGGGTCCCGGCATAATACGGCGATAGGTAAGCGGGGTGAAGTACAGGGTTACATAAGGTGCATGTTTGTACCTAATTCACGGAGTAGATGTATTTATGCTTGGTTTCAACGTTTTTAGATTCAGTTGAGGAAAATGAGGACGCGTTTGAAAAAGACGATTTAGAGGCATTTGGAGTCACGTGTGACAATCACATCAGGGTAAGACGGAAAGTAGAGGTTAATGGAGGCACGATAGTAATTGTTGTAACAGGAGAACTCGGATACTAGACGCATGGTGGACCTATTTTTCAATATATTTCAGGTTTCAAACACCTCGAGGCTGGTTATGCAACTTCGTGAAGGGTGAGAGTTTTGTATAGAATGCACATATAGATAAGGCGGTTGGTCACCGATGAAATTGGGACATGGTTAGGATCTCTTTAGTAAATACACAAGGAAAAGTGGGCTATAAGGTGTTGAGGCATCAATGAATAATATCTTGAGCATGAAAAACACAGATTGTGAATAGAGGTTTTCATATCACATGTACATAGATGGCAGTCTTTTCATTAGTTTCCTTTACCTTTATATATTTCTTTTTCCTGCATGCAAATCCCAACAGATTCTCATGTATTATGATGACTGATAACAAATTGACTGTTTTTGATTCATGGCTTTTTAACATTGTGTTGTAGGTCCAGAACAAGCTCATGAAGATTTGAACGAATGAAAATTGTTATTTTAGAATTCCCCTAAAGAAGGGCTCAGAGGAACCCGAAATGCATTGGGAGTTTCAGTAATGCAGTGAATATGTATATATATGTGTTACATTGCATATAGTTTGTTCAGATTCAATTCACTCATCATGATGTTTTTGTTGCATATTGAATAAACTACAATTCGGACATTTTCATTGTGAATTGATTGATTTAAACAATGTATATTGAGAAACATGTTTTAGTATGAAAGAAAATTATCATAAATTTGTGAGTTACAAATTTAAAAAAGGCTTTTGAAAATTATTGAAGACACCAAGTGTGCTTAGCAGTGCATCACGCAGGCAGTGGTTTCCACTGCCTCCTCATTGTTACAAATATACATGGGACATCTCTGAGTTGCAGTGGCCTTTGACGAGATCTTTTGATGAACAAAAGATAGGATTTCTACAGGAACAGTTGTTTAAAAGACGTAGCAGACAATCTATGTTCGATTCCCTTCATACTTGGCAGAAAAAGGCCAGACAGAGACGATTGAAATCGGAGATGCTAGAAAAGGAAAGAGGCAAACACTTACACAAAACGCTGTAGCTTATGATAAAGAAAAGCAGGAGACAGGGATAGAATGGGAAGATAGACGTTTTCGGTTACACATTGATAAATATTATGTGACTAAGGAGGATGAGGATACTTTAATGGATGCTCTGTTAAATACTCAGCCTCCACCTCCATATGTCCCCGAAAGGGTCTATCCCATTATCTCCCATCAGCAGCCAAAGGCACTCAGTGCATCCGCCCCTACATCTTTTACACCCACTGCTCCAGTTAGTGTGCCCCCTGCTCCTCGTCTTCCATTGCACTCTGTAACTGTTGCAATACCTACTACTCCTGCCCTATTAATTCATCCCTCATCAACCTTAATTACTGACAAGGCAGTGCGCGGCTCAGGAGATAGAGATCCCATAGGATCAAGAGAACGGTCAGGTCCAATAATGCAGTTTGGGGTGGGGGATAGAGAGAAGAAAGAAGTAGCGGATCAGGCGATAAAATGGGCTCGTAACCAGATCTATAGTCTCACAGATATTTGGCAGTTGATACGGAACTATAACCCCTTCTTGCAACAACATGCCCTCAAACAGTTGTCTTCCACCTTGATTGACGTCCAGTGCGTGCACATTGAAAGGGAAGCAAACCAGATATTATTTGATATCAATGAAGATGCTTAAGTACACAGCTTGGAGCCAACCTCCATCTATAGAAATGGTTCCACACTTATGACTTATAGAGATAGACTGCATGATCAGAGTCCCACTAAAGTAACACAATTTCCAATGCGGGAAGTTCACCCAATTTATCATCCAGCAATTCCTTCAGTAACAGATCTGCACTGAACGGTTACCACACAGTCTGTGCCTGCCCTGTACAGGAATAAATGGGTTTATAGCCCATGGAAGGGAAGTGAGGTTTTGGCTCTTAAGGCTACGTTTCCCGACCCTAGGAAAAATCCTACTGCTTAATATAAAGAATTGTTTTTGGTTCACTAGTTCGGGTTGATATTTGGCGGCAGGTACATACCCAAGATCATGTTGCTGTGTTGGGCAGAACATGAGACATGATTAAGGGTTGGGACAGCGATTGGAAGCCTGGAGATAAACCATGTGCTGAGTTACTTGCCTTACCCAGCCATATAATAGCATACGTACATACTGTTATTCCACCTAAGAAATTTAGTTGGGATAGATTGACTGCCTGCAGGCAGAAGAAAGATGAGAGTGTGTCTGACTTTTTCACTATAATATGTCTACAGAAGGAGGAGTTTGTTTATTTGCTGATAGGTTTGTCACTAACCTCCTCCCCGAAATAATGTACCGACTTCAGTCATCCGAGAACACTTGGTCTACGTCTTCTACTTCTGTGATTTTAAATCTGGCCCATTATTATGAGCGTGGGATTAATGAAGAGAAAGACAAAAATGATAAAAAGCATAAAGATTTGAAGACCAAAGTACTATTGCAACAAGCATATCAAGGTAACACCAGGGGACGGGGACCCCAACAACAGTTTCCTCCTTTTAGACAGCCTCCGGTTGCACCTTTGGGGCAGAATCAGTGTGCATACTGTAAGGAGGAGGGTCATTGGCGTAGCCAGTGCCTGGTACTTTTGCAAAGAGTTTCATCTATTAGCTGACGAGGTCCCGGAAATAGGAGCCACAGAACTGATAGGCAGCAATGTACTTCTGCCCCTGCTGATCATTCTGATAATTATTGTGATGATGTTAGAGACAGGCAGTACTACAATGACGGCTATTTAGTTATTTTATTTATTTCAAAGGTTTTATATAGTGCTAGCTGGACCCAAGAGTATCAGAGCGCTTTACAGGATCTGGTTAAACAAACAGACAGGCCAAGCTAAATACAATTGCTAAAATAAGGTAAGGGAGTCGGGCTATAGGAGTGATTTAGGGTTATTAAGTTCAAAATCATGTAGGAAATAGAAGATAGTAGAATCAAGTAGACAGAGAAGAATTGTATAATATTGTACAATTGTGGGAGGGATGAGGTGAGTTGTCAGCAGAGGGGAGCCTGTAAAAGTAGTGAAAAGAGAAGGAGTTCAAGGCCATAGACAGTAAGTATACTTAGGGACCCCAATATTTGTTGAGAAGGAGCAGCTTGAGGTTTTTTTTTAAGCAAAGGTAGGATGGGATATAACATAGGTCTTCGGGAAGAGTATTCCAGATAGAAGGGGCGTTACCTGAGAACGAGCGATTTTGAGTTGTTTTCTTTTTTAGCTGTGGAGGGACAAGGACAAGAGCGTTGGTGCACCTCAAGTTCTAGTACCCCCAGGTTTTTGGAGTTTGTCAGATAGGTAAGAGGGGGTATTTTGGTGATGGGCTTTGTGTGTGATGCAGGCAATCTTGTAGGTGGATCTGCCTTCGATTGGAAGCCATTTGAGGTTTTCAAGAACAGGGGAGATGTGATCGTTTCGCTTACAGTCAGAAATGAGCCTGGCAGCAAGGTTAAGAACGGATTTGATGGGGGCTAGGTGGACTTCAGGCCCATTGCCATAGTCTATTCTAGACAGGACCAGTGATTGTACAACTGATTTAAAGTCCTCAGTTGGGATGAAGGGTTTAATTTTTTTAAGGTGATGTACTGTGAAGAGCACACCTCTTGCAGAGTTTTATATATGGGGAGTGAGAATGAGGTTCTGATCAATGCTAATGCCAAGGGATTTGACTGAGTTTGAGATGATGAGAGAGCAATTGAGAGCTTTAATGTCTGTGATCCAATGTTGAATAGGGAACAAATTGTTTTTGGGAGAGAATAGGATGATTTCAATTTTTTTGAGGTTTAGTTTGAGGTGATTTCAGGGGAGCGCGCGGTGGCGGCGACAAGATGGCCACGACCTGAGAGGGCTCCGCTGAGTCAGACTTTCTCTTTCACGAAGGATCTGCTAACAGACTCCGTTCCTGCATATAATCGCGGATATCGGCACCGGAACATGCCAGGATCATTTTGGTGTGCCGTTTGAGGTCTGCACACAGGTGTGTCTTCTTCCTGTTTGGCATTTTGCTCATATCATTATTTCAATCGCGGCCGCCATTTTACAACTCCCTGACGGCGCGAAACTCTTTTTCTCCTCATACATGGGGCTACCTCCACATTGCGCCCCCTATGGTAGCGGATGTAATATTTTATCAAAATTAAGGCGAACTCTTCAATAAATCAGTACTCATTTACAATGTATCTGCGATGTATGGCATGCTGAATTTCTTTGTTCCAGCGTGGATGCATGAATGACCCTATCTACTTACTCTTTCACAACCTATTGCACCCAAAAACCAAGCAAACAACAATTTTGTTCCATTCTGAGCTCCTTTATTGGCGTTCTTATTCACCAAGCAACAGAGCTCCACCACACCAATCTCCTCATGTCGAGATAATGTTACTTGCCGCGCTGCTCTTTCTCTGGCTTGCTGTGGAAATACTCCTCTACTATTACGGATTTCTTTTTCATTAAAGCGCACGTACTACTATATAGCACCTCTATTTCACGGCTGCTGGCCCTTACCGAGATGTGTCCAAACAAACTGCCGCCAGACGCAAGGAATTCCTAGTCCTTAGGCCAGCTTTGAACTCAATGAACGCTCATTATGGCCTCATACATCCATGATTCTTTAAAGTCACCTACAAGGAAAGATCTTATTCATTCGACGATCCAGCTGACCTTCGGAAGTTCATCCATACTCATTGTGAAGAGCAGATGGAACTGAGCAAACATTAATTGTCTTATCTCTGTTTCATGTTTTTGGCTTCCTTCTGTTCTCTCCCTTTAATTAATGTGTTCCTTCAGTATCCCTGCTAATTGGTTTATGTTTTCTTGTTTGTTTTAGGTTCACTCTTTGTTATGGTCGTGGATCCTTGTTTGTTCCATTCGTCTCATTGCTTGTTTGACTCACCCCGTTGGAGTATTTCCCTTTACCTTGGTAAGTCCCCCTTACATTGTCATATATTTTTTTTTCTCGTCCACTTCACATGTTAAGTTTACATATCTCTTTCCTTCTTATTATCCTGCAAATTATTGTCGACTCTGTCTCCCCCCTCCTGGTGAAGCGGTTGTCTTGGTCTTTTTTTTCCGCCCCCCTCCCCTTTCATTGATTTTCTCTCTTTCTCTTTGTGTACTATGGCTGAGGCCACCTGGCTTCTTGTCATCTACTCTTTTTTTTATTCTTTTGGGAGCTCTTTCTCCCAGCTATCCGATTTTGTCTAATTTCTCTATCAATTGTATACCTCTTTACTTCTCTTTTCTCGGCAACAGTTGTCCCATTTATCATCTCTCATTCTCTTCTCCTTCCTTGTTACTCTATTTTGCTGATTTTTACAATTTTCTTGTTCAAATTTCGAGCTGGCTGTCGTGGTGGTTACTACTGTCTCCCCTTTATTCCTTTGATATTCTGAATATATTTTTCCCTTTAATCGCATACTCTGATTTTTTCCTTTTTCTCTTCTCGCTTCCTCACTGGTCTATGCTTTTTTTTCATATTCGATTTTCATCTTTCCTTATGAAAGGTCTTAGAATCGTTTTGTGGAATGTTGAGGGTCTTTGCAACCCTATCAAAAAACTGCGTATTTTGTCTCATTTGGCTCGTTTCAAATGTCAACTGGCTTTGTTACAAGAAGCGCATCTTTCCTCACAGGATGTTTCCTCACAACGTAAACAATGGGTGGGAGAAGCCTTTTGCTCCTTCGCTGTTAATAACAAAAATGGTGTTGTTATTTTATTTCATAAATCGTTGTCTGTTCAAATATACAATGAAATTTCTGATTCCAATGGTAGATGGTTATTTCTAGGTAGCACTGTAAATAATGTTCATTTCTCTTTTTGTAACGTTTATGGCCCCAATGGTGCTGATTTGGCTTTTTGGAATGATTTTTCTTTACTCCTCTCCTCCCAAGCGTCTGATGATTTGATTTTTGGAGGTGACTGTAATCAACTAATGGATCCTTTTTAGAACCGTTAGTCACAAGCACGCTATGTCCCTAATAAAATGCAAAAATCATTTCACAAATCTATTTCCTCCAGTGGTTTCATAGACTCATGAAGAATCTCTCACCCTGATGCCCTAGAATTTTTTTTTTTCTCCAGTGCATTCCTTTCACTCCTGTATTGACTACATCTTTCTCTCACACCATGCCTTTCAATTTATGACCAAATCTGAAATAGGTTCCATTCTCATTTCAGATCATGCCCCTGTTATCCTAGACACGGACTATCCTTCACCTATTTCTGCTTCTCGTAGTTGGCGCTTCAATAACTTACTGCTCCTAACCCCCAGTTCACTGATCATTTTACACTTTTTATGGACACATTTTTTGAAAATAACTTGAACACAGTCTCAGATTTTCACTTCCTTTGGGATGCTTTTAAGGCCGCTGCTCGAGGTTGTGTTATTGATTTTGTCTCCCAGAAAAAGAAACAAACCCTCAAACATGCATCACACATTCTCCAAAACATTAAGGACCTCGAGCACCTTTATTTTACTTCTAATTCCCCTGACATGCTATCTTCTTTTATCAAAGCTAAAATGCAATATAATAAACACTCCTAGCACTCTGCCTCCAATCAACTCCTTAAATTCAATGCCAAAATGTATGGTGGTCGTAACAAAGCTGGCAAATCACTTGCAAATTATCTCAAAATTAAAAAGCAGAAATCCAAAATTGTTGTTATTAAAGACTCTCTGGGGGTTCCTCAATCCTCGGATGCTAAGATTCTTGATTGCTTTGTTCATTATTACTCTTCCCTCTACACTCCTGAATCTTCTTCCCCTGAGCAAATTGATTCTTTTTTTCACTCTCTTCCTCACCCACCTTCTACTTCTGTAGATTCTTCTCTTCTTGATACCCCTATCTCGGAGAAGGAGATTGTTCATGCAATCTCTCTTCTTCCTAAGGATAAAACCCCTGGTCCAGACGGTTTTACAGGGCGTTTCTTTCTGCATTTCAAAACAACTCTTGTGCCATATTTGCTTACTTTAATTTATCACTTTCTTACTTCAGGCGAATCCAATGGTTCTTTTACACAGGCAATGCTTTGCTTACTCCCTAAAAAAGATAAGGATCCTTCCCTCTGCAAGAATTATAGGCCCATTTCTCTAATAAATACCGACTGTAAAATCTATGCAAAAATTTTTGCTATTCGCATTAATAACGTCATCCCTGAACTAGTGAACATTTATCAATCTGGCTTTGTGAAAGGCAGGTCTATTACTGATAATTCGCGAACCCTTCTCAATATTATACATCTTGCTGCCAAGATGGATTCTCCCGTTGCTGCAATCACCCTAGATGCTGAGAAAGCTTTTGACCGTGTTAACTGGGATTTTATATTCGGGGCACTCAGGTGGCATGGTTTCAGTCCACTTTTTATTAAATACATTCAGTTGTTGTACTCAGTTCCTAAGACCTCTATTTGGGTTAATGGCGCTCAATCAAATTACTTTTCCCTTCATAGAGGAACTAGGCAAGGTTGTCCTCTTCCCCCCCCCCTTCTCTTTATTCTTGCCTTAGAACCTTTTCTGGAAAAAATAAGAACTTCTTCCTCCTATTTTGGTTTTGTTTATAGGGATGTTGAAATTAAATTCACAGCGTACGCGGATGACATTCTACTTTATATCTCCAACCCGTCTGTTTCATTACCTGCACTTTTCACTTTACTTCACGATTATTCTTCTGTTTCTGGTTATAAACTGAATATCGATAAATCCGAAGTCCTTCCTCTCAACAAGTTTTGCCTCTCTCATATGTTTGAAGGATCTGGCTTCGAATATAACCCAAGATTTGTTAAATGCTTGGCATCTTGTATACTAACACCATTAAAGAAACCATAAAAATCAATCATTCAGATATACTCAAAAAAGTCTCTTCACTCATTGAAGGTTGGTCCCCCCTCTTTCTTTCTTGGTGGGGTCGAATGGCAACGATTAAAATGATGTTACTCCCTATTAATAATTTTTACCTTTCTATGCTTCCCATCACCCTTCCTCATTACTTTTTCACGACTATTAATATTCTCTTAGTGAAATTCTTATGGAACAATCGTAAAACTAGGGTCTCCCTTCTTCGCCTCCAGCAACCCAAATGCTCAGGTGGTGTCAATTTTCCTAATATTTCTCGTTTTCACTCTGCTTTCACATAGATTTGGCCATTCCTCACTGACTGCTGCTTCTCCCTTAACAGCCTGGAGCACCTTAGAACTTGCACAACTCACTCCCTTTTCATTCCTTACAGCTACTCGCTTATCTCAACCTCCAATCAGAATCCTTACTACTGTTTTCAAGCACTCTAAAGCATTAGGTCATTCGCTTTTTCGCTCTTTCCTCTCTCCTTCTCAGCCTCATGCTTTGACTCCAATTTGGTACAATAAACTCATTAAACTCAAGAATAGAGTTCTTTTTTGGAAGGAATGGATTGACAAAGGAATCATTACATATGACCACTTACTCAAAGATAACTCTTTAAGAACTCTTCAAGATTTACAAGACTCCTTTAACATTTCCGATACATATTCTGCTCACTTCACCTCGCTTACACACACCCTGTCTTCCTTTATTTTTCAGAACATTGCCTCATCCCCAGTCACGCTTACCCTCATTTCCCCGCCCGACTTTACTATCCCCTTGCGAGCTTCTGCCATTTACAAGTTACTATCACAATCCACTGCTGATAGGACCAAATCTAAAATTGAACTTCTCTGGGAATCAGACTTAGATCAGGAATTTTCACTACGAACTTGGGATTCTATTTGGTCTAAAGTACACACAGTTTCTCGCTCGGCTAGCACTACCCAAACTTTTTATTTCTTTTATAATATGCTCTTTTTTTACACCCTCTGACTTTTATAAATTTAAAATACTTGAATTAAAAAAGTGTTGGTCCTGCTCTTATGATGACAGTGATCTTCTTCATATATTTTTCCACTGCCCATTGGTTAAATCGCTTTGGTCTCGCATTTGGTCCACACTTAATAATATTTTAACTACTAATATTCCCTTTGATATTGTTCATGTTTTTTTGGGTGGGTCTTCCCCCATTTGGAATGTTCATTACAATGTTCGTAAGTTTATTGATATGTTTATAGCGATTACATTTCAGATCATTACTACCAATTGGAAAGACACTTCCAAGATTGCCTTTAATGCTTGGTGGAATTCGTTGTGCCACCAGCACAGGCTTGATCGTGCTTTTGCTACAACTGTACCTCTGTTAATCAAAAGGGACTTACTATGGTTACCTTTCACCGAATACCTCTCCTCACATGCTCCTTGATTATTTTTTTTACTCAAAATGTATTATTGTTTATGGAATTTTGGTAACCATATTTACTGAGTTTGTATCTCTTGTTGCCCTTCTGTCCCTCTTCCCCCTTTCCATCTCTCCCCTCCTCTTCTCCTCCTTCTCTCTTTCTTTCTTCCTTTTCACTTTTCCAATTTGTTAAAATACCCAAAAAAGCTCTTGTTATTGGTACAGTTCTTCCCCCCTTTTTTTTAGGGTTAAGCAGTTTAAGGTTTTATCTTTATTTTTTTTCAAAATGCTCTATTTTGACTTTGTATCTTTTACCTTTGTAATGATGTTTTACGGTGTGTACTTCTTTTCAATAAAGCTTTTTAAACTCAGTTTGAGGTGATTTTGATGGAACCATAATTGAATGTTGGCCAGGGTATCGTTAAGATGTAATATGTCTTCCTGGGATTTGATTTTGTAGTATAGTTGTGTGTCATCAGCGTAGAGGTGATAACTGATTTTTGCTTGTTTAAGAATGACGGTGAGGGGTTCCATGAAGAGGTTGAAAAGAGTTGGAGAAAGGATAGAGCCCTGTAGAACACCCAAAGAGACAGGTTGAGGTTTGGAAAGGCAACCCTTGACTTTGATTTGGTGAGTTCTATTTTGGAAGTAAGAGGAGAACCACTTGAGAACATCCCCGTCAAACCCGAAACGGTCTTTGAGAATGTTGAGGAAGATGACATGGTTAGCAGTATTGAAGGCAGCAGAGAGGTCAAGAAGAATGAGGAGGGAGGATTCGCCTTTGTCCAGGGACCGATGAATGTCATCAGTAATGTTGAACATAGCTGTTTCCGTGCTGCATCCCTTTCTAAAACCTGATTGGAAAACGTCTAAGAGGTTGAATGTGTCGATGTGTTTGTCCAGCTGTATCAGGACGCATTTTTCAAGGGTTTTGGATAGGAAGGGAAGGTTGGAGATAGGGCGCAGGTTATTTAGGTAGTTGGGATCAGCCTCTGTGTTTTTGATGATGGGGGTACTTTGGCCTAGTTTGAAGGAAGCAGGAACAATACCTGTGGCAAAGGAAGAGTTTATAATATTGGTCCATAATGGGGCGAAGATGTGTACAGTTCTTGTACCATATGGGCAGGAAGAGGGTCTCTGGTATGCAAAGAAGGTTTAAGCTTGGCGATGATGTTGAGAACATCCCTTTCTGATTCTGGACAAAAATCACTCCACAATGTTTTTTAGCTGGGGTTCGGTAGGGTAAGGTTCATAGTGGGTGATAGGAAGGAGGAGTTGAGAGGGATCGAGGGGGGAAGGGAAGTGGATGGAGGTACAGGAGGAATGTTAAGGAGGGGGTATTGGCTAAGTGGCGGGGGAGTTGGGGCAAAGGATTTATCAATTTTTGTGATTTTATCAGAAAAGAAGCTGGCAATTTCTTCACACCTCTCTACAGTAGCTAGTAGTTTAGGGGGGCTGTGGTAGTTTGGTTTCTGACAATGTTAAAAAGTTCCCTAGGATGATTTTTAGCCTGAATAAGTTGGGAACGGAAGAAGGAAGCTTTTTCGTTAAAGACGTGTTTTTTGTAGTTGGCCCTAGCAGCTCTTAGGAGGACAAGATTCGAGGTAGAAGGTTGATTCCTCCATGTGCGTTTAGTCTGCCTGAGAGCACGTCTCTCTTTGTTTAGGTCAGAATTGAACCAAGTTGTGGGCGGAATAGTTTTTTGGAGTTTAAGTTTGGCAGGGGCAATTTGGTCAAGGGCTTTGAGAATAAAGTTGTTGTAATGGTCAGTAAGACCTGTGGTACTTTCAGAGAGAGGGGAGAGCTGTAGTTGAGCTTTAATTGTAGATTCCAACTTGCCTGGGGGAATCAGGTGAGGAATATGGGTTAGCTTCTTATGTTTGCTGGAGCAAGAGGGAAGAGGTGTCATAGAGCTGTTAATGTTGATGACGTGACGGGACATCTTTCAGCTAGGATAGCCAGGGACAGGGTACGGGGCAAGTTCAGATACCTGTAGACCAGTGCAGCCCTTATGTCAAAATAGATCTGCAAGGCTTCCCTAAGGAGTTCCTGGTTGATACAGGTGCCACAAAAAGTTCTATTGCTCGACACCTGGTCCCTGGTGCATCCCTATCTGGGCAGAATATTGTCACATGGGTTTTTTTAGAGTATCGGTTGTAAGCCCCATTTTACGCCCCCTTGCTCTCACTATTGGTCCTTTTACTGTGGATTCTTCATTTCATTTATCATCTAATTGTGGTGAGAATTTGTTGGATCTGGACTTGCTGAAGAAATTGCATGCTACTATTTAGTGTTCCCCAGATGGAGTGTACATTGCAATGGGCCTGGATGTGGGTACTAAACAGTGCCTATCTAAAGTTACCCCCCTTCTACCTGAGCTTGCTTAAGTACCCCCTACATTGTGGGCCACTGGTGATACCGATGTCTGTCTACTGTATATATCTCCAATTTCCATACAGGTTAAAGACAAAGCCATATTGCCCCGCATCCCACAGTATAAAATACCACAGACAGGAGACCGAGCCCTTCTTCAAATAGTTCTGGATTTAATACGTAAAGGGGTTGTTGAGGAGACTATGGGTAATGTATGTAATAGTCCTATTATTCCTGTCCTAAAGAGAACACTTTCAAGTTCCTCTGATAAAGATGATGAGGTATATCGTTTTGTGAATGATTTACGAGAAGTTAATAAAATAGTAATTCCACAATTCCCAGTGGTTCCCACATCACTACCCCTTTGACAATGATTCCATCCACCGCACAGTTTTCCTCCAATATTGATATCAAAAATGCATTCTTTAGTATTTCTATACATCCAGATAGCAGGTATTTGTTCGGGTTTACGCTAGCTGGTAAAAGCTTTCGCTTCTGTAGCGCTCCTCCTATACTGAAGTCCTAGTATTTATAGTCAAGCATTAAAATGTCAGTTGGATTCACTATCACTTTCTCCAGGTAATGTATTTGTTCAATATGTTGATGATTTGTTAATTGCTTCAGACACCGAACAAGGTTGTAGGGATAGTACAGTGAAATTATTGTTACATTTGCCCCATCATGGACATAAGGTATCCCTTTGGAAGTTCCAGCATTGTCGACAGGAGGTCACCTATTTAGGTCACATACTGTCGAAGGAGGTAAAAGATTAACACCAGAACCCATTAGTACCATCATTAAAATGCCCCTTCCGATTACTCAAAAAAATGTGCACGCTTTCATAGGCATTAATTCTTACTGTCGTCAGTGGATCTCTAACTACTCTCTATTAATCAAACCTTTGCTTGCACTAACAATGAAAGATGTACATGAGCCTTTGCCTTGGACGCCAGATTGTCAGCAATCTTTTGAACAATTAAACATTGCACTGTGCTCTGCTCTAGTGCTTGGCATGCCTGACTATAGAAAGCCTTTTGTCCTCTACATTCATGAGATAGCTGGTTGCGCCCTCTCTATCTTGACTCAAAGATTTGGAGATAGACAGAGACCTTGCACTTATTTCTCTGCGGTGCTTGATCCTGTTGCAAGCACCTTCCCGAGCTGTCTGAAAGCGGTCGCTGCTGTGGCCACCTCGATCAGACAATCGGCTGGACTCGTACTTGATACTGACCTCACAGTTATGATACCCCATTCTGTGGATATACTTTTGAACAAGACAAGGACACAGCACCTCACCAGTGCACATCTTACCAGATATGAATTGACATTGTTTGCTAAACATATTACGATTAAACGATGTGCCACGTTACTACCCACCCTTCTGGAAGCGATGCAGTTGGTAAGCATAACTATATTTTCCGAACGGAGGAAGAGACGAAAAGATGGGTAGGCCTGACTGATGTTCCCTTATCTGATCCCCGAGGAGAACTATATGTGGATGGCTCTTGTTTTAAATTACCAGATGGCACAACTACTGCAGCTTATGCTATTACTATTTTGCGCACTGTGGTGGAAACATCACGAGAACCTTCTCATTCTGCTCAAGCTGCAGAGCTCATAGCTCTAATACGAGCTTGTGAACTGAGTTAGGGTTTGGTTGTCAATATCTACACAGACAGCCAGTACGCATTCGGGTCGCACAAAAATTTGGGGGACTGTGGGCAGAGAGGGGGTTTCCGCCCACAGAAAGATGAAAGATGATGTAGGAAGAGGAAATGAGTTTACAGATGAGACAGCCAAGGAGACTGCTCAAAGTAAGATGAAGAGAATGTTTGTTGCAGGTCCAGCTAGATGAGATCCTGAGAATATTATGTTTGAAAATACGATTGAGAGTGTGATAGAGAAGCAAAGGAAGGCAACAGTGGAAGAACTAGCAATATGGCAGGAAAGTACAGAGCGGTCAATTTTTTTAAAACTTGTTTTTATTGCATTTTTCAAGAAATTTTACAACGGAAAAAAGAAAATACACCGTTTTTGTAATGTGGATCACCCGAACCGCTCAGTGGCAGATATTGACAAATAAAAACATGTGACCACACATAGCATTGATAGTTCAGTGATCGTTAATAATGAAACAACAATAAAGGCTCATGTAGCAGAAATATTTTGGCATTCCCGATCCAAAGGATGGCTATTCCAACAATCACTGCATCATTCAATACATTTCCGTCAGTGAGTTCCGGATGTGATAATAGATAGGAGAGGAGTGGCTGTCAGACATTTTTAGGGCGGTATGTAGGTGGAAGTAGGGACTCATATACATCGCTAGTGGTATCACAGTACATCATATCCCTGAGCCACACTCCAACTTGAGGCTCCGCCGTGCCACCCCAATTCAGTGACACATGTCTTTTAGCCAGTACTAGCGCAATTGCCGTGAAGCGTCTTATTCCTTTGCTCAATGGGAGCACATACCCCAGCAGGGCCAACAAAAGTGATTGTGGGAGCTCAACCTCAACCATTTAATCAAGAAGCCCAAACTCTGCCTCCCAAAAGGCCAGCACAGCAGGGCAATTCCATGCCTAATGAACGAAATCGGCATTCGCCCCCGTGCATCTCTGGCAGCAACCTGACTTTGTAGAGTTCATCTTTGCAAGCGGCACAGGGGTGACATAGATTCTTTGTAGGTATTTAAAGTGCAGGAGTTTGTGTTTATAATTATTAGACACTAAGCGTGTCTGTTCATAACAGTAGGCCCACATCTTCTCAGTCATAGGCTGCGCTAGGTCTCTTTCTCATGCAGCGCGTCCTCCACCACCCATCATTGGTCAGAGTGCCTGTGCCTGTCGGTAAAGCCTGGAAACTAAATGTGCGCTATAGGGCGGGGTAATGATTGTTGTTAGTGGAGAGAGGTCTGTAGGTTCCTCTGTCTTAGGGCGCATTTTTTGCACATGAAAATGGTCCAGCATGTTTACATCCCTATCTGATGTCAAGTCTGCCAGCGTACGCAATTGACCGTTACTGAACATGCCACCCATGTTTTGTATTTGACAGCGGATAAGTGCCGGCTGCGTCAGCATTTCAGTTGTGGGTGCTCTCCAGGGATTATTGAGAATCACCAAATGCGGTGAATACAATCACTTATCCCCCAAGTATCTGCGCAAGCGCTCCCAAGCCCAACCCTAGGTTTGTAAGGTATGTATCTCAGCCGGCATTCTCCCAAGCCCACTCAGAAGAATAGTGGAAAGAGGGTAAGGGCGGGTCTGCGTGTGCTCAGGCTTCAGTAACTGTGGGCACCCATCCAGATGGTACCAAAAGTACGTATTATGCGCCTGTGCCACTAGGTAGTACAGGTAGAAATTGGATACACCAAATCCCCCTCTTTCAAAGGGTTGAATGAGAGTTTTCCAGCCCACCCACGCCTGCCCCTCACCCAAATCAGCCTGTTCAGTATCCCTTTAAGGGTTTTAAAAAAGGCAACTGTGAGTGGGATAGGTATTTTTAAAAATAGGTATAAAAACCTGGGCAGCACAACCATCTTAATGATCGCGATGTGTGTCGCTATCGATAAGGGCAGTGTAATCCAGCAATCGATCTGTCCCAAAAGACGATCAATGGCTGGACCATAATTGAGTCGTATTACCTCCGAGGCCATGCAAACGATAATTACCCCAAGATATTTCAGAGGGATTGTTGCACCAGCGCAGCGGGAAATCCAGTGTGAATGGTGCAGTGGCATCTGTCAGAGGGAATATTTAAGACTTCCTCCAATTAATGACCAGGCCAGAGAAGACGCCAACATGCACCACCTCTCTCGTAATAGGGGGAAGTTTTAAAGCCGGCTCACAGATGAACAAAAGGATGCTGTCCGCATATAATGACGTAAGTAAAAGACCTTGATGAAATCCTATTCACTGTTGCAAGTGCCGTTCCTGCATGTGCCGCACCGGTGGGCCCCTTGCAATGATAAAAAGCAGGGGCGAGAGGGGGCATCCCTACCAGGTGCCCCTTGACAACGTGACTCTATTGTATAGTAACCCATTTATACGTAGTTGTGCGACCGGACTAGTATATAGAAGATGGACTAATGACCGAAAATTTTGAGGGAAGTCTAGCTTGGTTAGCGCTGCGTTCAAGAAGTCCCACTCTAGGGAATCAAATGCTTTTTCAGCATCTAATAATATCGCCATGGCAGGAAGTGCAGGGTTGATCTGATTGATGACTACAAAGAGCTTTTGTATATTTACCGAGGTGGACCTGTTTGGCATAAATCCAGACTGAAATGGGGATACAATCTGCCCAATGAAAAGCGAAACACATGTGGCCAGCACTTTAGCTAATATTTTATAATCCTGATTTAGGAGGGACAGTGGCCTATAAGAGGCAAAATGATCAGCCGGCTTGCCCGGTTTCAGGAATTCTTGTTGCCCCCTTTCTATCCATACCATTGCTATTACATTTAGATAATCTGTCAGCGCTTCGCCAATAGGTGGCGAGCACATTGTGTAGGGACGAGTGTAATAGGACTGGAAGCTTAACTGAATGTCAGCACTATCCGTGACGTGTGTCCCGTTGGCAGCCTGGAGCTGTGTAATATATGTAGCGTGGCACTTGGGAGTGAGTAAACATGCCAAGGTGTGACCCGGCCTCTCTCCCTCCCCGGGCACAAGTGTACTTCCCCAAGTAAGCTTTTTCCTGCTCCGCCAGCTCCTGGAATTCTCCCAGTAGTTAGCGTGGTGATGCAGCGGAGAAGGACCCATACCTGTCATCGTCCAGGCATCCATGTCTCAGAGCTCCAGCTCAGTAGCATCGAGCTCTCGGCGAATCTCGAGGAGCACCCCTGTCTGTTTAGCAATGCAGATGCCCCTGATGAACACATGAAAAGCCTCCCACAAAGTGGCATAGCGAGACACAGTTTCAGTATTTATCTGAAAGTACTCTACAATTGCGTTCTGCACTTTACCCCTGAAAACAGTATCTAAGAGCGCCTCAGCAGGAACGTGCCAAGACGCGGAGGGACGCACAACAGTGACAGCAGCACTGGCGAATGGTTGGATAGAGTGCATGGCAGGTAATCCACCTGCCGTGTGTTGAGGAGTAAATAAGGGGTAACATACCATCAGTCAATACAGGACCAACTAACATGTGGTGCCGAGTAAAAAGAATATCCTGCGCAGCCAGGAACCAGTGCCACCAGGCATCCTCCAGGAGATGTGCGCGTATTAATGTCTTAGGCTCCCTCGCAAAACAAGGTTTAGTGTTGTGCCCAGTGCCTGTGGTATCTGACCCGGGTTGTAGCGTAAGGTTGCAATCACCCCCAAAAATTATAGAGTCGATCAGAATTCCCTTAATGTGAGTTCACGTCAGGGGGGTTAACATTTAAAAATAGCAAGCGCTGTGCACCTATAGATCCCGCCACCAGTAGATAGGAGCCCTCCGCTTCCTTGAACACAGACTGAGCTGTGAAAGGGAGCGATTTGTGATTCAGTATACAGACCCCCGGGAGTAAGTACTATACCCAGCGAAAAAACGGTTGTCACCCCAGCTAGCTGCAAATATGTTGTTTTATTTTGAGACTTAGTGTCTCCTGCCGCAATGTTACATGTATCTTGAACCTAGCTAGATATGCAAGCACCTGCCATCCTTTACGTGAGTTTCACAGCCCCCTAACATTCCATGAAATACAATGCATTTCAAGGCCTCCAAATCGCCTGCCCCCACTACAGCAGGCAATATACTATGCAGTCCGCTGTGGCATTTTGGTTGTGCTTAGATAGCCAAACGACATAGTTTTCCATGGCCTGTGAACATAAAGATAAAACAAACATATTCAACCAGAGCTCAACCCACCAAATCGGATATCCACCCAACCTGTATCTGGTGAATCCCAACACATTTTAACTTAATAATACTTCCTGACCTTGTAATATCTTCTCTGAAGACTGTGTTCAGGGCGGCCAACGCTGTCTCATCCCCATAGCGCCATTAAGACAATGTGTTTCCAGTAAATTCTAGTATTACCCTGCACATTTCTGGGCGACCAATAAACTCTTTTTGGCACTCACCGGTATCCAGGATCTCCTGACATAGGGGTTTCATTGGAGCCTGATCCAAAATGGCGGCCGCATAATTGAGTGACTGAGAGAAGTAGCACATACCTACACAATCTACACACCATGCTGCCTGCTATTTCGGCATTAGCACCCTGAGGGCTGAATCTCACAACAGAACTGAACCACACAACAGAACTGCCTCCTGAAGGTCTTTGAGGCCCCTTACCCACCCGTTGACCACTCACTGACAGTACCTGCTGATGGCTGTATAAAGAATTAAGGATACGGGCACAATAGCTGTTAAAATAGTGCGCCACAGCCAAACCACTGAGGGCACCTGTACCGCTGAGGTCCTTCACACTACCCACACAGCCTCTGCACTACCTCCAATGTAACCCTCCAAGTACCATTTGCAATCGAGCGGTAAGTAGGGCGCGCATCAGGCAGTTCCTGGAGGTCTGCCCACGGGTCACTAGATCTACTGGATTTACACGCACCAAAACTCTTGCACATCACAAGCACACTCTGAGAACCTCTGCGAGCCCTCGCACCTGCATCACTGGCTGCAAAGGAAAGAGGTAAAGTAAATCAGACCTTTATGAGTGGTCCATTGATTAAACTGCCCTACTGTGGGAAACTACTGTGGAAAATCGCCAACAGTCCCTGAAAGCAGGCTCCCTCCTCGGAACTGTGGGATAGCGGTGGTATAACGGAACCCAAACCAGACCAGCCCTTGTTCTTTGGATTGTGGTGTTTCTGTGATTGTATACCTGGGGCAGACACTAGCGCCCCCAGTCCTACCAGCAGAAACGAAGGGGCCCCATAAAGTCGGTCTCCAACTCCAGTGAGACAGATTGATTTCTGCCGATACACCTTACCGGTCCTTGCAAAATGGCGGCCACCTAGAGGCTTCGGCAGCTACTGTCCAACGTGGGCACCCTTCAGTGTGGGGACTGACGCCTTCCACCCACCCTCTCCTCAACCCTGTGGGGGCCCGACGCCTTCTGCCCTACAAAGCGGTGATTGAGCCCGTTAATTGCTGAGTGCCGCGGGCGGGAAGGCTCACGCTCTCCTCAGTGCAGCAAGAAGTACCAGCTGCACTGTTCAGGCCATTAACTGCTGTGTAGGAGGTAGTGCCAGCTGCATCATTTAGGCGTTTTTACGGCTGCGCAGCAAGTAGTGCCAGCTGCATCGTTTAGGCCTTTTACAGCTGCACAGCAAGTAGTGCCAGCTGCACCGTTTAGGCCTTTTACAGCTGCGCAGCAAGTAGTACCAGCTGCATCGTTTAGGCCTTTTACAGCTGCGCAGCAAGTAGTGCCAGCTGCACCGTTTAGGCCTTTTACAGTTGTGCAGCAAGTAGTGCCAGCTGCACTGTTTAGGCCTTTTACAGCTGCACAGCAAGTAGTGCCAGCTGCTCCATTTAGGCATTTTACAGCTGTGCTGCAAGTAGTGCCAGCTGCACCGTTTAGGACACTTTATCCGTGGGGACATGTTACAGCTGGGCAGCAAGTAGTGCCAGCTACTCCTTTTACAGCTCCTTTGACAGCTGTGCTGCAAATAGTGCAAGCTGCACCGTTTAGGACACTTTATCCGTGGGGACATTTTACAGCTGCGCAGCAAGTAGTGCCAGCTGCTCCATTTAGGACACCTTTATCGGTGGGGACATTTCTGATTGAGTTAGGACTCTCGCTGCATTGGCAGCAACCTTGACATTATGGTTTCAGGGCATTTGAGTCCCCCTCTGAGATGGCCAGTTGGCCAGGGAGACTGCAAGGTTTGTGCAGAGCCTGGCCCCTTTTTAAGTATATGTGGTGCTAGGAAATGCTTTTCATGTTGTATGACTTACGCACCCTGTTCTGAGCAAACTCTAAATGTGGCCCTATGATGACGAGGCTGTCGTGCATATTTTGATTTTGCTAGTCAGATTTTGTTCCACCCTATGCTCTTTGCCCCTAATGTTAGTGATTCTCAGGAGATTAGGGTCCAATAGTGGTCTGTTGAGATTATGGGCGTACAATGCGGTTGGTGCCGAATGTGCTTCTGTTAAAGGCTGATGCTAAGTACAGTGATCACCAGTGGTCAATGGGTGTTCATTTGTGATCTGTTCTACTTTGACTAGTTGTGCTTTGTGATGGTTTTGACAGTGATCCAGTTGGTCCTATCATATGTAAACATTTCCCTTGTAAATATTATCTTTTGCCAGTTGGCTTCATGTACACCTAGATGAAGGGCCCAACAAATACCCACCTCTCTTCCCGGACGACATATTAGTTCAGATTTCCTCATCCGACGTCTGGAATATGTGCCCCCTTTTAGTCCTTATACGTCTCATCACCACCGCTTTCCTAGTAACACCCGTCTCATATCCCCCCGCACTCCTTCTACTTATTTTCTCAACATGGCCACCACTCGAGTTAAGGCTGGAATTAACTGCTACAAAATAATGTATCCTCCGGGCCAGACTAAAGCTTGAGTAAAACTATTGAAGCATAACACTATTGAACGTTTCCCTGATTCCCTTTTTTTTTTTTGAAAACCTTTATTGATCCTTCACAGTTAGTACACAGCTTGTCGCCTACAACCCAGCCGGGCCGGCCGCTAAGGAAGCGTTAAGTAAATAAATATGCATTATTACAGTACAATTGCACCTGCGGTCGTGAGGACATGAGGATGGTGCTCCAGAAAGAAATTGTGAAGATAAATTGCGAATGGTCCATGCCGAATTAAGAGGTTTTCGTTTTCTGTTTTTTACCTAAGAAAGAACATTCAAAACTTCGGGAAATCACATTGCCATCGATACAGGAAACTTAATGCCAGTTAGGTGGAAGCGTACTTCAAAGTCCAAGCCAACATCACTTTGCACACCTTGGTAGGTACCGTATTAGCCGTCCCTTTCCGTCACTCCGCCCCCACCCTGTGTAGCCCCCCCCACCGCTAATCCCTTCCCGCACCTTCATTCCTCCTCGTCTGACTCTAATGTGTCACCCTCAGGAAGTGGCTCACAAATCTCACCTCGGTAAACGTTCCATGGGGACCAGACTTTGTTCCACTTGGTCGGGCACCCCCTGTTCAAATACACTGCCCGTTCTGTGACCATGGCCCTGTCCATATTAATACACCATTGTGAGGCCTTCGGTAGATCCGCCACCCCCCAGCGCTGCGCGATGTCCCTCTTGGCCATCATCATTCCAAGCGTTACCCAAAGGCGGCCATGCCGGGACAAGTCAGTTGGTTCCCACACATTAAGAAGGCAGCGACGAGGCTCTGGGAGCACGGAGACCTCCAGCACCTGCGATATGGTGCGCATGACCTGACGCCAGTAGGTTTGTATAAGGGAGCAGTCCCAGAGTGTGTGGAATAGTGTGCCCTCCTCCCCGCAGCCCCGCAAGCAGAAGGGGTCAGGGGCTCGCTGTATGTAGTGAAGCAATGTTCTGGTGTAATATGTCCTGTGCAGAACTTTGAGTTGGATGAGTCTCATTCTAGAGGATATACCCGCCTCCTTAGGGGATGCCAGTGCCTCATTCCATTCATGTTCATCCATCTCCCCCACGTCCTGCTCCCATTTTCCTTTGAGAGGCACTAGCGGGTCTGGGGAATTGTTGAGGAGTTTCCGGTAGGTGAGGGAGGTGGCCTTTTCCACCATATAGTCGGTCAAGAGGCGATCTTCTAGCGGGGACGACTCGGGGAGAGTTGACCCTATCGGAATAACCGCCAGCAGAGCATGACGAACTTGGACATATCGGTAGGTTTCATGTGGCCCCATTTCGTAGAGTTCCTTCAGGCGGTCAAACGTGATGACAGCCCCACGGTCCCACATGTCCCCCACTGTTGAAATGCCAATATCGTCCCAGCGGGAGAACCCCTTGCTGGTCCGAAGGTTGCCCAGAGCACGTGAGTCCCAGAGTGGGGTGAGCTTGGTGATAGTATCTTTCCATCCCAGCGCAGCGGTGGCTGCATGCCAGGTGGCCACCGTGATCTTAGTGGGCCCCTTCAGCGACCTGAGTTTACGTCTATCGTAAAGCGGGGCCAGCAGAGTACCAGCCCCCAGCTGGGCCCGATCCGCCTGGAATGCTGGGTCCGATTGCGATGCGTGCAACCATTGATTGATCGGCCTAAGCTGGGCCGCCCAATAGTAAAGTTGGAGATTAGGAAGTGCGATGCCGCCCTCGTACCAGCCCTTACAGAGCTTGGCGTGAGCTATCCGTGCCGGGCGGTTACTCCATAGCAGACCAGAGACCACCGCCGCCACCCTCTTGAAGTACCTAGGGGGCACAGCAAAGGGGGTATTGTCCAGAATATATAGAAAGCGGGGCAGGGATTTCATCTTGAAGAGGGCTGCTTTCCCCAGCATCGTTAGCGGTAATCCTGCCCAGAAGCTCGCATCTCGCCTGAGGCGGTCCAACGGTGGCGCTAGATTCAATCTTTCGTATTCCGCCGGGTCACCCGTGACGTGAATACCAAGGTACTTAAATGACGAGCCGGCCAGTCGCAGGGGGCAGGTGGAACCAACCGTAGGTTGGCTGCCCATCAGGGCATATAATTCGGATTTAGTCCAATTGATGGTGTAGCCAGACACCTCTCCTTGGGCATTGCAAATGTGCAGGAGAGCCGGAATGCCGCGTTCAGGATCCGTCAGGTAGACCAGCATATCATCCGCATAGAGCGAAAGGCGGTCCTCCCAGCCCTCCCGCCATTGAATCCCTTTAAGCAAGGGGGTGGTCCTAATGCGGATCGCCAAGGGCTCCAGCGATAGCGCAAATAGCAGGGGGGAAAGAGGGCAACCCTGTCGGGTGCCGCGCTTAAGCGGGAAGGAGCGTGAAATGTGGCCATTCGCCACTACATGTGCTACCGGCATGGTGTACAGCAGTTTGACCCATGAGATGAAGACAGGACCAAAACCCATGTACTGGAGAACCTCAAAAAGATACGCCCACTCTACCATGTCAAAGGCCATCTTGGCATCGAGGGCCAAGATGACCGCGGGTTCGCCGATTTCATCTGTTTTGGCCAGCACCCCATGCACCCGTCGTAGATTGAGTGAGGTGTTCCTGTGGGGCATGAACCCCGACTGGTCCGGGTGAATAAGGTCAGATAGGTGGGGCATGAGACGATTTGCCAGGAGTTTCGCCAGAATTTTGCTTTCCGCGTTAAGTAAGGATATAGGGCGGTATGAGGAGCATTCCTCCGGGGGCTTGCCAGGCTTAGGAATAGCCACAATCGTGGCCGTTCGTTGGTCTAACGGGAGTACCCCCGTCGCACGGCACTCCTCATACATTCGGAGCAAGTACGGGCTAAGAACAGCAGTGCGGTCTTGGAACCACTCAATTGGGATGCCGTTCGGTCCAAGCGCTTTGCCCGTATGCAGGGCCCCAATGGCGATCCGCAGTTCGTCTGCGGTAAAGGGCGTCTCAAGCTCAGCTGCCGCCTCCGGCAACAGTGCCGGGATGGGCAGATCATATAGTGCGCTTTGGGCCGCAATCGCAGTGACGTCCCGCTCGGGGGTGTAAACTTTCTCAAAGTGGGCAGCTAATGCCTCCACTATCCGAGCTGGGTCCGTTTGAATGTCCCCCTTTTCGTCCTTAACCTGTTGGATCCCCTTGGCGCTACCCCCTCTCTTGTCGAGCCAGGCCAACATTTTCCCTGCCTTGTCCCCCATGTCATATATTCGATTTTGTGTGTCAGTGATGTGACCTTGTGTAATGTGTCGAGCGTGGTCTGCATATAGGCGCTGGGACAGCATGAGCGCATGTAGTGTGTCGTCAGTGGGGTCTGTTTCATGGGCCGCGGTTGCGTCGCGCAGTCGAAGCTCGAGCGCCGAGTGTTCAGCCTCCTGTTCTCGTCTATACGATGTTATGGAGCTAATGGCTTGCCCCCTCAGGACGGTCTTATAGGCCTCCCATAGCACCTCAGCCGAGGCTGCGGTAGGCTCATTCTCCATGAAGTAATGTGTCGTGGCAGACTGCAGTGCTTTCCTGTTCTTAGGGACCTTAAGATATGAGGCGTGCATCGGAAAGACACGGTGGCGTGAGCGTGTTTGTGAAGTAATGGTGAGAGTCAGTGGGGAGTGATCCGAGATGCCCCTAGGGTGTATGAGCACCTCTTCGACGCGCTGTAACCCACCCCCCAACGCCAGAAAGTGGTCAATGCGGGACAGACTATTATGGACGGTGGAGTGGAAGGTGTACTGTCGCAGTGTTGGGTGGACGTGTCGCCATATGTCTATCAGCCCCAGTGCCTCAAGGAATCTTTGAAATCTGGAGGGACCCCCGGGAAGGGCGGCTGCGGGGAACCTGTCGAGTTGTGGGTCAGCAGGGGCATTAAAGTCCCCGCCTAGCAGGGTGTCTCCCTCAGGGAGGGACAGCAAGAAATCGCCCAGGGCGGGCAGCATCACTGAGTGCAAGGACGGCGGGATGTATACTGATACTACAGTCAGGGGGCGCCCTTCCCATTGACCAAGCACCGCCGCAAAACAGCCCTGCGAATCAGTTTTTGTGCTAAGGGTGATAAAAGTAGAGGATTTTCGGAGCAGGATACCCGTGCCCCGGGACCCAGTGGAGAATTCTGAATGGGCCAACATTGTATACCCACGCCTGTCCAGGGCCTTGGTGGCAGTACCCATTAGATGGGTCTCTTGAAGGAGTATGAGGTCAGGTTTATGACGCTTGACCTCGGACAGAACAAGGCCGCGCTTCACTCTATCACCCAGGCCACGCACATTCCAAGCCAGGAGCCTGAGGGAGGAGCCGCCCAGTCGCGTCTCACCCGTCTGCATCACGTTAGGCTGTGCATCCACCACCATCGAATCTCAGAGACAAAAACCATCTGTACAGGGCCCACCCTCCCAGCATCGTTCCCGTAAACAGCACAGTACATTCTACATTTTGTGATCGATACCATGAATCTCCCGTAAAACAAAACAAATCCCCCCCCCCCAACACCCCCCACCCTGCCTCCCTGCCAAACGGACTCAAAACTGCCCGCCACCCCAACTTAGCAGAGCGCTCATCCCATGTCAGAAACAGAGTACTTGCACGTCGGGGGAGAGTGTCCCCCAAAGCAGGCGGTCCCTTTGCAGCCCTCGGGTCGTCCGGGCCAGCGTCCATAAACGACTCAGTGAAGAATCAGAATGGGAGTAGAGTTCAGGAGTCACTCGTTAGTCCCTTGTGGTCACATCATTCGCCTCCAGCAGCTCCCAAGTGGTCCTGTGACGGTGATCCATTCTCGCTGCTCCTGGGTGGAGAGCGTGAGCCCCGCCGGCTCTCCCCTCCCGACCTGTTGCGTCGACGGTTGGAGGTGCGGTCCATAGTGCGCCAGCCATCCAGCCATTCCCTGGCGTTCTCTGCTGAGTCGAAAAACCAGACCTTCTTGTCCGCCACCACTCTCAGTCGGGCCGGAAACAACATGGAGTACGGCAGTTCTTGGTCGCGAAGCGACTTCTTAACGTCGAGGAATGTTCTCCTCTTACGGGTGACCTCCGCCGTGTAGTCAGGAAAGAACGAAATCCGTGAATTCTGGATTTGGATGGGCGGTGCCACCCTGGCTGCTTGGAGGACTGCATCGCGGTCTCTAAAGTTGAAGAGTCTCGCCAAGATGGGGCGCGGGGCGGCCCCCGGGGTAGGCGTCCCTCCCGGGACCCGGTGGGCCCGCTCCACTGTAAAGAAGTTAGACAGTCCCTTCGGGGCCAGTTTGGTCTTTATAAGGTCTTCAACGTATAGGTCCATGGCCCCCTTCGTTTCAGACTCCGGAACCCCCAAGATACGGACGTTGTTGCGTCTGGAACGCCCCTCCTGGTCATCCAACTTACTTTTCAGCAGTTTATTGTCCGCCTGCAGCCTCTCCATTGCCACTTGTAAGTCGGAGACGTCTTCTATTAAAGATTTAGTCATAACCTCCACCTGCTTCACTCTTTCGCTCATTTTCTGGAGGTCGGCTCTGATAAGGGTAACCTCCGCCGCGGTCGAGCCCACCGTGGCCTGTACCTGCTCCAGCGCTCGTAGCACGTCGTCCAGCGTGGCCTTTTTAGTGCCATCGTTGTCAGCGCCCTTCCCCAGTGATTTGCGCTGTTCAGGCTGGGTGGATGACTGGTTATCATAGGCATATTTCCCAAGCTTCGCCTGAGCAGCGGTCTGCCGCTGTCCCTTCCCCGCCATTACTGTCCAGTGAGACAAAGTCTATAATGGAGCGGGCCGAGGGTCCGTAGCTGTCCACGGGGGGGAAGGGAATGCAGGGGGGGCCAGAACGGGTGGGGGCCAAAGGTCTCTGGCGCTGTTCGAGTGCCGCCGGCCGCCGCGGAGCAGTGGCGGCCTCGGCTGGGTCAAGCAAAATGGCGACTGGTGCTGCACAGATCCTCCGGCTTGTGTCGAGCGCAGCCAAAGGGCACAGCTGTCTAGCGTCACCGGGTACACAGCGTGAGGGATAGAGCGGCGGCGGGGAGGATCGCCAGCCAGGAGTGTAGGGCGATGGCGTCGTCGGCTACTTCCGGATGGTTGCGCCGGGGAGGATGAACTTCCGCCCGGCCTCAGGATTCACTCGACACCGATGCTAGCCTCGTGTCACCAGGCCCGTCTTCCACGAGGGACGTAGATGAGGTTTCGCCCCGATACCGGGGTCCAAGCGCTCCCAAATTTTCTGTGCCGGCGCCGTTTGGTCACCGCACCCAGGACACCCTCTTCGGACTGAGCAGTGAGCGGATAGGCATGCGGATTGATGCGGGAAGCCGCCTTGCTACGGGAGCCTCTCTAGGTTGCTGCCGCCATCATCGGCTGCTAGCCACGCCCCTCCCCTGATTCCCTTTTTGTTGACCAATTTTACAATGGTCGTTTTGGGAGGCGCAAAAACGATTTCATTTTCTTCACTCACGACACCCCCTCTTGGTCCACCAGCTTATATAATTCCCCTAATGTCACCTCCTCCTCCTCTATCCCTCATGGGAAACAACTAAAGATTTCCCCCTCTTCGTATTTCAACGGCTCCCTCACCATCTCAATCTATAACAACGGTACCGTCATGATCCAAGGCAAAGACACCTGTCTCTCTCTCTTTGACCACCTCTTCCCCTTCCTACACCCCTCCTCTGGGACCGGGTTTTCCCCTGACTCTCCATCTAGCTCCACCCATTACTCCCTTTCTCCTCCCCTGAATTCCCTTCACTCCAATAGGCTGCACCCTCTGGAGGCACAGGTCGGCCCTCTTCCCTCCCCCACCCTTGTGCCCTCCTCTCCCTTTCCTTCCACTTCACAGTATGCCCCCCCTTCATCACGTCAGCCTTACCACTAGCTAATACCCTGTGAAAAATGAAAAATTAATCAGCCCTTTGGTGAAGGGCTACATTAAAGTGAACCATAGTTTTACATTAATTTCTGTGTTTCACCTGCTTACAAATAATATGAGCCCCCTAATCATAATGAAAGGCAGCTCCATGATGCACAGATGGTTGCTCCATGGTGCACAGATTGTTAAACTAAATTGTCTGAAATTCAGAAAAAAACAAATGGATTGCAAATGAATGAGTACGTGTCCCTTTTGATGTAACTCAAACATGTGTAATGGTCAGATGGTGCCGTGGACTCGCTGGGGACTGTTGGTCTCTGCAGGGGTTAAAGAACTGCGGTCTCAGGACTCTTCAGGGGCCTTACAGTCTCGGTGTATGCTGCGCAGCTGCTGATTGGACCTGGTTTCCTGCAAGGCCCAGACGGGAAGGCTCCCGTTGATAAGCCTTTGAAATCAGACACCAGCAGCTCCCTTCGAAGCCATCAGGTCATTTTGCCACAACAAGAAGGACGCATACAACGGCGTTACTGGTCAGATGATCAGGTAGGCAGCGCTTAATGCACTGAACTCCATTTTATAAATCGAATGTTGTTTTTCTGTTACCTCAAAGGGTACACACTGGGATTCATTAGGGGTCCGTAGGGGAGGTCTGAGGGCGCCTTTAAGATAGGTGCCTAAAGAAGGCTGTCCAGTCTGTGAAAGATCGTGAGGATCCCAAGGACAGAAGAGGAGCCGAGCCGTGGGTGGTTGCCTCAGGAGGGACCGAGGGAGGTTGCCTCCAAACAGAGCATGCCTATGCATTCAGCTCTGAAAGACGTCTAAAAATATATGCATACGGTTAAAATAGGTTGTACAACTGTGTTTTTCTAGAAAAATAAAATGCTCAGTAAACTATTTCATAGTCCCGCCAAAGGGCGTAGGGCAGCCTTAGATGTCACTCAACCATAACCTCCTCGTGGCACACCAGCATGGTACATGGCACGTATAAAAGGGTTCTCTACAGCTGTTCATCTAGATCAATGGACTCATTATACCAGGAAAAATCCTGATTTGCAATGGCCAGAATATGGCACGTTTGATAGAGCTAAAATGCTTTATTTAGAAGATTGTTTAAGGGAACGTGAAAAGAAAGGGAAGAAAGTACGTTTATTACAATGGGATGCATTTCATGCATGGCGGTCATATGCCGCTAATAGATGGTCAGGGGAACCTAGGACAACTAAAGGAAAAGCTATGGCACAAAAAAGATATGTAACAAGTTGTAGGGAAATAGACAAATGCTTCACAGTTCACAAACCAATACCAGACGTTTACCCCACTCTACCTAATGCTCCCTTAGAACAGGAAGATACAGAAGATCCTGTAATAGAGGCATTATTAACACCTCCACCACCATACGGTCCACAAACAATGCAAGCTCAGTCAGCAGTAGACACACAACAAGTTACACCACGAAGTAGTAAGACAATATCTTTACCACAACAAGGTACGCCTACTTCTCACACAGGAAGAAAAGGGTTACGGATAAAAATATCAGAAAAAGAACACAAAGTGGTACACAAATGGGTAACAGATGTTATGAAAAACGGTACTTCTCTATGGCAAAATGCAAAAAGCCGCTTTCCAACTGATTTCACGCCTGCACTTCAACGCAGAGCTTTGGAACTGTTAGACAAAATAAGTTTCTTCTGGTTTAAAGAGTGGGAGAAATATTTGCCTGCTCAAGACGGGTACCCCCAACCTGACAATGTGTCCCATGCTCATGTCAACACAATATTAGCAGTAATAGACGATGTAGGGACACCAAGCACAGAAATATTGGATGCTGTCCAGATATTAGCTGAATGGCTAGACACGCTACTATTACTAGAACGCAAATGTGCAAAAATTAAAAAAAAGTAAAGAGGAGGAAACTAATACACTAACAAATTCTTGTGTTCTTTCTCCTGCTCACACCATGCCTTTGAGAGAAGTACCAGGAAGTCAGCCAGGACACACTACTATTAAAGTGCACACACCATGGTCTAATGTTGAGTTACACAGATTTCCGCTTCAGTTTCCAGATATTAGACAAGACAGAGAAGAATGGTATAGACAGACAGAAATAATACTAAGAGTTGGCACTCTCACCCTGGATTACATAGAACAAATGTTTCCTATTATATTGCCACCAGACATTTGGGGAAAAATAAGGAGAGAGGATGATGAATATTTAAAGATAAAATGGGAAGATATAACTTCAGAAAAAAGGAAACAAGGAGAGGATATATCGGATGATATTAAAGACTTACCAGCAAAAATAATGGCTAAAGTAAAAACACTGGTACCAAGAAAACAAATTGACTGGTCAAATTTAAATGGATGTATACAAGATACTGAAGAAACCGTCTCTGCGTTTTTTGCTAGAATACAAAAAGTGTTCACAGCTTCAAGTGGTTTAGACAGTGAAAAAGAGGCAACACAAAGCGCACTTGTCTCCTATTTTGTAAATAATTTAAAACCTACAATAAAGAAAGGGATTCTAGAGTACAATCCAACTTGGTCATGCAAACCTCTGACAGAGATTTTGCAATTAGCACAGTATTACGAGATGCTAGGGAAAAATGACTTGGAAAGTAAAAATAACAAAATAAAAGAGTTAAAAACAAAAGTTTTAATTCAGCAGGCAAACCAGTATAGCGGCTGAGGACAAAGAGGCAGGGGGAGAGGAAGGGGCCGTGGGGGTCCACAAAGGTCATTTTCGGCCCCCCCAACACAGCATACCACCACTAATGAACAAACACACACACAGGGATGCTTTAATTGTGGGGAACATGATCATTGGATAGCTCAATGCCCACACCCCGTCAAAACAGTCACAAAGAGGGGGTGGGATGGGGAGATCAAGAGGCCAGGGAAGGAGCATGGGAAGAGCTGGATATCAACAACAAGGATGTGACTCACAACCGGGCCCAACAGAGTATCCCCCCAACACATATTTCTTTGATAATGAACAAATACCAAAAATGCAGGTGCATCACCCTTATGATGGGATCTATCAAGAAGGGCCCCAAGGAGAATGGGACTACTATGTTCGATAGGGAGGCCCGAGAGAGTTAATACAGAGGATGGTAACCCCTGTAGATCCCACTGGACCATAAGTAAGGGGAAAGATTGAAGGTACACCTGTGGAATTATTAATAGATACAGGGGCCACCAATACCTCCTTGACAAAGAAAACGTTTCCAGATGTTCCTCTCTCGGGACAAATAAATAAGTCAGTGGGATTCACCAACATACCTCTAACAAGTCCAATTTCGGCACCCTTGAAATACAGTATAGGCCCAATACAGGACACCCATTCATTTCTAATATCAGACAAATGTGCATTTAATTTGTTGGGATTGTACTTGCTAAAAAAAATGAATGCAACAATTAGGTGTAGGGCAGTTGGAGTTTTCTTGGAAGTAGATGGGCAGATGACAGAGGAAATGGGCAACTGTTTACTGTCCATAGGAATAAAAAATATACCAGCACAAATAATGGACCAGATAGATTCAAGAATTTGGGCAAAACATAAAAATGACACAGGGAGAATGAACATCACTCCTGTAACGATTACAGTCAAACAGAATGTGAAATTACCAAGGATACCACAGTACAAATTAGCTCCAGAAGGTCTAAAGGGGTTGCAGGATATAATAGCTGACTTACTAAAAGAAGGGATTGTGAAAGAAATAACAGGCAGTCCTTGCAACAGCCCAATTCTACCGGTCCTGAAAAAGGGGGATGGTAATACTGATGAAAAGAATTACAGATTCATAGTTGATCTCAGAAATAAATAAAATAGTGGTGCCACAGTTCCCGGTTGTCCCAAATGTAGTATCAATATTGTCAACATTGTCACCCGAAATGGCATATTTTTCAGTAGTAGATTTAAAAAACGCCTTCTTCTCAATTCCAGTAGATGAGGGTAGCATCTACCTCTTTTCATTCTCTGTAAACGGAAAAAGTTACTGTTTCCAACGTGCTCCACAGGGGTTCACAGAGAGCCCAAGCATTTACAATCAGGCCTTGAAAAGAGAACTAGACACATTCAATTTATCACCCAATTCTGTGCTAATACAGTACATAGATGACCTGCTGATTGGTAGCATCTCTGAGACACAATGTACAACTGACACCATTAATTTGTTAAATTTCCTAGCTGAACATGGTGACAAGGTTTCACCAGAGAAAATACAATGTGTTCAACAGGAAGTGTCCTATTTAGGACACATCCTGTCGAAAGGGCAGAGAAGATTGGATGATAAGCGCATTAAATTGATTCTACAGACACCAGTGCCACGCACCCAAAAACAGGTGCGAGCCTTTTTAGGTATGGCCAGTTATTGTCGACATTGGATTGCTAACTTTTCCTTGATTTCAAAACCTTTATTGGCCCGACCCACAAGGACACGCCCGAACCCCTTCAGTGGTTGCCAGAACATGAACAAAGCTTCCTTGCCATTCGGCAAGCTCTCTGCTCTGCTCCTGCTTTAGGCCTACCAGACTATTCTAAGTCTTTCCAACTCTATGTTTATGAGTCTGACGGGTGTGCTCTTGGGGTTCTCTGCCAGCAGTTCGGTGACCACAAAAGACCATGCACATATTTCTCTTCCACCTTTGATACTGTAGCCAAGGCTTTACCTTCCTGTATACGTTCGGTTGCAGCAACTGCCTTTTCATTACAACGTGCAGAACGCATACTAATGGGACTTGAAGTTAATGTCTATGTTCCACATGCCGTGGAGCTGATCCTGAATAAGACACGTACTCAGCACCTCACAAATGCCAGGCTCACGCAGTATGAGATCTGTTTATTTGCAGCACATGTAACACTTCACAAGTGTAATGTTCTTAACCCTGCCACTCTGTTACCTGTTCCCACTGATTATCTAGTGGACTCAGACCATGATTTTATTTTGTTAACTGAGGAGCAAACAAAGGGTAGAATAGATATGACTGATACACCCTATGCAGATGCTGAAGGAGAATTGTGGGTGGATGGTTCCTGCCTTAGAACAGATGAAGGCAATACATCAGCAGCCTATGCAGTTGTAACAAATAAAAATGTGGTTGAGTCCTGTAAGATACCTGAGTTGTCTGCACAAGCAGCAGAACTTGTGGCACTCACACAAGCTTGCGAGTTATCTGTAGGAAGGTGTGTTAACATATTCACAGACAGTCAATACGCCTTTAATGTGGCACATTCCTTTGGAAGACTCTGGAAGGAAAGAGGTTTTATTACCTGACAAGGCACCAAGATACAGCACGGAGTGCTTATCACCAAATTACTTAACTCCTTGGCACTTCCAAAGAAATTGGCCATAGTAAATGCAGTGCTCACAAAAACGTTACAGACAAAGTAGGCCAGGGAAATGCATTTGCTGATGCAACAGCAAAACAGACAGCACAAAGTCATTCAGCATTAGTACTAACAGCCCAAGAATTACCTCTAGAAGTGAAGTCACTAGACCTAACAACTGAAGGTGTAAGACTAATGCAGGAAGGAGCAACAGCGGAGGAACAGATGAGTTGGTCAAAGAATGGGTCATTTGTTCAAGGATGCTGGATGAATGAGACCAAGGAGAAGTACATGTTGCCAGACAGAATGGCCTACTCCATGTGTTTGGCCATGCATGGCCCGGCCCACATATGCAGGGATGGTATAGTGAATTGTATGGACAAATTCTGGGTGAACAAGAACATAAGAAAAACAGCACAGGAGATATGTCAAACATGTATGGTATGTGCACAGTACAATGTGGGTAAGACTGCTCTAGTACTGTAACGACCGGATTTTCGGACCAGATAGAATCAGCTCACCAAGACACCACCAACCCGGCCGAAACGTAACCACCTCCCTCCTCAGGACCTACTTACCATGGTACCTGGGTACCTACCTGGGGATGGGGAATTAGCAATATACAAGCTTAGATCATCCAAAACACCACCAAATCCATAGGGATTACTAGAAACAATCACTAATTGCTACGGAATTCCATATTCTACACCACACTCATACCTTATAGTCTTGCGGCAACTCAGGCCCAGACTATGCTACCCTCCTCCTCATAGTGAAGGGGGCAGTTCTGATTACTTACCATTACACACTGACCACAATCAGTGTTCACACACACAAGCCACAATCCTGTGGGTATACACACCGTCTCCTCCCGGTGCTCTCTCTCTCTCTCACACAAGCCACAATCTTGTGGGTATACACACCGTCTCCTTCCGGTGCTCTCTCTCTCTCACAAGCCACAATCCTGTAGGTATACACACTGTATCCTCCCAGTGCTCACGCTACCGTCACCATCAGGTGACGATACACACCGTATCCCCCCGGTGCTCTCAATAATGCCGCTACACAACGGCGATTAATGTCCTATTGATACCGTCAACTCTCTCTCTCTGTTGGGAGGTTTCACTATATACTACTGGGAATGTAATATTATGGGTTATGTGATAGATAGACAGTTCAATACTCTCACACAAGAATGGCCAAATCATGGTATGCAAAGGTTATTCTCTGATTTAGGCGCTCCCTTGCTCAGTTACCAGTTACCCGGACGGGAAACGCATCCGTCCACATAACAGCATCTGACTAAAAGAAAGGCTAGTCTTACTACAAAAAATAACAGTTGCACAGTGGTTCACTAAGAACTGGGGTCCCTTTATTACACAATAGCAAATTATAACAACAATATGATCATACAGCCTGAAAAGCAAAGGAAAGAATTAAAATATGTCTGTGCACGCTAATAAGAAAGGGTCGACGTCACCTTATGAGTACGAAGTCTGGACTCAGTTGTCATCTGGGTTCCCTTCTCGTCTGTGCCTTGGCTCATCTTAGGATCACCCCTGCAGTCACGGATATACGTCTGCACCGCTATGCTCTGTCTCCTCTGCTCCCCTCCAAGTCACTGGAACCTCCCTCTTGTTCTCTGTTTCGTCTGTCTCACTCTCGCTGTTCTGCACTACTCCTCTCTCCTCTCGATCACGGACTATCTTCACCTTCCGACTTCGATCTTATAAATCAGTTTCGGCCGCTCTAGTATTCGTTCGCTCTGCTAACTTCTTCACTCTGCATGCTCTGATCTCAGTATCAAAGCTCACCAGCTGCTCCAACTAAAGTAACTTCAATCTTTCTGAGAGATTATCAGCCTTCGGTCTTTTCGGACTTCAAAATGGCGACTGTCTGCTTCAAGTTGTTTAACTGCAATAATGCTAACGACTAGCTGCCGTCTACTAACTGACTGAATGAACCCTCCTCCTCTCTGTACTTTCGCTAATATAGAACCTTGTTCATGCATGGAAATTTCCAGCCAGTAACCTGCTGCCCACCAAATTCTTGTACCACCCCGTGCCTAGGACACGCTCTCAGTCGGCCGACCTGATGTTGCGTCGACGACACGAAGAAAAATACAGTCTTTCGATAAGGGCCAGCCTGAGACGGTTCTCTCCAGGCGAACAACGCCTTATAACTAAAACATCACATTTGACCTAAAAGCATCTCAAGCAGCCGAGGCAGAAAGAAAGATGGAGTCTCTCCCGTTCGAGGCCTACAAGGCCCGAAGTAAGCATAAAGATGAATAACTCTATCAGGAATATACTAGTAACCTTACAAAAGGACGGAAAAATACCAATACTAAGGAATCTATCCCCTAACATAAGCTTATTGGCCCTAGAATAGAGAAAAGAATAGGGAATTATGTCAAGCATCTTGTAAATAGGCCAAATCTAAGGCTCTAATCTCTCTATTAGAATGATAGTAGGCTAAAGTCACCTTCACTCAAGAAGAGAACAAAAACCCGGTCAGAACAAGTACCTAAAGGCCACTTTGAAAAACCAACAATGCCGTTTGAAGCCCTGCAAATTGACTATGTGGAGATGCCACCTACAAATAAGTATAGGTATATCCTGGTGGCAGTGTGTATGTACTCAAAATGGATAGAGGCATATCCAGTAAAACATAATGATGCCATCTCAACAGCCAAGTGCCTGATAAAAGAGTTGATCCCACGTTTTGGGGTCCCAAAAATAATATTTTCAGACAATGGCAGTCACTTCTGTAATAAAATAATAAAATTGACATGCAAAGCTCTGGGAATACAGCAGAAACTACACTGTGCCTATCATCCAGAGGCGGCTGGTGCAGTAGAAAGGAAAAATGGCGTAATAAAGAACAAAATAGCGAAAGTATGTGCTGACACAAAATTGACCTGGATGGATGCCTTACCAATTGCACTAATGAGCATGAGGAGCACACCGGATGCCAAGACAAAATTCAGTGCACATGAAATAGTCACTGGGTTGCCAATGGTAGCTTGGGGAGTTCCAGACAAAAATGCTCTGCCTATGATGACGAATGAATTGTTGAATGATTACTGCATGTCACTTATACATACTCTTGCTTCTATCAACCAGCAGGTGAAGGGGACCCTTCCAGAGCCACTGCAGGTTGAGGGGAACAAGTTTAAGCCCGGTGACTGGGTGCTCATCAAATCATTCCAGAGGTCTAACTGTCTCAAAGCTCGCTGGAAGGATCCACAGCAAGTCCTGCTCGCCACAAAGACACAGTGAAGTGCACCAACAACAAATCCTGGATCCACGCCAGCCACATCAAGAGGGCACCTCCTGAGACTGCATCCAGCCAAGACCCAGGTCAGCAGCACATGCCTACACCAGAGCTGATCAAAGAGGAAAAAAGGTACAATTTGAGGTCTACAAAGAAGGAGGAGATGAAATGTCAGTAATTCAGGTAACTGATCTTCTACAAGAAATAGATGAAGTACTACTACTAGATATTATCCCAACAGATATTTTGACAACAATTTTTGACTTTGAGAATAGCAGTGAAGAAGACAGCGAAGACGCACTAATTTACCTTCAGAAAGTATTTGATCAGCTAGAATACCAACTAATGCGAGATTTAAATAGTATAGCATTACAAGAAGCTTTGAGTAGAGTACTTTCAGACTGAGAAAAATTCAACTAGGGTATATTGCACACTACCACCAGGTGTAATAGCCTGTTTGCATAATAAGAAGAGTCTACAACAATTCATCAGGGAATGATTAGTCTAGAAAGAAAGATGAGTAGCAAAGACTGTGCCATTGCAGCATTGAGTAGATGAACTGATCCAGGAGGTATTTGCGAGTCCTCCTGCCACTGCAAAGTGCCCATTCCACTGCAGCAATTAGTAGATGAACTGATCCAGAAGGTATATGCGAGTCCTTCTGTCCCTGCGAGCACCCGTGCTGCTGCAGCAACCAGCAAAGAACTTTTTCCAGGTCATCAAGACAGCCTGCTTTAGAAAGTTACTTTTGGGGTGAGGTACAGTGGACACTCCGGTAAAATTAAGTGTGGCTGCACTAACAATTGATATACATGATCAAAGGGTCGTGCATTACAAGAATTACATGCATATCTTTGGGAGGCTGTTCGCAGTATATTGTGTACTGCAGCCTCACCTTATATGTGTTCATGCTTTTTGTGTGTTTAGCTTATATTATAGTAAAGATACACAGTGATAATTCACAACATAGTGTCATCAATAGCACTACATCTAATTAAAGAAAGTATAGGAATAGATAGGTATGGATAGGGAATATACAGCTCTAAAAATGGAGAAAAAATGGTACAAGTCTAAAATGTGCATACCTGGGGTGAAATTCTGTCTGTTATTGCTAGCATTAATAACTGTATACTATTGGACGTGACCTATCCCATGGAACAGTTGGTCCTAACACCAACACCCCCTGCTACCATACCTGCATACACTTTGTCACCTGAAGAAATAGCCCACAGAGAAGATATGCACCACAATTCCTTTTTGACATTGTTGCATCATACCAATAAGATATTAACAAGGGGATATTGCTGGATATGTTTGCAATTCCCAGCTTCTGTAGACCAAAGTTTGCCCCTTGTTCAAGTTCCATTGCCTTTTGCAGCATCCTGTTACGCCATTTACATAACAATAGTAAAAATAGAGATAATAGCTGTTTTGCAGAATTTAAAGAAAAGTACTTCTGGTGCAGGGACAACTATGGCTCTACCTGCAGGAACATTATATAACACATATATGGCAGATATTCTGACACTGGGGAACTGCACGGAAGTAATAGAACAGAATGCAACATTCCCCCTGTCTGACATCTTTACTCCGCTCTTTCCAACTCAGAATACAAGCACTGGGATAGCAGGCCCATCAAAAGAGGCAAATAAGAATCTACAATTTTTGAAGTTAAAATTAAGAAAACACAATGCAATAGAGAGTATTTGTATTCAAAGTAATGGATCATATCAGGTGGGCAATAGTACAAATTGTAACATGACATTTGAAATGACGGCCGGAAATAATAGCATTCCACTTTACGTAGGTGACTCAATTTATTTCATTTGTGGAGAAAGGGCTTATACATGGCTTCCAACAGATTGGAATGGTTGTTGTCATCTAGGTTTTGTACTACCTGCTATAGCAATAAAAGACACAAAAGAAGTACGAAGGGACATGCAAAGACATGCACCACGGCGAGGCAGGAGAAGTGTGGATCAAAGGGATACAGCATCACAAATAGCAGGTGATATATTTAAAGGGGTGATACCATGGATTGTTCCATCTATCAACTCCTGGGATATACGTAGATTATCCATTCTACTAGAAGCAACAATAAATGAAACAACAAGTATACTTGAAAATATTACAGTAGAGCTTCAAGCTGTGAGATTAGTTTCGTTACAAAATAGAATGATTCTTGACACAATGCTAGCAGAGAGGGGAAGCGTCTGTGCAATTATAGGGGCCTCCTGTTGCACCTATGTCCCTGACTCCTCTGTTACTGTCAGGGAAGCAATAAAAAGACTGCATCATATAGGTGTAGAAGCACATAAGGATTCGGGCACATGGGATATAGGAGGTTCACTTTGGAGTTGGTTGAGCGCATGGGGTTGGAAGATAGGAATGGCATTCATAACAATTTTCCTACTAATAATAGGCTGTTGTCTATTAATTAATTGCCTGCCAATGTGCTGTCAACTATTGGGACAGCTGACAAAATGCCCAGTGAGGAGATCAAAGGAAAAGGATAGAATAATGATGCAAACAGTCACTACTGAATTAATGCACATAGACATTTCTGACAATGATAAGGATAGACAATATAATTATTGAATATTGATATGCTTCAAGATGAAATTATTTTAAACTAAGGTTCAAAGGGTCGTTTGTGAAAAATGAAAAATTAATCAGCCCTTTGGTGAAGGGCTACATTAAAGTGAACCGTAGTTTTACATAAATTTCTGTGTTTCACCTGCTTACAAATAATATGAGCCCACTAATCATAATGAAAGGCAGCTCCATGATGCACAGATGGTTGCTCCATGGTGCACAGATGGTTAAACTAAATTGTCTGAAATTCAGTTAAAACCAAATGGATTGCAAATGAATGAGTACGTGTCCCTTCTGATGTAACTCAAACATGTGCAATGGTTCACTGGCCTTCACCTGTTTACAGAAGCCGGTTCAGAGAGTTAATTCCTAGAATTGGCTCTCTGAACTGGGACTTGTCAATCTGCTCTGCCCCCGCTTGGGTAAAAGTGTTTGCTTGGACAAATATCGTGTGTGGAAATTGTGCGTAGAAAGCAGAAACCACGAGCAGCTGCTGACCACCTCAATCAGTGCATGTTTGACAAAAACAAGATAACAGACTTAGGCTCTAGGTCAGAAGGCAGTAGCGTAAGAGATTGGCTAAATATTAACATGGTCATGTGCATCATGTATAAGGCAAATGTACACGTGGACTATTTGTGAAATGCTCACACCATGATGTTGGTGTTAATCATTAATGTATCCAGGCTCTGTAAAATGTATATAAGGACTGATTTACTTTCTGTAAAACTAGATCTCTTTGCAGTCCTACTGGCAAATTGTCTCAACTGCAGTTCATTGGCAATAAAGAGCCACACTTAAAGCCTTTGTGTGTGTCCATCTTATTTACCCTAAAAAGCTGTGCTTTAACAACGCTCCTCGTACAATCTGCACCGTCCAGGTACTCCAATCTCATCTCCTCCCCCTATTCCTTCCTGCTACTCCCTTTCTTAGTCCACCACTCCTCATACTCCCTCCCCAGCTAACTTTCCTTATGCTCCCTTCAATCCTCCCTCTCCCCCTCTTCTCCACCCCCTCCTCCCCTCACTTCTTACCCCTATTTCTTCACAATCCCATTGCATCTCTCTCCTTCCCCCCACTCCGCCAGCAATGCTGTGCTGCCCCCTTTTCCCCCCTTGGTAACCCTTTCCATTTCCATCCATCGGGCCCAGCAGAACCATTTCCTTTCTTCAACTTCCCCTTCTCCCAACCCCCCTCACTCTGCCTGATGCCCGTTCCCTCACAGCCACCTCTCCTAGCCAACAGGACCTCTCCAACCACCTCCCCTCTTTTCCTCCCAAACCTCCTACACTCTTATGATACCTCACAGTCCTCCCCTTTCCCTCTCCTTCTACCCCACCGCCTTGATCCACACCCATCCCCCCTAAATATGTCCTTAATTCCTTTCCTTCATGCAATGCCAACAAAGACAACTCTCCCTTCACTTCTGATACACCAACCCCCGCTCTCAACCTCCACCTTTTCTATGAACCCTATACCTCAACTCTCCTCCTGTCCCCCCACCTCTCCCTGCCTTCCACCATCAATCTCACCCCCTCCTTTTGCCATCGAGACACCCAACCTTCCGTGCTCTGCCCTACTCTCTCTTGTAAATAAGCTAGGCTCTCTTATCACCTCCATCTCCCAGCTTGTAGCTTCCATTTCACTTTTAAGCTCCAAGATTTCCACTTTCCCATTCACCTCAACTCCTTTGGAAAATTCTCACCTTCCCACGAGATGCACCTCGCCCCCTCACCCCATCATAGCCAAGCATAACCTGTCGTCTGCAAACATTGTTCACTCACACAAGCCCTTGAACACCACCCTTCTTCAACCTGCATCTCCGAGTAACCCAACTATCTACACTATTCCGACCTTCTCTTCTGTCAGAACCATGCATCCACCTAAACCCTCCGCGTACCCCCGTATAGGTTCAATATCCCTATCACCCTTCTTAGCCCAAGTGCCCCGTCACCAAAACAGTCTTGACAGAGCTGCGCTGTCTGCTCCACAACTGCAGATCTGCAATAAAACACAAACTTGAAATCTCTGATACCATCACCCTTCACAATATTGACATGTTCTTCCTAACAGAGACCTGGTTCAACTATACCTCTCACTCTATGTTTGATCTCCTATTACCCACAGGCTATTCTATTTTTAGGAATGACAGACCAATCAAAGTTTGGGGAGGTGTTGCAGTCATCTTTAGAAACTCCCTTGAACTTAAGGCTTCTCCCATCAGCGCCTTCCGCACTTTTGAATGTCTATCTCTTGAGCTTCCAACTACACCACCGCTCACCCCTCAGATTCCATGTCATTTACTGCCCACCTGGCAGCGGCCCTTCGTTTATGGAGGAACTCACTGACTTCATCAGCGACCAATACTCGCAAAGTGACAATCAGACCTTCATGGGTGACTTCAATCTCCACTGGGGCTCTCTGCAAGACTCTTCCGTGAACTTGCTGGCCACCTTACTCTCTACAAACGATCTTATCCAACACTGCACAGAATCAACACACTCTAAAGGCTTAATCCTGGACCTTGTTATTTCTAAAGCAGGCATGCTTTCTATCATTACCCCTATCCACGTAGACTGGTCTGACCACCTCCTCATCCCATTCTCTCTTCACCTATCACACTCTATAACTCTTGGCCAACCTAAGAGGGCTACCTCCTGGTTCCGTGACACTAAAAATATTGACACCGTTTCCCTCTGTGAATCAGCTTTGCTGTCACTTCCAAGGCTAGACCCGAACCTAGATATTGACGATCTCACCTCCCAATGCCTCTCAGTCCTTGCAGTCGAAATCAATAACGTCGCTCCTCTCCAAAGCAAAAAGAAAAGGCCCATTCCCTCTATGAAGAAAGGAAGCACCTAAGACTCCTGGAGAAACAATGGAGGCAAGCGCCCTCCACCGATAATTTGGCCACGCTTCGTTCAGCAAGATCCAAGTACCACAAGCACATCTTCCTTGGGAAAGTATCACACTTCAGAACCCTCCTTGACTCAGCCAAAAATAGACCCCAAAAACTATTTGATCTCATCAAGAATACTAACTGCTCTCCCCCAATCTCCAAGTTGGAGGATTATACAAAGAGAACTGTGGATTTCGCTGTATTCTTTGACGAAAAAGTGAAATCACTTGTGGATCAGGTCGCTCATTCTACCCCTCCAGAGGAGCGTAAATCACTAGCCATTTGGCAGAACTTCGACCCCATCTCTGAAGATGTCCTCCTCAAGTGCATCCCTGAAACAAAGCCCTCCAACCATTCTCTTGACCCCATCCCTAGTGCCATTGCCATTGAATTCTATACCCATTCTCTTCCCTATTGGACCACTCTGGTCAACTTCTCTCTCTGTCAAGGCTCCCTTCCTGTTCCCTTCAAAACTGGTCAGGTCACCCTTCTGCTTAAAAAACCCACTGCTGATGCGAATGACCTCAACAACTTCCGCCCCATCACTAACCTACCCTTTCTTGTGAAGATCACAAAAAGATGTGTTGCGAAACAACTCTCTCGTCATATCAAGGACAATAATCTTCTTGACAATTTTCAGTCCGGCTTCATCCAAAACTGCAGCACTGAAACAACCCTGCTGCAAGTGATTGATGACGCGCTGCAGATACTCGATTCGGGGGGGTCTTGTCTTCTAATTCTCCTTGACCTTTCTGCAGCCTTTGACACTGTCAATCACAACACCCTCCTCAACACTCTTCAACAGAGAATGGGCATGGAGGGCACTGTGCTTAAATGGTTTGCTTCCTTCCTCTCTGATAGATCCCAAATGATCAAAATAGCGGACAGTCTTTTATCTCCTTTGGCGGTGGGTCAAGGTGTTCCTCAAGGCTCTATACTTGCACCCACATTGTTCAATCTCTATTTGGAACCACTGGAAAATCTCCTAAGTAAATCCGGGGTACACTATCATCTCTACGCAGACGACACTCAAATCTACCTCAAGGTTGCCTCCACTCATGATCTCTCCGTCCTAAGCTCTACTCTGGACTCCATTCAAAACTGGATGTCAACACATCAACTGATTCTGAATCCCTCCAATACTGAATTCCTCCTCCTCTCCTCCTCACTTTCTCCACCCCCGGTTCAATCATGGATGGACCAGATGAATCTACTAAACAATAAACCCATCATTGTCGACAGCGCAAAATCCCTTGGTGTCATACTTGACACAAAACTCAATCTAATCTCCCACATTAATTCAATTGCAAAGTCTGCTTGATACCAACTGCGCCTTCTTTGAGGGATTTTTTCGCTTCTTCCCGGAGCATGACCTTAAAACCCTGCTCCAATCGCTGGTCCTCTCCAGACTGGACTACTGCAATTCTTTTCTTACTGGCCTCCCCAAATCCCACCAGTCCCCCCTTAAGTCTGTTCTCCATTCAGCAACTCGTTTCTTTTATGGGGCCAAAAGAAGCGACCACATCCCACCCATGTTATTCACCCTCCGCTGGCTTCCCATCGAGGCAAGATCTATCTACAAGACTGCCTGCATTACCCACAAAGCCTTGCACTCCTCCTCTCTCGCTACCTGGCAAATAAACTGAAACTCTCTGGAGGCTCTAGACCATCACAAAATGCGGGAAATCTACTGCTTGAACCTCCCACTTTCAAGAAGGAAAGATCGATGGCCCAATCCTTTTCTGGCAACGCAGTGAGAATCTGGAACTCACTTCGGCCTCAGCTCAGGACCACCATCTCCTCCCAGGCCTTCAAAACTGACCTCAAAGTTCTCCTCCTTCAAAGACACTTCCAAAGATAATTTATGCCCTCTCTATTAGCTGAAAAAAGACCTTTTAGTATAGAAAATTTCTATTCTCCATGACTATGGAAGTGCCTTTCCAGTGTGTTCTTGTGGTTTTAGAATCTGCCATTTATTGCAGTATTACCCTTTTACCTGTGTTTGGTACTCTTTTGTAACATGCACACGTCACTTTTCTCTTGTAACACACTGTTTGCTACCTCTTACATTTTATTTGCTACGATACTTGCACAAGTGCCACCATTGCCTACGTAACGTTTGTTCTTGTGTTTGAGTGTCCTCCATTTGTTGCAGTATTATACCTCTACTTGTACTTTGTACGCTTTTGTAACCTGCACACGTCACTTCTTCCTCCTGTAATGCACAGTTTGCTACCTCTTGTATTTTGTTTGCTCACGATTGTCACTTTTGCCTCATATAATGTAACGTTTGCTCTTGTAATTTGTTCACTTGTAATATTCTCATGTATCAGTTCTTTGCCTATTGTGAAGCGCTTTGACGCCTTCGGGTAAAGTCCGCGCTATATAAAATTGCATAAATAAATAAATAGGAGTTCATCTAGGGGGGCAGCAACAACCCCAAGCATACCACGAACTATGATAACAGTGCTACAACATGTAATATATAGCTGCATTCGTAAAAGAATGATATAATGAGCATGTCATTGGTGAAGGAGAGGGAAGGGGGAAAGCATCCCAGCATCCAGCATCTTGAGTGCTCCTGAGCCTACGCCAAGGCTAGTATGTCTCTGAGGATATGCTCTCAGCCCATGCAAGCCCTACTTTCCAGGAGAGTCTGCCCTGCCCGATTTGTGGTGCATCCAGTAGTCCGCTGCCTCTGCAGGCATGTCAAATATGATAGCTTTACCGTTGAGTTGAACTTGTAGGCGCGCCGGGTACAGCATGGCATAGCGGACGTTCTCGTTCCTCAAGGTTCGCTTTATATCTTGAAACCTGCGCCGGGCCTTCTGCACCATGGGTGTAATGTCTAGTCATTACCTGATATTGCAGATTTTCCATCTCCCGGGCCTTTCTCAGTGCAACATCTCTGTCATGGCAATACAGCAATCGCGTAATGATGAGCCGGGGGAGAGGCGGCGGGGGGGTTTGGTGCACACCAGGAGCAGATCTGGGGGCCAGGGACTGGTGAGCCTGCTCCATCGCAAATGTAGTTGAAAAGCTGTCTCAGCCTGAAGTGCCACAAGAATTTGGAATTTTCTTCCTCCTACCCTCCACCTAACCACATGCCATGTTACCTTCAAAAAGTATCTCATGTTCTCTTTGAAAGAAACTTGGGTTAAATTCATCCTGCCTACACTCGCTCTCCAATGTATGCTTTAAATTGTCCAGAGTCACATCTCAAAGCTACCTATGCACAGTATGTTGAGGCACTTTACTTATGTACAGCTTATCTCCCACTAGTTTCTGATTTCCGTGTTTTTATTCCTTCTAAGTTCCATCTCCAATGTATTCTTGATGTGATTGTTTGGTAGCGATTCTTTTGTTAAGCGCTCTGATGCAATAAAATGAAAGAAAGAAAGAAAGAAAATAAATCATCTTTTCTCTCCGAACCCCCAATAGTATGTTCGCTTTCCTTACTCTTCATAATTTTCTCTTTCCTTCTCCATAGTAAACCTTTTCTTCCATTCTCCCCAGCAACCTTTTGTCTCCCCCTCACTAAGCTTTTCTCCTGTATTTTCCCTCTTTTCTACCTCAACTACTCTCACCGCACCCATCTCCTTTCTTGCCCCAATCCTGTATTTTGAAGCTTTCTATATGCGACTATATCTCATTTTCTCTCCCTTCCTCGCCAGATATACATTTAAGTCTTTTTGCCACTGTTCTAAACTGTGAATCACATCTCTACTGGCCCTTGATTGTCAAGGATGTCCAACACAACGATTTTTTATTTCACAAATCGATAATTGGGTGGTCTAAAAATACCTTACCTTTGAAGTCAATGTACATTCGCTGGCATAGCTGTGACTTTTTGGAGGCTTCAGGGTTTCTCGTTGAGGTCAAGCTCCTAGGTATGCTGCCTCCGGTGCTGGTGTGGGATGCACCTCCTAACATACCAACACTCCCTCCCCCACGTGGGGTGGGGGGCATACCTCCTGAGACCCGGATGAAGGAATTGTGTTTATTTTCGCCTTAATGGCCAGTCCCATTTAATGTCCATTCCTACCTCTAGGGCACTTGCTGTCCCGGTATTTATTTTTTTACTTGTCTTCCTTTATTTATCAATATTTATCAAGTCAAGTCAATACAAATAGTGCTTTATTCGAGTAATTACTCATAAAAGCAATGCATACGCAAAAAGTTTTAAAAGAGAATTAAATTTACAGTCAATCACATTAGCAAAGCACTATTGGATACATAAAAAACATTCAATTGAAAAAATTTCTCACAGTATTTGTTAGATAATTAAAAAGAGATTAATACATTATTAAAAAGTATCAAGATTATAAAAACATTTGTGATCTAAAAAGCAATAGTAGGAAATTCATGGGAACAGGTATTACAGACAGAGAATAGTTAATTAACTAGCAGTCTATGTCTGATTACAAAATCATTAATAGTCTAAAAAGCAATAGGAACAAATTCATAGAGACAGATTTTTCAGACAGAGAATAGTTAATTAACTAGCAGTCTCTGTCTGATCGCCCATGCCCAACCAATATATTTTGCTGTGGCTATTAATATCCATGTAAGTGGGCTTGAACATATAATACGCAGGGCAACAGAACTACAGGTGGTCCCAAGGTTCCTGCACATAGGTGCTAGCCAGACACGCCTTGGAGCACAATAAGCTTTACAGGAAAACAGAAAATGACCAAGTGTTTCCTTCCCCGTTCCACAGGCTGGACAAGTGTCACACCCCCCTGTGCCCCATTTGGCTGTCAATGATCTTATGGGGAGGGCTCCAGCTCTCAGTTGGAATAGGAGCTTCCTGTCACCCGGCTTTGAAATATTATCCCAGTATGACTCCAAAGCCGGGTACAGTTTGACCTCAAGAAAACTCGCAGACATGGACCCATTGCTAGAACTACTCAGACTCCTCCTGGCAATTTTTTCCCAGAATATATTTTTGGGACAGTCTTGGTGGGAAATAATGCACCTGCTGGATCAAGCCATATTGAACTTAACCCAAGCTCAAACAGTATTGCTTTCAGTGAGTTGAGCCGACTAATTTTATGAAAGCAGTCAGCCTTTATGACATCGATAAAACCTTCAGCATAGTGCGCAAGCTCGGGAGTAGTCCAGAGCCTTCGCCAGTACAGGACTGGTCGCAGTCTGGCTAGGTCCTTGATTTGTTTCCTACCAAGATCATATCTTAGAGGTAACAATGGAGTGCTTTTTGGGGTACCAGTGAGTAGCCGTAAAAATTTGTTCTCTGAACCTTGTAAAGAGTTTACATTTTCAAAGCCCCACATCTCCGCGCCATAAAGTGCGGACCCAATTGCCTTTGCTTCGTAAACCAGCAAAGCTGGCTTGACGGGTTTGGTCAAAGACTTCCTGTGTTCTGAATTGATGGCACCCGATAATTGTTTGTGTCGCAGGGTAGCAATATTTATGTGCTGACTCCACCTGTTATTATCTGCAATATGGATTCCCAGATATGTAAATGAGTTCACCACCTCAAGAGGCCGCCCACTCATGACAATTTTAGACTTAAAGCTGCGGTGTGGCTTAAAAATCATGAGTTTAGTTTTAGTTGCATTCACCTCTAGTCCATGTTCCCCACAGAAGTTTTCAAAAATGGACAAGGCACGCTGCAAGCCACTAGGAGTTTTGGACAGAATAAGCGTATCGTCCGCAAACATTAATATAGGGATTTTTAACCCTGAAAGTGAGGGAGCATCTACTGGAGCTGTTACCATGCGGGGGACAACGCCATTTATGTACAAAGTGAACAAGGTTGGAGCCATTGAACACCCTTGTCGAACCCCTCGCTCTACAGGAAAATCATCTGTGACCATACCGTGACCTCCCCACTGAATTTTAGCAAAAGTGGACTCATGGAGGCGCATTACCAAGGTCAATAGTTCCTCAGGGACCCCCAGACTCTGTAGGACTTGCCACAATTTGGCCCGTGGCACCAGGTCGAAGGCAGCCCTTAGATCGACAAATGCCGCATATAGGCTGCCTCCTCCCAGCACCACAGTCTTCCATTGTAGCAATTGGAAGCGGAATACTTGGTCCACCGTGCTTGTTGCCCTTCGGAAACCCGCTTGGTAGGGTGATAAGATGTTATTATCCTCTGCCCAGTCAAGGAGCCTGTTTACAACCACACGGCCAACTATTTTTTGCACGGTGTCAATGAGGCTTATTGGCCTATAATTACCCAGCTGTGCACGGTCTCCCTTTTTAAACACTGGGATGATCACAGCTCCTCTCCAAGAAGCCGGGACCTCAGCACCCTTAGCGATGAAGTTGATAAGTAAATGGATGTATTTACACCATCGCTCTTTGTCATTTAAGAAAATATATGCAGGGACACCATCTAAACCAGGAGCACGCCCTCTGTTCACAGCATTTATGGCGGACATAATCTCTTTACAAGTAAAAAGATTACCTTGAGAGAAAGACACAGTAAGACTGTCCTCCCCTGTAATCTGAGTATTAAGAGCATACTGTGAGCTAAAAAATTCTACCCAGTCCTCTTGTGGTACATTGTTGTTAGGGGGTTCCTCTACTCTCTCACTACCCCATTTGACGATATTCCAGAACACTCTGGAATCCTTTCTGTCACTAGCTTTTTTCAGTTTACACCAATGTTGCTCATCCCAGGCTCTTTTGGCTTTCTCTATGCAGGTTTTGTAACCCTTTCTGGCTAGGCGGATGGTATCAATTTCCCTCTTCTTAATGGCATGGCCCAGGGCAAGTCGTGCAGCCCTACATTCGGCATTATACCATTTTGCATCTTTACTGACTCTTGCCCCATTACGCCTAGCAGGTTTCAGAAAGTGTTTTTTGATCTTGAGAAAGAGGGTATCATGGATATTGACCACATCCCCCAAGCCAGAAGGAGAAACGCTAATTGTTTCCAAAGCTACTATAGCTTTGTCAGTTTCATGATTGATATTATTGATGGCCTGTTGATTGGTCACTACGTTAGCCCATCTAAGCTTGCGCATGTTGTTTTCTGGGATGATCAAAGGTGGAACAGGAACATTCGGGCAGATTGAATTTGACCTAGCAGGCCACCATTTGTGCTCCACACATAGGGGGTTGTGGTCGCTCTCGAGTCTCACGACAACCTCCATGTCACAGAGAGATGGCCACAGCTTCATGCTGCAGATTACATAGTCTATTCTGCTTTTTTGTCTCCCATTATCAAAGGTCATAGAGCCTTTTTTGTCCAGTGCTGTTCTTCCGTTCAAAGCTCTCAGACCTTTTTCGAGGCACATAGCGTTGAGATCTATTATGTCCTCGGTCCAACGTGTGACTGGCTTCAGATCTAACTCAGGGATACCCCAATGGGAGTCCTCTTCTGTTCCAGGGAAGGCCTCACACGTGGCCAAAGGCTCAAAAGTCCGATTAAGGTCACCTGCTATAGTAATATTGTTGTTGTGAGAAAATGTATCAAGGAGGTTACCCAAGGCAATTAAAACTTCAGAACGACCACCCTTAGCACTTCTAGAATATATATTGTAGATATTGAGTGACCCTGATACATCATTAGTTATCCTGATCAACTGGATGTCATTGTGGCTAGTCACTATACTTTTAATTGTAAGTCTAAGGGACTGTCGGACCCAAATTGTGAGACCCCCCATTGGTCTCCCTTTTGGACCCTTTATTGCTGCCACAGAAAAGTTTAAATATCCCAGCACAAAAACAGGTTCACATGCCCAGGTCTCCTGGAATATGCATACATCGTATAAGCTAACAAAGCCAAGCCAGTCCCTACAATCTAATTTAGAACACAGCCCAGCCAAATTCCAAGAGATTAGGTTCCCCACCCCAGTCGAGCATCCAACTAGCACTTCCGGAGTAAGGTTCGAGAAGCTAGGCTCTCCAACTACTAAAACTGCTTAGCTTGTCTGAGGTACGTTGCTTAAAGCGTCTGGTTGGGCAACCTTCTTGCCAGACAAGGCCCCTGGTAATCAGACAAAATATCGAACATAAAATATCGTAAAGACAAAATATCGAAGAAAAAATATCGAAGGTCAAAAATATTGGGAAGCAAAAATATCGGATACAAAAATATCGTAATAGGTAAGTAAGTATAAATATTGAAAATAATAATATCGTTTGACAAAATATCGACAATACAAAATATCGTGTAGTAATGGAAAAAATCAATAGTATAGGAAAAAATAAAATAATAGTACATAAAATTTTGTTAAAAAGGTCTATCTAAAAAAATTAAATATATTTAATAAAATTTTATTTTTAAAAAAACATATCTAGGTTTAGGATCGGGTAATTGGGTTTATAGGGGATAAGGGTGGGGAGTGTAAATGTATGTAAAAAAACCTAAAATAATAAAAAATATAAAAAAATATTTAAATCAAAAAATTATTTTTAAATAAATGATATAAAAAAATAATAATAGATATCAGGTTTTAGGAGCGGGTTATTGGGTTTATAGGGGATAAGGGTGGGAAGTAATGTACTAATAATTAATTAATTAATTAATATATGTTAGTAAATATTTTTACATTATAAATAATTGGTAATTAATTAAAATTAATTAGTTAATTAATTAATATCATATTGTACACATTTTTAATTAATAATTAATTGGTAAATAATTAATATTAATTAGTTACTTATATTAATTAGGATAATTTTTGTTAAATATATAATTTTTTTAAATTAATTTGTAAAAAAAAATATTAATTATTAAAATTAATTAATTCCAGCTAATGTGCTAATATATTTACTTTATTGTTATAGTTAATTATCAATTAATTGGTAATTAAATAATAATAATTACTTTTGGGTAAAGGAGTTTTTTTAGGGTTCTGGGTCAGTTTTCAGTTTTTGGGTAAAGGGGTATTTCTTGGGTTCAGGGTCAGTTTTCAGTTTTTGGGTCAAGGGGTATGTTTTGGGTTCTGGGTCAGTTTTCAGATTTTGGGTAAAGGGGTAATTTTTGGGTTCAGGGTCAGTTTTCAGTTTTTGGGTAAAGGGGTATTATTTGGTTCTGGGTCAGTTTTTAGTTTTTGGGTAAAGGGGTATTTTTAGGGTTCAGGGTCAGTTTTCAGTTTTTGGGTAAAGGGGTATTTCTTGGGTTCAGGGTCAGTTTTCAGTTTTTGGGTAAAGGGGTATTTCTTGTGTTCAGGGTCAGTTTTCAGTTTTGGGTAAAGGGGTATTTGTTGGGTTCAGGGTCAGTTTTCAGTTTTTGGGTAAAGGGGTATTTGTTGGGTTCAGTGTCAGTTTTCAGTTTTTGGGTAAAGGGGTATGTTTTGGGTTCTGGGTCAGTTTTCAGTTTTTTGCTAAAGGGGTATTTTTAGGGTTCAGGGTCAGTTTTTAGTTTTTGGTTAAAGGGGTATTTTTAGGGTTAGGGTCAGTTTTCAGTGTTTGGGTAAAGGGGTATTTCTTGGGTTCAGGGTCAGTTTTCAGTTTTTGGGTAAAGGTTTTTTTTTGGGTTCTGGGTCAGTTTTCAGTTTTTGGGTAAAGGGGTATTTTTAGCGTTCAGGGTCAATTTTCAGTTTTTTGGGTAAATGGGTATTTCTTGGGTTCAGGGTCAGTTTTCAGTTTTTGGGTAAAGGGGTATTTTTAGTGTTCAGGGTCAGTTTTCAGTTTTTGGGTAAAGGGGTATTTCTTGGGTTCAGGGTCAGTTTTCAGTTTTTGGGTAAAGGGGTATTTCTTGGGTTCAGGGTCAGTTTTCAGTTTTTGGGTAAAGGGGTATTTGTAGGGTTCAGGGTCAGTTTTGGGTTTATTGGGTACAGTCGTACAGGGTAAAAATAAAATTAATTTAAATTCAATCAATTAAAGGAAATTACAAAAAAATAAAATTACACCTACTCTAATTTAATGTAGACTGGAGTTGGAATATTATTTAATAATTAATTAGTGTCCAGCACTTACTACAATTTAATGTAGACTGGAGTAGGAATATTAATTATTATACAATTAGTGTCTAGCACCTACTCTAATTTAATGTACACTGGATTTGGTATATGAATAATTACATTATTAGAGTCTAACATATACTCACATTTAATATACAGTGCAAAATTTCAAATAAGATTGTTTCATTATAGTAAGATAATGATACAAATAGTTCAAGATGATTGTAGAAAAATTATTTTTATTTATGTTTCACAAATAAAATGTTTTTTCATAACAATTTTTTTTTATTACATTTGGTTTTAAATATATATTTTATAAATACAATGATAACCAACTATACAGAAGCATTATTATTTTGTAAATTTTTGTACAAAAATGAAAATTCGTTATCATCTCTTTTACATATTGTAAGTTCAGAAAGAAATGTAGAAATATCAAAAGTATTTTTCTATTAAGATTTTTTCAGCTTCATTTCTAAAGATCAAATATTTATAATATAAGTCTCTCATTTTTAACACATTTTTAAATTATTATAATTTGTGACAATGTAGTTATATTTCTAGACATTGGTTACATAAACATTATTGTTTTCATAATATTTATTTATTACATTAATTTACATATTTGTTAATCAAATCATTGTAGGATTAAAGTACATATTTTTTTACAATAATAGAAACTTAATGTTTATTTTTCCCTATTTAGTTAAGTATAGATATTATATTTTATACTTGGGACTATTTTATTGCATTTGGGTGCTTTATTTTGTAACTGGGTTAGGTCGTTTTGGGTTATTTGGAAGAAGGGCTGATCGCGGTTGGGAGACACTTCACGTCGTTTTAGGTAAGGTTTATTTTATATGTTTTATGTGTATTTTTATGATGTTTTGAGACTAGTGACCTTATATTTAGTGTTGTTGAATGTGAGGGAGTTATGTTTTAGATTTCGAAAACAGATAATTACTTATGGTATATACACGTAGTGTTAGTTAGTTAACTCTTTATTTATAGAGTGAATTTTAGTCTTTCAGGGTATATCTACAAGTGAAATCATCAATGTTAATATGTGTGTACCTAATTACTAGCTAATTAATGTGGGTGGGAATGTCTGTTTTCTATGTTTTTGTCATAGGTGTACGCTACATCGGAAGTTCCGTTTTTTTTTTAAGGAAGTGTTTGTTTGTTTAATTCAACACTGCTTTACAAACACTTCTTTACATTTTTCGGGTTTCCAGGAGCGATTCTTTCTATTTTTCAACTTTTTCGGGTTCTTTATGGTTATTCGATGGCTCTGGACAACGTGGATTTCTTAATTTTGGAACAGTTGTATTTTTACATTTTTTTTGGGGTTAATTTTGCACTACCTGGATTACTTTGGTGGAGAAGGACGTTATTGGATTGACAACATAATTGGTAAGTCCTTGCTTTCTAATTTTGTGTGGGTGGGTAATGTTATTTTTATTATGGAATTGTTTTTTACTTGTTATTTAGTTTTAATGTGTGCATATATTATAATAATATCTCTATATATTGCATACATTAAATACTTTAGAAGCTCACGTTATATATTTTTGCATACTTAGGTTATAGTTTTAGTGTTTTATAACATTTTGGGAATTAATTAGAGTAGTGTTTTGGCTATGATGTTTAGGTATTCTATGCCTTTTGTACTAGGGTAAAGTTTTACTTGTTCTTCCAGGTACTTGTGCATTTGTTTATTTTGCTTTGATGTTTTAGGGACAAGTTCAGTTACAGATTGGTCCATTCTAAATTCTTGGTAGCTCTGTTCTTTTTGTAGGCATTTAATGAAATGTTCTAGAGTAGGTTTGGTTCTGCCAGTTGATTGTACAAATGCATTGTGCCAACCTTCCACTGCATTGTTAGTTTTTGATTCTCCGTTAAGGGTACTTTTGTAAACGTTACACCAGGGTATGAGGAATTTTGGATTTCGTCTGTGGCCAGATCTGTGGAGTCTGCCTACCCAGGTGTCTTCAAAGTAATCGAGAAATCGACTTAATTTAGCTTCATTTTGTTTGTAGAATGGGCTGTCTATAATAATGTTCTAGTGTTCAGCTACATCTGTTTCATGGACATAAGCAAGTGCAATGAGTTTTTTTGATTTGGAAAGCAAAAGAAGAGTTTGTAGCATATTCGACACTTAGGGTAGGTTTTTGAAGGTGTCTCTATAAACACTGGTTGAAATGATAATAGCAGCCTTGAATGCAGGTATGGGGTGGATTTTTAGGATAGTTGAGAGCATTGCATGCTCAAAGTCAAGAATGATTTTTTCTGGAGAAAAATCATTCGTTTTTTGTTTTATTATATTTAATAATTCCAAATATGTGGAATTATTTTTGTTTGGCAATAGTGCATATAGCAAAGGGATGTTGCAGCTGTGGTAGAGGCCATGTATTGTGTATAATTGGAAAAATGGTTTGGGACAGATGTTAAATGTTCCATCCATCATCCAATATTGGCTTTGCTGCAGTTTAACTGAATTCATATCGGTACCAAAAATTATAAGCCTTTTGTCATTGTTTTCGTTGTCGTAAACTATAAATGGTTGTTTATTTAAAGTTATTATTTGGTTTGCAGTTAAATTTATATCCTGATATGTTCTGGGAGATGGTGTTGTAGCAGTAGTAGCTTTTTTAGTTCGTGCTATAGTTCTTTTTAAGGAGAGAATATTTGGCATTTCGGGTTGTGGCTGTTTTGGGGATTTTAGGAATGGCTTCTTTTAAAATGACATTTGTTTGCTTTTGGGAACCTGTACTAGCTTCTTTTATATTTTCCAAAGCTGTTCTAACTTCTATTTCAGTAACATTAGGTGGATGATTGTGTTCCCTAGTATACAGTACTGTAGCTTCTCTAGTTGTTGCTCTTCCATAGCACTTGTTAGAATAATATTTACAACATTTCCAATTAACTTTCATGCCATATTGCTTTTCTTGTGTATAAGTGTAACCCATGTAGCATAGTAATAGTTTTCCTTTCTGGCTGGTCACAAATTCGGCTCCTTCGGTCATTTTGTACTTTGTATATCTATAAAATATATATATAATAGTTAATGTCAAATTAAATGTGATAAATAATCTATGTTAGTGATAAGTAGGAATGTTTATACTTACGTGTTTTAGATTTTACAGCAAAATTAGGATTTGCTTGCTTCTTTAGTTGGGGATAATTGATTGTGATGTTGTTGTAGCTGTGATGAAAAACATGAAAGTAGTATATTATTAATTAATGTATCGGTACATTTGCAATGTTACAGCTCATTTCTACTACAAAAGTGTATCTTCATGATTCATATTGTGAAGATACTTACATATTTTTTTAGGTTGGTCTTTGCCAGTATAGTTGTTTCTTCAGCTTCTGGAGAGTAGTTTGTAGTGTTATCTTAAAAAAAAAAGGAACATATGTGTTAGAATAATCACCATGTTGGTACGTTTTTTAATACATTATCTGGTAATTATGTTCTTTAATATACTTACTTTGTGATTAGTATCTGTATTATTCAGAATGTGGAGTTCTGTATTATGTCTGTATATCTATTCGTCGTGTTTGCTCTGTAAATAAACAATATATAATAGAAAATAATTAGAACAGTTCTAAATGTTTGTATGGTTTTTCCACATTTATTTCAGTTGCATAATACTTACTTAGTAAAATGTATTGTACAAATAGTACTGATGTCCTTAGTTCATTAGTAGTGCAGTTTTCAGTAGTAGAATCTACAGAAAAAAAGAAATATGTGGGGCAAATGTCATTATTTCTGTGTGTTTAGATTTATGTGCACATAATGAAACAATGTGAAATTACTTACATAGTTATTAGAATCTGTATTTCTATGCTTTGTTCACAGTTATTTTGAGTAGAATATTCAGTAGTCGTAGTATCTAAAAAATATAGTTTTATATAATTATTTAGCATGTTAAGTAGTATGAATAGCAAAGGGGCACTGGGTATTTAGCAGGTAAATAAGTAGTAGTAGCAAATTATGCAGTTTCTATTTTATTTACTTACTTAGTAAAATGTAATATAGACATAGTACTGATGTCCTTAGTTCATTAGTAGTGCAGTTTTCAGTAGTAGAATCTACAGAAAAAAACAAAATGTGGGGCAAAAGTCATTATTTCTGTGTGTTTAGATTTATGTGCACATAATGAAACAATGTGAAATGACTTACATAGTTATTGGATTCTGTATTCCTATGCTTTGTTCACAGTTATTTTGAGTAGAATATTCAGTAGTCGTAGTATCTAAAATAAATAGTTTTAGATAATTATTTAGCATGTTAAGTAGTATGAATAGCAAAGGGGCACTGTGTATTTAGCAGGTAATTAAGTAGTAGTAGCAAATAATGCAGTTTCTATTTTATTTACTTACTTAGTAAAATGTATTGTAGAAATAGTACTGATGTCCTTAGTTCATTAGTAGTGCAGTTTTCAGTAGTAGAATCTACAGAAAAAAAGAAATATGTGGGGCAAAAGTCATTATTTCTGTGTGTTTAGATTTATGTGCACACAATGAAACAATGTGAAATTACTTACATAGTTTTTAGAATCTGTATTCCTATGCTTTGTTCACAGTTATTTTGAGTAGAATATTCAGTAGTCGTAGTATCTTAAAAAAATAGTTTTATATAATTATTTAGCATGTTAAGTAGTATGAATAGCAAAGGGGCACTGGGTATTTAGCAGGTAAGTAAGTAGTAGTAGCAAATAATGCAGTTTCTATTTTATTTACTTACTTAGAAGATGTAATAGTAGGTTGATAGTCTGGTTCTTCTAGTTGTTGTGCAGCAATTCGGATAGAGATGAATCTCCTTCAGTGACTTTTGGCAAGTAGTTTGTGCTTAGATTTTAATTGTTTATATAGGGGAGTGTCAGTAGTACTTACTTTGCTATTGGTTCATTAAAAAAATTAGGGTTGTGATTGGTTAGTTAGTATATTTGAATTTCAGTTGTGATTACTTTGTAATAGAAGTGAAAAACCAAATAAAATTATAAAATTATACAAACTAGCATAGAATATTTTTATATGTGTAGGTGATATAATTATACCAATAGGATATTTCTGATGAATTAATAGTGTGTCTATAGTAATAATGTAAGTATTGTGTGTTTATTTAGATGTGAAAACATATAAAACGTTAATTAATTATGCTAACAGATGCATATAAAAAGTCGATATAGCTTATAATCCGATATTGATGTGCACGATATTTTTGAAGTGGATATTATAGTTAATGTCATTATTTTTTGTAGAAAGCGATATTTTAGTTTTCCGATGTTAATGTAGTCGATATCAAAGTAAACAATGTTTTTGTATATCGATATTAAAAAATCGATATTTGTGTATATATCTAGTTAAGTATAGGAAGCCGATATTTTTGATTTCGATATTTTTGTTCCGATAATTTTGTACGTCGATATTGTGAATTTCGATATTTTGTCAGACATTCAAGGCCCCTGGCCTTGTCGCCATCCTATTTCTGTAACAATTGCCATTTTGGGCAGGCAAGCTGCATGGACTCTGGTCGATTGTAGATGATAGTGCTAAGCTTTTGCCCCCAGGGAGTCAATCACAGTCATTCAGAGTGGTAAGAGCTGAGAACCTATTGTCCAGATTTAGTCCCCACTCAGTGGGTTTGGCAACCCTCCTCCCCTTGGCTGAAACCACATTCCATTTTGTCCTTAGTGTACACCGATTAGGGCCCCTCCCACTCCGATAGTAGAAAAAGTCTAAGGTAAGTGGGATAATGTCAGTGGATCTTTGCTATGTGGCGGTAGGAGGATGGGCAGTATGTTGGTTAATACCTCAGGGTCTGAAAAATTCAGAACAACACAGTCCCCCCTAAATCTTTTTGGACTGCTTCCAATCCACTCCACCCTCCTGGCCATAACTAGTTCCTCTGCCAGCTGTTGCTTACCCCAGGGAGTTATCACCATATTGTTAGTCAGCCAGTGTAGGGCCTTGGACAGCAGTGATGAAGTGGTTTCATCCTGTCCTGGAGCCAATGTGGGAACATTGGCTAGAACAAGGACTAGAGGGGAAGCCTCAACTATAAGCTCAACCGAGCCTTTCACAGGTTCCGGAGCTATATGTACAACTGGAGGAACATCTACCCCTTGCTCACCATCCACTATGGTTACCTGAGGAGCCGCAAGATGATTAGACAAGGGAGAAACTCCACTGCCACCCTCAGATCTAGAGGTTCCCTTCTTTAGCTCAACCCCGTTAGCGACTTCGACAGTCAATTTTTCTACTTCATCAAAAGTTTTATTCAGTAGGACCCCTAATCGATTAACCTCGCTAGTGAGCTTTTCTATCCTGCCTGCCAATGGCTTTACAATTCCCTTAATCTTAGTATCTATCATGCCCAACAGCTTCTTAAATTGCTCATTAGTTAAAGACATACAAAGTTCGTCAATTGACCCTTCTTCCTCCACCACAATGTTACTAGGTGGAGAAACAGGCTTTTTCCGGCTTGATCGAAGCCCTCCGCGCTTGGGCTGACCCTTTCTAACTCCTCTAGTGGTGTGCGGCGCAGGCACTGGGGTGGGGGCTTTTTCCTCAGATGAATGTAATTCCCCCTCCTGCTAGTTGTCACTATCTTCCACTACACAGTTAGTCAAAACCGAAATAGCATTGTCAACATGGTCAAGTATTACAGCAGGACTGTTACTGTTGTCTGAATCAGGGAATTGGGCCGGGTCAGGTGCCGGCAAAATGGATGTAGATGATTTAGGAGATACACCCAACCCAAGTGAGGATCTCCTCTCACTATTGATTTTAGCAACTACCTGGACTAGGTAGTTGTCCATGGTATTTTTTGCCGGGGATAGCTTTTTACTAGACATAGTTCACCAGTGTGCAATACCCTCCCAAGAACACTGTATAGTTGCGTAGACAATGTGTACCACAAACCCTCAAGGCAACTTAGCCACAGTTCATACAAAGACTATGATAAATAGTGTCCTGGTTGGCCCTCGAGCAGTGGGAAAGTCTCACCTTGTAGTTACGGGCAGAGTAACTGGCCCAGTCCAGTCTCTGCCAGTCTCGGACTGTCTCAGACTGTCCGCCCTTAGTCCGGGCTTCGTCCGGCGCGTCCCGCGCGCGTCCTCGCGGGACGAGGGACCTGCCGGTGCTTTATGCGCCTCCTGGCGCGCTGCTTACTGGCGTCGTCGCTACCCCCCAAGGGATGCTGGGGGATGTAGTCCGGCCGGCGGAGCCAAGCCCGGCCGGTCGGCTTGTGCAGAGATATGGCGGAGCCAAGCCCGGCCGCTGTACTGTGAGGTGAGATTCCTCAACGAGACTTCAAGGCAGGCAGCAGGGGTGAAGAGAGGAAAGACGGGGAACTCGGCCCCTGCCGGTGCTTTATGCGCCTCCTGGCGCGCTGGTTACTGGCGTCGTCGCCACCCCCCTAGGGATGCTGGGGGATGTAGTCCGGCCGGCGGAGCCAAGCCCGGCCGGTCGGTTTGTGCAGAGATATGGCAGAGCCAAGCCCGGCCGCTGTACTGTGAGGTGAGATTCCTCAACGAGACTTCAAGGCAGGCAGCAGGGGTGAAGAGAAGAAAGACCGATATTTATGTGTTGATCGTTATCCCCGTGTTCATCCATATCTATTTTGTGTAATATGGATCTGCAAAAGAGCATATTTCCACAAGTACTTAATCAGCACATGGGCACTCACAGTTGGAACAGTCAAGGTTTTAGACCCATCAGCCACCACGTAAAAGGCATAATTGGTGATCTCAAAATATAATTTTAGAACAGTTTTTCACCCATGCATCTACTTAAGCTAAATTTGGAAGCCACATCAATTTCTTACACTCACCTGCTTTCAAACTTCATGCACACCTACTCTACTAGAAGTTGTGATTGACACCCAACAATACAAATTTTCCAGTGTTCTCTATATTTAAAAAGAAATGTAGAAAGAGGATAGACGTTATTGTCCCTGAGTTTTTGTGGAAAATTATGTTAAAGAAAAGAAGGAAAACTGTGTCTTATGGGCTCATCATAATGTCAGACGGACTTAAGTCCGTCCGCCATCGTCTCCTATCTGGGACCGTCCACCAACCGTGCGGCAGTCCAACAATAGGAATTAGGATATGACCGCCACCGTGGCGGTAGCATCACCCACCTTTAACATTGTGGTGGGTGCTGCTGGCTCCAGGACCCGCCGCAATGTTAAGAAGAGATGTTTTACATATCCCTGTACTACGTGACAGGCATTATGTGGTGCCTGTCACTTGGTACAGAGATATGACCAACACCCAAAGGAATGGGACAGGGGCAAAGGGGGCCTGCTACGGGCCCCCAATGTCCATCCCTGTCAGCCTTTTCATGGCAGTTGAACCGGCATGGAAAGGCTGGCGGGGATGGATATCATTATATGTCCGGCAGAGCCTAACAGGCACCGCCACCATTCTGGCTAATGCGGGAGGTCCGTTTGGCGGTCAGATTCTATCCGACTGTCGGGACGTGCCGCCATTGTAATGTGGCTGTTTGATCGGCCCTCGAACTGGCTGGTGGCCACCACAGACCGGCTGATGGTAGCGGTCCTCCTGCAGTTGAAATGAGCCCCATTGTTATCTTTTACACATCAGTGTCAGTGCCAAGAAGATAGCTTTGCGGGTTCCGTGCCTGCTGACCACCCTTAGACAATCTTATGGTCACTGCGCGGACAGTATCTCAGAAACTTTGCTATGGGGCAAAAAACAATTTGGACTATTTTTAATGTTAGTGCAATGCGAAATAGAGCAAACCGTATTTGCACTAAGGCAACACATGTAGCAAACTGGTGTCACACTATGATTTTGATTTAAGTATACAATAGAGGAAGAAGATTCAATAAAAATGAGAGTAAAATTAAATGATTGACCTGCATGAACCATAATACGTGGGGAGGAATGCTTCACCATGTTTAGCCTGAATACCACACCTGTGAAAATTTAACCGGGCTGCTTCTGAGCTAAAGGTAGCTGAATTGGTTATCTAAGCCAATGGGACAAGCCTACTCTTTCTTTTGTGTTTCACCTCAAAACCTTAAAGCAGTAGGAAGCACCTCCGAATGAAAATAATACTATTATCCAATAAGTGGCAAGAACCGCGAAACAGGTGTCAGGGGATATCCAGCAGTGGGGCTTGGCCTATAAACTGTTATGTGAGGAAAATAAACAGTTTGAACGGCATCCACCATAATGTCTTCAAATGACTTTCTTCATATGTTCACTGTGTAACTCACGTCTGTGTAATAGAGCAAATTCTGCTTGTTCTAATCCATTTCACACAAGCCGTGAAAAGCGTGAAAATGGATATGGCCCGTTTCAGTTCTATGCCTCATCTGCTGTTATTTATGGCTATGCACTGTTCAGGCAGTGGTTTTCGCTATAAATGCAATACATAGAATATTGTGCCTCTGAGTTTGCCTAACATTAGAACTCGAGCCTTCAAGAATTGAAGAATACGGTCGAGGACGAAGTAAGTAGGCCTGAAACCTTCAGCACGTCTCACTGGTAAACCAACGGATTTCGTCAGGCAGATCTACGCAGTGAGAAATAAATACTCTATTTCTTTTCATTTCAGGTTCTATCTTTTCCAGAGCACACATAGAAACAATAGTGATTCGTGTGCTCATCATACTGACACAATTGTATCAACTAATCCGTTTAAAAGGTTTAGCTTTCGAGTCCAGAATCAGATCTCGTGAAGAAAAGTGTACGAACGCGAATAGTGTGGGGCGCTCAGGACGGAAAGTACGTTGCCCAGCTTCACCCTACGTCGTCACATTATTACTTCTTCCATCGGAAGTGATATAAACGCTGAAATCCTTAAAAAGAGTACGCTATTCAATTAAAACACGTTTTTTACATTTATTAATTTTGAAAAACATGAACGATGCTTCTGATTAACTAGTCTTACACATGATTTCATAATTCTCCCACAACACAATTCTGTGATCCTATATTCACAACAACCGCCCCACCTCCGTTCCTTTGTTACCTGACCTGCCCTCTCCTCCTCCCCCTCGTCCTTACTCCCTGTTCCCTCCCGCCTTCCCAAGCAGGCAGGCGCAGACACAGGTCCTAACTGTAAGAACTCAAATCTTCAAAAGAAAGGAAAGCGGAGGCCTGGGGCCTTAACTGTCAGTCAGACACTCTCGCTCCCTGCCTGCTAGCTCACAGCTAAGAGCTCTATAAATACTATAATAGAAGACCATCCAATACAGGCGTCAGGCCGGCACTGTGCAGGTAATGTGCTATGTGCAGTGCTTACTTTGAGCCAGTACTCATTTTTGGGGGCTGGCACTTATTTGATCTCGTCAGACATTTCCCGAGAGCTAAAAACACACAAAGAGGAAATACGGTAAACTCGACACAAAGGGAGATAGTACGGATTGCAAGAGTGAGATAAAGAGGCAGAGAGTGTATGACATTGGACTGAGGAGACCGGAGGTGGATTCAAAGCTACAGTCTTGGTTTTCAGTGGGCAGCATTTAATAGCACTTGCTGCGGGCTTCTGAACAGGAGCTTTGTGTACCAGTACTCATTATTTTACAAACTAGGCTCTGGTTATGTGTATGCATGGCCGTAAGGCAGCATGTCGGTCGCAAACAGGTAAAGGCATGAAACATCTCAGTCAATCAATCGATCAATCAATCCATTTGTAGGGCACATTACTCACCCGTTAGGGTCTCAAGGCGCTGGGGTTGGTGGGTGCTGCTACTGCTCATTCAGCCATGTCTTCAGGAGTCTCCTGAAGGCCAGCAGGTCCTGTGTCTGTCACAGGCGGATGGGGAGGGTGTTCCAAGTTTTTGCGGCGAGGTGGGAGAATGATCTGATGCCGGCGGTCGCTCGCCGGATGCGGGGGACGGTGGCGAGGGCGAGGTCAGTGAAGCTGGTAGTTCGGGTTGTAGAAGGTGAGTTGTTCATTGAGGTACGCTGGTCCGGTGTTGTGGGCGTGGGTGAGGAGCTTGAAGGTGATCCTCTTGTTGACGGGGAGCCAGTACAGGTCTTTCAGGTGGGCATGGGCTGTGATGTGGCTGTGGCGGGGGATGTCGAGGATGAGGTGGGGATCCATCTGTGGAGCATGCGGAGGGTGTTGAAGCAGGAGGAGGAGACAGCGTTTACTTGCTGGGTCATTGACAACACTGAGTCCAGGATAACCCTCAGGTTACGTGCGTGGTCAATGGGGGTCGGTGCTGCTCCCAGTGCGGGCGGTCACCATGAGTCGTCCCAGGTGGAGGAGGTGGATCCGATGATGAGGACCTCCGTCTTGTCCGAGTGAATCATTTTGTCCACCATAAGCGTGGAAGGGTATACTCAGATGTGAGTCCCTTGCTCATTGCACCATCAGGATTCAAGCAAGCCGGGCCGAAGATGGCTGAAATGCCAGAAGCCGGTCCCTGGAAGCTTGTTTCCTTCCCAGTATAAGAATTGGCTTGGTAGTCTGGTCTGCACTGTTCCCATGATGCACTGGGCCAGGGACAGACTAATTTGCATGTAGCCAGGTTCTGAGCTGGGATGGTGCAGTGAGCTAAAAAACAGTGATGGATCAAGCCCTGATCTTTGGACTGGGTAAGAGTGGTCTGCTTAATTCAGACACTCTGTTCATCACCACCCCCTTTTCTGAATCGAGTTCAGTTTCAGGCGGCTGTTCATCATCCATTCGGTGATGGCCTTCAATCCTTGGTGGAGGTTGGATTTGGCGGCGGTGGTGGGGGCCTTGGTGAGTGAGAGGATCAGCTGGGTGTCATCAGCGTATGAGATGATGTTGAGATTGTGCGATCGGACGATGTTGGCGAGCGGTGCCATGTAGATGTTGAAGAGTGTCGGCTGAGGGACGATCCTTGGGGTACGCCGCAAATGATCTTGATATCTTTAGAACGGAATCGGGGGAGGCGGTCACTCTGGGTTCTGCCGGTGAGGAAGGAGGTGGTCCAGTCCAGGGCTTTGCAGTAGATCCCTGCGTTGTGGAGGCGTGTGCGGAGGGTGTGGTGGCAGATGGTGTCGAAGGTGGCCGAAAGGTCCTGGAGGATGAGTGCTGCAGTTTCTCTGTTGTCTAGCATGGCCCTGATGTCGTCGGTGGCAGCTATGAGGGCTGTTTTGGTGCTGTGGTTGCTGCCGAATCCAGATTGGGATGGGTCCAGGATGTTGTTCTCTTCGAGGAAGGGGGTCAGTTGCTTTTTCACGATCTTCTCAATGACTTTCGCCAGGAACGGGAGTAGGGAGATGGGGCGGAAGTTCTTGAGGTCCTTGGGGTCTGCCTTGGGTTTTTTGAGTAAGGCATTGATCTCAGCGTGCTTCCAGCTCTCCCGGAAGGTGGCTGTCTCAAAGGAGCTGTTCATAATCTTGCGGAGAAGGGGTGCGATGGTGGAGCTTGCTTTGTTGAAGATGTGGTGCGGGCAGGGGTCGGATGGTGAGCCGGAGTGGATGGTGTTCATGATTTTGATGGTGTCGTAGTCATTGAGGTGGGTCCAGGAAAGCAGGCGCGATGTAGCTGGGGGGGTCGGTGAGTCTGAGGTGTCGGTGTCAGTCAAGGGGGCCTGGTTGTTGAAGCTGTTTTGGAGCTGGGGTTGGAGAGTTCTTTCACTATGTTGAAGAGCTCTTTGCTGTTGTGTGCGTTGTTATCAATGCGCTCTTTAAAGGAGGTCCTTTTGGTGATTTGGATGAGTTGGTGGTGTCTGCGGATGGCACTCTTATAGGCTGTGTTGCTGTCTGGGGTTTGTTTGTGGTGCCACTTCTTCTGGAGCCTACGGCAGGCCCACTTGGATGCCTGGAGGTCGGTGGTGAACCAAATGGCTTTTCTGTTGGTGCGCCTGTTTGAGAGTTTCTTGGTCGGGGCGAAAGTGTTGGCGCAGTCTTCGATCCATTGCCTTACGTTGCGGGCGGCGGAGTCGGTGTAGATAGTGTACGTTGGTGGGTTTCAGGTGAGGGTGGTGACTAGCTGGTCTTTCGTGACTTTGCTCCCGCTGTGGCGGGGGCCCGTTGTGAGCGGTGGTGCATGGTAGGCTTCTTGAAGGTGAAGTGGATGCAGCGGTTGTCAGTCCAACGGAGTTCGGTGGTGTGGCTGAAGGTGACGTGGTTGCTGAGGGAGAAGATGGGGTCGAGTGTGTGTCTGGCAGAGTGGGTGGGAGTCGTGATGAGCTGTTTGAGTCCGAGGTTGGCAAGGTTGTCGAGCAGGGTGGTGGAGTAGCTGTCGTTGGTGTTCTTGAGGTGGAAGTTCAGGTCTCCAAGGAGGATGTAGTCCGTGGACGCAAGGGCATGTGTGCTGACGAAGTCAGCGATGGAGTCGCTGAACTGTGGCCGGGGGGTCTGTAGATGAGGGTTCCTCTGAGGGTGGTGTTAGGGTGGGTGTGGATCTGGAAGTGCAGGTGTTTGGTGGCGCTGAGGGTGTCGTCGGTGCTGGTCGAGATTCTGAGGTTGTTTCTGTGGACGATTCCTCCTCCTGCTCCGTTGGTGCAGTCCCTGCGGGTGATCTCGTAGCCATCAGGAATAGCTATGGCAGTGTTGGGTGCCGAGGAGGGGTTCATCCAGGTCTCTGTCAGGTAGCGGACGTCCGGGGAGGAGGAGTCGAGTAGGTCCCAGAGTTCTATGGCGTGCTTGCGGGTGGAGCAGGTGTTGAGTAGTATGAGGTGAGTAGTCAGAGGTGGTGGAGGCGTGAAACAGCCTCAACAGACATGTGAGATTCAAGATGCAAACACTACTTAAGATGGCGGCTGCTGAAATGTTGGCCCCCGGGGGAAGTGAGGGTCACAGACCACTCTTCGCCCGGGGTGGTTCGTGCAAGGGCCGGAAGGACAAGGCAGGGATAGGGCTTGTTAGGGGAAGGGGAGGTTTTAAGATGGGCTATATAGGTGTCAGGAAAGGAGGGTCTGACCTCTTCCTGACACCGAACACCACTGGGAGGGCCTGTGTCTGGGGTAGGAAAAAGTTAGTCAGGTTAGTGTACGCCCAGCAGGGTGCTTACTGGATAGACATTGCAGCAGGTTTTATAGAATGGGGTCAGTCAGCACGCTATTTCCCCAAGGCGCCAGAGGCCTACCTGTTCAATGGCGGCCGGTCCAGATTCAGAGGCCGTTAGGGCAGAGCTATTCACGTTGGGCAAGGTGGGCAGGGGGGACCTCCTGCAACCAGGTGTCCTCGACCAGGCCTCTTGGTGCGTGCCATGTCGAGCGGGGTTGCGGCTGTGGTGGCGGCTTGTCAGGATGAGCTGCCGTCAGAAGAGAATTCCTGCGTGGCCAGGGGCGCAAGGGAAGAGACAGCTGGAGCGAACGCAGGGGCCGAAGGAGAACCCTTCCTGCACGGTTCCAGTTGCCTACGTGGCCCGTGGTCTGTCAGGGGGCAGAGCCTGCACAACTGGAGCAGGCCTTGCAAGCGACCAGCCTGAGGCTTCCCAGAATGGGAATGCAGGGCAGGGGGCACCACGCACGGCAGGGGACGGGCCGTTGGACTGTCGATGTGCCACCTGAGCCACACAAGTAGACAGGAAGATGCAGGGGAGGCCCGCGGTCCGCAAGTAAGAAATTAAAATGGGCTAAGGCGGGGCACAGGGCCACAGACTCGGAGTTGGGTGAGACTACCCCCTTTCACGGGGAGCCCAGGACATTGAATGTGGCCCAGGGCACAAGGGGGAAAGAGGTGGGGGGCCAGGTGGAGGGAGGGCATGGGACCAGATTTGGCAGGCGGGGCCCGGTGTGGATTTAGACGCCAAAATTAGGGAACAACGCTTAGTCATCCAGCTGGAGGAGAGATGGGCCCGCATTTGTGAAGAAAGGGCAAGAGCAGAGGCACTCGCAGCAGCGGAGGGTGCTGGGTAGTGGTCAGGGGTACCACCCCAAGAAGGCAACAGCAGGCTGACTCAGAGAGAGGGCATCTATGCAAGGGCAGGGAACCTGCGGCAGGTTTTGGGCAGGTGGTTTCCCCCTCAATGGTGCCGGAGCCCAGGGAAGGTGGTCTGGGGCAGGTAGGGACTAAAACTGGGACAATGGGTGTGGGTTCCAGACGAGGCAGACACAGGAGGCAGTCTAGGGACAGCCAAGATGGCTTAGGGGCCCGGTGGTGTTCGGGACCCCTCAGGTTGGAGCAGCCTGGGGGGGAAGGGTCAAGACCTGCAAGAGGGGCTGGTAGAAAGGTGGTGACGCCGGCGGGGCGCAGGATGGTCCCAGGACGCTGGCCTGAAGCAGTAGGGGGATCCGCGGTGGCACAAGTACGTATGGCCAATGAAGGCCCATGAAGGCCCTGAAAGGTTGGAGCGAGTGAATGTGAGGAAGGACAAAGCGCCTGCAAAGCTGAGAGCTGAGGCGGAACTGGTGTTGGATTATGAGGATGAGAGAGATGAATGGGAGGAAGGAGGGTTGCGTGATGATGAGGAAGAGACGGTGGAGAGAGTCGGGAGGACAACCGGGGGATTTGGTGTCTTTCAGGGCAATGCCAAGGACACAGGGGCAGCCAAGCACGAGGGGTCTCGAAGCGGTGGAGCACGACACAAAGACAAGGCGGTTGAGGACGGAGTGTTGCAAGGTAATAATGATTGGTGAGCTGCATGGGAGGAGGGACATAGGAGCGAAGAAGAAAAGCAGCAGGTCAGTGTGGGTAGGCGATGCAGTGGTGGATGAGCTGAAACCTGTGTGGACGGGCGTAGTGGCAGCGCTTTCAGAACACAAAACGGGGGAAGTGGGTAAGAAAATGGTGGGGGCAGGTGTCCAGACAGACAGTGCCGTGGGGGCTGAGGGAAAAGAGGACAGGCCTGAGGACAAGTATAAGAAAAAAGTACCATATATGGAGTTGACGATGCCGCTGGGGTCTCATTTGTTGGAAAAGACAAAAATAGGATATGGAAGCACTAATATGTGGACGTTTACAAGCTACTGCACAGGGATATACAGGTCAAGTAGGGATCTAAAGAGGAGGGGTGGGAGTTAACCAGACGACCAAGAGTGCCCATTAATATGGAAAACTGGACGTCAGCCTTCCTGATTAATACGAGCATATATTGCGACAAAACACGTAGGGCCCGATGTAGGTAATTCTAAATTACCACTTCTAAAATACCGAATCATACCGATTCGGTATTTAAGAAGTGGTAAATTAGAAGGGGGGAAATGTAGGTATTTCAGATTCGGTAAATACCGAATCGTTAAGATTCGGTATTTACTGATTCTGTAAATACCGAATCGGTAAAGCCCATTGATTCCTATGGGCATTGCAGCCCATAGGAATCAATGGTCATTACCGAATCAGCATTTACAGATTCTGTAAATACTGATTTTTGAAAGGGTGCAGGGGGTGTCACTTTGACACCCTCTTGCACCCCAATTCCGGACTTGTGTGTCATGTGGCACACAGACATGTCCTAAGGGCATGTCTGTGTGTCACATTGCACAGGTGTGCATGCACAGAAGTGCATGCACACCTGTATTCGGTATTTTACCACCCAATTGGATTGGGTGGTAAAATTCCGATTCTTAAAGCCCTGTGGCACTCTGACATGTGCCAGCTACATCTGCATTTACAGAATCGGTATTTTACAGAGTCTGTATTTACCGATTTGGTAATTTTACCGAATCTGTAAATACAGAATCGGTAAAATACCGATTCTGTAAATGAATGCCCTACATCAGAAAACCTTAATACCGGTCGGAAACAGCCGAATTCGGCCGTTTCCGACCGGTATTAGGGCACCTACATCGGGCCCTTAGACAGGACAATAGCTTTGAAAAGTACATATACATCATCCGCAAGGCGCTGATGCATTTCAGGTGGTACGCCTGGTTAAGCTATGATGAGGAGTTTAGGAGCAGGGTCAGCATTAACCCGAACAACCCATGGGGAGAGGTGGATTCGGAGCTCTGGATGCCTTGGATGTCGTCCATGCAATCCTCGGCAGCCACTCATACAGCCAGTGGACTGCCAGTGTCTTACTGGTCCTGTCAGCCCCGCCTGCACCACAAGGGGTGGGCGGAACAGGACACCAAGCGGCGAGCGGAGCAGGATACCATCAGAAACCAGCAGGACTTACTACAGAGGCCTGCTGGAATTTTAATAAGGGATACTGTTCCAGACACCCTGTCAAATTCAAACATGAATGCTCCAAGTGCGGAGGTGCCACCCCATCACGCAGTGTTTCATACGGGCTACCCCAGCAGAGTAGTGGAAGGCCTCCAAGGGGAGGGGACAGTCTGGACAAAAGGGCCCCTATGCCAGTTAGAGTCAAGGCCATGGGAGCATGGCTCTCAATTTACCCAGAGAAGGAAGCTGTGTTGAGGTTGCAGTTGGGTTCTACTGAGGGATTTCCGGGGTCGGGTATCAGGGCCCGAGGGGGTGCAGATGGGCAGACAATTTGAGGTCCGCACAACAGTTCCCACAGGTGGTAGAGGCCAAACTAATGACAGAAGTGGCAGAGGGGAGGACGGCAGGACCATTTTTCAAGTGGCCTTTGGCTGATCTAATCATTTTCCCCCTGGGGGTGGTGCCAAAAAAGGAGCCTGGAGAATCCAGGATGATTCACCACCTATCCTGGTCGGACGGTGGCTCAGTCAACGACTTCATTGCTGAGGAATACTCAAGGGTTTGGCACGCCTCGTGATGATGCATTATGTATGAGTTTTGTAAAAATGTACACCCATTAGTTGAACACAAGCTATACAAAATTAGATAAAGAAGTACTATGGTAGTTACGTGCCTCTATGCAAACTATAAATCAAACTAACTCATTGGATGATGTTATCTGTGATGTCATCAATGATGTCACTTAACTAGGGGTGAGCTTCTGAAAAGTTTTGGCGCTCTGTCCATCATCTCCTTGTGTTTGCTTTCTTTGCCCTAAGTTGGCAGGGTATTCCCAGATATGGGTCCCTTGCTCCCTTTGCCACAGGATTCAAGCTAACCTGGCTGATGAGGTGTGTTACCCCGAAACCAGTCCCAGGATGCTTGTTTCCGGTTAAGGGAAGAACTGGCTTGGCAGTTTGGGCTGGACTTTTCTCAGGAGGTACAGGGTCTCGATTGATTTTCATATGGCTTGGTCTGAACTGAGGTGGCGAGTGAGCTAAAGAACAATGAGGGACTTAACCCAGACCTGTGACTGGGGGTGAGTGTCTGAAAAGTTTCAGCGCTCCATCCATCATCCCCTTGTGTTTGCTTGGTGCTGGGCAGGGGGCGGGAAGCGGTGAAGGCAAAGTGTGATGTCAAATCGGCTTTTCGGCTGCTGCCCATTCACCCAGTGGATTTCCCGCTACTCAGAATGCAATTTGGGGGTGCCATCTATGTGGACAAAGTCTTTCCTATGGGGTGCACCATCTCCTGTTCCCTATTTTAGCTGTTCGGTCCCTTTCAGCAATGGGTGTTCGCCAAGAGTTCTGGGCACCGGGGAGTGTCACACTACCTGGATGACTTTTTGTTTGTGGGGACCAAATAGTCTAGAGATTGTGGGCATGCACTGAGACAATTTGAGGAGCTGATTCAATAATTTGGGGTGCCACTGTCTTGGGCATCGAATCGGACATGGTGCATTGGGTGACTTGTTTGCCTAAGGCAAAAGTGGAAGAAATACGGAATTTCCTGCTACAGGTGATGGGGGAACAGAGGATTGAATTGAGGATGGTACAGAAGCTCCTGGGATTTTTGAACATTGCATGCAGAGTGGTCAGAGCAGGGAGGAAGTTTTGTAGGAGACTCGGCCTGGCCATGTCTGGAGTGGTGCTGCCACACCACAGGGTGTGAATTTCGATGGAGGTCAGGGCAGATTTGTGGGTTTGGCAGACATTCCTGGAATTTCTGGAAGAAAACACATATTGACAAGTTCACATTTTCGTGGATACAGCAGGGGCCAAACGCTTCGGGATTTTGTGGGATGGGAGATGGTGCACAGAAAAGTGGCCAGAGCGTTGGCTGAAGCAGGGGTGGAGCATTGCCTTCTTGGAGTTTTTCCCATTGCTGGTGGCGTTGTTGGTATGGGGAGACGAGCTGCAGAACAGGATGTTGTTGATTGATGTAGACAACATGACGGTGGTTGAGCTAGTGTACAGGCAGAGAGCGAGGGACATGAGAGTGCGCAGTTCTTTTGAAGATTTATGCTTCTGTGTCTGTGGCTCAATGTGATCTTTAGGGCCAGACATGTCCCAGGAGCCAGCAATGATATTGCTGATTCCTTATCTCGTTCGTAGTGGCACCGGTTCCGGTGTCTGGTGCCAGGAGCAGAAGAATGCAAGGCAGGGCTATTGAAGGACATCTGGGCATGGGGGAATGAGAGTGATTGGTTTGGTCGAAAAATCTCTGACTGAGTCTATCGGGAGAAGTTACCGGCTGGCATGGAGCGAGTCTGGTGATTTCATGGACATTTCCTTGGAGGCGATGCGTCTTGAATGGCGAGACATGGAGCAGGGAGTGTTGTGTTTTGTGCTTGGATGCATTGATAAAGGCCTGTCGCACACAACTATTGCGGGCAAGCTGGCCGGGATTTCGTTTTATGGCAAACTGTATTTGGGTTTGACCCTGCCAAGGACGAGAGTTTGAGCAACATTTTGAAGGGTTGGGGTAAGGAGCGGGTGGTGGCAAGGTTGTGCCATGGGAGGTAGTTACATTTGAGTTATCGCAATTGTGCTGTTAAGACCTTTTGAGGTAGCACTGTTTAGACTTTGTCTGGTGTGGACGTGTTTTGGGGTCTTCTTGGTCTTGGTAGGGACAGTACGTTGCAGGGGGTGCAATATGAGGAAGTACTTGTGGATCACAGGCGACTGGGGATATGGTTGAGGCGATCCAAGATGGATCAAACAGGGAAGGACCACTGGGTATGGTTGGCTGAGAATGGTTGTAGTGAGGGCTGCCCGGTTCAAGCTTTAAGCCATTTCATTGCACTGTTGGGTAGGTGCGCAGCTGGGGTTTTCTGCCATGCCACACGCCGTAGTGTGACAGCTTACCAGTTGCTGGTGGTCTTAAGGATGGCATTGAGCAAACTAGGTCAGAATCCGGCTAGGTTTGGTATGCATTCTTTCAGAATAGGGGGCAACGGCGGCAGCATGCTTGGGGTGGTCCTGGGGAAGAATCTGGCAGATTGGGAGCTGGCAGTCAAGATGCTGCGAATGCTATGTGCGCAAATAGAAGGATAAGGGTCGGTGGCTGCATGGTAAAGGGGGTGTACAGGGGGGAATGCTGAACGTGATCTAAGGGTTTCATTTCTACCAGAGGACAGGTGAGAGGACCGGGAATCAAGATGGTTATCTGGTATTGTAGGACACTCATTTGTGCACTGGGCAGCAGTGTACGGACGTAACCTGGGATTAAGAAGCAGCCACCACGAGGTTACTTGGTGGGTAAAAGGGGGAAAGCGTTGGGGAGCGCTGCTACCCTGTGTGAACTGGAGAAGGGTGAAGATGAGGAGATGGTGAGTTGCAAATAACTGAGATAGTAATAATTTATGTTAAGATATTGGTTTTAATTGTGGTTAACAGTAATAAGTTGTTTTAATTATGTGCAACCATGTCCTAATAAATGGCCTTTTACACTTACATGGCTTGGAGTGTGGTTTATTGCACGATTAGCAGAGCAGCAACCATGACAAAGGCTAGACCTATCTCCATCATAGGCAGTGAATCTGGTGAATGATAGAAGCAGCCATCATAGAAGTGGGAGATTAATGAAGAGTGCTCTGAAGTACTTGGTAAGTGCATACATTCTGCACCCAGTATAGGCCAGGGTTGAATGGAGCAGCCCGCACAGGCATTCTGTGGTGTATGAAACAGCCAAGAAAATTGTGACAATTGATGAAATAGCCAAAAATTAAGTGAGTGAACCTTTGAGCAAGCTCTTTCAGGGGAGCATGTGTTTGAAAAAGTCTCAAAAGGTCTGGAAATCCATGCAAAAAGCTGCACTCAGCATCAAAGTCATTTGTAGAGTGCTATAAATCAGAAAGGGCATCCAGGTGCCAAGTGAAGGTGGTGAATGCAAGAAACAGGCCCAACTGGTTTGAAGCATACATATGCAGGCCAAAAGAAGCTGTAAATATTTGAACCATCCCTAGTAGAAGTGATTGATGTGTGAAATATACTTCTCAAATTAAGATGATAACTGGAACAGCGCTTATTAGGGTTGATGCTCCAGAAATAGCTAGTATGGTGGTAACGTGTGTCTGAAACAGTTCTTCTAAAGGTTGTGGGCCAGTAAACAGGTTGATGTGCAGTTTATCTGGAACGACTCTTGTGGAGGTGGTGTACACCTAAAGCCTTCACTATAGAGGCATGGTTTCCTAAAACAGGCTCTAGTAAGATAGTTGAGGCCTCAAAAAACCCTACACTGGTAGTATGCTCATGAAACAATACCTACAAGGGTGGTGTGTGCCTGAAACGGCAACCAAAAAGAGATGGTTAGTGCCGGATAAAACCCCTTAACAGGGTATGGGTACATGAAAAAGTGATTGAAATAGGTACAGGAAGATGCTGGATGTTGGAACAGCCTGCAGTGATTATTAAAGCATACCACTATTTCCACCAATGAGGGACGGACTGGGAACGCAAACCGGCACTGGCAATTGAGTCAGACGGCAGGGTGTGTGTGTGGGTGGGGCGGGGGGATTGGAGGAGGGGGGGATTAAACACAAGAGCAGGCTTTTGTTACAGGGGGTGGATATTGCAGCAAAACCGGCCCGGTAACAAAAACTGGATTCCAGGATTCCAAATCCGGCCCCCACCCTGGCGGCCCACCGGGGAAACACCTGGTGCCCACTACGACCCATCCGGCCCTGGTGGTAGAAGCCTCAAAAAGCCCAGGAAGAGGTGAAAGAAGCCTCAAGAAAGAAAGTTAGCGGATGAATGGTACAGCTGTGCTTGAGGAAGTGAATGAGTAGAGCAAAGCAGGCTGATGAATGCCAGAAAGCTCTCCACTAAAACAACACGTCTCACTTCCACATTGTATTGCTTTATATTGTAGGATTCCAATAGCACTTTCCTGCAACTTGCCCAGGCACCATAGCACTTTCTGGATAGTCTAGTCAATAACTGATACAGCTGTTGTGCATGGATGGGAAAGGGCGTTGCTGGTAGTCACATCAATTAGCGCTGAGCTTTGGTGCTGTATCTGAGTCCCGAAGAGCATGCTCCAGAGTTGGCAGGGAGGCATAGATGCACAGTTTAGGCGTGTGGCTCTGAACTAAGAAGTGTGAGGATAGAATCACAGACCGCAAATACAACATATTCAGCCTGTTACTTAATATAGGTTGTTGGATCCTGCTCTTGGAATAGCCAGGTTTATTTTTCTCTTCTGAATTCTTAATAGTTAGTGGTGGTAATCCTTTTGGGAGCATATTCCTGAGATTCTGTATTTGTAATGAAAAGGAGCTGCCACCCTGGCAACCTGTTTTTGATAAGAAGAAATTATCAGACGCGAGGCCAAGATTCAGTTACGTTTTTTTCCTTTGGCATGTGATCTGGGCTAGGATTGTAGGAGGGCTTGTGCAACCACATGGATCACCCGATGTGCAATGCAAAAGGCTTTGAAGGATTTTCTTCTTACCTCTAGAAGCAGAGAAGAGCTTTGAGAGCAGGAGTACTGTGGTGCCATCAGTTTAAGTAAAGGAGTTGTCTGGCTGCTGCTTTCTGGATTTAAAAAAACAACTTTCTGATAAGCTTTGTGGGTGTGCAATGTAGAGGCCATTTGCAAAGTCCAGTGAGGAAATCACTGTGGTCAGAAATGCCTTTAACTCGTGTGAAAGGCTTAGGAAGGTGAAGATGCATTTAAGTATATTCAGAAGATAGAAAGTGTCTCATCGCCTTGTCGAATTGATGATTCAAGAGAGAGCTATGGGGCACATGCATCAAGGGTTTTTGCATTCACAAACGGTGCGAATCGCAAAATTCGGCCGTTTGCGAATGAAAATCCCTTTTTTGGGATGCATTAAGGTATTTGCGAATTCTTAAATTGCGAGTGAATTTAAGAAATCGCAATTTTTCAATTTCTTAAATGCAATGCATGATTTTTTTTAAATTGCGAAATCGCAAATAGGAAGTGGTAAATTACCATGAAGTTAACCTTCATGGTAATTTGCAAAAACTTTCAAAAATGCTCAAAAGTGCATTTTTTAAAGTTTCATTTTACACACACACATGCCCTTGGGGCATGTGTGTGTGAAAAAAGTACTTAAAGGTACATTTCAGGGGTGCAGGGAGGGTCCTTTGGACCCCCCTGCACCCTTGAAATTGCATTCTCATTTTGCGATTCCTTAATTGCGAATCGCAAAATGAGAATGCCTTCACATTCATTCCTATGGGCCTCTAGGCCCATAAGAATCAATGGAAAGGGATTCCTTAATTGCGATTCGCAAATTGTGAATCGCAATTAAGGAAAATTAAGAAATTGCGAAAAAAATTGCGATTTCTTAATGCATAGCCGTTTGCGAATTCTTAATTGCGATTCCTTAATTTTCGCAATTAAGAATTCGCAAACGGGAACATTGATGCATGTGGCCGTAAAAGTCTACGATGACACTAAAGTTTTTGACTTCACTCAACGTCGTCAGTAGCTCTCTTATTTTGAGGGCTATTAAGATACTGAGTTCTGATTGTGCCAGCATATATGGGAGAGTATTTTTGTTTTGAGCTGTTCTTCCACGGGTGCTTCTGTAACGTGCATTATTCAGCTGTTGAGTGACATTCACTGAGTTAAGATATGTTCAATTCAGAGAGTTGCTCCAATTTTAAAATGATCTGAGTATCATTCTCAGGGATGTAGAATGTGAGAATGAAAGAATTCACAAGGTCTGGATGAAGAGAGAAGCGCTATGAAAGTCAGTGAAGGAGAGCAGCAGAAAAGCATTGTTTCACAAACTAACGAGGCATTGATAAAGGTTGGATGTAATGTGTTTTTGGACCACCACTAGTCCTTCTAAGGTCTTCCCTTTTGCTCAGTTTTTTAAAAGGATTAGGTGTTAGTTGGGGATTGCTTCATGTAGCAATGGTGCCACACCATCTCCTAATCAGGTTTCTCTAACGAAAAGGAGGACTGATTTAAATTCACCAGTGGGTCATATATGTAACTCTGTTTTTGACGAGTGATCAAGTATTGATTAGGAAATATGGCAATTGGAGTTTTTGGTTCTGACCAGGTTGCATGCACCATCTGAGGTATAGGACACTTTTTCTGTGTTGCATTAGGGAAAGGATCGGTTGTTTAAGACACAGTTCCTGCAACCTTGTTCCGTTGGTTTGGGTGTTGGAAAGATATTAATGGATCCTTATTAACGAGATATTGGCTGAAGGAATTTGTGGCAGAAATTCAATGTTGGTCTATTTGAGATTTTTCTGGTTGATGCTGTCATTGGTTTGGGTGGTGGCCAATTCATTGGGCTGCAGCTTTGTCAATCTGCTTTTCTGCTCCTCAGCAGTGAGTGAAGCGGTTGACACTTATTGTGATTGATCCTGGAATTGCTGCACACAGCTCAGGTCTGTGTGGCAGCATAGTTGGTGAGCAAGGTCTTGTGATTTAGTTGCCATCTTGTTCCAGTATGCTGGGGGGACATTTTTTACTAGATGTGGTTTACTAGATTTGGAAGGGTGTAAGTGACTTACATATCAGGAGTTATTGTAGAAGACTTGATAGGAATGTAATCAGCAGTACAAATATGAGTAAGAAACAAGTAAGGCATGAAGTCATTAAAAGAGGAAAGTGAGGGAAGAAAGGTATAGAAGAAGGTTATGGTAAGTGTTTTCAATAAGGTTTGGAGTTCAGCAAGCAGTTCCTTTATGACATATGTTGAGGGTAGGGGTATGAGTTAGTACCAGTCGTCATTGTCAGTATGTTTTTGAACTTGTAGAGGTAGATACAGTATAAGGAAGCGGCTGAAGGTTGTGACAGTGTTGGAGGAGGGGGAGATGGTTAAGCAGGGAGTGGTGTTAGAACTGGTTGTGGTGCTCTAGGATGTTAAATGGAAAAGTGAGAGGTGTGGTGCCAAAGCATGTTTTTGGGAATGTGTGACATGGTAGGGTGAAAGGGTGTAGATGAACATTGAATATTTGTGGTGGGGAGGAAGTAGGAGGAAAATTGGGGTGGTGGGAGGTTAGATGGAGAGGGATGTGACTCGATGAGGGTCAAGGGGGAGGCAACATTCCCTTCTGGGATATGGTGATGTACCCTGGCAAGTCTGCGTTTCTCGCACTCATAGAAGTTCTGTTTGTTAAAAGTGAAATTTTTGCCTTTGCATATAATCTGTTGTATGAAACTCTTGTTGTCAAAAAAGTAGGCGTTTTTGATCATGGATTCAGAATATGATTGATTGTATAATTGTCAATTGTGGGGCCTTAAAGTAAATAAATATGCACATTTGTTTCTGTATTTTAGTAAGATACCTCAAATTGACTCTCTCTTTGCTATTTACAACATTGCGTCCAGCCTGTTCATCGATCTTTTCTGGTCCGTGTTAATGAATCAATTCGCCCATTGTGCTGTGCAAAGATTTTGTCCTCTTGAACAGCATTATCATTTAAAATGCTATGTCTACGTATAGATAAGTAAATCAATAAACAGAATAAAGAAAGAAAGAAAAAGTGCTTTTAGACAGCAATCAGTGAATGGTGAGGGTTTATTTATTTTTGTTGATTTATAAAGTTTTATATAGCATGAACATGACCCATGCAGGCATCAGAGCGCTTACAGGTGATACAAAGTAAGTAACATGTGATAAAAATAGGAACAAACTGTGAAAACAGAAGTTGTGGAAAGCTTCCTCAATACATACATTTTAAAAGGCAAATAATACACATATGAGAGGACCAGGAGTCCAGGATAAAGCAATTTGGGTAGCAATTTGTTCATAAGAAATGACTTCACATCTTTTTTGAATGATGCAGTAGAAGGGATCAGTCTGATTTCAGGTGGAAGGGAGCTCCAAATTTTGGAAGCAATACCAGAGAAGGCTCTGTTGCAAGTTTTCTTTTTATGGAATATCTGTGGTTTTAGCAGCAGGGTCAGTTACTTCTAGAGCATCTGTTTCCACAAGAGAATTCTAATTTATGTAGCAAGTATTTTGGTGGGTTTTAGGGTATGGCTTTGTGAGTCAAGCAAGCTTTAATTGTATTCTTGCCTCATAAGGTAGCCAGTTAAGGGATTTTAGATCCGAGGAGATGTTATTGTTTTTTTAGTTGCAGTGACGAGTCTGGCAGCTGCATTAAGCGAGGCCCTTAGAGACACCAACGTGGATCTAGGAAGTCCACAAAGAGTTGCACTTCCATAATCCAATCTTGGAATGACTAATGATTGGACCGCTGATTTGAAGTCATTATGAGGGAGGAAAGGTTTTAATTTCCTTAGAATGTTCATTTGGTAATTTGCTCCTTTGGTGGCAGCACTGATGCGCGCCTGCATGTTCAAATGCTTGTCTAATGTTATCTCCAGAGATTTTGCAGAATCAATAATGTGAGGAGAGCTATAGAGGGCCGTTCTATGCTTCATCCATACTTCAATCTTGGGTTTGTGGTTGGGTGGGACGATGAATTCTGTTTTGATAGCGTTTAGTGTGAGATGGGTATGCATTACCCTGTTTTGAGTATTTTGTAGAATTGTGTTGAGGGACCGCATGTCACCTGGGGAGGAGATTTTCAGATACAGTTAGGTGTTGCCTGCGTACATGTGATATAGAATGTTGGAGGCTTTCAAGGATTCTGCTAGAGGCTCTATGAAGAGGTTGAAAGAAAGGACCTTTGTGGAAATCCTAGGGTAACCGATGTTGTAAAGGAAAGGGATTGATTCATCTTAACTTTTTGGCATCTGTTCTGGAGGAATGACGTGAACCAATATAGTACAGCTCCTGACAGCCCCATCCTATGGGGTCGATTATGATTGCAGTGAATCCGCATCCTCCGGGCCGGTCGAAGCCACCGCCGGCCCGGAGGATGCGGATTCATCGCCGCGGTCAGAGAAAACACCCACCGCCAGATTATGATGGCGGTGGGAACAGCGGCGGACGGCAGGACCGTCCACCACTGATCCACGGGGTGTTAAACGCAATTTGGTGGCGGTGTCTGCAAGACACCTTCAGCCAAATTAGGATGTGTGTGTAAACATGCTTTTCCGCGGCTGCTTTTCCGCCATGGAAAAGCATGTGGACCTTTGCTTCTGGGGGCCCCTTACGGGCCCCCATGGTGAAGGGGGTGGGTGCACATGGGGGGTACCTATGGGACCCCACTGCATTTGCATGCACAAACCTGCCGCTCTGTGCATGCAAATGCAAAGCATGCATTTTTAACCTTGTGGCGGGTGCTGCTTCAAGCAGCACCCGCCGCAATGTTAAAGATACGGGATGTGACCGCCAGGGTGGCGGTCACATCCTAATTGGTATGGAGGGAACACCACTGCCCCTGCGGACGGTCCCTCCACCTCGGGTGTGGCGGACGGATGCAGGTCCGTCCGCCATCATAATCGACCACTAAGTTCGAGTAAATCTAGTAAACTGTTGTGTTTAACAGTATCAAACACAGAAGATAGGTCAAGGAGGATGAGAAGGTACGCTTCACTTTTATAGAGCATATTTAGATTCTTGTTAACTATGTGCATGAGTGCTAATTCAGTGCTGATTCAATGCTTTGGCCTTGGCAGAAGCCAGATTGGAATTGGTCTAGAAGTTGGAATTGATCTATACGTTTTCAAAGTTGGACCTGGACACATTTCTCTAGGAGCTTTGCCAGGGTGGGAATGTTGGAGATGGGCCTGCAATTGTTAAGTATCAGCTAATCTGCATTAGTTTTTTTTAAGGAAGGTTTTACCTGCCCTAGTTTTAAGCAATCTGGGATAGTCCCTTGGAGAAGCGAGGTATAAACTATCTTTGTTCAGAGTGGGAGCAAAGAAGATTTGATCTCCCTGAAAATATATGGAGGTAACAAATCTATGAAATAATCAGAGAGTTTCAATGATGTAAGAAAGTTGTAGATGTCGTTTTCATTGAGGGATGTCAATGAATGCCAAGAAGCATAATTTTTGAGGGAGTGTCCTGAGCAAACCCCAGACTCAACTAGCAATGAGGGGGGTGGATTGGTGTGAGGAATGATATTAAGGAGCATCCTCGCTGTCTTCAGATCATCCTTGATTTTTTTCGTTTTGCTCTGAAAGAAGGAAGCAAAATTCTTTCATTTTGGAAGAATGTTCGACCCATTTGAAGAAGGATTGAGATGATTGTTCGATTGCTGTTTGACAAGTTCAAAACGTTTTTTAAGATGGTTTTCGGCTAGATCCAGTTGGGATCTGAAGAAATTTACTTTCGAGCTTCTAATTCGTTTATTGTAGTTGCTACTCACCGATTGTAGGTTTTTTAGGTGATCAATGGTCAGCGAGGATCTCCAAGCTCAAGGTTTAGAGTCTTTAGTAGAAATTCTTTTTAGTTGTAATGGCGCAACTAAGTCAAGATTGTTCAAGATGGAAGACTTAGCGCTTGGACGCCCCCGGGCAGCAATCGCGCTCTACAAATCGACATACAAATACAAATACAAGTGTTGTAATGATCAGTGAAAACGTTGACGTCTGCCATGTCCTCATTGGGGACAGGAAGTTCTTACTGAAGGCAGTTAGATCATTAAGGTCTAAGCTCCGCAGACTTCTTTTCCATTGTTTAGATATCTTAAGTTGGGACTTTTTTTAACTCACCACCTTAGTGATGAGGAAGGTGAGGCAGTGGTGATCTGACCAATCACAGAGGACAGTGGACTCAAATTGTGTGTTGTTTCTTTTAGCAATGATTAAGTCCAAGATCTCACCCTTGATGTGAGTAGGGATGTCACTGAATTGTACCAGCTCGAGGTCTAATGAAAGGGTTTTGAAGCTGTTTACTGCATGGTCATTCAGATCATTGCAGAGTAGGTTGAAGTTTCCCAGGAAGATCTGGGTAGCTTGCTGATCATTGGTGGCTGAAATGATTTGCATGATTTGTTCAATGAAAGGGAGTTTGTCTCCCAGGGGATGGGAGATAGCATGAAGTTTGCAAAATAGTCTGTTGTTACTGGCCATATCGATGACTATGTATTCAGAAGTGGGAAGAGTAACAGTATTTGATTGTTTCATGGCGAGGCTGTTACGGAAGATGCAGGCTACCCCACCACCTGGCCAGATTGCTCTATCAAGTCTAATGATGTCTTGACTAGGGGTAACTAGAAGGTCTAGTATAGGAGCAGATGCATCATTAAGCCATGTTTCTTTAAGTTTAAGGATGCCCAGCTCATAAGTGAAGATGAGGTAGGAAATATCGGGTACATGCCCAACTGCCAATCAGTGGTTGAAGAGCATGCATTTAAGGTGAGTAGTGACAGTAGCAAAGGGAGTCTGAGTGATGTTAATGTCCTTAAGATTGTCTTTGTTTAAGGTTCTGGAATTAAGCCTAGGTTTTCTGTGTGGGTTAGCAGGGTTAGGACTTGGCCCCGATTATTAGTTTAGGTATTTTTCAAGGGGTTATATGAGATGAGAAGGGCATGGATGTCGCAATCAGTAAGTTGCTGAGACAGTCTGAAAGGCCGTGAGGGGCCATTCGGGAAGGGCCTGATTTTCCAACTTAGAAGAGGACCGTGAGGGAGGAGAGAAGGTGGCCTAGCGCTTAAGTTAGGGGAGAGTGCATGGGCATCCAGGAACCTCTTGGGCCTTTGAATGCCCACCAGCTCTACAGTGATGGATGTGAGGCTCCGTAGATCTGCCTTGAGTTGACAAAGGTTGAGTGAGATCTCATCTAGTCTGGATCCTAGAGAGGCATGGAAAGGTGTGGTTTTGGTAGGAGGGAGTAGAACAGGTGAGGGAGGGAGCCAACGGTAGTTGTAACAGAGTTTTGTTGGGTAAAGAGGTCCAGGTGTGTGTATATTCTGGTGGACTTAGGTGGTAGATGGAGGGGTTCAAGAGCAGAGGGGGCATCGTATAAGATGCAATGTTCATCATGTTAGGGGACTCGGAATCTGAAATGGTCGACAAAGTTCCCCAGATAGAGCAGTGGGAGTGCAGACAGGAGTCACGGGTGAGTTCAGAAAATCGTGGTATAGACGTGAGGGAGGGTTTAGATCCAGGCCTCAGAGACTCTGCAGACTATTCTGGGAGCGTAGACTGAATTAGGACCTGCTTGGGGTGTCAATGGGGGAGCCTTTGTGCAATCCAAGGGAGAGGGGTCTGAAGTATTGAGGGAGGGGACGAGGTAGGAAAGCATGGTATAGCAACTGAGATGGGACTGGGAGTAGCTAGGGCAATAATAGGCGATACTAGGGATTCCTGAGACAGGACTGTGGGTTAATGTGATCTGGGGAGGGGGGTAATCTTTTTTGTCCACAGCAGTTTTGATGATGAGAAAGATTTCATCCAGTATTTCTAGGTTGTTATTTGAGGATTGTAAGAGGATGATCCCATTGTTGTATAAGGATATGGCAGCATCTACTCTGCAGAGGGGAACACGGACTACCAATAGTCTGTGACCATGGGGTGTTTTCCAGGAGTTATTGATTTGGAGCAAGGAATATAGGCCTTTCCTCAATTGTGCTCGTCTTTTAGTGAACAAGATGAGGTCACTGATTATAGTCCCTACATTAGAGCAAAAATATGAATCAGAGATAAGAGTTTCTGGGTGAGATCTAAGGAATCATTGTTTAAGTTTTCAAAGGCATTTTTAGTAAAATATGGAGGGTACTTAATTATGTAGGCATTACATCCTGTTGGTCCTAGTTTAATATCCATTGCTCTTGGTTAATTTTGGCCCATAATGCATGTGACATGGGTTAAACAGGGCGGAGGATTCCAGAACTGAAACCAAACAGAGTTAGTATTCTTTCCTGATTACGCACAGGATATTTACAGAGGCACGCAAGTGAATATTTCTAATTTGGATGCGCTTCCATTTTTTAGGTCTGGTCTTTGAGATAACTTTCTGTCTCGTCAGACTACTGTTTTTCTCAAAAATCATGCATAGTCAACTGAAAGAGAGTGGCATTTCAGCAGACTTCATCCATTAGTCTGGTAAATTGTCATTCACATTTTACTTTAGCCCACCATAGCATGTAGGATACAGAAGTGGGTCAGCCCACTTTACAAATTGTCAACCGTCACTTTGAGTGACTGTATAAAGCCTGTGTACATTGTTCACATCCACCTCAAAATAGATGCAAAGCTGGTTCAAAGTGTGCTCTTTTATTTTTACTTTTAACTTTATTTGGCCTGCAATCCATGTGTTTACGAGACATTTCGACCTTGTAGCTGCGTTGAGTGCTTGGATGGAGTGTGGTGTTTATTATTATCTCCTTAAAAAATTGTATTAAATATAAGATGCATTGAAAACTGAAAGGCTTGTTGTTTAGCAAAACATCACGGGGCATATGTCTCAAGCCCATGTCCCGTTCACAAACGGGCCAAGTCACAGAATCGGCCCGTTTGCGAACGGGAAAAAGTCTTTTGGAATATATCATCCCAAAAGGCCCTCGCAAAATAGGGAAGCGCAAAAGTTGCGATTCCCTATTTTGAGAATGCATTAAAGGAATCGCAGATTGCGATTCCTTAAATGCAATGTAGGAAGCACTCAATTTGTGGGATTTTGGCTTAAGAAATCGCAAATTACCACCACCTTCAGGTTGGGGGTAATTAGCGATTTCTTTGAAAAATGCACTTTTTTGCATTTTTCAAAGTGCCATGTGGCCCACTTACGTGCCCTTAGGGCATGTATGTGCGCCACATGTGCACACATACATATTTCAGGGGTGCAACACAGTGTCCTTTTGACACTCTTGCACCTTTGAAATTGCATACGCAATTTGCGAGTACCAAATGAGTACTTGCAATTTGCGAATGTCTTGGCCCAGAGGAATAAATGGGAAGGTATTTCTTAATTCCGATTCGCAATTTGTGAGTCGCAATTAAGGAATATGTAGGAATTGCAATTATTATTGTGATTCCTACAGACATTGCATTTTGCGAGTCCTTAATACCGATACACAAAAAAATCGCTGTTAAGGACTCACAAAACGATGTTTTCATACATATGCCCCCACAAGTAAAGCAGAGACATCAGTGAATGTTTTTTTTTTTAAGTAATCTCTGTTTTGCAAGCACATTTTATTTTGTTTCTTTCCTTTTTTTGTGGCATATGCTTGCAAACTATAAAAATAATAATAACCACTTGCCAATGTCAGATCTATTGTTAACGATGCTTGTTTAAGTGCCGTTGAGATGCATCGATAACAATTGAGCAAGAGAATGTGGTGCCGGCTCTCTCCAGCTGCAAGAGCATTGCTTCTTTTTAACCAGAAATGAAACTCCTACCACAGGGACAGATGCATTAAAAACTTGTCAATATGTGGGCATCTTAAAATATGCATATTTATTCTAATAAACCTCACATCTCAGTAGTTGGTAATCCAAGCTGTCAGAATGTCAGTGTTCCAGCAAGCAATGCTTTTAAAATAGCTTATCCCTTAAATATACTTAAAAGGAAGAATTTCAACAAGACAGCCACCAATGACATGGAAACGGTTTGGTAAAAGAGTAAGACGGGTCAGGACATGTCCAGTTAGACCTGCCCATCTGTCCTACTAATAAACTGCACAGTTTCTTGCCGCAAGCTCAATCCCCTCTCATTGCCTCACATTTAGGATCTCTGTGCTTGAGATAAAGGTTTCAAGGCACTGAAATTGTAAATGTGTATTTGAGCCGCCAGACTATCCACCACTGCTCACCCATCTTCCCTTTTTTTTTTTTTACTTTTTTTATTCAGATTTTTACAGCATTTTATTTGTAGCCCTTGGTTCCCACCCCCCCACCCCACACGAGGACAGGTGATTCTATTATTATTTACATAGAGATTTATATTACACATATACAAATTCATAAGCAGGGGATAAAGGAGAACAGGAAAAAAAAAAACATTAAAATCAAAACTCAATGCATTCTTGGTCATACATTTCATTCTATAGTGATCTAGTGAGACATAAATTGGTATTCTGTATGAGGTTGAGTTGCGCTGTTTGTAGGATAAATTGTTTTAGCATTTGTCCCAGGCATTTTCACTTCATATATTCAATGCGCCTGTATCCAATCTAGCAAAGGTGCCCAGATTTTCATGCCTCTCTGCCGAATATTACGCCCTTTTTGTTTATAAATGGCTAACTAGAGGCTACATGTCGCAAGTAGTCTAGCCTTCCATTGGGAGAAGGATGGTGGAATGGGATCCAGCCAAGCTGATGCGACACATAGTCGAAAGATTGCCTTTGCCACGAAGATCAACCCTTGCACCTGTCTAGGGCGTTTTTTATTAGTGATGCCCAGCATAATCTCTTCAGTTGATATGTTAATCCCAGCACCAGTAATGTCTGAGAGAAACCCTGATATTTCGTTTATAATGTTTGATAGGGTATTACATGTGGCAAACATATGCACACTATCCGCAGCAGGATGTGCACATCGCGGGCAAGTAGTGCCCTTACCTGTCCCCCATTTAGAGATTTTATACGGTGTATAATACAGCGAAAAATATGTTTTATAGAATTGTGTCTGTAGTTTTAAGGACATTAAGTAGGTTAAAGATAAATCATATGCCAAAAGTGGAATACTAGGTGGAACTTCTAGTTTAATTTGCCATGCCGCCCCATGTTTGTCCATATCATCTGGGAGTAAGGTGTTAAAGCTTTCATAGATCTCACCAATTCTTGGCGGCGTGTTGTTGCGCATATTTTCTATGATTTCACAAATTTGAAATTTAATACGTCCTCCCCCTTTTTTTAGCAGGAAATCTCTCACTTGAAGATATTTGCAGAAGTCCCTGTTTGGGATGTTATAATCTTTTTTTAATTCATCAAATGATTTCATGCCCTGAGTAGAGAAAAAGCATCCAAGTTGCTCTATCCCTAATGTACACCAACTCCGTATATAGGAGTCATGAAAAATTTCTGGGAGATCTGAGTTCTGAAGAACCGGTGTATAGTGTGAAAATTGCCCTATACCAAGTAGTTTTTTAACCTGTCCCCACACTTTCACAACATTTTTGATGGTTTTGAATTTCACCTTTTCAAGGTGATCACCGTTAACGTGCCGCCAGAGACAGCCTGTGCTCCCGTTCCCTAGGATGAGTTCTTGTGGTGTAGGAATACTCAGATCATCTGGGTTAGGTTTTAGCAATCTTGTGCTATAATTCATGACTGAAGCCCAATAATAAAGCATCAAATTAGGTAGCGCCCACCCCCCACGCTCTCTAGGTAATGTGATCCATTTAAGTGCTCTCCGAGGTTTACTATAACCCCATAAAAATTGTGAGAACATTGAATCTATTTTCTTAAACACATGCAGTGGGAATTCCAAGCAGATTGCCCTGAAAAAATATAAACATTTTGGGAAAAAAACCATCTTCAATACATTTGTTCTACCTCCGATAGATAGATGTAGGTTATCTAACCGCACCAGTTCTCTCTTGGTGTGTAGCATTAGTGGCTCCAGATTGTTATTTACAATGTTCTCGACATTGGCACTAATGCTAACACCCAAATATGTTGCTTTATCAGTTATTCTTGGGTCTCTCATCATAATCTTGTTATTAAGCACAAGCTGTGTTTTATTGGAATTTAACTTGTACCCCGAAACTCTACCGAACTTCTGTGCTTCGTTTTCAATGAGATTCATAGCAGTTGTAGGATCCCCGGTTACAATAGCGATATCATCCGCATACGCTAGGCATTTTGTTTCTAAACCACGCACATTTATAGGGGCGATTAGCGCGTTTTTTTCGAGCCTGTGTATGAACTCGTCTATATAGATGGCAAAAAGTAGGGGCGAGCAAGGGCACCCCTGTCGTGTCCCCCTGTTAATTTTAAAGTTGTCTGTTAGCTCCCCGTTAATCAATACCCTAGCACTGGGATCAACATATAGTTGTTGGATTGCTGTAATATATTTCTTACCTATGCCACAGTTTCGCATGGCGGCCCACAGGAACTTCCAGGAGACCCTATCAAACGCCTTCTCTGCGTCAAGCAGTATAAGCGCCATAGGGTCTCCTGTCGTTCCCGTGTAGTCAAAGAGGGATATAACTCTTTGCACATGGTCAGTTGTAGATCTACCTGGTATAAACCCATGTTGTCTTTCAGAGACTATATTATGAATCCGAGGTGCTAGACGTGATGCTAATAATTTTGAATAAATTTTGGAATCGCCATTAATGAATGTAATTGGTCGATACGACCCCATTTCCCGGGGATCTTTGTCTTTTTTGGGGAAAACTATTATTTTCGCATGTGACCAGGATTTCGGAGGATTCCCGCCTTCAAAGATGTTTTGAAATAATTCCGTCATAATAGACTTAAGTTGAGGTATAAATTTTAAATAGAACTCAGTCGGAATCCCGTCTAAGCCTGCAGCTTTTCCAGTTGCGAGGGAGCTCATAGATATTAGGATTTCCTCCCAGCATAATGCACTATCTAAGATTTCTTGATCTTCTAATACCAGGCCCTCTGTAATAAATGGTTCAATATAGCTCATGGGATCATCGCAAGCATTCTCATCCTCATAATATAGTTTCTGATAGAATATTTGAAAAGCTTTTCTAATATCTGCCGGATCTGTCTTCAAGCCAAGCGTAGGATCATTGATTGCTTTAATTAGGGTTCCGGATATCTCTTCCCTGGTTCTAACCGCCAGCTGGTGACCCATTTTCTCCCCTAATTCATAAATGATCTCCCTACGTGTACTTGCTCTCACAATTGCTTTCTCAGTTAGAATTTCCGATATATAATTTTTAGCTATTGCCACCTTGTTCACTTCCCTGTCTGTCATCTCCCCATCCTGTACTGCCTTGATCAGATTTTCTTCAGCTATCTGCAGACTTTGTTCCAGGGACCTCATTTTTTGTTTTTCTAAATTGTTACGTTGGAATGAGAATCGCATAGTTTCACCCCTGATACATGCCTTCAGAGTATCCCACACATTTTCTATTGAGGTGGACCCTATATTGTCTTCCAGAAAGGCCGGAATCCAGTTCCTCATATGCGTGCAATATTCATCGTTCTTCAATAACGCTCTTTCGAACGTCCAACTAGTAACTGTTGGTCTATTGGCCCCCACTGTTATAGTAAGTTCAAATGGATTGTGGTCCGAAAGAATTCTTGTGTGTTTTTTTATTTGGCAACTTGATTTTAAAGTGCAGGACATAAGCATATAGTCCAGTCTTAAATGCCTAGAATGAGGGTAAGAATAATAAGTATAACCAGGATTCCCCGGGTGTGCCTCTGACCACCCATCTATTAATCCATGAAGTGCACACAAATCTTTCAGAGATTGGTATACCTTCCATTTCCTACCATTATAAACAAAGCCTGAGTCAGATAACCATTCGTTAGGTAAATGGATGTTAAGATCTCCACAGACAATAATAGGGAGGGGCCAATGTACCAATTCGTTGGAGATATTATTCAACACTTCCTGATCATCACTAATATTGCCATAAACAGTGCATAGTGTCAATTTATTTTTCCCTTTATTATAGCAGCACTCAGTTATCACGTATCGTCCGAATTTATCCGCGTTTGAACGCGAGAACTGAATCCCTCCTCCTTTTGCCAAGATGGCTACCCCTTTTGTACGTGACCCCTGAGATGTAGCAGAGATAAGTCTATATCCAAGTGTTTTCAAAAGATATTGCTGTGATCCCTCAATGTGAGTCTCCTGGAGACATATAATATCTGCTGCAGATAGCCTGAGCCCTTCTGCCACTTTCTGCCTTTTCTTATTATCATTCAGGCCGCATATATTCAATGAAAGTATTTTTAATTTAGTCATCCAAATCTATCAAGGTTACCATACAGATCGGATACCAGCCCTGGACCCAGCCTTTCCTCATCAACCTCATTCCCATCTCCCCCTGTATATATTTTGTGTTCCTTGTAAAAAATATGATTCCTGTCCCCAACCTCCCCTCTCCCCCTAAGAGCCTGTTGAGCTTCCCTCCCCCCGTCCCTACACCCCCCACCCCCCCACCATCTAGTGAGACTGCCTGGTTCCCTTGGAACCAGGTTTGTGGGCATCGATTGAGTCGCTGGTAGCTAGTGTTGCCGCGTCCTGACCCCTGTTGCTATGTGAGTTTCGGGGAGATGTGTTTTTTATAGAATTTGCATTATCTTATCTTCATTATATACAAACATAACATCTGTCTATATAACATAAGATACCCCCCTCCCTCCTGATTTCGCGAAATGTCTTATTCCTTATGCCGCAGTTGCCTGGTTAACAGATATTTGATAGTAACCTATATTTGGGGATTTTGCCCCCCTCCTTCTTTTGGTTTTTCTTTGCCGTCTTTACTTTTTGTAGTAATCTCCTCGAGAAAAGTTTGTGCTTGAATTTCACTGATGAAGCTTCTGGTGACACCCTTATAGATAATTTTCAGTCTTGCAGGGTTCTGTAGAAATACAGTCGCTCCCAACTGTTCAAAAGGATCAAAGAGTTGTCGCATTCTCCATCTTCTTTCCACTGTAGCGTGGGCAAAGTCTGGTCTGCTAAAAAACTTATATCCTTTATATTCTTTTTTGTGGGTTGGGCGTGCCAGATCATATATGGCTTCACGTAGGAGGAAATTGCCGAAATATACCAACATTGCTCTTGGGTACTTTTCTGATGAATGTGCTCGTTTATTGAGGGTTAGCGGGAAGCGATGGGCCCGCTGGAATTCTTTGTCCCAATCCCAGGTGTTGAGTTCCGGAAAAGATTCCTTAAAGAGCGATATCATGTAGCCCCTGGAGTCGTTCCCCTCGACTCCCTCCGGAATTCCCAAGAGGCGTAAATTATTTCTCCTGGCCCGATTTTCTTGATCCTCCACTTTCATCATCAGGTCACGCACAATTCCTTCATGTTCTTTTCCCTGCTTCTGTAGAGCGGATACATCCTTTTCGAGACTCTCTGTTCATATCTCAACCGATGCCATTCTATCTGATATTTCTAGGCAAGTTTGCCCCACCTTATTGATTGCTCCTTGAAGTTTCTTATTATCAAGTTTCACGGCTTCTTGAAATTTCATAATTGAATTGAATACATCGCCCAGGGAAGGTTCAAATTGACCCCCCATCTCATCAGATGTTTTATGGTCTGTTGTATTTGTATCTCTTAGTGATTTGTATTTGGGATCGGACATTGATGAACCTTGTACAGATGGATTCCTGTGGCGATGCTCTATCCGTTCAGTGTTACTTCCTTGATCAGTGGTATCTTCATCAATAAGTTTATTATGTCTCCTTAGTCTTCTTTTCTTTTTATCTTGTCTTTTCTTTGCACTATTGTCTTTAGAAGAATCATCCATTTTTTTGTGTTAGAGTAGGAATTGGAGTCAGAGGATTCCGAGTTTTCAGATTGTACCTGTTTCTGGCTTAAGCCATGTGGCTCGCTGGATGTGGACATCCCCGTCTCATATACTTCAGACTCAGATAGTGACTCTGATTCAATTTCAGACCCATTTGACAATAAGACTATATTGCCAGGATTTCTCTCGAGGCTTCGAGGTCGATCAGTCTTTTCCGACTCTATTACGTTCGGGCTGAGGGGCACTTGTACCAAGTCATTTGAAGCAATAAGATTCTTTGTTTGTATAAGATCTTTGAGTAGTGGTGCAGTCAAATCTGCGGCTGCTCCTTTAGGATCGGCTGATTCATCCCTGCACGTTTCTGTTGCTGGTCCAGTCGTAGTTCTCCCAGACATAATTGCTGGGATCTTGCTCCCATTGCTAAGTATTTTGGGCAATTCACTTAGGTTACCTGGATTACTGTCACTCTCTGGTAATTTCTCTTGCGAAGATTGTCCTTTAATTACTGGTGTAAAAATGTTTGAGATCCGGGGCTGAGCTTCGTTGGCCTGACCGCTGGTTTTGGCCGCTGATTTCAGGTTTTTAATCGCCTGTAGCCGCTTGGCTTTTTTTTCCTGGAGTTCCAGCTTAGCTGCTATCTGAGGATTTTCAGGACCCTCTTCTGTGTTATATTCCTTAGCCATATCCTTTGTTTTGTTTTCTTTGATTTTCTCTTTTGTTCTGTCTTTCTCCTTATCTTTCTGTTCCTTCTGCCCCTCTTTATCTTTATCTTTATCTTTATCAGTATTTTTGAATTTTTCTTCCTTATTTTTAGTCCCTCTTGTCTCTGGTCGCCGCACTAAATTTGCCGGGCCTTTTATGTACACATCCTCGAGCCGATTACCTTCATAGCCTTCTATTTCAGCCATGCTGGCCACTCTCTTTTCTCTCTTCACAGTCTCAGTCTGTCTCTGACACCGCTGCCTCTCTTGAGACTTCGTGCCCCAGTTTACATAAGAGCAGCTCGCTTTCTCAGCAGCTCTCAGTTTCTGTTTCTGACTGTGTCCCTTTAGGTTTTCTCTAATTTTCGCTTTTGAGCTCCAGCGCAGAAACCAGCAGGGATAACGTGTCCCAGCAGTGCCAATGCACCACAGAAGCGATACTTGTCTCAATATTGCCTTCTTTTGTTTGGCAAATCCACTGTAGCAGCAATCTGCAAAGATACACACTGAGGCTAAGCTTAGCCCTGGCCGCGGACTCTGTGTATCTTTCCCCCGCATCGAGGTCTGTGTTCTATCGTTTTCCCCAATGCTGCCTTGACAACCGTTACCGAGCAGTGGAGCACCGAGGTTACCGAGTCGATCAGCCTCGTGGTTTAGACCGAGTGCACCAGGAGAGTGAAGAAGTTCTACAGAATGTCTGCGGCACCCGGAGAGTCTCCTCTCTCCCCTCCTGCTGAGTCCTTGCCGGTGGCTTTACTTTATTTTTATTTTTATCGGAGCTCATAAGCTAACTGCCCCTGCACTTCTTTCCCAGACGAAAGGAGATGATGCAAGCCAAAATCCTCGGTGAGTTGAAAGCGGGAAGCAGGAAGAAATAATGTAGCAGTGAGAATGCAGTGTGAACACGGTGAGCCGCAAAAGAGCCATAAATCAAACCTTAGTCTCATGTACACACAGGTCCTGCCCAGATACACCGCGAAAAATGGTTATAGCGTTTAATAACATATGCTTCCGTAGATACAGACAACTAAAGCGCTATGTCAGTGATTAACTGCTGCAGATATGTGATGCAACAAGCAGGCGAGCAGACAAGCAAGCGGGCAGCAGCTTACGATGATGCTGCTCTTCAAAGCACTTTTTCCCCCACGGAGTTTCACACAGTTGTCTTCTCTAATTGTCTTATTAGAGTCATATCAAGGCTTACTTGTTACTTGTTACTTGCTTGCTATTTTGCTTGGCTGAAACAGTCTGACCCTGTCCGAGTCCGTGTCAATCCCCGGCAGACCCCGGCAGGCTCCGGCAGGCAGGCAGGCAGGCAGGCAGGCAGGCTCCGGCAGCTAAGGTGCATCCGATCCACAAACTTTGTTTGCTGCCTGTTTGTTTGTAACTTGTCAACTCACAGGGCTCTTAGACAAAATACGGATGCTGATAATATTCAGTTATGCTAACCAGGGCAAATGAGCGGCAGTGTCCAAATCTACATCATAAAACATCATGACTGCCAGAGGTCAGAGCTCCGCGGAAACACAGCTTCACACAGCGATCACACCGACGGCATCTTCAGTCTCTTCTTAGATATGTTTCTCACCCATCTTCCACTGTGTCAGACACCTGGCCTTTTCAATTTATATCAAGCCAGGATGCTCATATTATGCTGTCTTCCTTGCTGATTTATTACAATAGCAGTTAGACAGCAGAAACAACAAACAGCTACAATACCCAGCACTCCTTGGAGCTGGACTACTAATGGAGAGATGTGGTTGTTTCATTAACACATTACATAGAGAACCAATCTTTCTATATCTTGCTGCTTCCCAGGCAGTTAACTCCAATTTACTTGTTCATGCCTAAGATATGTACTCACTAGTTTTCTGAAGTTAATCAGGGTTGTGAACTCTATTTTTCTTTCCAGCATGCTTGTTCCCTGGGCACCATACAACACTTTGTGGCCGCGTCTGTCCTGCTAGGGCTGCCTCAGCGAGACGAGCATTTGCCCTTCTACCTCTTGCGCAATCACTGTTTGCCTCACACACTGCTTGCTGGTGCAAGGGCACCGAGTACCAGGAGGCGTAAGGGCATCGCCCCCCATGGAAATATTTTCATGAGGTTACTGACTCCTGGACGTGTTCCTTGCCTTCTGCTGTGCACAATCACAGGCTGCTGGACAGACAAGACCAGACGCTATAGTCGTAGTTCTGCAGACAGTCACCTCCTTACCCAGGTCTTCCAGAAATGAGCCCCATTCCAGAGAGGTTCTTTAAAGTCTTTGAACATTTGTGCATCACACTTGCATGATTTACTTTGCTCAGAGGAGGTAAAAGGGAGAAGGTGCTCAAACCATGACAATCAATAGATTTGTTGTGCCGCTGCCAGATGCCTTGAGACTGTGTTGTGGCCAAAGGAAGGCACAGTCACTGGACACAGATGGTGGGCAGACTGAGTGTAGGTTACCATTTGTGCCATAAATGTGGATATCCCTCTGCGATTCTGACCCAGCGTGAAAAATTGTGCGGCGCCCCTGGTGCACAGCAGCAACAATTAAGCTTTATATGGTGTTTTTTCAGAGGCAATGTTACTGGTTGCCAAGTGGGCTCATGCCACGTGGGATATCTTTAGCCAATATTGACCTTTAAGCAAACAGCACTTTTCATGCTGGGATTTTTAAGCCAATTCTTAAAATGATAAAAGCAAGACTACATGTCCCAGATACACGAGAAAATGAGAAGTGCTTTGGGCAAGTTAAGAAGAAATAAGCTTATATCTGAATACCCCAGACCTTTAATGACGGATAAGATCTTTTCTACTCCAGTTGCAGATGCTAAGGGCCTGATGTAGATCCCAGTGGGCGGGATACTCTTTCACAAATGTATTACAAGTGACATACAATATAACACACTGGTAATACAGAGGACTGGATATCAGTCATATTTTTGACAGATTATACCGTTTTCGAGATCTAAATCAGGCCTACATTATTAAACTTCTTTACAAATATGGCAAAGACCCTATGAAGGGTATTGACAGGGCTTGGTCGACCTCCCAGAATAAGCTGCTGTATGCCTTGGGCCAGTTTCTTAGATTTTCAGGTTGGCTGGAAAAAGAAGGTGCCATCACATTAAACCATTCAGAACTATCCAGCTGGACACAAAGTACTATATTTATGCTCCTAGCATTGTGAATACTGCCATTTCAATGGAGAAACAAAAGTTAGATCCGAAGATCTCAGAACTGGCTTCTTTGGAAGAAAGTCTAGTGGAGAAAGGACACTTTTTTATTGACAGCTTTATAAGGACTTAGTGCCTGATTAGGAGGACGGTGGGTTTGATTTGATTTGATTTGAATAACATTTGTATCGCGCAAACAATAACCCGAAGGCATCAAGGCGCCTAACAAAGCATATCATAAACATAAGCATGACACCATTACAGATAAGCCTGCACAAAGAGATGCGTCTTCAAAGCACTTCTGAATGCCTGAAGAGTGGGTAAGGATCTTAGTTCCAGTGGGAGGGCATTCCACCACTTGGGCGCCAAGGTGGAAAAAGCCCTGCCGCCTCATTTAGCTCTCCTGAATCGAGGGGCTGACAAAAGAAGTCTACTAGAGGAACGCAGATCCCTAGAGGGAATATAGCGGGACAAGATAGATCCTACACCAGTGGGACTATTTTTAGCTAGGGCCCTATAGGTCATACATAGGGTCTTGAAGTGGATACGGTTCTCAACAGGAAGCCAGTGTAACAGCTAGGCACGTTTGGGGAGATCCAGGACAAACCTGGCAGCAGCGTTCTGGACTACCTGCAAGCGCTGCAGTAGGCTTTTATTCATTCCCGCATACAGCGCGTTGCAGTAGTCCAGCCGGGAGCCAATGAGGACAACTGCAAGCTGTTTCCTTGCCTGCAGTGTTAAGTAGTGCCTGATCCTCCTCAGGATGTGGATAATGCCCCAACAGGTAGAGATGGTTCTACTGACCTGTTTACCCAAGTTGAGGGCAGGATCAATCATGACCCCAAGATTTTTTGCAGAGGAGGTAGGGGTGGGGCAAACTCCTAATGAGTCTGGCCACCAACAGGATGACCATACGTCATCTTTCCCTCCAAACACCATCACCTCTGTCTTCTCTCCATTCAGTTTCAATTAATTATGGATCATCCATTGACCGACTGCCTCCATACAAGATCTAAAATTGGAGGCAGTCGGGGTGCCTGACTGGGAGAGAGAGACAAGGATCTGGGTGTCATCCGCATAGGATACTATCTCCATCCCATAGGATCTGATGAGCCTGGCAAGTGGGGTCACATAGATGTTGAATAGGGTCGGACTAAGAGCCGACCTCTGGGGGACCCCACATTGCACAGGCAGGGATGGAGATAGGTACTCCCCCACCTTCACTCTCTGCACTCGATGATTGAGGAAAGAAGTGAGTCCCACCGCCATCGCATTATTGTTTTCTGCTCGCCAAATTAGGATGGTGGGCAGATGGGTGGCGGTCAGGGAGACTGGGCGCCATAGATCCTACAGGCTCAAGGAGCCTGTTGGACCAACGGAGGGAACATCAAACCCTACAATGGTGGCGGTGACTGCCGGGTAGAGCCATAGGGATTATGATGTCACTCCCCACTAGCCGTTTCATGGTGGTTTACCTGCCAAGAAAAGGCTAGCGGAAAGGGACATTGGGGGCCCCGTAGTGGGCCCCCCTTTCCTCCTGGCACTCAGCTTTGGGTTTAGTGGGGCACCTATGGTGCCCGCCAACATATCCCTGCACCATGTGGCAGGCACCACATGGTGCCTGCCACGTAGTGCAGGGAAACGTGTAATGTAAATTTTTTGTACTGTGGCGCTGCTGCAATACAAAATATAGACATTGCGACTGCTGTGGTAGTGGTCGCATCCTAATTCGGCTGGCAAAACCGCCAACTTGTTGTCAGGCGGTACCGTTTCCGAATGGATGGTGGCTAGATGTAAGACCAACTGCCATCCTAATGAGGCCTTTTGTTCCTTTGACATGGTCCAACGTTCCCTGAAAAAAGTCTTTGGACAATGTGTTTTAAAGAGATCAGCAGAAAAGAGGGCGCTTCTGGCTGTTGTGGACAATTCAACTCATGGGCCCAGTTATAACACGGTGGAGGCCATTCCCGGTACTAGTACAGCAGGCATACCTTCTACCCCAAAAGGAGAAATGGCAAATACCAATCCAGAGGCTATTACATAGCTAACATTACCAAAGGTAAGTATAAAATGTTCATATTCGATAATGGGGGATGAATCACAATGTTTTAACAGTCATGGCTTCAGTTATCAATAGACCCCTGGATTCCACAAACAGTACTGGGTTACCAAATAGAGTTTTTACAACAAGCCAATGCAAGTACAATCTATTCTTTTTCTTGCACAGACACAGTGCTAACTACTTAAGAAATAAAAAAATAATATCACTTTTAAAAGGTGCTGTAGAACACAAAATCTATGATCCAACAGGATTCTTAAGCAATCTTTTCTAGTGAAAAAAAGCAAAAAAATGTAATCAGACTTCAACAATACAGTCACTTTGTAATATACAAACATTTTAAAAGTGGACGCGGCGTGGCTATGAGTGTCAAGATGGCAGTCACGCTCCGGACCCTTCACTCATCCGATAGCAACCCTATAGCCCTCTATGGGCAAGAGGCAGTGCTGATGGCTCACTAGTGAGAGGGTGACAAGTCTGGGCTGGAGCTGCTGTCGAAGAAGAAGATTCTAAACACTGGCCACGAGGGAGCAAAATGATGGCGCCCTAACAGAGACCTGGGAGTTTCACCTGCCGCGATGTGCTGACCCTCTGGAGATTTTGTGAGGCAGGCAGGGCCTCCAGCGACCTGCCCTGAGAGTCTGGAATACTAAGGTCAGTGCTGCCGCAGACACTAGGAGGGTCCTAGCAATCAGCTGCGGATCGGCGGCGCCACGGACCTCCTGTATCCTTATGTGTAGCCTCTGCGGTAACTCGTATGTGGCATAGGTTGCGCCTTACCTGATTGGACTCCCCAATTGAGTCCCTGCAGAAGGAGAGGCCTGGATGGGTGGATACAGAGTTGCGGTAGCCCGCAGCTGGAAAAGGAGCCTGTCAACACAGCACCACACCAAAACTGATTCACCCCCCAAACAAGCTGCGCCCTCACTGGCGGAGAGGTGGTCCCCTTCTATAGGGAGAGGAGTGATTGATCCGTGGCCCAAGTACCTGAACGTTGGATCTGAGTTACCTGCGGCTCCCTAATGCCTCCTCAGCAACTTCTGGCCCCACTTGACCTGAGTGCGAGATTCAGCGCCCCTGCTCCAGGCCAATTCAACACGCATGTGGGGGGGACAGGAAATTGGCCTGCATATCGGCGGCACCTGTGGATCCCCCAGGACGCCCCAGCAGACACACTGGGGCAAGTGAGAGAACCTGTTAAGGCAGATTCTGTACCAGACGAGCCCGGTGGCGGAGGAGGGAGAGTCCACCAAGACCTCGCCATAGCATGGCGGAGAGGAGACACCTGAGGGCCTATCTAGCGGCTCGGTGACACCTGAAAGTCCCGGCAGCCACACTGCAGCCTCTCACGTGATTGTGGATTGCTACCAACTGAGCCCAATAAAACGGAGGCGCCCAATACACCCAGCTCAGCAGGTGGCACATCAACTGGGTCCCATGTCCAGAGAAAAGGTCCTGGGGAAACTGTTGCATTGAAGTGGGTGTCTCCTGAGGTATGAGCATAAGCCTCCGTAGTCATTGCATTGTCCTCCACCCAGCGGACCGGTGATGCATGAACAAAGGCCCCCCAACAAATTTCCTGCCATCAGCCTTCCAATTCTGAGCATGGCGGCCCCGGTCCACATGAGAAACCCTAAGCACAAGACATACAGGGCGAGGCATTCACTGAAATCCCCAGACTTTGAAAACCCAATTCCAATGCGCGCCTCATGCAGATGTCCTCACTCATTTATACCCAGTAGACATGGCTACGACCCACTGTCATGGAGAGCCTCTTCAGGTCCTCTCATGGAACGTTATTGGGCTTCTAGATAAGGTGAAGTGCACAGTGGTCCTAAAATACTCCCTGATCCACCCCTGATGAACTCCCATGAGGTGCAATAAATGCACCTCATGGGAAATCAATGTCCGTTCCTTGCGTGCCAGGGATACAACAGGGTTTGCCATGCAGGTTTCTCATGGGGTTCTCGTGGTGTGGCAATTCTCCTGAGCTGCTCCCTCCCTTTCACAATCGCCCAAGAGGTCAGAGATCCTCAGGGCTGCTTCGTGACTCTTGCTGGGAGCCTGGGAAACGCTCCCCTCAACCTCGTCTTGATCTACATGCCTCCAGCGGCACTTAAACCCATTCTCCATGACCCAGCAGACTTTTTATCCTCTTCTACCCAAGGGCTGACAGTGGTTGAGGGCGACTTTAATGCAGTCTTGGAACCCACCTGCAACACTACCGGACTCCCTCCCCCCACTGGAGGCTGAGCCCTAAACGCCTTGCAGACTGGGCACACAGACTTGGCCTGTGCAACGTGTGGCGAACCTGGAATCCCATTTCACTCCAGTACACCCACACTTCCGCTGCGCACCACATCCACTCCCGCATCAACTTAATATTTTTGCCTGCCCCTGAGTTCCATACGGCAGCCAGCATCCAAATTCTCGCTTGAGGAAAATCCGCCCATTCCTACAACCTCCTTACCCTAGGAGGTCCCACGGGCGCCCTGTGCCCCATCTGGTTCCTCCAAAACAAGGACTACAGACAGGTCATTGGGGAAGACCTCAAGCAATATATCCAATGTAACGAGGGAATGGTGGACTCCCAGGGTACACTGGGAGACTGGCAAGGCTACAATAAGGAGCTTTGCCAAGGGGTATCTCAAACAAAAACACCTAGCACAAGAGAATACCTCTCCCAGCTGGAAGCTCAGGCACTTCCCCTGGAGCAGACCACTGCTGTGGGGAACTGCTAGGTAGGCCACTGGCAGCTGGAACTTCTGCAGGAAGAAATACATCATATATCCCTTGAATCGGCCAAGCAGATGTGGAGGTCCTCTATGGCACAAGTCTATGGGTAGGGATATTAAAAATGGTAAGCTGCTCCACTCGCTCGCATCTTGCCCCCTCTCCATGCGGATAGTTCCAAAGATTTTAGACACAGAAGAGCACATGCAACGCACACCTACAGCTATCGCATAGGCCTTCGCAAGCTATTACACGTCTCTCTACTCAGCAAAGCGATGTTGGGAACCAGACTCCAGCCCTCAGTTTATTCAAGACTTCCCCCTCCCATGACTGTAAGGTCCTGAGACACATCGATTGGACCAGCCCATCTCGCTGGAAGAGATCGATGAAGCTGTCTCATTAGTAGCGGCTGGGAAGACCCCGGGCCCACACGGATTCCCAGTGGAATATTACAATGCGTTTACATATACCTTTCTACTACATATTCACGCTCTCTATGAAGAAGTGGCGGAGAAAGGCACCTTCCCACCAGACATTGACAAGGCCACTGTCGTAGTCATCCCAAAAACATATCACCCTCATGCTCTGACTACCGTCTGATCTTTCTCTTCAACACTGAAGCCAAAATCTATGCCACTATTCTTGCCACATGCCTTAAACCAATTCTCGCCAGCCTAATACACCCCGATCAATGTGGCTTTATGCCCACCGCAGTACAAGGCACTGCCTATGACGCCTACATGTGGCATTGACCCACCGCCATCTTCTTTCACCATACCTAACTTTTCTATTGATAGATTTTGATAAAGCTTTTTGATACAGTCGACTGGTGATAACTTAGGGGACGTGCTAGTGAAAGCAGGATTCCACCCACACTTCCAGAGGCTGATACGCATATTTTACTGTAACCCATTGGCTCGGGTACTCATAAACAGTGTACTCTCAAACATCTTCCCTATCTGTCAGGGAACAAAGCAGGGCTGCCCCCTAATTTCCCTCCTCTTTGCCCTAGCAATAGAACTGCTTGCCCAATTTATCCAATGTGATGCACAGATACAGGTGTAGCGATGGTGGGGCTCACACGAAGACCGAATCGCCCTACATGGAGATGATGTTCTTCTCTTTCTAGCAGACCCAACACGATCCGTCCCTGATGCTCTGCATCCTGCAGTTATTCAGAGAAGCGTCCCGCCTGCGCTTAAACCCAGCCAAATCAACTCTAGTACCCCTCCACATGTTGAGAGAGTGCATGGAATGGCAAATGGACATCCTCATGTGACGCCTCAGCTTTAAAAACCTGGGAATCTGGCTTGTTCTCCTCCTGGAACTCACCTTATCACTCAATCTCACCACATTATTTAAGAATACAAAAGAGGATCTTCGTAGGTGGCAATCCCTCCCCCTTAATCCCCAGGCAAAGATCGCCCTATTCAAAATTATGGTGCTTCCTCGATTTCTGTAAATACTCCAGAACTTCCATATGGCTTGTCGTCAGCCCCTTCATGTTTCACCAAGCGTTTAAAGCCAGTTGACTCTCATATGCGATCTCATGGATTTCATCTACATATATAACTAGGGTATTATTCTTATTCTGCTTGAAGACAAGCACATCAGTTACAAATTACAATATCTTTCATGGAATTTATTAGAAACCAGACAAAGTACCTTCTCTTTCCTGTTTAATCCTTATAGGTTTTGGGATACCACGTGAATTCCAACTTTCAATTTCAGATTTGCTCAGAAAAGAACTTTCAAACATGAAATTGATTCCCTAATATCCCTATGTCACCTGGAACCGGTAATAGGTCTTTTAGCTTTGTCAATCTTGGCTGTATATCCAGAGCCTCTTCTATACCGAGCTCTTCAAAATGTGTCACTCATTGACAATTTATTCTGATTTAATTCCTCTGTATAAGAAGACAAAAGTATAAGAAAATGTATGTTAAGGACATCTACAAGCTGGAAGAGAAAATCAATTTTCATTCTACTGTACACATTTCTTTAGAGTCTGAAGTCAGTTTGTCAGAGGGAGGAGCTTGTTATGGCCAGTTCTCACAGGTCACAGAAGGATCCCTCTATGCACATAAACTATTTTGAAATACTTGCAAGCTCTTGTGTGATCCAAACCTTCGAAAATAGTCATGTCTGATGTTCAGTTTTTCTCAGAAAGGGCAATCTCACTTCAGTGAGATATATCAATCACCTTGGAGGCTCACAAACCAAGATCTTAGCAAATCTAGTGAATCGAATATACCACATCTCAGTGACAGTGGAATATCTTCCAGGCCAGCTGAACTCAGTGGCAGATTGAAGTTCCTGACATCTCAAGGTTTACTGCAACTGAAAATTAAATTTTCTAGTATTCCGAAAAAACAACCAAATCAGGGGTCTGATTTCAGTGGATGTTTTTGTGTCCAGACTTGAAAACCAACTTCCCAAGTTTTTCATTTAGAGAAGAAATCCATTGGCATCCACCCCAGATGCATTTTTTCAACTGAGGAAACAGGACCGTCTTTACGTGTTTCCTCTTTTCGTAATGATTTTCCAATGTCTCTCCAAAATCAGACGAGAACTGTCTATAGTGATCTTAATTACTCCATTTTGGGCATTTACATTTTTCTTTCCATACCTGCTTCAAATGTCGACAGACATCCCCATTCTTCTACTGAGTCTCCTGCAGAACCAAGCAGGTCAAAGTCACCACTTCATTCTTTTTGGCAATCTCCAACTAATTGATTGGAGGGTTTTTGGAATCCCTGGTCTTTCCTTTGACTTTCGTCAGAATCTATTAACCTCTTTGAAAAAAACAGAGCACCTGGAATGGCCAGGGGTTGCAAAAACAGTCTTGGACTCAATTGTCTTGCTAGTGTTTGGGGTCAATCACAAGACCAATTTCAGCGGGTATTGCTTCTATAGCAAATTATTTTGACCATTTTATGACTTTAGGTAAGTCTTACAGGACAATCAATATTCACGGTTCGGCTGTTTCCCTAGATCACCATTATAATGGCGGTAAACCTATCGGAGATCACGCTTTCATCTGAAAATTACTTTAAGGTACAAGGATAAGTATCCCTTCTTCAGCTAAATATAATTGTTTATCGGATGTTAATTTGATCTTAAACATATTCAATGTGGGGCCTGACAATTCTGGATTGTTTTTAAAAGCTTTAACAACAAGACTAGCAATGCTGTTGGCGCTAGTCTCTTTCAAATAATTTCTGCTATGAAATCCTTAGACCTTTCAGGTAGACAATTTACTCCTTCTGTAGTTCATTTTAATATTAACAAAAATGCTGCTTTTTCCTGTTGAGTATGCAGCTTTTCTGGAACATCCAAACCTTTGTATTTTAAAGAGGTTTAAAAGAGTATGAATCTCAAATAGTTGATCTCAGAAAGTAAATGAGTCATTTACTTATTCCCTATGTCAAACCACATGCACTTGTATCTTCATCTATCTTGATAAAATGGGTTACATGGATTATGTCGCAATCAGGTATTGATGCTTCAAATTTTGGGGCCACTTCTCTAGGGTGGGAGCTAGACTAAAAGACATTCTGAGAACTGCTGATTGGTCATCATCTCTATATTCAGAACACTCTACTACACCCCAATTTCTCATGTTACTCTTCCCATAGTTAACTAGTTTAAAAGCATAATATGAACCTCCTGTTTTGATATTATCACTTGGATTTTTTAGAGGGCTATTGCTGGAAAGTCCTAATTTTATTAAAGACTAGGAGGCGAGTATTAGTCCGTCTGAATGTTTTGAAATATTATTGTGTATTATTATAGTATTCCCCTTCCTTTAACTGCTTGGATTTGCCATTTATTTTTCCTTTCAGTGCCACAGTCGATATTCAGCCCAGGGATTCCAAAGTTATTAAGGAGTCGATTGTTTCTTTCCTGTCAATGATCATCTGTTTATATACATTCTGTTCCAATTTATGAACAAACTGACATTCTGAACTTTCTTTACCTGCACCAGGAAAGAAAAAGTGACAGACTGAAAAGCAATCTATACACGTATTAATGAATAACCTGTGTTATCTATATTAGTCATCCATCCAGACAAAATTTTCGGTTCTTGCTGCCAAATACTGGAACAAGCTCCCTCTCTCTCTTAGATGCATCTCAGAGAAGAAAGCGGTCTGCAAGCTCTTGAAAACTCTTCTGTTTAAGTGGGTGCTTTCTGGTCGCCTGCCTCAGCACCGGGACACTCTTGTGGTAACTGCAGCGCTTTACAAAACCCTTCATTCACTCATTCAGCCACTGAGGAGTGCTGGGTACTGTAGTTTTTATTACTATCTGGTTGCTAAAGTATTAAGCCAGCAAGGAAGACAGTATAATACTCTTCTCCTGCTGACTTTCCAGCAATAGCTCTTGGGAAATCTCCATGCACGCTCTGAGACAAGACATTTGGGATGCTATGACACTAAAGTATTGTGAAAGAAGTGCACACCCATGGCTGCAGATGTCAGGCCAATCCACAGAGAGCCACGCCAGCAGATCAGCGACGACTTCAACAGACACCTCCACAGAATGAACAACCAACAAGGTGTTGTTGATGTAAACTGACAACAAAGCAGTTGCGCACATCATAAATGAGGCTGGGAATACAGGTTCCGCCCTCCTGAGCCAGGTAGCCCTGGGGGCCTAGGGTAGAGCACAGCTCACCTGACAGGAGAGGTTGCCACACCCTGCGAAGGTGGAGAGCTGTCGGAGCAGCTGGCGTGAGTCAGCCTTCCTTGGGGCCTATATCGTTCCATTTACAGATATTTTGTGCAAGCATAACTGAGCTTTGCTTTTACAAATTGTTGCCTTCATATGTGTGAAGCAAAGAGACATATTAAAGAACAACCCCCAGGATGCACCACTGTATTATACAAAAACTGAGACTGAGCGTTATTTATTATTTCTTTGTGTGGGAACTCACATACAACAAAGGAGCACAAAGTTGTGCCAATTTACTCACCATTGAGAAGACCCGAGAGTGGAAGGGCAATATTTAAAAGTACTGACTGAGTGGCGAAGCAATAATGAGTAAATACAGGTCATAGTATCTGCAGTACTTGGAGAAATCAGTGACTCACCTTAGTGGTACGGTGACCTGATGTCTCCATGTCACAGGGACATCACTTTTCCATTCCTGGACTTTGCTTTTAAATATCAGTGCATTCTGGTAGTTGTAGTCTTGCTTCCTCTTAATTGAACTAGATCGACTATCACACCCGATAAACATGCTGTGTAAACACATACAGCCAGATTCATGAAGGAGAATAGCGCTCGCAAAGGGCCAGATTCTCAGAATCTGGCCCTTTGCGAGCGCAATTTTTGCATTTGGGATTCATCATCCTAAATGCAAAAATCGGTAATAGCGAAATCGCAAATTTGCGAGGAATTACATTTAAGGAATCTCTATTTGAGATTCCTTAAATGCAATACATCATCCATCTTCAAATTGCGAATTCGCTATTTCGGGCCGCTATTTGCCGCGAGGTCAAACCTCGTGGTAAATTGCGAAAACTTAGAAAAATGCTTTTAAAAGCACTTTTCTAAGTTGCATGTTGCACACACACATGTCCTTTGGACATGTGTGTGCGCAACACCTGTTTAAATTTGCATTTAAGGGGTGCTACAGGGAGTCCTTTGGACACCCCTGGCACCCTTTAAATCGCTATCTTATTTGCGATTAGCTAATTGCTAATCGCAAATAAGGAATACTCCCCATTCATTCCTATGGGCCTTTTGGCCCGTAGGAATGAATGGGGAGTTATTCCTTATTTGCGATTAGCAATTTGCTAATCGCAAATAAGGAATATGTAGGAATCGCATTTTTTTGCGATTCCTACATGAATCCCGTTTTGCGAGTTTCCTTATGAATCGCTATTAAAGACTCGCAAAACGGGTCTTTGATGAATCAGGCTGATAGTCCTGGATTGAAAAAGTGTTGTTCCGGTGACCTGAGGCCATCTGGTCCCTTACTAAGGGGTCTATCTCAGCATTCTATCTAGTAATGAAGGTTTGCTGAGTATTGGATCACTATTAAGATGTATAAAAACTCACAGAATTTAGATTGGATGAATGGTTATTCTCTCAGTCTTTCCTTTTCTGTGTTTCTTCACTCTGTCCCATAAATATTTTCTTAAATTCGATCCTTAAATATTGATTTACCAAGGCGAAATATCCTGACAAATGACTGTCAAAAGATAATGAAGGGCGTGGCCAGGGAGGCAATGGAGTAAGATGGCTTTCCTTGCTCTCTGTCTCCCTGGGGCAGCTATCAAATCTCGAGGGGCAATTAAATCACCAGCCTTCAGCACGTGGGAGGGGGGTGTGGGCTCTACACACCACCCTGGAGCTAATTAAAGGGACAGGAGCTTGCTGCGGGATGACCTGAAGCATCCAGAGGAACCGGAGACCCAGTGGCAGTGTGGGGTGGGCACCAACTTGTCCCTGAGAGCTGCTGCCCCACCTCTTCATGCATTAACTACACACCACGCTGGCTTGAAGCATAAAAGGCCACTTATTAGGACCAGGTTATCATAACTCCCAACGTTTATTAAACATAACAATTCAACTATTTAACTTTAATCAACAGTAAACAACCCCTACCCCTCGTTCATTCACCATCTGTCTCACTACTTTCACTCCTCCCCATTCCTGCTGTAAACTTCTCCATACATCCCTTCTCACCTTCACAGCCCTCTTAAGCATCCTCTCTTGCCTTTTTTCCGCTGCACCTTGCATCTTGCGCTCCCCCATCCTTCACCTGTGTACCTTCCCACACCCCAGAGGGGTGGCTCTGCCCGTCCGTGACTCCCCACCCCTCCAAAGATACGTAACCCCGGAGTCGTATAACACGTCCTAAGCTGGCACGCATTGCTTACCCACCCTTTCCCTCTTTAACTGTAGGTAGGTGGGTGGATCAATTGTAAAAGCTCCTAACAAACCCCTCCCTAACCCGGTAGTGCGAAGTGCTAGGAAAGAGGCCGGAACCTCTCACCCCAGCACCTTCATACGCACCATCGGCCTGCCCCCAAACCCACCCCCTTGACCTCCCCCACCTAGTCCTTCTGATGGCAGCGTGAAGAACCCCGGGGGAACACTGGTCTGCGACCCTGCTTCCCCCAGGGGCCGATAGTGGCTACGGTTGCCCTGCCACACGGAGTGGGACTCGCCATGAGCTGGTAGGGTTCTGCCCCTACGGCTGGGAGGAGACAGCTCCAATCATCACCGCTGATGCCCTGGGGCGGCCCTGAGCTGTAGAGCTTGCCAGGTCCGAAGAACCGCTCCACATCCCGGGAGCGCGCTCCCTGTCTTCCAGGGGCTAAACGCCAAGATTGGAGGCTAACAAGGGACCCGGAGAACTGCTGGTGATGAGAGGCAGCCATCATACCTCTGGGAGCTGCCACACCGCCCCAGAAATGAAGGTTGCCCTGGGCATCAGAAGGAGACTCGCCCGGAGCCGCCAATAATGCAAAGACCCTGCACACTTTAATCAACATCGCTGGAGCCCCGGCGCAGCCCTAAGCTGCTGCAACAAGAGGACCGTCACATCATCCCGCCCCCAGAAAGCGAAGCCTACATCTCCCCGGGAGCTGCTTACCGAGTGGGGTCGTGTTTGGAGCTGCACAGGCTGAATCAGCCCTATCCCCCACCAGAGTGGATCCTTGCCGGGGACCGGCACCGAAGACGGCGGCACCGCTCCCCCACCGGTAGGCGCCGAGGAGGAGGCGGGCAGTCATAGGCGGTCGTGTGGAGGCCATTGCGAGATGGCTGAGCCGGAACAGCCTGCGGCTAAAAGCGGCTCTGAGCGGGGTCATCACTGGGGTACACACGGACATTAGATGAGCCTCCTACCATCTAGTAGGAAAATGGGCCTCTGTGATCCCTGAGAGTGAAACCCTCCTGCCGGGGGAGATACGTGGCAGGAGAAGTGGTGCTGGAGGCGAAGGCCTGGAGGATCTGACATCTGGGCCTAGAAGTAGCTCACTGTGGACAGACCGTCATGGCCTGCTATAGACAACCCCCCATCACCCTGATCATGGTGAGCAGAAAGACCACCCTAGTGCGCTGGACTACATCCCTGTGGCCTGTAAAGATACGAGGTGAGAGCAGCGGAGCTGGGGCTGGCAAACGGACACAAGCAGGAAGTTTTGGAAGTGAGCATCACAAAGGTTGGGCAAACTGATGGGACCTCTTTAATAGAATAACTTCACAATTGAGCATCAAGCAACAGTTGGGCCCCTTATCTATTAGCCATTGACTCCCCATAAAGGACGCAGCTTTAGTTTGTGGACCCTGACAGGGGCAATCGTGCACTCCCCAGCGCTCAACCAGAGTTAGTGGAGGGCTGAGATGGCCAACCCTGCAGGATCCGGTTTGACAAAACAGAAGACCTACTAGGGACGACTGCAACCTCCACACAGTAAACCACTCTCACGTACAGGGGACCTTGGATTAAACATTGGGGGCGGGGTTGCCCACGCTCACTGACCTGCTTGAAGAGATCCTCAATGCCCCACACAGGCGGGGACTGTATGTGGCCGACTCAGTGGCAGTGCCCCAGAGAAGAGGGTAGCTGTTTGTCTTTGCCTCGGATAAAGTCACTACTAGCGCAAGCCCCCACAACAGCAGCTACACTGGAGAGGGGCGAATTCCTGCACCCCCACTGACCTAGCCACCTTACTATGCCGCATTCTAAAGCAACCAAAACAATCAGATGATGTCTCTCTGGAATAAGGCTCCACAGTCAGATGTGGCGGCTCAACCCCTGCACACTCACCGGTAGCAACAGACAGCGAATCCTCAGAGCCGATCACTCATGGATACATACACTGCTTTCTACATGAAATCAGAACAGACATCTCTTTGCTCAAAGAAGAGTTTAAATCCTGCCTACGTGACATTTGGAGGGATGTGCTGAAATAAGGGACAGAGTAGATGACCTTGAATGGACTGTCGATGTCAGGTCAGAGGATCAGGAGATGTTGTGGCGATGGGTAACTGTGTTGGAAAATTAACCCATAGATTTACAAACCAAGCAGGAAAATGTCGAAAATAGGAGCCGTCGGAACAACATCCGCATATGAGGGGTACCCTAGGGTGCAAAAGGTTCTGATATCATGTCTTTCATGGTAGAGGTGCTCCAGGTGGTCCATGGTGACGAGGATGCCTCACTGCCTGCTTTAGATAGGGCCCATCGAACCTTCGTGTCAACTGGTCATGCGGAAAATACCCCGGATATCCTAAACAGACTCCATTTCTTCACAGAGAAGGAAGCAATTATGCAAGCAGCTAGGGGCAATATGGAGCTTAAAATTCATGGCCACTTGATACAACTCTATCAAGATCTCTCCCCCATCACCCATAGAAAACGTCACAACTACAAGCCCATTACTGATAGGCTATGCACCCTGGGAATTTGTTACCAAAGGGGCCATCCCTTTGCTCTCTTGTTCCAATGGGAAGGCAAGAGCCGCTCACAGCGCTCTCTGGTGGAAGGCAAAACACTGCTGGGATTCCCCGAAAATGTATCAGAAAGAGGATGCTTCCCTACATCTGGGTCCCTCAGGAGGAGACCTCAAACCCAAATAGTCCAGATTACCCCAGCGACAACCAGAAAAACGCCAGGCGGAGCCGTCCTCCCAAGACACAAAGAAAGACATTATCCGATACCTCTGTAATCTCAGTGGAGGAGCCTCCCCTGCCCACTCAATTACTGACTCCATATGAGCTCAAAGGAGGAGGCCGAGCACGACCATGTGTTCACGAAAAGGAAATACTGATGTGTGCCTCTCTTCTTGACCTGCTGTCAAGGATGATGGGCCTCGGGGATGGGGGGGAGCCATGACGATTGAATTCCAATACCCGTGTTGCACTCCTGATTGCCGCCCTCCACAGGCTTTCTCTTCCAGAGAGCGACTCCTCCAGAGGGTTTGGAGCACTTTGGTGCAGGCTTCTGCAAGATGAAGAAGTCCTGGTTGGACCCTGTTGGTCCGCTGCTGTTACCTGTTCTGTTTTCTCTTACAGGTCACATCTTGTGTAATGTGGGGTAGATGCGATGTGGTATTTGCTTTTATTGGCGGTGGGGGGAGGGGCATCTGGTATTGGGCCTCTCAGTCAATTCCAATCCCCTACGAGAGCTTAGTGATGGGCTGCCGTCAGGATGTGCAACTGAACACGGATTTGCTGTTGCAGCAGGTGGGAAGTCATGGAGCTGTGATGAACTCCCTCCCCCTAGACAGCCTATGCACCCACGTTTGATTGATATCTCATTCACACAACTCCCTCAGCACAACCCTCGATCCTCCACCTAACCGTGGCGATCTTAAACTGATTTCACTAAATGTGCGGGGCTTAAATTCCCCAAACAAGCGAAAACACATTTGCTGTTATGTATTTCAACACGACCCAGATGTCCTTCTGCTCCAAGAAACTCACTTGATGAGGGATGACCTCCACCGGATGGCACACCCAAAATGCCCTGAATGCCACTGGCATACACAACCTCCAAGACACTGGGAGTGGGGGACATTCTTTGTAAGGAAGGCTTCTAAACCTCAATAGTAAAAGAAGTCCGGTATAAGGAGAGTCGTTACTTATCATTACAACTACTCCGGGGGAAACGCAAACTGACACTACTAATCTCTATGCCCCAAATACATTCCGTACGAAAGTAGGACCTGCTTTCATGGTCAACCCCCTTTTTGTTGGTGTCATTATGTTTTTTCTGATTAGTCTGACTGAGATCCTGCTAATCAGGACCCCAGTCTCTGTGCTTCTACCATAAATTGGACATGCTGAGTACTTAGGTACACTCCAGATTGGCTACTGGTGTAACCTAAGTCCCTAGTATATGGTACTAAGGTACCCAGGGCATAATAGGTACACCAAAGGTCTTCCATGGGCTGAAGCATGTATTATGCCACCCATGAGAGACCACTCAAATTGTGACTCCAGGCCTGCCATTGCAGCCTGTTTATGCTAGTGCTAGTACCACTTAGGACAGATATAGGTTTCTCTATATCTGAGGTCACTCCACTTAAAACCTATAAGTCACCCCTAAGGCAGGCATTTCAATCCTGAAAGCAGGGTGCTGGCTCCTAAGTGTGAGGGTGCCCCTACATGAGCGGGGCACCCCTACAACCTTCGGAGTCCATTCTCCAGGTTGTAAGTGCATCAGCCATAATGACATATAGAGTCGCCATGTGTCATTACGCGATGACCATCTCTCAACTGGCTGTAACGAACACTGTCATGTTTGATATCAAACATGTTGGAATCATACCGGTGTGGGAGGTATGATTCCATGCTCTGTAAAGCTCCTCCGGAAGGACCTCAGTGCTCCCGGTACCAGTCTTCCAGAACTGTGCAGCAAGCTAGGGCTGCTGCCGGCCAGAGACCCGATTCTGCCCTCCTGCTGCTGAGCCAAGGTCAAGCAGGGGAAGGCAGAACAATAGGCATCCTGTCACATGGAGGTGTGACCACCTCCCAGACAGGGTTTAATGTATTGGGACAGGGTGGGGGTGCTTGCCAGTGCCACTGACACTGCTTGTAGGGAACACTTGGTGCCCTCCTTGCATACTCCAGTTTAAACCAGTTCATGAGGCCATTGGGTTACATTCTGGCATGAAACTGGACAAAGGACATGGGAGTATCCTCTACACTGTCCAGCTCCTTCTCTGGGAGGGACCCCTGAATCATCCCAACAATTTCCTAAGGGTACTTAATGGCTTACCTGTGGGTGGGTCCCTAGATTCATCGTGGGACAAGATTCAGGTCACATACCAGTTCAACTTCGACCGTCTGGACACACTGGACTTCGCTTTGGGAGCCAAGACTGCACTAGAAAAGATTCCTGCTGCTCCTGGTCTCATCGTCCTGCTGGTCTTCTGCAACGTGTGTGCCTGTGCTCCATACAGGTTCTTCACCAGGCCTGTGGACATTCAAGACACCCAAAGGAATATCCCTTGGAGTGAAGGAGTCACTACCTTGCATCTGTAGGCACTGCAACACAGTTGACCAGTCTGCTGATCCTGGGCTCCCACATTCTCCGAAAGGCTCAGCTACACAGGTGGTGGGTCTGCAACTTTCTCGAGACCTGCACTGTCTTCATACCAAGTTTGAGGCCAGTATCCCTCATGGGAACCGCTGGAACAGAACCCCTGTGCACCGGGTCGACTTGCCATTTCCAATCTTGTTGACTCTCTCCTGCAGAGATCTTAGGGCTCCAAGAAGCCCCTACCTCAAGCAACTCCTGCAGCCAAGATCTTCGCCTTCACCATGGACCTTCTTCATTGGTGAGCTGCTCGAGGTCCTCTTGAGACTCCTGTGCCTTCGACTTGTGGTTCCTATTAAGGGTCTTCTTTGGCTTCAGTGGGCTCCCCTGTTTGCTTGGGGCCTGTGCTGACTTACCTGCTTCTGGTGAGTCACTTGGACCTTGCTGGCCCCGACACTGCACCTTCTTTGTCAACCACGTTGTTTGCTGCTGCCAAGACTTGTTGGTGCCCCCACTGGACACTGACCCCTGGGCTCTCGACATAGGACAAGGGACAGCTTGTGAATGACTCCTGGTCCTCTACACCATGGCCTGGTTTGCACAGCTGCAAATTCTAGGGCATCGTATACCTATCTGCATCTCTGACATCAGTGGGCATTTGTCTTTCATGCCTCCTGGTCACTCCTGAGTAGCATAGACTCTATCCCCTCTGCTTGCAAGTACCTCTCAAATTGAATACACCTTGGGTTCCACCTGACTCTTTCTTCTTCTTCTCCAGCTGCATCTTTCCTGAAGTATTCCGTTGTGTTCTAAAACGGTTTACGATGTCACTTGACACCTATGCACTCGGATTCCCTGGTGTAGGTATCTTGGTTCCTAGGGTATTCATGGGTGGGGTGACTCTCCAACCTTCCTTTTTCCACAGGGGTTCATCAGGATCTGCTGGGAAGGGTCCTTCGTCTTTAAAATTGCAACTGCGACTTACCTATTGACTAACATTGAGCAGGCTGTTGTGTTCCCACTCTGCACACAACCTCTGTGTGGTTCCTAGATACTCACCTTGGGTGTTTCCTTGGCTCCCCGGCTCTCCCACATCTTCTGGGTCCATTCTTGACTTCAGTTGTGGTTCACATTCCACTATTTTATTATATGGTTTGGTCTCCCCCTGGAGACTACTGTATATTTGTGCTACTTACATGCTCTGTTTACTAAGTATTGTGTGTATATCTCCGGGTAGGAGATAATACAAATGTGTTTGTGAGTGATTGTAATAAAATATATATTTTTATAACTGCACTGTGTGATTCGTTTTCACTTTACCTATACCATAAGTTTAAGTACTGGTGAAACAAGCTGCTTTACACTTCTCCTGGACTAAGCCTGAAGGCTGCTTTCCAGAACTACCACTCAGAGAGCTTTCTAAAATTGTCTAAGACCACTAAAATCACCAGAAGGGTTGTCTGGATCAGTACAGGGTGCTACACTTACACAAATGAGCACCTCTCACATTGATGCCAACAGTGGGATTCAAGCCTTCATTGTTTTACCAGCTAATCTAGATGTGGATTACTTGGAAAAAAATCATCACTAACATTAGGCACATATAATATTTAGACTAAGTAAGTTCTACTGAACTTATAGATTGGGTGAAAGTTTAGTTTCCACTAGGGTATGTAGGTGCATCACCACACTACATTAAGACATGTATTTAATAGTGGACCCCAATGGGGCCCAGTCTTCTAGGTACAGTGGTCTTAAGTTTCAGGAACTAAGTACCCTGCGTACTTCTAGGAAATTAAAGACAGGTATCACTCCAACTACTGAGCAGCTCTTATAGCTGCTTATCCTAGATGATCACCAGAACCCAGACAGGTCAGGGAATCAGGACAAAGTGGGTGGGGAAGCTCCAGAAGATGGCACAGGATGGGTAACCCCCAGTGTCCCTAATTCTGAGGATGATCAAGAGTAGTCTGAGGACGCCACCTTGATGAACTCTAATCCAGGGGATAGTGCAGATTGCACAGAGGGTGTCCCTAGAAGTAAGTCTCCCTTTATTCCACCTGGGAGGGGTCAGAGCAGACAGAGGAATCTAGGTCTCCCTCTGCTGAGTCCAATGCTTTGGGATATTCCATAGGGACCTAAATCTCTAGTCAGAGAGAGAACTCCTTGTAGAGAGAATACCACTTGATCACACTTGAGAGAGTTAGACTCAAGCTCATGCGAGATTAGTTGACCCTTAACAAGGAGGCCCTGGAAGTCCAAAAATCTAGGAAAAATCTGGGATTAGATTTCCATGGTGGCAGCCCAAGTGTACCTAGATTCAGGGATCCATTCTTTGACACTAGGAACCAGAGTAAGATAGTCCCTCCTTACCAGGAGGGGTATGACATTCAGAAGTGGATATCTGCCTCAGAGAGGGCCTGCAAAGTTCAAAAGGTCCTTCAAGGGCAGGGGGCAGTTATCCTGTGGCTCTCCTTTGCTAACGAAGGTAGAGATAAGCTCCTCACTGTTAGAGAAGAGGATGCTGACAATTGTTCAGTTCTGAACAGTGCACTCATGGATGGGTTTGGCTTAATCACTGAACAGTACAGCATTAAGTTCAGAGACACCCAGAAGGCATACACCCAGGACTGGGTAAACTTCATTGATAATGCTATTAAGGCTCTGGAAGGCTGGCTTCATGGAAGCAAGATACAGGACTATGAGGGATTGTGCAATTTGATTATGAGGCGCACATCCTTAATAACTGTCAGAACCAACCTTTGCACCAGTACCTGGTGGACTCTGATCTGACCTGGGAAAGAAGGCAGACAATTGGGTATTCCCCAGGTTTAAGCATAAGAACCATGGTAGTGGAGGTGATCAGAAGAAGCAAGATTCATCTAAAGCCCATGAGAAGGGTGGGGAAAAGGGCGAAGACAAAAAGGATCCTTCTCAAGGTCTCCAAAAACCTGCATCTGGGGGTGAGTTCCAAAACTTCAAGAAAGGCAAAATTAAACCTTAGTGTTATTTATGTAAAGTAAAGACCCATTAAAAAGAGATGCCAATTGTCCAAATGCCAAGTAACCTCCTAGCACTGCCCATATGGTAACTGCGCCTCCTAGCACCAGTACAAGTGGTAGTACAACAACCAAGCAATTCATTGGGTTAACTTTGGGTTCTGAGGTGGGTTCTGGCCTAGTCAGAACTCCAGCTCATGTTGTTCTAGTCTGTGATGGTGGCATTGATCCTACCACCTTACTGGCAAGTCCCACTAACTTGGGCAAGCACAGGCATCAGCCTTTGATCAATGGAAAGGAAGCAATAGCTTTCAGAGACACAGGGGCCAGTGTCACCATGGTGACAGAGAAACTGGTGTCCCCTGAGCAAATCATATTCAGACACATGTACCAAGTCACCAATGCTAGCAATGTCAGGACTGATCATTCCTTGGCAGTTGTGAATCTCAGCTGGGGAGGGGTAACTCGACCTAAGTTCGTTGTGGTATCTCCAGACCTTCCTGAAGATTGTCTATTGTCAATGATTTAGAAATTTCAGTCTGTTCTAAAGCAGAGTTCAGGACTCATGCAGACATTATGGGCATTTCTTCAAGTGTGTTTGCTGTAACAGGGCTCAATCCAAATATCTAAGCACTGAGGGAGCACTGGATCCTGTAAAGATGGACCAGATTGCTCCTAGGAGAAGGAGAAAGGGTGAGGAAATATCCTCCGCCCAAACTCCAAGTGAGGATCAGTCTCCTGAAGTAGATGATACCAGTCCCTATGAAGGAACTGTGCCAGATGAACTTGAGCCTGACCAGGCAGAGTTCATGGGGGAGGGGGACCTTCTTGGGCAGACGAGTTTGGAGCAGCAATCCAGCCCCTCTTGAACCACTCAGACAGCTAGCTGCTGCTGAAAAGCAGTGAATGTCAGTGGGTCCCATATAATCTATTGGGAAGATGGGCTTCTGTATTCTGAAGGTAGAGACTCCAAGCCTGGTGCCACCATGAGGTTGGTAATACCTCAGAAGTTCAGAGATTTTCTTCTCTCCCTGGCACGTGGGGTTCCCCTTGCAGGATGCCTTGGGCAAAGTATGACTTGGGAAAAGATTGGCCCTCATTTTCACTGGCCCCATATGTCGGAAGACATCAAGGAATTGTATCGCTCCTGTGTCACTTGCCAAGCCAGTGGTAAGTCAGATGGCACTAGAAAAGACCCCCTTAATTCCCATTCCAGTGGTTGGGGTTCCCTTTGAGAGGGTAGGGATTGACATTGTTGGTCCCCTGAATCCTCCAACTGCATCTGGACACAATTTCATGCTAGTAGTGGTGGACCATGCCACTAGGTATCTAGAAGAAATTCCCCTTAGAACCAGTATAGTTCCTTTAGTGCCCAGGGCCCTCCTGGGAATCTTTTTCAGAGTGGGCTTCCCTAAGGAGGTCTTGACAGACAGACGTACCAACTTCATGTCTAGTTACATAACTGCAATGTGGAAAGAGCGTGGAGTAGACTATACGTTTACCATACCTACCATCCACAATGTAATGGGCTTCTTGAAAGGTTAAACAAGACACCCTCATAGGTATGATCATGAGACTGCCAGAAAAACATAGGTGAAAATGGTATGTCTTACTACCCTGCCTTCTCTTTGCCTACAGAGAGGTTCCTCAGAAGGGGGTTGGCTACAGCCCATTTGAACTTCTGTTTGGACATCCAGTTAGGGGTCCATTGTGTCTTTTTAAGGAGGAATGGAGCAACCTCACAAACCCCCAAAACAGGGTATTGTGAACTATGTTCTTGGCCTGCGTTCACGCATGGCTGAGTACATGAAGAAGGCAAGTAAACACCTGGAGGCCAGCCAAGAGCTTTAGAAAGCCTGGTATTGCCAGAAGGCTGTCCTAACTGTTTACCAGCCAGTCCAGAAGGCATGGGAGTTGGAGCCTGTGGCCCCAGCAGCTCTCCAAGACAAGAGGAGTGGCCCCCACGGAATCCTGAAAGGTGAGGTCACCTACTTGGTCAGCCTAGTCACTCCAGAGGTCCCCACAGGATACTTCATGTGAACCGCCTCAAACCTTTTGTGGACAGGGCTGACATGAGCATTTTCATGGCTACTGATGAGGGACAGGATGAAGAAAGTGACCCTCTCTCTGATCTCCTCTCTCAGAACCCTGTTGATGAGTCAGTTGATGGAGTAGCCTTGGCATGCAGCCTCACTAACCAGCAAGAAGCTGATTGCAGGAGGGCCCTCAATCAGTGCAAACATATTTTTTCTCTGACACCCAGGCAAACCATCTGGTGTACCATGAAGTTGACACATGGGACAGTCTGCCAGTAAAGAACAACATTTACAGACAGCCTGAACATGTCAGGGACTGCATCAGGAAAAAGTCTAAAAGATGCTGGAATTGGGGGTCATTGAGCCTTCAGATAGCCCCTGTGCTAGCCCAGTAGTCCTTGTACCAAAACCTCATAACAAGTGTGGAAAAAGAGAGATGAGGTTTTGTGTGGACTACAGATGCCTCAATGCAGTCACTAAGACGGATGCCCATCCTATTCTAAGGGCAGATGAACTCACAGATACTCTGGCCTCAGCCACGTTTCTGAGTACATTTGACCTAATAGCTGGCTACTGGCAAACCTGACTAGCAAAGGATGCCAAGCCAAAAAAAACATTTTCAACCCCCAATCCGGCATTATCAATTTATTGTGATGCCCTTTGGTCTGAAAAATGCTCCTGCCATATTTCAGAGGCTGGTGAACAAAGTCCTAACTGTTCTTGAAGCCTATATTTATTTATTTAATCCATTTCTAAAGCACGCTGCAACCCTACGGGCATCCTGGCGCTATGAAAGTGCAACTGCGACATAACTGCGTGCAGGATATATAGATAACTCCACCTGGGACAATCACCTGGTCCACCTAATAAATGTTCTGGAGGACCTGCAAAAGGCAGACCTCACTATTAAGGTCACTAAGTGCCAGGTTGGTCAGAGCAAGGTTGTATACTTAGGCTACCTGGTAGGTGAAGGCCAGGTTCAGCCATTGGAGAGCAAAATCCAGACCGTTCATGTACTGGGTTGGTCCCACTACCCAGACTCAGGTCAGAGCTCTCTTGGGCCTGACTGGGTGCTAAAGGAGGTTTGTTAAGGGATATCAGTCCATTGTGACTCCCTTTAATAATCTCACCTCCAAGAAAATGCCCAAAAAAGTTCAGTGGACAGTTTGCTGTCAAAAGGCATTTGATGACCTGAAGCAGGCCATGTGTACTGTTCCCATTCTGCAAACTCCTGACTATTCCAAAACCTTCATTGTCCAGACAGATGCATCTGGGATAGGGGTAGAAGCTGTGTTGTCACAACTAAATGCAGAGGGCCAGGACCAACCAGTAGCTTTTATAAACAGAAGGTTGACCCCTAGGGAGAAACATTGGTCAGCTATAGAGAGGGAGGGCTTTGCTGTGGTCTGGGCCTTGAAGATGTTGAGATCATACCTGTTTCGTACTCACTTCATTGTTTGGACAGACCATAAGCCCCTCCTATGGCTTAAGCAAATGAAGGGTGAAAATCCCAAACTTTTGAGGTGGTTCTTTTACCTAGAGGGGATGGACTATTCAGTGGAACATAGGCCTGGGAGTAACCATGCCAAAGCAGATGGACTCCCCAGATATTTCTTCTTAGAAAATGAAGACTCAACTGGGCAAGTTTAGAGTCTCCTCTCCTTACATTTGGGGGGGGGGGGGGTTGTGCAGGAAAGTAGGACCTGCTTCCATGATCAACTCCACTTTTTTCTGTTTTTCTGGTGTCATTATGTTTTTCTGACTAGTCTGACTGGGATCCTGTTAATCAGGACCCCTGTCTCTGTGCTTCTTCCCTAAATTGGACATGGTGAGTACGTAGGTACACTCCAGATTGGCTATTGGTGTACCCTAAGTGCCTAGTATATGGTACTAAGATACCCAGGGAATAGGTACACCAAAGGTCTCCCGTAGGCTAAAGAATGTATTATGCCACGTATGAGAGACCACTCAAATTGTGTCTCCAGGCCTGCCATTGCAGCCTGTCTAAGCTTGTGCTAGTACCACTTACAACAGATATAGATTTCCCTATATCTGGTCACTAAACTTAAAACCTAAAAGTCACCTCTAAGGCACGCCTGAACTGCCAAGCCATGCTAAACGTGGGTCCCTTGCTCACTTTGTCACTGGATTCAAGCTAGCCTGGCTGAAGAGGGGTGTTACCCCGAAACCGGTACCAGGATGTTCGTTTTTGATTCAAAGAAGACCTGGCTTGACAGTTCGGACTGGACTGTTCTCACGAGGCACAGGGTCAAGACTGATTTGCATGTGGCTGGGTCTGAACTGAGCTGGCGAAGTGAGCTAAAGTATGATGATCGATTCAACCCAGATGTATGACTAGGAGTGAGTGTCTGAAAAGTTTCAGCCCTCCGTCCATCATCTCTTTGTGTTTGTTTGGTATCAAACACCTTATCTTAACCCCTTGCATGCTCGTGACGGAACCATTCCGTCACGAGCCACGGTGGTGCTGTGCTGGTGACGGAATGGTTCCGTCATGGCCCGGCCGCCGCGCCTGTGCGGCACTGATTTCGCGCCTGCGCTGAGCGTTCTATTAGGCGGGCGGGCCGTGACGGAACCATTCCGTCACAAGCACAGCGCCACCGCGGCTCGTGACGGAGTGGTTCCGTCACGAGCATGGCAGTGCCGCGCGGCCCCCCTCCCCCTTAGCGCCGCGGCGGAATTACCGCTGCTGTCAAAGGGTTAATAAATCTGTTCTGTTGCCAGCACAAGATTTATTATGACATGCACTGAGAAGCCACCTACCACTACCAAGTGTGCTGGCTGATTGATACCATTCAGCCTGCCACCACAGACTTTCTAACCCCTGGCAGGTGAGAGCCCACGCACTCTGAGGCCAGAAACCATGCCTGCTCTGGAGGAATGTGTTTTGCCCCTCCTCCAGCAGTTTGGCTAGTGATTTAGCATATGAAGACCACCTTTGATGTGCTATCCCAGCTTCCCCCATATCTGGGAGATCCGACCTCCTTTGGCCCATTTGGCACCAGGACAGGTGAGAAATTAGGTATGCAAGTAGGAGTGTTGCAACTCCAGACCAGTCAGACCCCTAAGGTGGGCTGCCTGATGTGCTCCACCAAATAAGGATTCCACCATCTTGTTTTTGGTGGAATTAGCAACTCTGTGATAGGGTAATGTGCACTCCCCACAGGAAGTGACCATATAGGGAGTGTAATGGCCACAAGGGTATGGCGCCCATTAGCTACAACACTTCACTCCCCTTAACTCCCCTAAATTCAGTATTTAGGTGGCCCCTTGACACCAGGAAAACAGATTCACCTAACTAAAGAAGAAGACGGACAAAGAAGAGCCGAAGAACGCAAGTACTGTGGACTAACTCTGGACTTAGCGCCAAACCCTGCCTACCTGCTCCTGTTCCAACAATTGCACAGACCTGACTTATCCGGCAGCTGTGCATCCCCAAAAAACCTCGGAGGCCTGCCAGGACTTCTCCAACCAGCCAGCAGCCTTGAAGTAGAGGAACCACTTCTCTGCTGCTTTCAGGCACTGACCACAACGTCCAGTACACTGATCTGCTGACCACCGGGTCTACCAAAGTAGCAGCTGCCCAGGAAGAGGTCACCATAGCCCAGGATGTTAGATCTGTCCCCCACCAAGTTTTGAGATGTCAGATCACCCAGGAGCCGCCCTGCACCAATACCTGGGGAACGAGTGCCATTGCAGCAGCCATGGCTTGCTCAGTGTTGAGCCCGGACACCAATACTGCCAAGATCGACCAACCGAAGTGGGACATCAGCACTAGAGTGGCCAGCATTGAGAGTGGCCGTGCTGTCCTGTTTTGTCCCCATCTCCAGGTCGACCTAAAAAAGTGACAGCCTCCAAAGCAAGCGTCAAGGCAGACAAAACACCTCAGCACTCGAGAGTCATGTACCTGTAATGTGCTTTATTGCTGATTGGCAAAAAAATAGCCTCTGTAGCCATACAGGGTTAATATTGTGAGGACTCAAGTTTATCTGCAGTCACCGAAGCAGGGACCTCAGATATGAGGTCTGTGCCTCAGCTGCTCCAGGGAATGTCCAGTTTTCCAGACAGACCCCAATCGAGCACGGGAACAAGCAAGGTACTTATAGTAACCACTCCAAAACCTCATCCATGTTAGTTCAATGGTGTCCATTGAACAGTATACAGCTTGTGTTCTAAGTTTCTTGGGTTGTGTGACGGTGTCGCTGGGTCTATGGGATGCTTAACATCACTGCAGCAGTTAGTCAATCTCTGGCGGCACTTGAAAGTGCAACATACACAGAGTTTAGCTCTTTGCAACCATAGGATGTAGTTTCACTTTTTCTGGTGTTGCACGCCAAATGATGCCACAATCAAGGGAATCATTGTAACTGTGGGGGTACTATATTGAAGGAGCACAGTGCACCAAAGGACACAGGACCCCCTTCTAGGACACTCTCATTGGTGCTTTCTTTTCTTTCTCTGGCAACCCGTCTGATCTAATCTTCGAGGACTGATGGGGAAAACCATGGCACAATAGGGCAGAAGAGCCCACCACAGAATATGGCCAGCACTACAGTCATGCTAAGTGGTATGTTTCCACGGTGATTCATTCAGTCTGACTCCTGTTGGCCTATTCTTCAGACAAACTTCTTGAACAAGAACACCTCTCAGCAGACCAGGCAGAATCCTCTTCCAAGAAGATAAATAGTTGGCCAACCTGACAGTTTCAAACTCTAGCTGGTGAAGTTCATTCGCTTCTGGAAAAACTGGCTGTCAAAGACAGCAGCCCTGGAGCTCAGACTGTTTCCCTAACACCCTGTGGGATGTCGCCACACTGGTGAGTGAGAAGTTCTGAGACAGTGAGAGGTAGTTTCAGTCCTTCCTTCTGTTATTCTCCTTTCTCAGACATAGTTTGTGTGTTCTACGTGTCCTGCCCTGGATGTGGGTCCTTCACTTTGTGTAGCCCTCTTCTTCCAGTGCAAACAAACAGGTTGTCTCCAGGTGATGATAGTCTGTAAGAGGTCATGCTTGAGTCTCCACTGGGAGAAAAAGAGCAAAAAAAGAGAACTGCTTCCACTGCTGATAGCCATCAGCTCGTTGGGAGCAGCAATTCAATTTCAAAGCTTTATTCGACAGCAGTTATAAAAGCAATTTTACATTCTTACCTACACAATAAATACTACAACAAGGTTAAAATCAACATCTTTTAAGAAACTTATTAAACATAGTGCTGTCATTTACGAAATTAGCAACATAAAATCATAACAATCAACCATATCAATGATATCTTTAAACAGTGTCTAGCTGTTGTAAAGTGCGGGTGCGTATAATCCATGACCAACCTAGGAATTTTGCAACTGCAATCGCCAAATAAGGTGTACAGTCTGATTCCAATATTCTTAGCGCCTCTGCGCACCTACGTATTCCTAGATTTAGGTACACTGGTTTTATCCATTTGCGTCGTGGATTAACATATAAGGGGCAGACAAACAGTATATGGGCCGTATTCTCTGTCAAATCTTTACAATGGGGACATTTATCGTTCTGGTTTGTCGACCATTTGCGAGTAAACGCCTTTGTAGGAAGCGTCCCAATTCTAAACTGAAAGTACAGTTTTCTGTCAAGTGGCCTTTCGATAATGTCCCAGTAAGGCTCGCATAATGGTACAGATTTAATATTCAAGTAACGTCCTGTTAGGTTTGTATTAGAGCCTGTGCATTGGGTAGACGACCATACCATTTCCCAATACATGTTCTTTAATGTAGCCTTTGGTGGGAAACTTTCAACATTGGGAGAATTCCACAGATGGTCTAGTTCCAGCTTACTAAGCAATCCTCTTATTTCTTTTAACCACAAGATCGAATGAAAGCGATCTGCCCTTATGATATCCTTTAGGGCATTTGCAAAGTGCACAAGTTCAGGGGTGGTCATAAGGCGTCTCCAGTATAGTAGCGGGCATAGTCGTGCCAAGCCCTTGATATTTTTCCTGCCCAGATCATAGGCCAATGCTACGGTGGGGGTACTTTGGGGGACCCCTATCAAACGGCGGAAAAAGCTATTTTCCGCCAGTGTTAATTGTTTCAGGTTGGAGAAACCCCAAAGTTCCGAACCGTATAGGGAGGCACTGATTACCTTCATGTTGTAAATTTCTAGGGCAGGGGTAATGGGCTTGGTCAATGAGATTTTGTGTTTGTGGGCCACTACACCAGCCAGTTGATGAAACTTTAACACAGCCATATCAATATGTTTTTCCAGCTCAGGTTACATTGGAGGTTTATTCCCAAATATGTGAAGGCTTCAACCTGTTCAAATGCGATACCATTAAAATTTATTGAACCCCTGAAGGTATTCCGCTGGTTTAAGCACATGAACTTGGTTTTGGATGTATTTATCTCAAGTCCATGTGCTTTACAGAACTCTCCGAAGGCGTTAACTGCCTTCTGGAGTCCACTAGGTGTACGGGAAACTATGAGCGTGTCGTCCGCAAACATGAGAACAGGCACACGAGCTCCAGCCAAAATCGGTGCGTCGGTGGGGGAACGGCTTAGTTGGTTTTCAATACCGTTGATGTAGATAGAGAACAATGTCGGTGCCAAGACACACCCCTGCCGAACCCCACGTTCGACAGGGAATGTGTCGGTCACCTCGCTCTGAGCACCCCACCTGATTCTAGCATAATTTAGTATAAGCGGACGAGTAGCGTCAATAGTTCCGGGGTCATCCCAGCTTCAGCAAGTACCCCCCAAAGCTTGGAACGAGGAACTAAATCAAAGGCTGATTTTAGATCTACAAATACAGCATAAAGAGTTCCCTTGGTGAGCAACACATTCCTCCAGTAAAGGGCTATAAGGAAAAAGACCTGGTCAACTGAGCTTGTGCAGGGACGAAACCCAGCTTGATATGGGGATAAAATATCGTTTTCATCGATCCAGGTTTGTAATTTGTTTTGTATTAAACAACCTATTATTTTTTGGGCAGAGTCTATAAGACTAATAGGTCTATAATTGCTGGGTAACGATTTGTTTCCCTTTTTAAAAACTGGAATTATTTCTGCGCCCTTCCAAGAGGTAGGTATAGGTGCACCTCTGGCCACAGAGTTTGCTAGCCACACAAAGTACTGGCACCAGGATGGGCGATCACTTAAGAACACATCTGCTGGTATGGCATCCATTCCTGGGGCACGACCCCTTGTCACGCAATCCAACGCTATACTAACATCTTTTATGGTGAATAGCTGGCATTGGTAGAAAACTGTGGGGGGTAAGGTATATTCCCCTTCAATTGGCACACACGCGTATTGTGGTCTAAAAAAATCTACCCATTGGTTTTGAGCTACGTTATTTTGTGGGGGTTGAGCCACCCCTCCTCTGTCCCACTTAACCAGAGCCCAGAATTGGCTCTGATTCCTTGCATCACAGGCGGATTTCAGATCACGCCAGTGGGCCTCGTCCCACTTTTTCTTAGCCTCTTTTTGTACCTTCCTATAGGTGTCCCTCGCTTTTTTCACCCCTAAAATATTCTTGTTTCTGAGTTCTATACTAAAGTTCTCGCGGGCTTCTCTACAGGTCTTATCATACCATCCTAATTTGGGCTTTTTATTCTGGACATTTCCTGGTTTGTTCTCCTTCTTAAAAAACTCCTGGAGCCTTGTAAAAAAGGTCGTGTGGGCATCAAGCATAATTTCAGGGAAATTAAGTTTGTTAACGTTTTAAGGTCCTCTAGTCTCTCCATGTTCTCAGTAAGTCTACACCATTTAATGTGGTGCTGGTTGTTCGAGGATACAATATCTAGGGTGGTTTTACCTCCCCCTAGGTTTGGTTTTCTTGACCCTGCATTTGCTTTGAGAACCATGCAGAGAGGGTTGTGGTCACTCTCTATTCGGATTTTGACTGCCATATCGATCAACCTATGCCATAATCTAACATCGACTAGGATGTAATCTATTCGACTGGAGAACCTGCCATTATCAAATGTTTTATTCCCCTGTCAATCTGATGGAGTTCGTCCGTTTCCTGCTCTAAGTCCTCTTGCCAGACATAGGGCCTTCAGTTGGATGGCCACCGCTGTCCATCTAATAACTACAGGAAGTTCTAACTGCGTGATACCCCACTTGCTATCCTCTTCTTCTGTTAAAGTTTGGTCTTCTTGGCCAAGCAGTTCGAAAGTGGTATTAACATCGCCCCCTACAATGAAAGGCAGATATGTTGGGAGAACTTCAAGCTCATGATCCAGAGCAGTTATTACTTCTGATGTTTTACCACCCGCTATTCCCCTGGCGTAGATATTAAATATGACCATCCCATGACCGTTGGCCCAGGTAAGAGTAATAGACAATATATCGGCAAGTGGAGAACTCCTTTGATGAATTCTGCAGCATAAATTTTGGCGAACCCAGAATATCAGTCCCCCAACCGGTCGACCCTTAGGGTTTTTTGTAGCTGGGATATAACAATTAAGGTACCCTTGATGGAGTATTGGGGTCACAGACCATGTTTCCTGGAAAAGTAAGATGTCAAATTGATCTATAAATGTACACCATTCAGGGGATATCAGCTTGTTGGTGATTCCAGCAATGTTACAGGAAAGGAAGGTCAACCCTGTCCCTACTATTCCATCTACCACTACGTCTAGGGGGACCTGGGGTAGGGAAGAGCCTTGTAAATCGTTCCCCCACCCTACTTCTAGATCTAGATTGGTATTATTGTGACATGGGGGTTCAAGCGTGGATGCAACTAGGTCGGGAACTGATTCTACTATAAAAGGGTCTAACTGTGGCTCCAGAAGTCTATTCATATTTCTACTACTTAGAGTAAGTGCTTCCTCTACCCTTTTCCCCGAAAATGAGGAAATAGCGCATTTCAGACAGTGCTCCTTCTCTGTGGGGGTATCTATGTATTTTGACTCCACTGACTCATTTAGCACTACTCTATCAGCCAGTTTGAGTCAATCACATTCGTTCAGGTTTGACAGCGCCCCAAATCGATTTTCTAGATTAATTTCCCATTCACTAATGTGGGGGACCCTACCCCACTTGTGTGACACCAAGTTCCACTTGGTCTTTAAGATACTCGGATTCCCTATTTTACTGCTATGATAGAAAAAATCCACAGTTAACGGAACAATGTCTGTGCTCCTACGTTGTGGAGGAAAAAGGTTCCTCAAAACCTCAGGAAGTACTTCTGGGTTTAGAAAATGCAAGACTACACAGTCACCTTTGAATTTTTTGACACCATTCCCTATCCAATCCACCCTTCTTGCCATGGTGATTTCCTCTGCTAATTGCTGTTTACCCCAAGGGGATAGCACCATATTATTAGATAGCCAGTGAAAAGCTTTGCTAATCAGAGAAGCAGTAGATTCTACTTGGCCCGGCTTTAAAGAAGGTACATTGGCTAGGACCAAAACTAGGGGAGAAGCCTCTACAATAAGTTGCAAAAAAAAATGCATAAAGCCATTATCTAACCCAGGGTGGTGTGGAGTGCAAAAAACGATGGATTTAGGCCCAGATCCTTGTACTGGGGTGAATGTAAGACATTGATCTACATTCTGTCCATCAAATTGTTTTTTGAAATTTTCTCCCTGAGTGTACTGGGGTAGCTCAGACATGGGCCCCAGAGCCTCCACACCACTGGAGTCAAGCTAGCCGGGCTGATGAGAGGTGTTACCTCGAAACCGGTCCGGTCCTCGGATGCTTGATTCCGGTCTGGGAAAGATATGGCTGTGTAGTTCGGACTGGACTGTTCCCATGGGGCACAGGGTCAGAGCTGATTTGCATAAAGCCATTATCTAACCCAGGGTGGTGTGGAGTGCAAAAAATGATGGATTTAGGCCCAGATCCTTGTACTGGGGTGAATGTAAGACATTGATCTACATTCTGTCCATCAAATTGTTTTTTGTAATTTTCTCCCTGAGTGTACTGGGGTAGCTCAGACGTGGGTCCCAGAGCCTCCACACCACTGGAGTCAAGCTAGCCGGGCTGATGAGAGGTGTTACCTCGGAACCGGTCCGGTCCTCGGATGCTTGATTCCGGTCTGGGAAAGATATGGCTGTGTAGTTCGGACTGGACTGTTCCCATGGGGCACAGGGTCAGAGCTGATTTGCATAAAGCCATTATCTAACCCAGGGTGGTGTGGAGTGCAAAAAACGATGGATTTAGGCCCAGATCCTTGTACTGGGGTGAATGTAAGACATTGATCTACATTCTGTCCATCAAATTGTTTTTTGTAATTTTCTACAATAAGTTGAACCGGGCCTTTCTCAACACCTGTGCTCGTGGGTTTAGGTGGCAGAGCATCGATATTAATTCCCTGGTTATTATTGGGTACACAGTGTTGGAGCGTTCGGGGGATTGGGGCCGCTTTTTCCCTGCCCTCTGTCCCGGCACCTGGTGCATTTACTAGGGGATCGGCTCTACTTGGGGCTGGAGTTGGTATATTACCCACCTTTTCCACTGTCTGGTTTATGATCCCCCCAAGCCTAATTACCTCTGCTGTTAGGTGATCAATTTTGGCTATCAGCGGTTTAACAATACTTTTAATCTTAGAATCAATCATGCTCACAAGTATTTTAATTTGATCATCCTCCAGTGACACATTCCCACCGAGCTCCCTAATTGCGTCTTTTGTGGGCATGATTTTAGAAGGGAAGGCAGTCCTTTTCCTACTAGAGCGCAACCCACCGCGTTTATTCTGGCCCTTTCTTTATGCTCTAACTGCTCTAGTTACTGGGACGGACACAGGGGAGGGGGGGACGGATTTTTCTGGGGTCATATTAAATTGATCTAAGGAGTCATTAACCAAATTAATAGCAGTGGGGATGGTTTGGTCGGGGTTATCTTCCTGGGTGAATACATTATCAAGGGTATCATTACAATGTACCTGTATCAGGACTTCAACCTGGTTCGGTTCTAATAGGGAGTTCTCTGTGGGGATTAAGGGAGTGGAGCTCAAGCCCAGTGATATCCTTCTAGAACTGTTTATTTTGCTGACTACCTGCACTAGGTAGTTGTCTATAGTGTTAGAAGCAGAAGATGACTTCTGTTTGGACATATTGCACTCAATAGGTTGGTATCACAGTTATACAGAAAACTCAAGTAAAACCAAAATTAGCAATTAACAATAGAACACAACACCAACAATACGCAGGAGTTTCAACAACAATGAGTCTTACGGTCAAAGTGCCGCAGGAGGGCAACGGAAGCAACAAATAAGAATCCTGGCCCAGTCCAGTCACGGTCAGTCTCGGACTGCCTCAGACTGTCCGCCCTTAGTCCGGGCTTCGTCCGGCGTCCCGCTCGCGTCCCGCTGAGCGTTGAGGGGCGCGACTAAATATGAGGAGTAGGGAGCGGGAAGAGACACCTGGTGCGCTGCGTTGGTCGTGCACGGATCCCTGGGTCTCGCAGTCCCGGCCCCTGTGTGTGAGCAGCAGTGATTCCACAGAGTTGATTTCCCTTCAGCAAAACTGGCTCTCAATTTCAGAATGCGGCAGGATCAGATTCAGTGTTCCAATGTAACAGCTACGAGCGGCCCCCGCGAAGCGGGGGCCGCGAGCTGTAAATAGCCGGTGAAGCAGGGAGGAGCAGGGGGCGGGAAGAGACACCAGGTGCGCTGCGTTGGTCGTGCGCGGATCCCTGGGTCTCGCAGTCCCAGCCCCTGTGTGTGAGCAGCAGTGATTCCACAGAGTTGATTTCCCTTCAGCAAAACTGGCTCTCAATTGCAGAATGCGGCAGGATCAGATTCAGTGTCCCAATGTAACAGCTACGAGCGGCTCCCGCGAAGTGGGGGCCGCGAGCTGTAAATAGCCGGTGAAGCAGGGAGGAGCAGGGGGCGGGAAGAGACACCAGGTGCGCTGCGTTGGTCGTGCGCGGATCCCTGGGTCTCGCAGTCCTGGCCCCTGTGTGTGAGCAGCAGTGATTCCACAGAGTTGATTTCCCTTCAGCAAAACTGGCTCTCAATTGCAGAATGCGGCAGGATCAGATTCAGTGTCTCAATGTAACAGCTACGAGCTGCTCCCACGAAGCGGGGGCCGCGAGCTGTAAATAGCCGGTGAAGCAGGGAGGAGCAGGGGGCGGGAAGAGACACCAGGTGCGCTGAGTTGGTCGTGCGCGGATCCCTGGGTCTCGCAGTCCCGGCCCCTGTGTGTGAGCAGCAGTGATTCCACAGAGTTGATTTCCCTTCAGCAAAACTGGCTCTCAATTGCAGAATGCGGCAGGATCAGATTCAGTGTCCCAATGTAACAGCTACCAGCGGCATTTCACTGAACTCCCATCCACACAGTGCTCAAAGTCCAGGCACCTGTACCACACACCCCTGATACATGCATGCACTATCGAAACACACTGCATGTGGCAACGAACCTGTCCTCACCATAATAGGGCGCACTTGAGTATAGAGAACACAAAAAGGCCTACTTTGCAACTATGGTTTAAAACATACACCACCACCACTGCCAAGCTCATATGAACTGACAACAGGAAAGTGGGCCAGATGTATCAAAGGGTTTTGCCCATTTTGTGTCTATGGGGAAATGTGTTGATACATATGGCCCAGTATTCCCACTTTTTAAGGAAGATAAGCACGGTGCACCCCTCCTGTCTGGGTTTGGTTTGCACAATATTTTTGAATGAAGCGGTCCATAGTGTACAGTCATGGAGTCTAGGACTTTAGAGTGGAGCCCCAGTCTCTCAACTCATTGTCAGTTTCTTCGGTAGATTGGATTTCCCTTCCATCTTGTTTTCGGTTTGTACTCACGGTGACTGGTGTGATATCTCCCACAGTGATATCTCTGCCGTTAACCTCATTCTACATGCATTTATTTGGTGACACTGAGCTATAATGTAAATAAAGAATGATCAAATTTGATGATAACAGGACTTTGTTTCAAATACCTTTGGAAGTGAACTCACTGAATGCTAGTGAAGGGGGGAATGAAGCACCCATTTGCTCTGTATGCCCCCATGTCTGTAGGGCACTGCTCCACCCCCATCAAAAAGGGGCGTATCTCTGGGCAAACCCAGAGTGTATGCACAAGGGTACAACTTGGGACACAGCAGTGCAGCAGTGATATGTCTCTGTAAAGGCGATACTAGCCAGCAGCGCCCTCATTAAGAGTTCGCTGTGCAGGATATTCAGCTGCACCAGTATGAACCTCGCATCTATTGCCGCCTCCCCAGGTACAGCCTGCGCCTTCTCCCATTCATCTTCCCCAAGTGGGCCCAGGTCTGCCTCCCATTTCACCTTAAAATCCATCATGGAGAAGTGTGACTCACTGGTTAGAGCGGCAGACACTGAAGCAGAGATCAGGCCCGGGACCAGGGTTCAAGTTACGATGCAGCAGGGTCTTGGGCTCCATGTCCGCGGACTCGATAATTCTCGCTTCGCCGCCTACTCTAATCATGGGTCCCACGCTGCAACTCTGGGCAATAGCTTGCTTAATCTCCACAACGGCCCCTACAACACTGGGATGCCTGGCTTCACCTTGGGGGTGCCCAGGAGGGGCATCTCACAGGGAGAGCCAGGAAGGGTTCCACAGCGCCAGGACGCCACGTTGGGGCAGCTGTGCGCTTTACAAAATACACTACATTTACGCACATTTACATCATGGGGTCTGGAGTGTTGCGTATCGTTTTTTGGTAAATGAGAGATTCAGCTTCCTCTGGAATTACTTCTGGTAGCAAATATTTCACAAAGTGGTAGTAGTGGTTCCAGAAAAGGAAATTACTGCACAAACAGTCCTGGTTTGACTACCTTCGAACCAGAGCGTGATAATCAGGGCTGTTTGGTATGGAGTCCTTAATACGTCTCTATTCGGCAATGAAAGTCAAACGGATGTGGCGCAATTACTTGACTCCCGCTCCATACAAGCTACTCTGGCGAACATTTAACAAGATAGATGGTGCTCGAGACGAGTTGAAAAAGGAAAGGGAAACTTCTAATTGATCGTAGCAACGGGACATATCTTGTTTACATATAAGACTCATAATTGGAGGATCTGATTGATACACAAGATGCGCATTGACAGTTAGTTAAATATTTTTTGCGGCATGACAAATTGTAAAGAATTATTTCTGTTAAAACAACTCCTAATGACTAGACCATCCAGTTGAGGACTTTGTCTGTTTTCTGAATATCACATTGAATTGTGTATATGGGCCAGTGCAATCCGGGCTGAAATTTGGACGAACTGCTTTGAAAAAGACTTTTTTGATAAGACGAAACACGTGTCGGCTGTTTGTTGGAAAAAGAAAAAAGAAATCAATAAAATAACAGTGGACTTAAATAAATCAATAAAATAACAGTGGAATTACTATCCTTTATGAACCTTTTTTATTGTGCATTTACATTAAGAAGAAGAGATGTTTTCAAATTTTGAGTAGTTGGAACATTTTGTATAACTACATATACTGTCTTGATGCTATCCGAGGACCTAATAGTCTATTCGGTTCACTTATGAGAGTGCTGACATAAGGTTATATTATTTCATACTTCCGGCAGCACTCTGTCCTGAGGGAGGGGGGGTGCGAGGGGGGTCTCCACTGGGACATGAGCTGCTAAGGCATGGCGTAACTGTATGAATAAGAATGACTCTGAACTTGCCAGCTCCTGGAGATCTTTGAGGGTTTTTTGGCCCAGTCTCTCCCCTACATCTCCCAGCTTACTGATGCCAATGACATCCCATTTCCTTAAGCCCTCAGATCATGCACCTCACAAAGCAGATCGCTGTCCCATAGAGGGGTTTCCCTAGAGAGAATCCAGTTCCACTTCAGACTCCTCAATGTCAAGTCCCATGCCTGCATGGCCACCTGTGTTTTCTGCAGAAATATAGTCCAGCCTCCCCATTTATACAATGCCACCAGGTATCCCATAGGCCCATAGAGCCTGCTGCATGTCTGTTGACCCTCAATGATGGTTCATCCAGGTGGTTGTTAATGAATGGGCCTTCGTCCCGAAGGCCCATTCATTTACAACCACCAGGCGTGAGGCCCGGTAGTATGCTTGTAGGTCTGGAAGGGCAATTCCCCCCTCATACACACCCATGGTTAGGTTCCCAAGAGCAATTTAGGCGGGTTTCCCATCCCATTATAGCACACACATCTACGTTTCCGCATACCTGAAAAATCCAGCAGGGACCCGGTAAGGAGTGTTTTGAAGGGCGTATGTGAATTTTGGACGGGAGATCATTTTTAGCATTGCCACTCTTCCCAGGAGCGACAGTGAGAAAGTACGTCAATGTTGAACGTCCTTTTGGAGTCTCCATAAAATGGTGTACAGGTTTCTAAGGAAGATTTCTTCCCTGTCCCTAGTGACATATATGCCCAGGTATTTAAAACAATTGGGATCTGTATGAATCTGGTGCCTGGTGGTCCCGCGCACCGGATTGCGCATGAGAGGGTAGACAATGGATTTCAACAAGTTATGAGTACCCCCCGAATATTTCCAGTACCTGTAGCATGGGATCCAGAGTGAGCTCCGGGTCTGCCAAGTACAGCAGGACATCATCTGCATATAACGATATACGGTCCTCCTGGACCTCATACCACCAAAGTCCACCCACCTGAGTGTCTTGCCAAATCCAGCACGCCTTTTGCTCCAGCTCCAGGGATAAACCATCGACAACAACGGGCATCCCAGTCTGGTCCTCCTCCTGAGTGGGAAAGACAGAGACAGTGCCCTGTTCTCTCGTTCTCTGGCCAGCAGGGAATTGTACAGCAAGTCCACCTAAGACAGAAAAATGGTCTGAAGCCAATACGGGTCATGACTGCTTTCATTTAGGGCCACACTAATGTATCAATTGCCTTTGTTGAATCTAAGGATAACAATGCCGTAGGTTCTGTAAATCCCTTAGTGTATTCCATACAGCCAAACAGACGTCAGATGTTCAGACGGGTACTCCAATCAGGCATAATACCAACGTATCAACGTGGGGATAACTCGTCAGAGGCGAAGGGCCCGAAGTTTCGCTAAAGGTTTAACCTCCATGTTTAGTAAGGATATTAGCGGATAGGAGCTGCAGTCCTCCATATCCTGACCTTTTTAGGGGATGAATATAATTGTGACTATGCGAAGGTTCGGGGGGGAATCCCCTCATCCTGTGCTCTCTTGAACAGATTGAGGAGGTGTGGCACTAGGCTGCTGACTAGACTGTTGCAGAACTCCACTGGCACCCGTTGTAACAGCCATTTTGCCTGATTGCATGGATATAATTGTCTCCCAAAACTACCCATAGGTTAGACCTGAGTCAAGTGTCAGGGATTCCTCCCAGAAACCACCGGCACAAATTAATCACTGTTGTGGAAACCAAAAAACACGGTTGCACCAGGCGCCACCAACACTGAAGCCGGCTCTGCTTTCAGCCAAAATGAGGTGTAAAAACTAGAGGTGCCTGTCGAAGTTTAACATTTGTTGAATGAATGGCTGGGAGGAGAAGCTGCAGCACATGAATCTGCAGTAGTGCAGCCTCAGGAACTCGTCTGCCTTCAGAGATACTAATCGATATTGTGAACATCTGAAGGTAAACAGCATGAATGTGTAAATTAAACCCGGGGTCTGTTATGGGAACATGTCATTGGTGCCCATTTTCTTTGTTGAGGCAGTTTCAAAATGCTCACAATTGAAACTGCATCGTACTTCAGGGAAATTGATTGTGCTGTTTGAGATTTGTTGTGGGAGGGCAAACCCCCCTGCATTGCTACAAGCAAACTTACACTACGATGATTTGACGGGGGCATTGGGCTCCCGGATATTAGGAGGTATTATTGGGCCTCGCAGCTCGCAGTAATCAATCAATGTAGCTATAGATCGCAAGATGACCCGGCCTTTCGGATAGATAGGTGGCTCCTTCCTGGGGTGGTTTCGAGGGCGCGTTATATATTCGGTCATTGAAGCCCTCCCTGTCCAGCCCGATCGGTCATGCCATACAAGTGTGGAAAGAGGCGAACTGGAGCCTGGTCTTGGAGGGTAAGCTCACACAAGCCACGCCACTCTGGAACTGTGACATGTTGGGTCGGCTGTCCCGCTCCATGGGTTTCGATAAATGGGACCTCATCCGTATCTCCAGGGTGGGAGATCTCTGGAAAACAGGTCCCTTTTCCCGCCTTCAGCACAATTACGAAAAGGCCAAAGCTGAGCAGTTCCGATATCTTCAAATTAGGCATGCCTTGCTCGCTGTTCTCCCCAGGGGCACTGCCCTCCCTGAGTCCTCCCCTCTTGAAGACAGGCTCCTAGATGGTGATCTTCCTGAAAAAGCTATATCTCTTATTTAAAAAAAGTTTATCAAGAACATAACAGATCCCCTATCTCGTTTGCGCAGTAAATGGGAACATGATGTGGCCTGCTTGGATGATGAAGAGTGGAGGGCAGCGGTGGCCTCTCCCCCTGAGGTGGCCATTTCCTCCCATCTCCGTCTAGTCCAACTAAAACTTCTCCACAGGACATATTTGTCCCGGCCCTTGCTGGTCCATATGGGCTACACCCAAGATGGTGGCTGTGTGCGTCAATGTAGGCAAGAGGGTACCTTTATCCACGTTCTTTGGGAGTGTGCAGTGATTCAGAAATATTGTGAGAGGGTGGACCACAGGATGGAGGAGGCATGGGGCACCAGATTCATTGCAGCATTAAACTGGCATTGTTGAATATTTGGGGCCCTGCAGATTTGAACGCCAAGGAGAGAATTTGGATTGCTCTAGGTTTCATGGTTGCTAAATGGAATATTGCATGACTGTGGCGGGCCCAGAGCCCACTGAAGACTGTTGATTGGGCCAAGGATATGGATTAGTGCATGGTAACGGAAAAAGCCATCTATGAATCGAGAGGGTGCCCGAAAAAGTGGATGCAGGTCTGGGAGCTGTGGAATGCTTACAGGGGGGACATTTGTGTACCACCAAGGATTGGAGACAATATCGCTGCTAGGCTCTGACTGTATTCAGTGAATGTTATCAGCCCTATGTTATTGAGTGTCACTATTGAGGATGTATTGTTTAAACGATTTCCGCTGACTCTCTGCCTTCTATTGCTTTGTAATGGTTACATGCTTTATTTCTTGATAAAAAGAGTTTCCCCCCAAAAAAATGCTCACAATTGTCAATAAAGGGAAAAGAAGCACAGGGAAAGTATGATTTGCCCAGGATCAAACTATTTGTTATAGTAGCAGTACTGCTTGCTCAAATGCTATAACTATACTATCACATACGATTTTAGTGAATAGATCATGGAGACTGGGCACTGTTTCCCCATATAATGCAACCAGAGGTAATAATATCCAGCAATTTTTTATCACAACTGGAGTGACAGTGAATCTGATGCTAAGGCTAAAGGACTGCCTTTTCCACATAAACATCCATCTATTGCCGGCTCAGTCCAGATGTATAATACATTGTTTATTTTCATCACATTTGCATAAAGTGGTAATGCCAGGTATTTGTGTCAAATCAACGAAAAATGCACCCACTCAAACACATCTAGAGGTGATAATTGCCCACCGCAGGAAATTGTCCATCTTATTAGGGATCCTGTCAAAGCAATTTTTTTAGAGCTCTTGATACCTGTATTGAGACTTTTTTTAATGAACCCTAATATTTTCATATTTTTGGAAAACAACAGTTTTGCTAGAGTTTTTTTCTTTGGGCCCGGGAGCAGTGGTGATCTTCTTGTGCTTGAAATTTAGGTGTTTTGCGAATTCAGCAAATTTGCGACTATTAAACGGTGGTCCGTTGTTCCGATTTCACTCCTACAGGGATGCCCCAGGCCGCAAAGGTCTCATCAAGGATGGGGATCACTGCTGTCGCCTTGGTGGAGGATATTAGATGTGCGATGGGGAATCGGGAGTATTCGTCCATGATGACGACAATGTACTTGACCGATCTTAGGGGGCCGAAGAAGTCAATGGCTACTTGCTGCATACATCATCCGATAGTTCTGACATCTGCAACGGAGGTGGTGGTGCATCGCGACTGACTAGCTGGCATGAGGCGTAGTCCTTAAGCGTGTTTTCCGCCATCTGGTCAAGTAGCGGGAACCAGACGCGTTCCCGGAGTGCTTTCTTGGTTGCAACGATCCCTCTGTGACCTTCATGGGCCAGGTTGATGATTCCTTGTCGTAGTCTCTGTGGGATTACTATCCTCCCTCCTCTTAAAAGTAACCCATCTGCACTGACAGACAGCTCTTCTTGAATGTGTTTAAAGGCTACCAGCTCTTGGTCATCCTGAGCGGTGGTGTGGGCGTTGTCTGTTAAGTGCCTCCACGAGTTTGTGCGTATGCGGTCTATGACGTAGTGAAAGGTGGGGTCTTGGGTAGACGCTTCACGGATAGCCTCCAGTGGTACAGTAGGAGGGCACGCATTGTCGATGACGCAATGGATATATTCCTCCGCCAGGGAACACTTCTCCTTGGTGTGTGTCTGAGGGTGTCGGGACATGTAGCCCGCTGGGTTCTCTGATTTTCTAGGCTTGTGGATGATGGTGTAGACATAGTCCTGGAGTCGTAGACCCCATCTCTTCATGTGCGGGGGCATTTTGGCTCTTGGGTTTCCGAATATTGTGATGAGTGCCTGGTGGTCCGTGATGAGGGTAAAGTGTTTGCCATACACGAAGAGATGAAAGTGTTCGCAGGCCCATACCACCGCAAGACTCTCCTTATCAGGTTGCGAGTATGCTTTCTCAGTGTCAGTGAGACTGCGGCTGGCATAAGCGACTATGTGGCGTTGGTCAGAGACCTCATGGTATTGTGCAAGGATGGCGCCATGGCCCACCGGGCTGGCGTCAACGGTTATTTCAGTCTTTCTCTTAGTGTCAAAATACGCTAGGTTGATGGCAGAGCTGACCGCTTTCTTGAGCTTGTTAAAGGCTTGGTCACAGGCAGGCGTCCAGGTGAATTGTTGTCCCTGCCGAGTGAGTTCCCTGAGCGGGTAGCTGATGGTTGCGTAGTCTTTGATGTAACGTGTGCAATAGCTTGCTATCCCTAGGAATGATCGGAGGTCACTCACATCTTGAGGTTGGGGGGTATCTGCGAGAGCTGACACTTTCTCCGGGCCGGTTTCATGCCATCCTTGGAAAATATGTGACCATAGTATTTTAGAGTCGATTTGTGAAACTCACATTTGTCTGGGTTCAAGGTGAGGTTGGCTTTTAATAGTGCGTGACATACTCTGTCTAAGGCAGTGTCATGTTCGGTCTGATTGTTTCCGAATACCAAGATATAATTGCTGTAATTGAAAGCATTCGGAACGCCTTGTATCACCTGACGAATTACTTCCTGGAATATCTCAGCAGCCGAGGATATCCCGAAATTGAGACATTTGTAGCGGAACAGCCCTTTATGCGCCGTGAACGTTGTGATGTAGCGCGACTTCTTGTGCAGTTCTAACTGGTGGTATCCCTTATTGATATCCAACTTTGAGAAGACGGTTGCTCCATTGAGGCGAGCAATCATATCGCTGATGTGAGGCCCTGGATGGCGCTCCCTTTCAATAGCGGTGTTGGGCGTGCGCATGTCCTCGCACAGGCGCACCTTATTGTCCTATCTTTTCTTGGGTACCACTACCACCGGCGACACACAGGGGGTGGGCCCCACAGAGCGTTCGATAATGTCAGTCCTCAGTAAGTCTTGTAGTTCAATATCTACTGCTTGCTGTAGGTGGAATGGTACTTTCCTGTGGTGTTGCGCCACCGGCGTCACTTGTTCATCAATATGTAACTTGACTTTGAATTGGTTGAGCTTCCCTAGGCCTTTGGAAAGATTCGGAAATTTACTGACAATGTCTGGAGTATCTTCTATCATGTAGAGAAGTTCCACAAGCTTCAGGCGTTCTGCAGTCAGCATACTGAGGAGGCAGTCGGCTGCGTCAGGACCTTCAACTACATGCACGTAGGCTTGAATTTGCCGATCTTTGTAGGCTAGTGTGGTGCTGAATCGGCCTAGGCACGGCAACGGTTTCCTGGACATCCAAGTGTAAACCCGGACAGCAGCTCGTTCTAGTTTTGGTCGAGGCTTCATGCTTTGGTATTCAAGAGTGCAGATATAGTTCAGCGACGCTCCTGAATCCAGCACAAATTTAGCAGGGTGGTTGCCTATGCGGATGTCCAACTTAGGGTATTTCTGGGTCGGGATTTTCTTGACTTGTGATGGTCCGATCGATGTTTCAGGTCTGTGCGTGTTCGCATTCTGAAGGCTTGTTCCTTTTTTTCTGACTTGGTTGCCTCCATCTTCTTCGCGTGATCTTCTGCTTGGTCGTTTATTCGCGTCATTTCCTCTATTTCTTCGAGGGTGTAGTGTTTCTTCAGTAGTCGCCTCCGCAAAGATTCAGACTGACAGCCTTCGATTATGCGTAATCACAACGCATCTTCTTTTGTGAAAGCTTTGAACTCACAGTGTCGGGATAAACGTCTAATACGCGCAATAAAGTCACACATAGGTTCATCCTTTTCTTGTGAGGCTAGATTAAACGTGTAGCGCTCGTAAACCAGGTTATGCTTGTGTAAGAATTTCCGGTCAAGGGCCACTTTTACGTTGTCCTAAGAGGCGGCATTTGCGGCAGGCAGTTCCTTGATAATTTGCGCAATGTCCTTCCCAACTAAGTTCCGTAGTGCTATGAATTTTTGTTTGGGATCTTGCACCTGCGACCCCGTCATAAAGTCTTCGAAACCCTCTGCCCAGCTTTTCCACTTGGGCCTAATGCTGTTCCCAGACGTCAGTTCCAGTGGGTCTGGTGGGCGCAGGTATGATACCCCCATGAACACTTGGGGTGGTGGCGGGGTCTGAGCCGCTGTTCCTGCATTTGTAGGGCCCGACGTGTTGGGAGTCGTCATCTTGACTTCCTTTCAGTCGCGTAGCTGGCTGCCACCTGATTTGTATGCTTCTTTCCAGTGAAGTTTCAACTTTGCCTTACTTCAAAATGGCCGACACAAAAAATCCAATGGAGGTCTATGGCCGGTGCCTGACGACTTCAAGATGGCCGCCGCTCGAGACAGACTTTGCTCACATTGCTCAAGATTTCCCTTTGTAAATGTTATTTTAACTGTTCCTGATTCTTTCTGGGGCTCGCGTGGTGGGAGCGCAGTGCTTTTGACTCCCCCCTCACTTCTTCTGTTTCTACCGGCAGGCAATCTCGAGTCCGGTCTTCACTTTCTCCTTTTTCGTGCCTTCTGCGCTTACGGCCGGGTCAGCAAACCGCCAGCCGTCTGAGGTGAGTCGACAATCTTCGCGCTCAGGCTGCAACGTAGTGCAGCGCTCCTGACGATTTGCAGCTTCACCTGGCACACGCGGGGCTTCCCGCGATTTTGCGCTCTTTTCGCGCCTCCGGGTACCGCAGTGCTGCAGGCTCTCCAGTCTTCAGCCGGGCTCTTCACGGCAGGGGATTTCGCGGTGGGGGTCTCACCATCCCACCCTCGTCGCCATTGTAACATTTACTCCCAAAGGACGACCAGGAGCCAGGAGCTGTAGAGGTACACGTCTTTATTACTTCGTGCCTACCTCGTAACTGGTTTCCCATATCTCATTTCCAGTCTTCCCCCCCGCCTCTTCCTCCTTCTGCCTGCCCTGTCTCGCTGCAGGGTCAGGCAGGAACGACACGACAGTGGACACTGTTGGGCACAATTGGTGATTCGTGGCCCAAGACTATTTATTTTGATTTGCATAACAGTTTTATTCATTGTGCACACCTATCTCCACTACTATCTCCAGGAGGTAGTAAAGGGACTTAAACTCACATACTGTATTCACACTAATCACACTTGATAAACTCGTTTTCCAATAAAGTTATATCTTTTAAGATTGCCTCATGTAGAGAAGGTTGTTTTGGAAAGAAACTCCAAAAATGCGTTCTGCAAATAATAATCCCACAAGAGCCAACAAATAAATATATTCTGACTTCTCACACACACGGTTTCCTACAAAGTGCTAACAGAAAATTGCCACACTAATTAATGTATTTGCTTGTAGAATCTGTGCAAATCCTGCAGGGTATAAGTATAAATGCTGATAGGCAGGGCTTTAAGTGGGCACCAGCAGTTTTTTAAAGGGGGCATCGAATCTGGTCTATTTTGGGCTCTCTTTTGTGCCCTGGCGGTCCATATTTTTTCCGGACTGCAGTGACAGCAGGCACAACGATCTGCGCTGCTCACACTGCTCACTTCTCACTATCAAGTCATGCCAGGTGAGCGTTGTAGGGGAAGGGAAATCCTTTAAAAAAAAGAGTCATTTTCTCTCTGGATTTCCCTCTTCTTTTAGAAACTTAGGAGCAGCAACATTGTTGTGGTGTCACCAGGGCTTTAAGTAGAAGCTTTTTCAATATTATATACAAAAGCCATATTTGCTGCTTATTTATCTTATGCAACTAACAACCATTGGCAAAGCTAATAGTCCTGACTTGTAGGTCTGATACTTGTTGTATCATATATTTGGATGCAATGACAGAAACAGCAAAAAAACAGTAGAGAGGCCCACTATGCTAAGCTCAGATTTTTAGCTTAGGTGTTTTTAGCCACGCCCTTAATTACATTAGCCACGCCCCTTTGAGAGACCCACCCAGTTTTTTCATCCCACTAAAAGCCCTGCTGATAGGTTCTACCCGACAATTTATCCTCTGGAGATTGATAAAATTATCATTACTGGGAATACAACCTTCTGTCATTTGCCGTGTAGTGGGAGCATTCTATAAATAAGAAGCATTATTTAACTCTATTGAAATTGAGTTTTAGTTAAGAAATAAAAAACACTGCATGGGTTTGAAATGTTTATGCCAAAAACGAATGAACTTGGAGTGAGTGAGTGGGGGGTTGTATTCACAAAATAATGGAATTGTCTACCCAGATATTGAATGATCCTACTCTCAATCAGAGACAAGAGCAAAACACTGGAAGTTCTTTGGGTAACATAATGCTAATAACACCGAAGGGGTGGTTGGAGTTATGACGTCACTTCCTGTCATTCTCATGTCTGTAGTGAGCTCACTTCAAAAGTAATGACAGGGGCGAGGACAAGAGAGGGCGTATAATGAAAGATATCTCGTAACGGTATTGAAGAGTATCTCGGCCAGCTGACAGCGCTATGAGGTCATGCTAATTGCAGACTTTGCATAGTGAAAATGCTGACAGCCTACAAAATATTAGAAAAAATAATAAATATTAGGACAAAAAAAATCAAGACACGTCAAACTTGATTTTTAAAAATGGTGTTTGTTTCTGCAGTCTCGATAGTTACAGGTAAACTTTCCATAGCGTAAACGTTTTCGCTGGAAAAAAGCACACCCCTCAAATAAACTTTGAACACGCTTCTTCAAGTGTCACGACAACAGCTCAAAACGAATTTCTCTAGAAGCAGGAATTAAAATGTTGTTTCCTGCGTTGCCCCGTGACTGAAAGAAAATAGATCCTATCTTTGAATACCCCCCAGAAAACTCCCAGAGGGCAGCCATCAATTAAGGTGAGCCTAGCCTTATGTGTGAGAAGGCTTGATTTTCAAATCTGAAGATCAGTATGTGTGGGTGAGCAGAATCTCAGAAATGCAGATTCCAGCTGCCAAACTAGACATTCTGCTCTAAAACATGGCCGGCCCCAGGCATCGAAAAAACAAACAAAGGGCACTGAGAGGTATGTGTTGTCTGTAGCGTCTCACAGGTTAGGAGAATTCCCAGAAGACATCCAATTTCATTGAATGAATGAATGAATGAATGAATGAATGAAATAAAACTTATAACGCGCAAACTTTGCCCGAAGGCGTCAAGGCGCCTACAAAAGAAACCATAAAAGGCAAAACCAAAGAGCTAGGGGTAAGCTTTGACAAAGAGCCATGTCTTCAGGGCCTTTCTGAAAGTTTGTATTGAGGGCAGGGTCCTAATTTCTTGGGGAACCATATTCCACCATCTAGGAGCAAGGCTGGAAAAGGCTCTACTTCCCCACCTAGTCCTTCTAACTCATGGGACTGACAGAAAACATTTGTTTGACGAGCGAAGATTTCTGGAAGGGGCATTGGGAATCAAAAGATCTTTTACTCCTCCAGTCTCGTTTCTGTTCAGGGCTCCATAGACCAAACAAAGGACTTTAAAGGAGATCCTGGCATCAATTGGAAGCCAGTGCAAGGATTTCCTGGCAAGGGTTGCTGATGACCTCCTGGGTAGGTCAAGTACCAACTTCTCTGCGGCGTTTTGCACGGTTTGAAGTCTTTGCAACAGGCATTTATTAACTCCAGCGTATAGGACATTGCAATAATCAAGCCGAGAGCCTATCAGTGCTACCACAGTTCGTTGCCTGCCTTGAACGGACAGATAGTGCTTAATTTTGTGCAAGATCTTAATGATGTCCCAGCAAGTGGAGATGGTCCTGTTGACTTGATGACTCATCTCAAGGGCCGGATCGATCATGATCCCCAGGTTTCGTGCTACGCGGGTTGGAAGCGGGCAAGTCCCCAGAGATACAGGCCACCATTCCTGCGACCAGATATCTTCCTTCTCGCCGAACACAAGGATCTCCGTCTTTTTTCCATTTAGCCTCAATGAATTGTCCATCATCCATTGCGCGACTGCCTCCATACAGTGTCAAAATTTGGAGGCAGACGAGCTAACAGGCTGGGCGAGAGACAGCAAGATCTGAGTGTCATCGGCGTAGGAGACTACCTCCATCCCAAAAGATCTACTAAGCCTGGCCAGGGGGGTCACATAGATGTTAAACAGGGTCGGGCTTAACGCCGACCCCTGTGGGACCCCCCACTTGACCGGCCGGAATGGAGATAGGAACTCCCCCAGCTTTACTCTCTGTTCCCTCTGGTCCAAGAAGGAGGCCAGCAGGCTTAAAGCAGGCCCCTCCACCCCTATCTCCCTCAGTCGAGATGTTAAGACGGGGGCAGACAGGGTATCAAACGCAGCTGAGAGATCCAACAGGATCAGCAGGGTACTCCCACCCTTATCGACTGTGGTGCGGATGTTATCGAGCACCACAGTCAGGGCCGATTCCGTGCTGTGACCCTTTCGAAATCCGTGCTGCGAATGATCCAGGAGACCAGAGGTTTCCAGAAAGGATGAAAGATGCTGGTTAAGATGGGTTTCCAACATTTTTGATGGGGCTGGAAGCAACGAAATGGGGCGGAAGTTTTTAAGCACCTCCGGGTCCAAGACAGGCTTTTTTAAGAGGGGTTTCACAATGGCTTTCTTCCATTGGAAAGGAAAAATGCCATCCCTCATGACCCTGTTCATAATCAGGAGTAAGGGGGAAAAAGAATATCCTTGCCTTTCTTGAGGAGATTGAGAGGACAGGGATCAAGGGGTGAGCCTGACCTAGTCCTAGCAAAAAGGACTTCAAGTTCCTGCAGGGAAAGAGGAGGAAAGCTGGACAGAGGGATCAAATTGGGAGATCTGATAGCCACTGGGAGGGGAGGGACCTGAGAGGCAGAAACAGACGTTGAAGCCCTTTGTAACTCTAGGGCCGAAACAATGTCAGCAATTTTGACATGGAAATATTGGGCAATATTGTCACACAACTGTTGCGTGCAGATGACCGGGTCAGGGATCTTAAAGGTGGTCAGTGAATCCACGATGTTAAATAGCTCTTTCAGCGAGAAAAGAGAGATAGTGAGATTCGAGAAGTATTCCTGCTTAGCGCTTATGACCTCGGCCCTATATTCCCTCAAAAGAGCTTTATGGGTCTCCCTGTGCCGTGTGTCCCAGTTGGTCCTCCAGAGTCGTTCCTGCTTTCTGCAGCCCTGTCTTAATAGTCTTAACGACTCTGAATACCAGGAGGCCGACGGCCTTTTTCTAGCTGTATAGCGTAAGGAAACAGGTGCTAACTCATCCATGGCAGAAGAGGTGGCGTTTTCCAACCTCTGAACCGCTGAAACAACTTCCTCCTCCATGGAGATCGCCATGGTAGGAATTAGGGGAGCTAGTAGCTCGTTAGTTATCCTCCAGATTTTGCCTGATTTCCATTCTACTAGGGCCAGTCGGAATATTATTAGTAAGGCTGTTGTCCAATTTCAACGGGACGGCAAAGTGGTCTGACCAGGTGAGCGGGATAGGGGCATCAGTAGTCAGGCGCCTATCATTCGAGAAAACACCATCTAGCGTATGGCCCGCAATATGAGTAGCACCTTTAACAAGTTGCTGCAGGCCACAGGCCGATAGGGTATCGAGGAGAGAGAGGGTTTCATTTACCTCTAGGTTATCTAGATGGAAATTCATATCTCCCAAGACTGTGACATACTCACAGGCAAAATAGGGTTCTAAGAGACTAAGCAAGTGCTGACCAAATTCAGCTCTGGGCCCAGGAGGTCTATATATGAGAATGCCCATAAATGGGACGGCATAAGATGCATTAATAGAAAAATGTAGGGCCTGAATAACCTCATGGGGGGCTGATAGGGGGGTGATGCGACACGAGTGAGAATCCCTATACAAAATAGCTATCCCTCCACCTACACGTCCCACTCTATCATGTCTAACTAAGGTATAACCGTCAGGCACTGCCTCTACCAGATCCGGCCCAGAGGATTCTTTAGCCCACGTTTCGGTGATGAAGACCCAAGAGGGTCTACTATCCAAAACGAAATCCTTAAAGGAAACATTATTCTTAATTAGGGATCTCACGTTAATCAGAAAGCCATGATCTCTACTTGTACTATTTACTGACTTATGTAAGAGACCTACGCTTTGGGACCGGAGAGGTACCCCACCTCCTGTACAACATGGCCCAAAACAAGTGCAAGCGGGAGAGTTTAGGAAAGCCCCGGGGATGAGCGAGTGGTGGCACGGTAACCAGGAAGGTTTTAGATCCAACAGGACCTGATGGGAATACCTGGTGCGACCACTTCCATTCTTGGTAGAACTAAACGTCCCCTCGTCCAGCTCGTCCTTAGCGCAGACGGGCGCAGATGGGCTGGACTCTGGCGTGACTCCGGCGTTACTACGGCACACCCGCCGTGTGCATGCGCCATGCGCTAGCATATTCATGTTGAAATAGGGCTCAGGCCAGTCAACCTGACTGCTGGAGCGCTAACCTACTCTGGCGTCCAGCGTCCCTTTCTGACCCCTAAGATGGCGTATAAACTGCAGAGGAGCGCACAGGAAAGCCGCGGGAACCGCGGTGTGGGCACAATTATGGTGCAAGTGTGTGGAGTCCGTTTAAAAACAAGGCATACAGTTAAAACAAAATATTTAAATCAAATACAAAAACGGGATAATTAAAATACAGCACAGCGCTTAAGCACAGCGTTACACGCAGCAGTGGGTTGCCTTATCAAGGCTGACCTACCCTTCGTTCAGCATTTAAATACACTTCACGCTCGCGCTCGCCTCAGGCCAGTCAACCTGACTGCTGGAGCGCTAACCTACTCTGGCATCCAGGGTCCCTTTCTGACCCCTAATATGGCGTATAAACTGCAGAGGAGCGCACAGGAAAGCCGCTGGAACCGCGGTGTGGACACAATTATGGTGCAAGTGTGTGGAGTCCGTTTAAAAACAAGGCATACAGTTAAAACAAAATATTTAAATCAAATACAAAAATGGGATAATTAAAATACAGCACAGCGCTTAAGCACAGTGTTACACGCAGCAGTGGGTTGCCTTATTATTTAAGGGACAAAAACACAATTCTCTCTAGAGTTTTCTACTAGGGTATACAGTGATTTCTTCGTAGCTATTTACATGAGAGATCTGCAATTTCTCATACACAATAACAACTGGGCTTTACTCTTTAAAACTTTTGGAGAGGTAAATTGCAATGTTATTAAGATGTTTTGAGCAAAGGAACATTTTTAAACAGCCAAGCTGAGACACGAGTGAAAAGGCTCTCCAAAGCTTTTCAGAAGTATGTGCCACAGAATGTTGCTTTCTAGAAAAATAAGAGCCAGGGCTGTCCTCAAGAGGCCAATGCAGCTTGCACCACACATTGCCCCTTCCATGCTGCCTATGGTAGTAATAACACAACTACTAACCATCACACTACCACAAGTGTGACAATTCAGGCTATTCCAGGCCCTCGAAGTTATAAGAAGGGCTTGAGTCGCAGGTAATAGTCAGATGGGCCACCTTTATAACCCTGCTAACGTGAGGAAACACTCTCTATCACCTATCTCTTGTAATCAGCCATGCCTGGGGTCGTTGTGCTCTAATAGATATGCTCGCTTGAAAGATTGCAATGGTGTTGATTGACAGGGGGAATTACCTAGGCTCATTGGTACTGATGGATTACATAGCCATGGGCCCTTAACTGCCTGCCAGTCACTGAATGTGGTAGCTATTGAGCCACCAGCTTTTTCGCCTATTGACGTAGCCTCACCAGTACACATGGACAGCATTCCCAGAGAAGTTTCTCTTAGTTTATTTAATATCCCTGTTCTAGAAAGCCCTGTGCCAATTGACCACCTGAGCTAGAATATAGTGGGTCGCCGGTGATCCAGCGCTCCTGTAGAAAAACTGTCTCAATAACACTACCTAATACCTCAATACTCACCATTAATCATGTAACACTTAAACAGGCCCAACACACCAATGAGACAATTTTTGAGCAACTGAATCGTGTGATCTGTTTAATAAATTCACTCACCTAATATTTACACTATTATATACAACTGCAGCTTATCATCTTTACCATGGTTTTTAGAAACATTTATTATTAATTAAACAGGTCACTAAGGCAAATGGATCAACTGATAGTAACTAGACCATGAATAAACAAGACCAGCTTGTCATTTCAATATCTAATTTTATTTACCTTTATTTGCAAAGAAAGTGTATTTAGGCTTAGAATCTTTATTTTATTAGCAAATAAGAAAGCAGCATTTTATTAGGAAATGAAATATTAGACTGACATTTATTACAGCAACATCAGAAATATGAATTATTAGCAAATAATTGTTTCCATACCCTAAATCTATTTCCCTGTCTATCTTTGCTTCACCTGAAAAGGAATATATCAATTAAAGTCAGCTGTCCTTACGTGCGCCAAAGTCCAATAGCACGTCGATCAGGAATCGGGAAGCAAGCTTTTTGCCCTGCTCATGATGTCAGGTTTTATACCTTTTCACTATCTAACACTTTCTACTTTCTGTATACTTTCAACAAAATCCAGATCTCTCATTGGCTGAGCCATGTCAGTCCACCATTAGGTTATTCTTATATTTTATCCAAGTCCGGGCTTCACATTAGCCCTATTGTCCTTTCCTTCAATGACATTTGGCTTCCTAGAGAGTGTTACTTTCTTGTTCGAGTACTGTTCTTTTCACTTCCTAACCTTGACAGACATTCGCAGATCCTGTCCTTGGGCCTTTACTCCGAGAGCACATCTTATTCAAGCAAAGTCTTTTTTATTCAGCAAATATTTCCATTACACAATGCAAGGCTCCATTCTGGACAAGATTTTTTTAACGTCTGCATCTCTGTCAGCCATATCTTCCGAGCCACTTTTTAGGCCTCACTTTGGAAACTATTATTAAACAAACACAAGACATCAATGAATTAAATAATTGAGACCCATTCTGTTACCCGCCCCCCTTCTAATTATTAACCGGGTTAATTATGTTACCTAGCCAAAGCAACACAAATGCAGCATTTTATGTTTGCTTTCTTCTTTAAGGAAGTGCACAAACTCCAAAGGCTTTTGTCACAAAAAGACATACCATAAGCACACATAATAAGCGCATGCCATTAGTTAAACAACCGCATTTAATATTGACAAAGACAATAGACAAAGGTTAGTTAATTATTTTCCTCTTTGCATTTGCAACATATAGCACATTAGTTAATCCAGCGTGTAATGTATGCAATTTTAAACTAAGTTGATTAATACTTTTCACCACATGCTTATTAATCAAGTTATATATTATGGGAGATTAACTTCACAGGTTAGAACAAAATTTTTCTCTTCACCCTGCTCCATCACCGGAATAAGCTGGACATACCAGAGTGGCAACAGTTCATTAGTTCTTGCGACATCCTGTTAATGCAGGAAACCTGGGCCGTGGACCCCATAGATTTTTAGTATTTTCTTTACTTTAATTCCCCAGCCATTCTCTCCCTTGTGGGTAGAGCGCTGGGAGGTTTAACTATGTGGATAAATATATTACTTGAAGGCAACGCAGTGGCCCTTAATGTACCAGGGAATGATTTCCAGGCAGTTTTATTTCAGGGTTATCCACCCCTGCACATAATACATTTTTTTAATAGTGATTTTCTTAATGTGCTAAATCAGAGATTCCCAAAGCTCTTTGAATACATCGCTTTGCTTGTGGAACATGCTTCAGATAAGGGTTACCACTTATTTTTATGCATGGAAGGGGATTTTAACGCTAAATTTCCAGTAATCTTACACAGTTTCCATTCCAAAGTAAAATTGTAGACACTAAAATTGGGGATCCGGTTGAATTTGACCTCGTTGTACCATCTCGGACAGAGTTCGAGACTGTGCCTACTCTCAAAGATTTATTTACGTTTGGATGTTATGTAGACCCTACCATTAATGGCTATCTGAGGAGGCTGACAAACAGCAGGTGGCTGATTTGTTTGAGGCCATATTCAACATTATCTAAGCCATTTGGTACTTTGCCCCAGAGCCCTTGATGGATCAATAATGAATGTTCTAGGGCTAATCGTCCATTCTATAAAGCTTCAGTATCGAAGCTTAGAGATCAGGCTTTTATTATTACTTTACAGGAACAATATAGGCTGGTAATAGGGTATAGACATTAAGACATTTTAAAGCAGCAATGGGAGACACTGAGCTATACAGCCCATACTAAAAACAGTAAAGATTTTTGGGGTGCACTAACACACATGCACATAATAGACTGGAGATTGGCTCATATTAGCTGCCACATAAACAGTGAGTCCTGGATAACACAGTTCACACAAATTTATTTTGAGGAAAACATTAGGATATAGTGAGTAAGGAGCGTGGTTCTGAGCTGGTTCAATTTTCTATACAGTAAGTCATCGAGGCTTTTTCACAGAGCGCCATGGGTTAAGCCCCAAGACCCGATGGGGTATCAATTGATTTAATAAAAAACAACATTAATTTCTAGGCCCTTCTATTAGCCAATGTTTATAATAACTTTTTGGGGTCTACTGTTCCTAGTTCTTGGAGCAGTTCAATAGTAGTACCAATTTTCAAGAAGGGAGACCGTTCCAAACCACAAGGCCATCTACCCATTTCATTGATAGATATTCTTGAAAAGGTTCTTAGGAGGGTCTTATATAATAGAATCAAAAATTTGGCCGCTGATGATAATATCCTGCATGCCGGCCAGCATGGCTTCCGTGCTGGAATTGACACAATAAAACAGTGCCTGAATCTAAACGTAATTATTGGGAAATACACAGTGGCTAGGCGGGTACTGCTTTATCTAGCTTTTAAGGACCGGACCATGGCATTTGATTGTGTTAATAGATCTAAGTTATGGAAAACCCTATTAGAACAGAGCTTATGGCGACATTGTCAATATGCTAGTAGTGCTCTATACTAACACTAACTCTAGGGTGAGGTTTGGTCAGGGGGGCGAAGTTATAGATAAATTCAGCATTGAGAGAGGTGTAAGGCAAGGCTGCATTCTCGCTCCACTGCTCTTTATCTTATACATCAACAACCTCAATTCTCACCTGACCAGAAGTACGCAGGATATTCTTAAAATCAATGACACGCACCTTCCCGCATTACTTTATATGGATGATGCTGTTTTAATGGCCCGCACCCCAAAGTCCTTTCACCAGTTGGTTCACTCTTTTGTGACCTTTATGGCTTACCTTGAACTGATGACCAACTTTACGAAATCATATATTATGACCTGTGGTCCGAAGCGCTCACGTAATACCAGCATTTCTGTTGGCTCCAGTAGTTTATAAAACACAGATAACTTTCCATATTTGGGTATCACTATCAGTGCAGCATGAACTTGGGCTCCCCATATTTCCCAGAATAGGTTAAAGTTCACGTAAGTGATGGGTTCACAGTTGAGTCTCCCTAGTCCTGTGGGGGGAAGGTCCCTGACCCCTTTGGTGCAGCTAGATAATGCACAATGCTTACCAATTGCATCATAAGGAGCAGAAATTTGGGGTGTCTCAGATTGCTCTGCATTGCAAAGAGTGGAAAATAGGTTTTGTAGAAATATGTTGGTGTCCATATATCAGCCTCTCACTATATCTGTCATAAAAAGCTGGAATTGCCATAACTGAGTGATTTTATTTGTACAAGACAAGTTATGTTGTGGTTATCTATCTGGTGGTCAGAGGAATTATCACTTACCAGAGACATAATTGCCGATTCCCAGGCTTGGGAAAAGAGACTGTCAATACCTTGGCTGGCCTCCTTTAAAAAAACAATGGAGGGATTTAGGATCGGCCATGCCTTTCTTGACCCTACTCTATGCTCCACTTTGGATTAAAAGGGAGTACAGTCCTTACTGATGACCAAATTAGAGGAAGCCAGGATTAAGGCAGAATCACTCAATTCAACGGTTGCAACTTCTATGAATCTAAATACCAACGCTCAGCTCCTTACTAGTTACGTATGGAAGCCCAGGAGCAATTGAGAGCTCTCTTTACTATTTTGTTTTAGGGCTGGCACACTAAAGTTTTTATTGGTTTTCCAGCAGGGTTCCAACACAACCTTGAATGAAGAACATGTCTGTGTAATCGTTCCTCAAAACAATCAATGATGCATTCTTTTGTGGTTTTTATAAACTTTTTACACAAAAGATTTTAGTACGCTTGTTGAAAGCAAGACAGTTTTGACATAGTAGAAGATCCTATAATTATTTAAAGCAACTAGAGGACAAAGAGACATGTCTGTGTGTGGGGCTTTTCTTCAGGCTGCCGTCCGATCGCTGGAGGCAATGATTTTGTAAGATAATTTGGTTGGGCTCACGTAAGCCCATGTTGCGGAATGGAAGCTTAACAAATTGTTGCTCATACCCCCTTTCGGCCTACTAATTGACTCTGTAATAGGAGCTTGATCATTTTATGTAAATTTTAATATTGTATTTGTTTAACTTGTATCATACTGTTTTAATTTTTTGTGTACTTTTATGGTTGCTTGCAGCCCAATAAAGAAATGATGATGCTGATGATGAAGACAATTACTAACCATCACACTCGTACAAGGGTGACAGTCCAGACTATTCCAGGCCTATGTATATCGAATTAATAATTGACTGTAGTTGTGGTCATCTCTAAATTTGCCAGACAGGGCCACCGTGTGGCAGACTGTCACACGTGCCGTGTATCCGAAACCACCGGCTTAAATTAAGCACTGGCTTCATCTCCTAAATGTATCTGGACCAAAGGTTGTGAAGAATGCACGTTGCAAAGTTTACAAACTTTCCACACTTTCCCCCAGTGTGAAGCATTCAATTAATACATTTTGGAAAGTTAATTTGCTCACATGTGAGAATTGCGGTCCAAAAATATGTTATTCCAGGTTTTTTTAAAATAACATCCTATGCATAGGGGGTAATTCCAATCACTGATTTCTAAATTTCACAAACGTTTGGAAGCTCATGAACATGTGCATTTGCAAAAATATCTTCATACAGTTTGGGTAATTGAATTTCAGCAATTTCGTTTTCCACTAATCTGAATATAACTGCTTGAGCCATTCATAGGCAAACATGTTTACTGAACATTTATTGCAGAGAAACTGATTAATTCTTTAGGAAAGTCGTGAGAGTTATGCAGGGATAAAGGCATGAGGCGGCTTGAAAAGCTGTGACACACAGGGCCCACTTCCAATTTTCTAGCTTGGCATTTCTTTTTGTCCAACGGACTAGGTAGTCTCTCAGTCTACTTGAGGAGTTCCGCGAATTTGGGATGTTCAACAACAGTTGTCATGGTGCAGGTGGCCACAGTAGACCCTAAGCGTCCCTCGATGTAGCTTTGGAAGGCTACTACCCATCATCCCTATGGAGGTATGGAGGGACTGAAGGATGGCAACACAGGATCATAGTTTCATGGGTGTAAGAATATTTACCAGACCTCGAGGGGGAAAAGGCAGTCAATGAATCCACACTTTGTATTTGTTTTTCGTGTTTGGAGTCTTTAGTTTGTCCTATGGTGTGTGCAGTGTAATGTGTATGTAATCCAGCACAAAAGAATAGAGCAGTTTAGGCCCTAGAACAACTGCACTGGAGTAAGCATACAATGAATCACTTGATAGTGCTCCATCCCTTGTGGTTACACTGCCTGGGAACCACTAAACATATACATAAAATCCCATTTATGAGAGAATACTCAAAATATAAACAATCTCAAGGTAATGACTGACTCATAATGGAATCTCACAAAGTATTCTTGTTTTTCTGTTCTCGATCCACATAAGAGGAGGGAGCCAAATGATTTGCAGTAATAATGTTTGTATTAGTGTTGCAACAATATTCAGTTCTTCATCCCAGCCAACGCATATTGTCCAGTAAAGAACTTCATGAGGGCTGTAATTTAAAAATACATACGAACTTTATACCATTAAATAATTTATACAAAAATAAATGTCAATACACTTTAATATGAGAAAAACCCTCAATTACATCCCAGTCATTGTATTTCAAAACAGACATAAACAATATATGCAAAACCTGTGGGGACACAAAAATCGTTAACACTCCCCCAGACCCTCAAGTAGTTCAAAATCAATACCAAAAAAATTCTCACATAAAATGCTTGTGAATTTGAGCAATCTACAAGTAAGACGAAAAGGTTTCACTTTCATTACAAAAAATATGTTCTAAAACAGTAGTTCATTTTCAGATTATAATTAATTATGTCAGTGGTCTCAGTAATATTCCTGAAATAGTTTTTTGTTGTTGAAAATTTCACTTAATTAGCAAATATTTTTAAGAAGCTATTTTTTTTGTCTCGACCACACCCTAAAAAACAAGCATAAAACACCAAAAGTACTCTCACTTAGCGTGTTCTTGTATACATCTGTAGTATCCTCACATGATGTTTCATTCCCTATGTGTCTTCTCTCTAGCTGCTCAGCCTGTGTGTGTGTGTCTTCTGTATGGAATGTTGGTGATTTCACTTGCAGTATGTACATTACCAATATTTAATGTCTTATGTAGAGTACAGTTTTACAGCATTACAGTTTTAAATATTAATGTCTCCTTTACTTTAGGGACATGTAGTTTTCTTTGCAGGATTTAGATACACTTTACATGGCCTCTACAAAGGGGTAAACCCTTACACAGGGTGAGTTGTTCCCTTACAAGAGGGTTGGTCCTACGTCAGGGGAAGTGTTGGGATTTTGTTTACATTTTCACGCTCTATATTACATTTTTACCCTTACGTGAGGGTTGTCCTTTTGACTGGTTGCAGGGGGGGGTCCCTGTGTGCTTAAGACGCCTTGCGCCGCACGATTTGATAGCTTTTCACATGGTTTGTCTCCGCAAAATTGGAGAGATTTCACAAGTTGTCCCTTAAATACTAGTGGGGCAGGACATAGTATAATTGTCCCTATGTTCTCTTAACATTTTCATTTCAGGTTGTTCCTTTTGGCTTAAGGGGGCTGGACATTGGGTACAAGTCCCTTTCGTCAACTTTCAGATATTAGTTGTCCCCTGTTTAGGGTGGGGGCTGGATATTGCTTCTAGTTTCTTTAGTCCACATATACACATTTGTTGTCTTCCTTCATGGGAGGACACATGTTTTACATTGGTGTCTCTTATTTTAGTTTGAGGCAGGACATTGGGTTACAGTCCCTCTCGTCCACATATGCACATTTCTTGTCTTCCTACATGGGAATACACAAATGGTTGTCCCTTGTTTATGGTGGGGGCAGGATTTTGGGTTTCAGTCTCTTTATTCCACATTACAGTTGTCCCTTGTTAATGGTGGGGGCAGGATTTCGGGGTTCAGTCCCTTTTTATCCACATTACAGTTGTCCCTTGTTAATTGTGGGGGCAGGATTTTGGGTTTCGGTCCCTAATTCCACATTTCAATTTGGTCTATATTTATTTTCTGTATTTGAGAAGGAGGATGGTTGTATTGTATTGTATTGAACGGCCATCTTTCCTTCTTGTCTTGGGTTACTTTCCCTCTCGTGGTGCAGTGTTCCCGTCATCCCTGGGTTTGGGCTTTTGACTCTTTTTCAAATTGTTCATTTTCTCTTCATGATGTTTTCTTAGTTTTTGAGATGTGGACTATTTTTGTATATTGTACATTTATGCTTAAAGTTAATTGCATGTTCTTTGTTATGCATTCGCTCTTTCATCTGTTCATTAGGGAAGAGGTATGTAGTATCCTCACATGATGTTTCATTCCCTATGTGTCTTCTCTCTAGCTGCTCAGCCTGTGTGTGTGTGTGTCTTCTGTATGGAATGTTGGTGCGTGGGCCTTCACTAGAATGCCTGGGTGACTGGATGAGGGGTGACAGTTGGTGAGAGAGGCTGAGCAGCTAGCAGGCTGCTCCTGGTGGGGCTGTGATTTGCTGTGTTTTACCACCTGTTAACTTACTTGTGAATAAACCTACTTGGTTTACAACATACCAGCGTAGCGTGGTTACTACAAAATCCTATGCCATAAAATGTAATCTGAAGGACTACAGTATTCAACGGACAGTATTATTCTGAAAGGGATCTAAATGAGAAAAGTCAAGCAGAAAAGGCACTAAGACTAAATGAACCCTCATGTCCAGATTTTTAAATTTCCAAAACTTGTTGGTACCACATTCAGATTCAAATCTACATAATATACTCACATCCTATGAGCATGAAGTAGTCTTCAATGGTAATGTATACACAGTGAAATTAGGACATTATGCGAGTATTCACTCCCAAGTGAGATCTAAAAAAATATAAAGTGTGCCCAAAAAAAGGAAAACTCCATGACTCTCCTAACCATACATGTCACAATTGTAGTATGTGCATATCGCTTCATGCAACATCAGTCAATCATATATTAAGTGCTGTTGCATTGGATTCTAATGTGTTTACCATGGTAAACATCGTTTACCACGAAGTTTTTACAACGCGGTACCTTTAGCACGCATCCCTTACAACGCAAGTCGTTACCACGACTTGCGCTGGAGGGCGCTAAAGGATTAAAAATAGTAAATTTACTATCCCAACCCCTTCCCTAGGGTCCACGGGGACTGGTGTTAGAATAGTAAATTATACTATTTGAAATCCGCACCCCCAACGCAAGTCGTGGTAACGACTTGCGTTGGAAGGGATGCGTGGTAAAGGGATGCGTTGTGACGGTACGCGTTGTACCGTAATACATCTGTTTACCATACAAACTGTGTGGCAATACTTATCGTTCTCTCATCCTCAATATATATTCATATACTCATTCCTAGTCCAGTATGTTTATCATTGAGTGGAAGTACTTATTGTTCTCAGATTCTTGGCATATGCTGTTATATTCCTATCATACAAACCCATTACATTGCAGTCACAACATCTATTATACTCACAGCCTGTCACACTCTCCATTCGATCACTTCCTCCTTCACCTGCTGAGTAGTACATTGCTGCATGCATTAGCGCAGTCGTCATGAAATAATGTATCCTGAAAAATCCTAACAAGTTGCGGGTTAATATTATGGTGTACATTCACTGGTCAAACTGTTCGCCAGCCCCTGACCAATAGGAACGAAGTTAAGAATATCACTAGTCCAATAATTTCTCCTTTGGCATTGTAAGAACAGTATGCTAACTCCAAGAAATCTTAACCGTCCTATTGATTTCATAAGTCAAGTACGTCCTCCAATCTCATCGTCCCAATATTTAAATGAGCCATTCCCTCGTACAACTTATCCAATACTTGCTCGTATGAAGATGAAATTCAAATGCTGAATACTATTGCACACATACCGCTAATTCATGTGTACCACTGCGCTTTCTAGTCTTTCCTCTGTGTATAAATTATCCCCACAAGTGATTATCATCTTGATGCTCTAACTGGCTCAAAATATATCTTCAAATGGGATTCCCTCCAATGAAAGCACTCCAAATTTGAACTGGGCCAATGAGGTAAAGTCGTTGTCTGTCATCAATACTGCACTGAATTACATGCGTAATCATGTAGTGAAACACAATAAAAACAAAAGGGTGTTGTGTAACCTATTAATTCATATCAAAAAGGAAGTTTATAGACACTAAAACCCCCATTGAAGAAAATCTATTATCACTTGTACAGGTGAGGGGAAAACGTATATATAAACTCTTGCCCAATTAGTACCCTAAACTTTTATTATTATTATTTATCGTATTCAATCAAGCGTGAGCAACTCTTGGTTCTTCCATCAGGCTGAACCCCACGATTGCAAATATCCACAGAAACGAGCCATGGCATGCCATATCACTGCTCCCACATCAAAACACTGTATAGTTTGCACTGCAACATGTAGTCCGCACATTAAGGGCCTGATTGTGACTACAGCAGTCCACAGGACATCCGTTTTCTCATGGTGGTAGTCCGACTCCTGCCACATGGCGGGTACGACATCAGTATTTTGAATTTGTTAGTCAGACCACCACGAGACTGCTGGCTATGCTGTGTGGCGGAGGCGGTGCTGACAGGGGCAGCAATACACAGGTGTAAATATTACAAGTTGCCTGCCCACCGCCCATTTCATGGCGATGAGCCCACCATGAAAAGGGTGGCAGAAAGGCAACTGTCTCTCCTGAGCCTGGAAGGAGCATGCGAGGGAGAACATTAGTGCCCCCCTGGATTTGCACTCCCAATTCCTGCACCATGCAGGAGGGTGCAGTTGGTGCTGATGGCGGCAGTCTGTGTGTTAGGCTCTTATATGAACCTAACAGCAGTTGCCATCAGACTGCCGCAGGACTGCCCACCAGACCAGTATTTAACTCCTAATCAGGCAGATGATCACACCACAGCTTTCGCGGTCCTATAGCGGACAGCTTTTTGCTGCCCCTGCTGTAGGAACACCAAAGTCGTAATCAAGCCCTAAGTCATGTTATAGTAATTGGAAAATTACACACCAATAAATGAATGGCATAAAATCAGACAATTAATCATTCTCTGGAAAAAACTTCAAAATGTTCTGCCAATGGGCGGAATTTTTACACCCACACCCTTGTCCAATAGAAGTTCTGAAATCGAGAACTAGCCAATCCAATATAAGAGACCCATAGTTTGCATGTTAATTCAAAATATGGAGTTGGAAGTGTCAGTAAAGACAATAGCTTATCATATATTCCTAAATCAGTCTCATCATGCGCTAAAGATTGTGTTTCCAAATATGATATTGATATTAAATCCTGTGAAAGTATACATTTAAGAACCATTTTCGGAAAGTAGTAAGACTTAAAATGAAGCACCTAATAATTCAAATACCTTGTCTCAAAAATGAATCAGTCAGTAAACAACTAATCTTTAATGGCGTGTGAACTAAACACGGGGCCCATGCCTTAAGAGGGTTCGTCATGAAATGGAATCACTCACCATGAACTATGTTCCACTCAGCAATCCTGGAACCCAAAAGTCATCCACAGATAGAAACACTCAACAAACGTCAGTTTAGGCTGGATCGTAAGTTTCACGTTGCTGACAATGGGACAATGTCTGAAAGAACAAACATCATCACACCTGTGTCATTCAATTTAGAGAGCACTTGGAAATACAGTTATACAACAAAACATCGTGAACATCAATAACAATCTGTTCACTATTTCCACATATGGCAAAAATGTGCCCTCATGAAATTAAAACACATTGTTAAGAGATGGCGCCCAACACCCGTTTGCTCAAACACAACCAGATTCTCATAATATAATGCAATTCACTTTCAAGATTCAGTACCCTTTTTAGTGTTCTTAATCTGCTGAGCCACCTAGCCTCTCTTTGTCAAAGTCTCAGTTCTGTGTCACAATCCCTGGGATCTTTTTCTTTTCTCTGTAGACCATGAAATTGGAAATCCAAACTATTTGGGTGACATTCTTTTATATGTTGCAACTAAGGTAAATGTATGTCTTGATTTAATACCGCTCTCCGATGTTCTGGTATATTTGTTTTCAAGGGCCTCTTTAAGTTGCCTATGTAAACTTTGGAGCAGCTACATATAATGGCATACACCACACATACGCTATTACAATTCATATTTTTTTTGTAAATACTAGATAGATTCTATCCATTTTGTAACTGAAGTCTTTGAGTTTGTTGTGGCTAAACTGACACATATTATTACAATTACCACATTTGAATCCCTTTGGGGAGTTTGGTAGCCAATTTATCTTCATGTCCTTAGAGGATTCAAGGTAGCTTCTCATAACCTTATCTCTCACTGTTGGGTCTCTTAAATAAGGAATATAAGGTTTGGCTGTTATCACATCTGCCAGGCCGGTGCAGGGTTAATATGAGACTAGTGTTTATCTTGAATACTTTTCCATGATTGTGATTGTAAGTGGTTACCCTTTGTCCTCATGATTCTCCCTCTTGTGTTTCTGACTAAAGTGAAGCTTCTGTCCATTTTCCAAATTCTGTGTTCTGCTCTATTTAGTAAATTGTCATTATAACCTCTCATCAGTCTATGTCTCAAGTCTTTCAGACACTGTCATTTGAATACTATGTTCCTTCAGATTACATTTCATTGCAAAGGATTTAAACAAGATCATACTAAGTGAGTATAGCTTTAGTAGTTTATGCTTGTTGTTTAGGGTTGGGTTGGGACAAAAAAAATGTGCCTCTTAAAGATATTTGCTTCCTAAAAATGTTTTTTTAAAAACATTTTTCTGATATATTACTGAGACCATTGACATAATGAACTACTGTTTTAGAATATACTTTTGTAATTTGAGTGAGAAGTTTTTGTCTTATTTGTAGATGGGTAAAATTCGCAAACATTATATGTGAGGATGTTTTTAGGTATTGATTTTGAACTGCTTATGGGTATGGAGGAGTGGTAATGTTTTTTGTGTCCATACAGGCTTTTCATATATTGTTTCTGTCTGTTTTGATATACAATGATTAGAATGGGTGTTTCTATATTTCTTTTTGTATACATTATTTGATGGCAAAAAGTCTGTATGTATTTTTTTTGATTTGTGTAATTGTTTTGTATATTATTATTTTTTTAACTGTTTTTGTTTATCACCAAAAGCAGCAGTACAATAAATAATACACATCTCTTTGGCAAGGCTACACAAGTTCTCAACTATGTTGCACAACGTTTTCAGAGTCAGAAATACATAAAACCAGCAGATTCAGAGGCAATGCCCACCTACCTAGAAGTTTGTATGTATTTTTTAATTGCAGCCATGATGAAATCCTGCTGAAGTACTGAATATTGATGCAACACTAATAAAGACGTTATTACTGCAAATCGTTTGGCCCCCTCCTCTAATGTGGATTGAGAAAAAAACCACAAGAGGATTTTGTGGGATTCCATTATAAATCAGCCTTTCCCTTGAGACTGATATTGTTTATGTTTTGAATATTCCACCTGTAATGGAATTCAGTGTGTATGTGGTCTGTTATACAAGGGTTGTCTGAGTGAAAACCCAAGTGCAGTGTGAGTGGTCATCAATTGCCCCCACAAAATCGTGGTTATTTTAAGATTATCTTCACCCTTTCATGTAAACATAATAATTTGGATTTTGAACTTTGCAAATCGATCAATGCCACATAAAACAATGTTTTTGCAGGATGGTTTTCACACAAACAATATTTTGAGGGAATGTTCTTGCTCAAAAAGGTGCCTTTTCCTTAAAAATTTGTTTTTCTTGCTGGAGCTTTTATCCATTATTTTTCATGCTATATCAACTTAATGACCTGGATAAAATTCTTTAAAAAATGTTGCAAGTTTGACACATGACTAGTGATAAACCACACAATGACGTCCTCGGATGTATGCTTAAGATACCATGTTGATGTCTGGTCGATTCCACAAATAAACATCTCCTTCCCTTGCCAAAACACTTCTTTCTCAGCTTTTGTCCCCGATCCCCTCCTTGGTCACTATTGCATGAGTGTTGCTTAGCAACAGCTAGGGTTGGTTTAAGGAAAGAGGGGGAATCCACATTTCTTTGACCAGGTGTAGCCGAGATGAATCCACATTACATTGACCCTCTTTACTTTAACTATTATGTGAACAAAATCATTACACAGGCATGGTCATCATGTTAGCTGCCATGATGTCAACATGGTTATTGAAGGCAAATTGTTTATTTTAGGGTACGAATAGTAGTTCTGCCAGTACAAGGTCATGGCAGATCGTGCTAATAATGATATCGAATAAAGGTATGATGGACCCGATTTGGGGAGAATCTGATTCCTCTATTAGAGCTTAATAAAGCCAAATGCATCATTGAAATGTTTTTGATGGATTTTCATTAAATGGACATAAGGATGTAAGAAGACATTCTAAACATTGCAGTGACCCACTCAGCATCACTATGCAGTTATATAAGAATCTGACCCCTTCCAAATGGGGCCAGCATACCTTTGCTTTTTATTACCAAGCAAGAGAGGCTGTATGCTTGATCAAAAAATATAATCCTCTTGGTCCTTTTGTGTTTATAGCATCTTAGCTAATAATCAGGTCCAAGTTAAGGTTTTGGTCAACATACATACATTACCTCTGTAGAATTTGTTGTTGGAAGTATGGTACTTATCACTTTTCAGTTCCTCTCCCTCTTGTGAAAAGCTTGCAGCATGCACCTTCTTCTGAATGGAGAAGGGTTAATATTTTTGATCAAGCTTGTGATTTGGTTCACTCTGGTTTCCCACCAGTACCCTCAAAGTAGGAATCACATTTAGGGCTCGATTAGGATCGCAGTTTTCCCGGATCTTCCGGGCCGGCGGAAGACACCGCCAGCCCGGAGGATGTGGGAAAACCGCTGTGGAGGCACAAAAGACCCACCACCAAATTAGGATGGCGGTGGGTCTCAAAATCCGTTCGCAGCTTTTCCGCCGCGGTTCCCTTCCGACCGCGGCGGAAAAGCTCTGACATGGCTGGCGGTGTCTATCAGACACCGCCAGCCATATTAGGATAGCGGAAATCATATGCTTTTCCACAGCGGCTTTTCCGCTGTGGACAAGCATACGGACATTGACTTCGGGGGCCCGTTGCGGGCCCTCTTGGTGACGGGGGGTGGGGTTGCACATGGGGGGTACCTATGATACCCCCCTGCATTTGCGTGGACAAAGCAGCAGGCACCACGCGGTGCCTGCTGCTTTGTGCACGCAAATGCCGTGCATGCATTTTTAAACATTGCGGCGGGTGCAGCTTGAAGCTGCACCCGCCGCAATGTTAAAGATTTAGGATGTGACCGCCACCCTGGCGGTCACATCCTAATCTGCACGGAGGGACCGCCGCAGCCCCTGCGGACGGTCCCTCCTACTCTATGGTGGCGGACGGACTCAGGTCCATCCGCCATCATAATCGGCCCCTTAGCCTGGACTTCTGAGAAAGACTTTGTGCACCAGCTCAGAGACACGGAACCATTAGCTACTCTATCCCTCAAGACAAGTCCTGCTTCTGAGACCCTCTGCATTTCAGCCCATCACATTAGAGGCCTTCTTGTTCTACTGTGTCGAATGTTCTACCACAGCCCCAGTCCTACTGCATCTGCATGCCATGTCTTCTTGCCTCAATCCTCTATAACATGCTGAGGCTCCACCATTGCACAATATAATGTTCAATCTTCTCTGTTTTAAAACATGTGTCTGCAGTATTGCGTTCATGCTACTCTTCTTACAAACAAGAATACGTGTCTGTTGTTGTCATCCATTTTCCTGTAAGCAGAGTTTTTGTCTCACCCTACTGAAAGCTCGATCTTCTCTCTCCTGCCATGTTTGTCTCGCATCTGATGTCGAGGTTCTTTCTCCCATGATGCTGTGCCGACAAGGGATCGGGAATTGTGGCCATATATTTTTAGACCTGTGATCAGATGGGTAGAGCAATGGTAGTAGCAATGGAAGGTGTAACGAATAATGCCAATCATTAAAGAGTAAATGTTGTCCATTCTGGAGACAAGTGTACGGGGAGCTACGGATTAGCAGTCAGATAATGACTAAGTAGGAGTTGAAGGTTTCCTTAATATGTGCTTTGAGGTTGAGTAAAGAATTAGGAATAATGTCCATAGATATTGGCATAGACGTTAGGGTGGTTGGGGTGTCTTTGTCAAGGATGAACTGAACTTAGCAATCATAGGGCAATCCCTTGATGGCGTGGCTGGCTGGATGCCAGTTTCAGCCTCTCAGTGGATACTAGGAGATAGTGAGCAATTATTAACACTGTAACTGACGTGGACTCTTTCTTTTCCTCGTTGCCAAGGTCTATTCTGCCAATGGCAGATGGGTGGTTGTGATCAGAGGAACAATTGATAGGCTGAAATTGCAATGCAGGTGCAAGTTCAACGATGCTTTGCATGTCTAAAATCAAAAATAAAACATTACAATAATAAAAGTCATGTGCTACCTGCCATTCTTGTTAAAATCAGAATTTCCTGAAATCCCCTTCCATGTATTTTCTAGTGATAACATGTTTTTATATTACTAATGGTGAACAACTAAGTAAAGCCACTTGAAGTGAAACAATGCTAGGTTGATACATGACATATTATGTTTTTACTCCAACAAACATGTTTATTTGAATGGGTTTATAATCTGTGTAAGTAAACTACACACCAACATAAAATCACTGAGAATCTAGATGCTTGTAATAAACAAAGAAGATAACGTTGGGTTTGGAAGTGCAAAGTATTTCTTGATCTCCATTTCCATTACTTTCCCACAATTCCTGAAGTTACGTCTGAGGGTGGGCTGAGGGAGTCTAAGAGCCAGCTGCGTTGTCTGGGGGGTCTGCTGCAGGATTCTGAGTGTCTGCAGAAGGTGGGTTGAGTAGATCAAAGGTCAAAATGAGTCACTGATGCAGGATTCTTTGTCTCTGAAGGGTGTGAGATTGGCCCTGAATGCTGTTGAATGGTTTCTGAGAACATGGTGGGGTGTTGGCCTCCGCTCACTTTGCTTGCTCATGCTGTGCAATGTGGGCCTCGTATAAAACATTATGTCAATGCTGATTTTGGTTCTCAGTCCAGCCCTGGTCATTGGATGAGAGAATGGTGTACCTGTTTGGGACAGTCAAGAGTATGGAAGGGGAAGTTAGGTGTATTAATTAAATTATAAAGGGATCTGAAGTTAAGGATGTAAGCAGACATCTATTTGTAAACAGAATTGAGGCCTTTGTTGGCCATCATTGGTGGCTCGCAATTCTTTAAAGTAAAGGAGGTGTTATAGTATTGATGAATGGAGTCTCCAAAAGCAACCAGAGGTTGACCAATCAATTATATGTGTAGTAAGGGCCCTGGTTGGATCCTTACATTGCATAAAACAAGATCTCTCCTCGCCACCATATCTCATTCCATCTTCTTCCTCCACCTGTGACCCAACACACATCTTGTTCTCACCAAAGAGCATCTATTGCAATATCCACTCCCCAATGTAAGACTTTTGGAGTTGCCATTTCATTTGCAATAAAAGATCTCTCCGTCGCATTTTTCTTCATCATTTGTGCGATTTTTGTGGTTTTATGGCAAGAGCGAGGTGAACACTAAATTCCCCTGTTATAATAGCAGTTGGCAAAACGCTACACCAGAAACAGTTAGGGGCATATGTACAAAGAAGTGGCGTAGTGAGAAGTTAGCCGTCATGGCTTAACGCTTCAAGCCGCCACTTCAGAAACGCAAAGCTGCACCATATTCACAAGAATATGGTGCAGCCTTACATTTCCCCCTGCGCTTAGCAGCTTAGCGCCAATGCAGGCACCCTTGCACCACGAGCAGGGGAAGAATTTTATGTTCAGGAAGGTGTCCCTTCCTGCACATAAAGAATCTTTAAATACAGTTTTGTCACTCCTATGTGTGTTGCTTAATACAGCACAAATAAATGTTACAAAATTGCAGAAGTAAAAAAAAATTGTTTATGTACAGGAAGGGTCACCTTCCTGAATATAAACAATCCAAGGCATTTTGCTTTTTCCATGTGTGCTGCACAAGGCAGTACACATATAAATAGCAAAAACCAGGAGAAATAAAGCATTTCTCCTTGTTTCGCCAAGTTAAGACCAGGTTTTCCCTGGTCTTAACCTTGGCTCGGCCTCCTATTTACGTCACCCTTGTAAATAGGGGGCAGCGTCAAAATCAATGGGTGTTGCAGTGGAACACCCACTGAAACACCCATTGCCCACTCCTTTCAGGCTAAGCATATCGTGAAAGGGGATCTTATTTACAAGGCAGAGTTAAGCCACGTTACGTGGCGTAACGCTTCCTTAAATAAGGCAAGGACCTATCGCCACAGGAACGTTTGAAAATGTGACATTGCCATGGTGATAGGGGCTTGTACATATGCCCCTTCATTTCAAACGAGGTCCTCCTGTTTGACACTCTTTATTCTATCTTTTTTTCCAATCTTACACTTCCAAATAATATTTTATTGGTCAAGACAGGAGACATCTTTTAACCAAATGATAATTTCTGATTTATTTTGCCTTCAATATAGGCATCGAAATCTAAGCTTAACATTTGTTAAAGATTGTGGGTTTGAAAGGATTGGGAAACCAGAGGGTCTTATTTGGGGAATCTCTTTCCCTACTAAAGCCCAGCTGAAAACCCTAATTGAAGATAAATGCAAACAGACTACGATTCTCTCTATGGCATCCAAAACTGTAAAGGTTTATTTTGAAATTTCCAGGACACTTAGGATGGAATCATTTTTGGTACACTTTTTAGTACGTTGTCTTGTGAAGCATTTATGGATTGGTTTGCCTTGTGGCCCTTGTGATAAACTGGTCACCTCAGCCAGCCATTCAATTTATCTTAGTTTGCCAATTGTATAAATCACTAAAAAATCATTATTACGTAAAAATTAACTTTAGATATCACAGGTCTACTTTTGCATTAATAAAACAGCTTGCCAACTTTATTCAATATTCGTTTTTAGAGTTAGGAGTTTACCACTGGGACTGTTATTAGTGAAATAATTTACACTACGAAATGCTGTGAATTAAGGTATTGTTTTTAATAAGCATAGATTTTTAATCGTATCAAGTCGTATTGTTTCCTGAATTTAAATTCTTTGTGGGTTTTGTATGTTTTGGACTGTCTTTTATGACAATTTTGACGAAGTAAGACTCTTTCAACTTTATTTTATTCCTCATTCTCTTGGACATTTCCATAAACTCCTTTCCATTCTTTCACTGTTAAAAAGTATTTTTTCCTGCTCACTGCTTCACTCTCAGTTATTTAGTTGTCCTGCTTTATCAACTGCACTTGCTCTCGCTTTTTTTCCCAATCTCACCTTAACTCCCAGTCCCTTGCCAGAGCCAGAGGCCTTTGAGATCAGACTGCAATAGAACTGCCCTTCCTTCCTAGTTAGGTGAGGTGAATCTCTGTGAGTCACTAGTTATGTTTCATGTGTCACCACATCAACAGGCATCTTCTGCCCCGAGCAATAAAAGTGAACAGCAGCCTCCTGCATGATGACACATTTTGATAATTCATGGAGGGAGAGGCTGCTGAAGTCGACAAACTCAGGTGAAAACATGTCCATGTTGGCATAAGAGTGCAGGCCGGAAACTGAAGCACATCAACCACACGTGGGGTCCAGAGTCAACTGTTTTCTGCTATCGAGCATGCTACAGAATAATACATTGTTATTCATTCAAACCAATGTAACTGACCACTCAATACAAGAATTTGAATAAGCACAATGTGACCGAAGAGCCCTGCTGTAACGGCAGGTCCCGACCACAATATTATCCTTTATCAATCCTAGACACCTCACAGTCGCATACGACATGACTAATGCGTCTCTTCCTGTTCTCTACCAGGAACAGACATCACCACACAAGGTGTGACTCTGTATCTTCCTCCCATCCTGTCCCATCCACTCCATACATGCCTGCTCCCCACTCCACTCCCAGACTTACAAGACATCTGGAAATCACCAACCCAGCAGCTACAGTCTACATAGGCAAAATATACTTTAAACCACAACTTAGGACCTACAAAGTAAACCATAACTGCCTACTAACTACATTTATATTATAGGCATTTCTCGTGCATGCTTCTGTCCTTCATCACACTGCTAAGCACTGTGTCCAAAAGGATCGGGATTATGATGTTGGTTTCTGACAGGCTTTTCATGTCGGGCGTTCCGACATGGAAAGCCTGTCGGAAAGTGAATTTGGGAGCCCATAGCAGGGCGCCCTTCTCTCCACAACCTACGGTTGTAGGTAAGCGGGGCACCTGTGGTGCCCGCTGTAAATCCCTGCACCATGTGGCAGGATCCATGAGGTTAACAAAGCAAAGTAAGTACCCAACCTTCAGAAGCCAGGGTGCCCCTATGATGAAACATGACACTATTAGAGTGTGTGAGGGGAATTTAACAAAGAGGTTGTGCTCCCACTAATGGTAGTAGCAAACCACTGGATCTTGAATAATTTAGACCACACCGTATGATTGTTTTCTGATATTTAGATAGAGTTGGATACTTATTTTGCTTTGGTTACTGCTGGAGAGGACGTATCCGTTCCCACTTCTGTTTTGGAAGTACCTTTCTACCCTTGAGGCCCTGGGGCCAGTATTAGATAGGTTCCATAAGGTGCCTGCCACACAGCCCATAATGTTCAAGGATCTCCACAATTTGTTATCACTGAATAACAGTCTCTACTACACACAGCCTTCTCCTTATCTTGCCTTGTTCCCTAATGGCTTCTCTGCCTCAAATACTCGACTCCGGCGACAAATCTTGTGAAATGAAGAAATACACAATGACAAAAGCCACAATAAAGAGCAGTTAATAGTGTAATTTCATACTACTGCATATTTTGCATCTAAATTTGATAAGTAATGTAATTATCTCCTCCTGAAATTGCTTTCATGTTTAGAGACACTAGATGTGTCATCTGATCTTACTTCGGTCCTCAAACTCAAAATACAGAGTCTGGTTGCCAACCCAAAAATCTTTTAAGCTTCAGAAGTAAGTTTATTGAAAGAACTTAAAGTAGAAATACGTAATACAATATAGCAGTAGTAGTCATATAAATAGAAATAAGGCATTAAAACAGAATAGTTGGGTAAAAATATCAGGTTAACATGGTTGGAATGGTTTGAAAGAGAAAATAAAGAATAAAAATGGAAAGGAGAATTAAATAAGTGTGATCAAAGAGATATTACATTTCATATAAAGGATACAATAATGATATTAACAAAGCAAATTAGTATATTACCCAAATGAGGAAAGTCATGGAGGTTGTAAAACTTTTTGTTGAATAGGGTTTTGGAAGAAGAGCGTCTAGCATTAGCATCTTTGAACATTGAAACAATTGATCATAAGTTCAAACGTTTCATAACAATATGAGTAGGGTGTGCAAAAGCCGTATCTAGTCTATGATTATGACAGACTGCATACCACCAGGCTTGAAAAGAAAATTTAGTGAGATCCTTCCAATTTGTAGTGATCTGCTGAAAAGCAACTGCTAACAATAAGTCTACAATCCTTATATTAGAATTAAAATTATTCCAAGCAGGAGATAAACTTCCCAAAAATAAGTGAGTGAAGAAGAAGGGGATTTTGGAACCAAAAATGAGTTAAGGTCAGACCAAACGCTTCTCAAGAAATTGTACACATGATGACATGCAAAAAGTAAGTGATTAAAGTCAGTGGATGTGGAGGAACATGTCCAGCAGGTGTCTGGAAGGTCAGTGTGTCTTTTATTTAAAGTTACCGGACATAATGAAAGTCTTTTATTAATAAAAAAAGAGAGATTGTGTGGTGTTTGCTGCTCTGCATGACTTCCTAATTTTAGTCCATAATTTGTTCCATAGGCGAATCAGCCAATTCACCTCTAGATCCCGTTCCCAAGACAACTCTACTTTAGTTTTTTTCTCTAGCTGTGTGTGAAGTACATAGATGAGTATGTATACTAGGAGCTCTAGGACAAGTGTGAAGTAGAATGTGTAATCTTTTGACAGACGAGGAAGGGGGAGGGTTGGGAGATAGAAATTGAACATAAGCAGTTTGAAGGGCTTGTTTCAGGAGTATATATTTAGACTGAAAAGAGAGGGGAGGTCAAAAAGTCGACTGGCTTGTGGAAAGGCATGACTTCATCCTGTATAAAAAGTTGATGTACCCAAATTAAACCTTTATGTCTCCAAGATTTCCAATAGAAGGATTTGCCACCAATCAATACCATTTTGTTATGCCATATCGTGGAGTTAAAAAAAGAGTCTGGATTTGTAGGAGGTAGCTATAATCTAGATTCTAAAATGTTGCATGTGTGTTTAAGGATAGGAGTAGATAAAGATTGTGGTTTGCGAGTAAAAGATAAATATTCTTTAAATAAAAAAGGAGATAGATCAGAATGCTCAAGATCAACCCAAAATAGACAGTCCAAAGAGGACTCAGGAAGCCACCTCGAGCATTGGGGGAGCAAAAAAGATTTTTGGTAGGTAGGAAAATCAAGAAAGTTAACACCACCTTCTGACTTTGGACGTGTTAATTTTAGTAGTAACACGCGAGATCTCTTATTATTCCATAAAAAAGGGAATGGGTACTGGAATTTTAGAAATTATATACAGTACTATGGGGGTTAGCAACATCTTAATGGTATCTAAACGGCCCACCATGATAGCTATAAGGGGTGACATTTGGTAGTTAATATAGAGATTCTCTGTATACATTTAGCCAAACACAGGGAGAGTGTTACTGGAATTGAAAGAGTAAAATATAAGCCTAAGTATTTTATGTGATGAGATTTCCAGGTAAAGCTTGAAGTAGCGAAATCATCCTTGAAAAGATACTTGGTCAAGGGCAGTATTTCACATTTATCCTTATTCAATTTGTAACCGGAAACAGAGGCAAAGGATTCAACTTCTTGTAAAAAAGAAGGTATAGAGGATTGAGTTTGTGAGATAGATACTAATACATCATCAGCACGTGCTCACAGTTCATTTTGTTGGTTTTTTAAAATCAAATCCATGTATATCTTGATTCTGACGAATTCTGGACAAAAATGGCTCCAAGGCTAAATTAAAAAGGAACGGGGAACGAGGGCAACCTTGGCGAATACCTCTGCCTAGATTGAAATTTGGGGATGTGATACCATTTACACATATAGCTGCCTGTGGATGCGGATAAAGAACCAAAACCAAATACATCATTTTTGTGCCAAAACCGAACCACTTAAGTGTTTGAAAAAGTTACGGCCAATCAACTTGGTCAAACACTTTTTTTCCACGTCTAGCCACTGCTGCTAGAGAATGAGGTAAGTGTGAGGATTTTGACTAGATGTTGAAAAACAAGCAAGTGTTATCTGAGATAAGACAGCCCTTAACAAATCACGATTTTTGCAATAATAATACTTTTTTTGTCAAATTTGTATTTATTGATTTCAGAATCAGAGAAAAAAACAATACAAGGACACAGCGACAGTTATCAATAATTCCCACACAGGGGACTCCGGGGATGCTCTCACAACAGACCACGGGAATGCAAGAAAAATTAAGCTGCAAAGCTAATGCAAAGTCAATGTCCATTCGTAACAGTGGAACAATCAAGGCCAATGCCCAGCCCACCAGATGCCAGATCGCCACAAGAGGCAGTACTCGACAGGTCAAGCCACCAGCCAAGTACGCATCTGTACCGGAGTCCTCCACAGTCCGCTTCCAACTGCCGGGTGTCACACAAAAAAATTCAACAGTCCCCAACAAACCCCCCCCCCCGCCCCACCCCTCCCCGTGGTGGGGACCAACCGCTTTATCATACTTGGAAGCATCCGCCCCATAAATTAGATCTGAAAGAGATGTAGCGCGCGCAGTGCTGAAGGACATACTGCCGATGGAAGGCCCCGGGAAAGAAACCTGACCAGCGGGCCCCACCTAAACAAGAAATTCTTAAAGTCCCCCAGAAATATATCAGACACCCTCTCCAGACTCAGTAATCGCCACAACCGCGCATGCCACAATGAGGTCGTCGGTGCCACCGGCTTCTTCCACGCCGCCGCCAGCGTCAATTTAGCCGCCCCCAGGCACAGCCAAATAATCCGTTTGTCGGCCCTAGTCTGGTGCTCCAACATTGGATCACGAAGTCCCAACAGGACATAGTCCATGGACTCCGGGATCGGATACCCCATCACCTCCTTGATGTGGGCTAGTATCTTCGACCAGAAAGGCTTAATGGCTGGACAGTCCCACCATATATGGCGGAAATCTCCCTATAAGCCGCATCCCCGCCAGCACCTGTCAGAGGACGATGGGAATATGCGATGTAACTTGGACGGGTAGAGGTACCAGTCATACATAAGTTTCAAATGAGCCTCCCTAAGATCAATCGAATGGTTATGCGCCTTGATATCCCGCCATAACCCCTCCCATTCGGCTTTCGAGATGTCCCTTCCGAGACAAGTCTCCCAGTGCTCCATATAGCGGGGCCTCGGGAATATGACAGTGTCCAGGAGCAATCTATACAGGAAGGAGATCGTCCCTTTCATACAAGAAGTACGGATGATAAACGCCTCGAAGGGCGTCAGCTGTCTCGTGGCCGCATCCCGCACTTCTGGCGAAGTAGCCCAGTGCATGAGCTGAATATGATGGAACCGTTCAGTGGGTGGGACCCCATAGTCCCTCATGCAATTGTGGAAGGTAAGGGGATCCGCCCCATGGAACAGGTGAGTAAGTACCCTACAGCCCCCCTCACTCCAAAGCGTAAACGGTCCATCACGCTCTGCCGGCGGGAAGGACGGATTCCTGTGGATAGGGGTAAACGGAGATGGAAAGGTGGTCCAGCGTTCATCGCTACTGACCGTGTCCCAGACTTTCAGGACTGTGCTAGTGGGAGTGCATATATAGGCATTCTTAGGCCGGTCAGCTTTAGGCTTACAGGCCAAGTCCCAAATGGACCTCCCAGCTACACTACGTTCCATATGTAGCCAATGTTTCTCCGAGAGGGGCTGTGACCATTCTACCAGCACCCTCAATTGCGCAGCCTTATAGTATAAGTGCATGTTGGGGAAACCCACTCCCCCCTCCCCCCGCGGTCGTCGAAGTACAGCGAACGAGAGCCGCGCCCGGCCTCCCTGCCACACAAATTTCAGCATCAGGGTCTTCAAGCGTCGGAAGAAATCCAAGTCCACAGGTATGGGAAGGGCTTGGAAAAGGTACAAGAATTTGGGCAGCAGCACCATCTTGATCGCGTGGATGCGACCGAGCCAAGAGATGAATTTCGGCTTCCACTTTTCCAGCTCCCCATGGACTGCCGCTAATGCAGGAGGGAAGTTAGCTGCGAACAGCCCACCCAGGGAGGGGGTTAACCTAACACCCAGATAGAGCAAGGATGAGGATGCCCACGAGAGAGACGTAAGCGGTCGCACACGGTCTACTTCGTCAGGTGGAAGAGTCAGATTCAAAATGTATGATTTATCCATATTAACTTTAAAACCCGCTACCTTCTCGAACTCAGACAGAACCTCGTGAACATGAGGTAGTGAGCGGGCCGGCTCCCCCAACGACAAGAGAACGTCATCCGCGAACAGAGAAATCTTATGCTGTTCGCCGGTGAAGGGAAGGCCGGCAATCTGTTCCCTCTCCCTAATTGCAAGGGCCAGAGGTTCTATGCTGAGAGCAAAGAGAAGCGGGGAAAGAGGGCACCCCTGCTGCGTGCCGCGGGAGTGGGGGAAGCAGGCAGATCAATGTCCGTTAACCAACACCCTAGACACGGGCCGATCATAATTAGCCCGGATCATTTTCACAAAATGGGGAGAGAACCCAAAAGCCTCCAGTGTCAAATTCAGAAACCCCCAGTCCAAACGGTCGAAAGCCTTCTCCGCGTCCAGACCCACCAACACGGCAGGCAAGCGAACCCGGTCGGCCTTTTCGATCAAATGCACCACCCGTCGCAGATTATCATTGGTTTGCCGCCCTTTGATAAACCCAGACTGATCTGGGTGGATAATGGCCGGCATCAGATCCTGGAGCCGCCTTGCAAGAATCGAGGAGTACAGTTTGGCATCCAGGTTAAGGAGCGCTATCGGACGGTAGGATGTGTACTGGGTGGGATCCTTCCCCGGTTTGGGGAGGATGGTGACCAAAGCCTCCGCCATCGATCCCGAGGTCCGCCCCTCGGCAGCCATGGTGTTGAAGAAGGTGACTAAAAAATCGCAGAGTTCTCCCGCAAACGACTTGTAGAACGAGGCCGTGTATCCGTCAGGGCCCGGGGCCTTGTGGAGCTTTAGAGCTTTTATAGCGTCCATCACCTCCTCCCTCAAGATAGGGGCCGAGAGGAGCTCATTCCACTCCCTGGAGACTTGGGGTATATGGAGGCTAGCTAGGAAAGCAGATTGAGCAGCTCGATCCAGGTCCTCCCCTTCATATAAAGCAGCATAGAAGCGGCTGAAGATAGCAGCCTTGTCCCCATCCCTATGTTGGTCCTTCCCTGCCTCATCCTTGATCCCCCCCACATATTCACGCTCCCGTTTATCTCGAAGCTGTCTCGCCAAGTGCTTCCCCACCTTGTTCCCCATCGAATAGGAAGTCCTCCGCAGCCGCAAGAGCGTGAATTCCGCTCTGTTATTATAGTGAGCTCGGAGCTTCCCCCGAACCGCAGTCAAAGGCCGCAGGGTTGCCCGGGAGGGATTAGCCTTATGAGCCCGTTCCAGCACCTCTAGTTCAGACTCAAGAGCCTCACGTTCCTTCCTCCTTTGCCTATTAAGATTAGCATTAAGACTTAGGCAGGCACCCGCAGTGAGGCCTTACAGGCATCCCAAGTGGTATACACCGAGGTGTCCGAAGGCGGGTTAAGCTCCAAGAAGTCCCGAATGGCCCTCCTCAGGCCCTTACTTGCAGCGTCATCCCGAGTAAGTGCCTCTGGGAAATACCATTTCCTCCAACCGTCCCCCCCCCATCGACCATTGCAACCCTAGCACGACCAAGCTGTGGTCCGACACTGAGAGTGGGAAGATGCTGGAAGCCTGGGCGTCCCCCCGCAGTGCTTGGCTGATGAAGATATGGTCAATTCGAGAGTAAGACAAATGGACGTGGGAGAAGTAGGTGTAGTCCCTAGACTGGGGATAAAGGAAACGCCAACTATCAATCAGCCCCAGTTCCCCCACCCGCCGCTGTGTCTCAGTGGAAAACACCCCAGCCCCCGACCTTTGTGTGCACGAGCTATCCAGGACTCTGTCCCACACCATATTGAAGTCCCCCAACAGGAACAGCTGGCCCTCCACAAACTCCCCCACCTTCTCCATCAATGTCTGCAAAAAGCCGTTCTGCGAAGCATTGGGCACATACACCACCACAAAAGTGCACACACGTCCACACAGCGATCCCTTCACCATCAGCCATCGCCCCTCCTTATCTCCACTCACCCCCCCCCGGTTGGAAGTGGAGGGATGCCCGAAACAAAAGAGCCACCCCCCTATGCTTAGTGGAAGCGGACGCCCTGTATATAAGAGGAAAGTGTCGATGCCGGAGCCTAAGCTCATCTTTCCTGGCTAGGTGAGTTTCCTGAAGACCAACCACATCCAGGTGGTGGTCCGCCAGGTACTTCCACACCTTCTGCCGCTTCTGTGGGGAATTGAGTCCCTTCACGTTCCCGGTGCCTATACTAATAGTCATGATAAATCAAGGAACAGCCCCCGCATTATGACACGCACAACCGAAGATGGGGCCCCCCCGCCCCTCACCACCAGTCCGCCCTCCACAGTGAAGTGCACCCCCCACCGGAAGCAGAATCTGAGGAATAAGATGTAAAACACAAGCCCACCCCCATACGATGCACCCCACACACTCAGCCAACGGTCGCCACCACCGGCCCCCCTTCCCCCCCCCTGAGCCCCAGCACCCCCAACGTGTCCCCCAGCCCCAGAACCCCTCCCCCCGCCAAGAGCCCCACCGACGCCATTCAGTGGTACCAGGGTCATGCTGCCCCAGAGCTTGTCTGGGAGTCTGCCATAATGACAGAGGCCACCGAAGCCAGCGCGGCTCCCCTCTCCTGCTCACTAGCCGTACGGTCCGGCCGTCGTCGCTCCGGTGAGGGGCCCACTCTGTGCCAGGAAGAAGAACGACGCCGCCTCCGGAATGGCGAGCCGCGGGGCTCCTAGGAAGGATCTGTATCTTCGATGCCCAGAAGATCCTTCGCTGCCTGCAGGGAATTGATCTGCCTTAGCCTATTCTCCCAACAAAATATAATCCGGAAAGGATGTCCCCATGAGTAAGAGACCCAGCGCTCCCGAAGGAAGGCAGTCACAGGCCGGAAGTCCCTCTGCTTCTGCAAAGTCGTCGCCGCCAGGTCCTGGTAGAGCTGCGGGCGGTGGTCTCTAAATTGCAATGAGGAGATGGTTCTGGCTTTCCTCAGAATCCTTTCCTTCAGCTGAAAGTCATGCACACAGACGAGGATATCCGGAGGTGGCCCCCCACCCCATCTGGGCAACCCCACTCTATGTACTCTGTCCATCTGAATATCACGCACTTCTTCATCCTCCAGAATCTGGAGAAACAAGGCCAGAACGTACCCACGCAGGTCCCCCGCTTCACCGTCCCACGGCACCGCCTTGATACGAATATTATTTCTCCTGGAGCGGTTCTTCAAGTCCTCCGCCTGGGTCTGCAGATCCAAATTCTGCTCCGTGAGGCGAATGACGTCCTGTTGGTCCTGTTGGAGCTGGTGTACATCATTCGCCATGCTGAGATCGTGGTCCTCCAGTGTTGCCACCCGTTCACCAATCCCATCCATGTCTCTCCTCACATCCCGGAGGTCTGAGGCCAACTGCGTACGGAGTTCGGAGATGTCATCTTTGATAGAGGCGAAGAGCTCCGTCATGAATGGTTTAGGTGCAGGCGCTTCGTCGTCTGACTGCTTCGAGGATCCGCTGGCACCTGGCGACGCAGGCTGCTGCGACGATTTAGAGGCCCCGTCCTTCAGCATTTTCCCCCTACACTGCGAGGAGGACATGGCGACCGCACCCGGCCGGGAGCAGCTGCAGCACTCCCGCCACAAGACTCCAATGCGGCCGTAACCGGGGGATAGTAAAGCGATCCTCCGTCAGTCGGACAGCCAGCTGGTCTGGTCACAGCACGTAGCCGGGCGTGGCTTCCGCTCCAGAAACCCCAGGCAGGAGCAGCAGATGGGGCCCGCAGATAGTGATGGTCGCCCTCCCGGGCAGTTCGTTCAGAGGCCCGGCCACCCCCTCTCCAGAAGGGCTCTCCCCAAGAGAGTACCACAGGTGCCCAACGCGGTCTCCAAGGCAGGGGAGGGTGAGCAGCCACACCAGGACCCCACACCCTGGGTGACAGGCGAGTGCGGCGGCAATGCACGAGGCCCCCAGCCCCACAGTCCAAGCACGCGGCCAAGCAGGGCCGAATCAACCAGAGGAGGTCCAATCAAAATGGCGTCGCAGTTTCCCCCACTGAGCACTGCAGTCCAAGGACACCCCCGTAAGAGTCCGGCCGGCCTCACCAAGGGCCGTCAGGTTAGCGCTAGAGCCCCACAGTTCGAGCAATAAAGTCTCCCAGGGTCCGGCGTCAGCTAGGCAGGAAGGCCTCAGACCGACAGGGTTCCGCCGCTGCCCTAGGTGCACTCCCGGGGAATCCCAGATAGGCCTGCTTCTGACCCGCCTCCGGGCCTGCGGTCGCACAATGGACACCACACGTCGGGGCCGCAGCAGCCGCGGTAGCCCCCTCAGCCGCTCTGCCCCATCAGGCACCCGGGAACAGGGGCCGCCTCCCCCGAGCGTCTCAGCCTCACCCGACTTCCCCGCAGCAGGCTGCCTCCGTCGGGCCCGGCTCACCGCCTCTCGGTCTTCCTCCGCGTCACTAGCCGTGCACCGCCGGCACTTCTCCCCAATGCGCTGCACCCGCCACAGATCCTCAATGGCAGGGCCTGCCTCCCGCCGGTCGGTGGGCCTCGAGGGCGGAGCTTGATCGCCGACGCGGGACGATCCCTGGCCGCGCCGGACACCGCTTCAACTGGGCCGGCCCCCTGAGCACGAGAGGCCGGTGCTGTACAAGCCGCAGCCCTTCCCCGCTCCAGCCGCCGCCACAGGCTTCCACTCCGCTCGCCGACGGCACCAGACGGCCCCTCCAGCTACCAGCGACCTCTGCTGCACCTTTCGTGCCGGTAAAGAGGCTCCGGACCCCGCTTTCCGATGCTATGCAGAGTCGGCGTCGGAGAGGCTCTCAGAAGCGTCCTACTCCGACGCCATCTTGGCCACGCCCCCGAGCTTTGTCTTTTTTAAGTGTTTGTATAGCAGTAAGGAGTTCCTGCTGTGATAAGTCAGATTCTAAGTAGGTAAAATCTAATTAAGTTCTAGAAGAGTGTTGAATGCCTCAAAGAAACTGAGAAATGTGATGTTGTGAGGGGAAATTCTCTGGTGTGTATAATTCCTTGTAAAAAAGAAGAAATTTGTTTAAAATTACAGAGTCTTTAAACTTCAATGTTTGCTGTTCATCCATAATAGACTCAATATTTAGCTTATGTTTAACTTTCAAATAATTCCCTAATATTTTATCAGCTTTGTTCAGGCCACCATAGAACTTGGCGTTCAACTTTAACAAATACAGTCAGGCGTTATCTGATCTGTCGATTCCTTATTAAACTGAAACTTAGCATTAATAAGTGCAGATAAACAATCTTTTGATTTAGAGGAATAGTAAGAATGCTCCAAGTTCTTTATCTTAGCTAAGAGGTCTTTGGCTTGTTTACATATAGAGTTGCATTTTTTGGACACAAAGCCAATAATACAATCCAGAGCAGCTGCTTTAAATGCATCCCAAATAGTAGAAAAGGGTAGGCTATTGGTTTGATTAAAGGAAAAATATTCATTAAAAAAGAAGACAAAGGAAGAGGGAAACTTTCGATCTAAGAGAAGTGCATTATTAAAACGCCACCTCTTAGGCACATTAGGTTTTTGCAAAATATCCAATTGACTAGAGATGGGGGCATGAGCAGATATTAGAATGGAGCCAATATCCTCATCTCCTAAGGATTGGGAGATATAAAAAAATAATATATTCATGATGGGGTCTGATGAGCGGGAGAATACTAAGGGGTCTATTATAATGGTGGATGGATTGTCACTGCCCGTATGGCGGTGGCGATCCGCCCGCCATTATACTCCGCCTGCATGCAATTTACCCCGTCTGATTATGTTGGCAGGTGGTACCACGGCGGATGGGAAATCCGTCTGCCGCTTTTCTGCCCGGTCGATGAGTCGACCGGGCGGAAAAGGTTTGATTATGGTGGGGTTGTCTGTTAGACACCGCCATCCATATTATAATGAATGCAGATTTCACAAATGGGGGCCCGTTGCAGGCCCCCAGGATGTTGGGGGGCACCTGGGGGTAACCTATGGTACCCCGCTGCATTAACACAGACAAAGTGGCAGGCACCGTGCGGTGCCTGTCACCTTGTGCATGCCAATGCACGACGTGCATTCTCAGCATAGTTGCGGCGGTGCTGTGAGCACCGACCGCCACAAGGCTGGGAATAGAGGATGCCACCGCCACGGTGGCGGTGGCATAAATATTGCCGGAGCAGGACCGCCGTACCACTGGCAGCCAATCCCAGCATCGCTAGGGTGGTGGGCGGACAAAAGTCCACCCGCCATTCTAATAGGCCCCTTAGTGTATTCTCTCATGGTGGGATTGAAAGTCTCTAAGCATCAATAAGGTTATATTGTTGAATATGTATGTGCTTTATGTGATGTAATGACACCATGAGTTGTGATCTATGAATGGATCAGCAACTTGATTGCAGTCGCCGGCAAGGATAAAGTTATCATCAATGCAATGCGAAATTTGTTGAGCAAGAAACGTCCAAAAAGAGGGGTCCCCAGTAGTGGGAGCATAAATATTTAGCAAAGAAACTAGAGCATTCCCAATCAACAATTTACTATATAACCATCTTCCATCATCATCGGAAAGTAATTTAACAGAAAGTGATTTACTGCAAAGAGTTAAAACCTCATTACGCTTGTCATCACCTGGTGAGAAAAAGACTTCTCCCACCCAACCCCTTTTCAATTTTAAGGATTCACTTGCCGTGAGATGAGACTCCTGTATAAGAGCTATATCAGCCTACAACTTAGACTAATGCAATAAAACACGTCTTTTTATGGGAGAATTTAAACCTCTGACGTTCCAAGAGAAAATTTTTATAGACAGGGGAATGACCCAAAGAAAAAAAAGACAATGATCTAGGCAAACCATCAAGAAGCAAAAGACAAATCATTTATCAGCCCAACCATATAGGAAAATAATAACACAATGCGTAAGAGATAAGAACAGTGAATACAAATATGAAATAGTGAACAGAGAAAAGGAAAAAAAGTAGAACGGGATGACTAGGAAGGAAAAAGGACAGAAAGAAAAAGAAAGAGAGGAAGAGAAAGCTGCTAGTATAAGAAAGGCAAAACGTACCTAAAAGTACCAATAAAATAGTGGGGGGATAAAACCACATGGAACAGATTACATGCCCAAACTCAACGGAACGGAGTGCGAGGAGGGACCGCATCACATAGGGCGAGGGTACTAGGCGAGCACAGACATCAACAAGCCTGCAAAGGAGGAGAAAAGGCAATTAATATAAAAAAGACTCAATAAAATGTCAGGGTATAATATATCAAACAGTGTTAAAGTAGTCAACCATACATTAAAGTTCTGAAACTAGAGAAAAAGAAGAGAAACTACTGTGAAAGTACATTAACATTAGAGGGTCTGAGATGTCGAGGCCCCGAGAAATCCATGGAGTCTGATTTACAGGAATTGATGAAGCTCTGCAACATGAATGGATCTTCATACTTTGTGGTTTGTTCTTATAGGTGACCTTAATAATGCAAGGATGAAGGAGACCATACAGGGCCCCCGAAGAACGTAGATCAGGTCCCATATTGAGAATTACCTTTCATCTATTTGCTGTGGCTCTGGCATAGGCTTGCACGAAGCACAAAGTGGTACCCGACCATAAGACACATTGGATTGAGTCAATTGCAGCCTGTGGGTTGACTGATGCTGGTGGGGATCCTCTATCCCATTTCTCTCATAACGCATATGGTAATATCCTTAATAGGTTATTAATAACAAATAGTCTAGTGATGATAAATTAATCTGACTTCACAACTGGACAATTAGATTTCACGTTCTACGCTTGCTCCTTTTTTCAACTATTGATTATATTTTGGTCTCAGAATCGAATGTACTTCACCCAAATTAAGAAAATTTTTAACAAAGTCAGAAACCCTGGGTTAACCTGGTCCCGAAACTTGTGGTTGCAAGGACAAATGGGATAAAGTGGACACTGTGAAGTTCATTGGGAATATTGTAGCTAAAATTAAAGCAGAGATATTGATCTGCTTAGATCAAAGTACAAATAATGAAATACTGTTAGCTTCTGAGCAGATCTTAGGGGAAATCAAAAATAACCTATTTCGTTCCACATTTAATGGGAACCATAGGGAGGTCTCCTAGTTTGATGATGATTGTGTAAAAACACTTAGGGCCCGATGTAGGTAGCTAAATACTGGCCGGTAACGGATCAAAATACTGATTTTCGGCCGTTACCGACCGGTATTAGGCAACTGAGATGTAGGTGGCCTAAATTGCAAATTCGGTAATTTACCGATTCGGTATTTTAAGGAATCTGTAAATTACCGATTCCTTAAAATACTGAATCGATAAATTACCGAATTTGCAATGTAGGAATTTTCCCAATTTTAGGATTCGTTATTTACCACCAGCTATAAGTTGGTGGTAAATAACGAATACCATTGAAAATGCAAATCACTGCATTTTCAACTGTGCCATGTGGCAGACACACATGTCCTAAGGCATGTATGTGTGCCACATCTGCACACAAGCATGATTCAGGGGTGCAGCAGGGTGTCAAAGTGACACCCTGGCACCCTTGACTGTTTCCCCCATTTTACCGAATCAGTATTTACCGATTCAGTAATTGCCATTCATTCCTATGGGCCCATAGGAATGAATGGCAATTACTGAATCGGTAAATACCGATTCAGTAATTTTCACCGAAAATGTCTCTACATCCCATTTACCTATTCTTAAATACCGAATCGGTAAAATTCGGTATTTAAGAATAGGTAAATTGGGATTGCCTACATCTGGCCCTTAGAAACTTACATATGGTCTTGAAGTCAAAACCTCGAGTCCTGAATCTTGTAAAGGTTTTGCAGCAGACATTTAAAAAAACAAGGTCAGTAAGGCAAAAAAATGTAAAGGAGAAGTGGGAGAAGCTACAAAGAGCTGCAGTATTAAATAGTAGTCGGGATTTTTGGTCTCTAATTAATGCTCCCTTTTTAAGCGAAGAATAAATGATTGCCACAGATACACATGCAGATGAGGAGGCGTGGATAGCACATTTTGAGGGACTATTTGGAAATTCGGAGGAGGCAATTGATTCGCTGCCACCCCAATTTTCGTCTAGGTCCGGAGATAGGCTTATTTTCAGTTTGGAAGAAATAAAGCACACTCTCACCCTATTCAAAAGATCAAAGGCACCTGGATCTGATGGGGTCCCTATTGATTTCTTTTTTGATAATCAAGATTTATTGGCCCCATTGTTCACAAATGTTTTTAACAAAATCCCCCAAACAGGTGTTCCCCCTTTCTGGAAAATGACAGTTATAATACCCATCTTTAAAAAGGGCAATAACGCAGTCCAAAAACATTATAGGCCCATATCCTTATTGGATTCTACAGCTAAAGTAATGGGCCGGATACTCTTAAATAGACTGGAGGAATGGGCCCAGGAAAGGAGTATAATAATTCCATGCCAATATGGCTTCAGAAAAGGTAAGGGTACAGGGGACCAGTGCCTTAATTTAAATTGAATAATAGAAAGTACATGACGGCCAAGTGTGGCCACTTATATATGGCCTTTATGGATTTGTCGGCAGCCTTCAATTGCATGGTTCATTCTAAGTTGTGGCAAATCAAGGAAGATATGGGAATTGAGATACCGATAATCAATCTAATCCGTGACTTGTATGCTGAAGCTACGGCCTGTGTCCGGTTTGGTAAGAAGGGAGAATGCGCTAGGCACCTTAGAATTACCCGGGGTCCATTCTGTTTTGGTCTACTCCAGATGTCCCCATAAATTCCTCTCCTGTCCGATACTCCTCTATGCTGATGACAGTGCTGCTGGCATGTACCGGCAATGAGCTGCAGTGCCTCATAGAGGATTATGCAAACTTTACCAGCAATATGGACATGAAAATTAACCATACTAAGTCTTTTGTCCTTGTTGCAGGCTCAAAACAGCAGAAACTAGAGGTTGTAGACTCCTTTAATTATCTAGGAATCATGTTTGATAGGGAAAATAATTGGCAAAATATGGTCTCTAACAGAGGAAACTTAATGGAAAAAAATCTTGGGGGTCTATTTAAATTTGTAAAACAATCTCCGGACCAACCTGATCGAAGAAATACAAAAGATCTATGAGGCAAAAACACTATCTGTTGCCTCTTATGGGGCAGCTGTTTGGGGTATATCTTATATTTCTAAACTCCAGTGTATACAGGATGGTTTATTGAAAAATGTGGCATCACTCCCTCAATCTTACATCAACTATATCTGCCATTCGGAGCTGTGCATTCCTTACATCACAGATAAGATTCGTACTGCACCGATTCTGTTAATGCACTCTGTCTGGCAAAAATAAACTCCTTCCCTAACTAGAGATATCATAAAGGATTCTTTAAAGCTAGATGCCGTAGGTAAAATCAAATGGCTAAAATATATTGAGGCTAAGCTGCAGGCAGTGGGATTACTTAACATATATGAAGATCCACATTTATGTATGTTAATAACAAAAAAGGAGCTGAAGGTTTGTTTATTAGTCTTTTTTCTGAAAAGAGATATGAGTTTAATTCTAGTGTATGCACAGTAAGACAATATTATCTAGCACCTAGTATATCTAATACAAAATCTTCTTATCTAGCATTTGTGACGAACCTCCAACATAGATACATACTATTGAGATTTTGCCTAAACTATATTCCTCTCATGTTAGGTCATCCATCAAAAACCTATGTGATTGCCACACTTCCTTCTTGTCCTTGTGACATGCGTCTCATTCAGAATGACCTGCATTTTCCATTCTTTTGCAAACTGCATGATAAGGAAAAAAATAGATATATTCTCCCCCTCATGCGAAAACTGAACTTCAGACAATGCCATCCAGCCCTATACTATCTCCAGTCATTACCGGATCCCTTACTGTGTTTCAGCGTGGCTATTTACTAGGGTCCCGGTCTCATCATACAACTGGTTTTACCTAGAGAACCACCCCACTTTTAATATATCTACTAGGAGCACGAATAAAGTTATTTCCGCCCACTAGTAAGATATTTTTAATCCGCACCACTCCACTCACACCTTTTTCACACTGCACCACACATAGTCCTCATTTACAGTGCTTCTATGTAGTTCGCAAGTCGCAGCACGCCTCAACCCGCAGCGGGTTGCGATGGCCCCTATGATGAAGCATGTCACTGTGAGGAAACTCCGGTGAGTGAGGGGACTCACGAAAAAGGGTATCCTCCCCCTTTTCTCTTTTCTTTTTTCTTCTAAGTCACATCCAGTGTTTTCAGTGACTTATCACTACAGCTAGGTTCTCTATCCGAGATCTCGGATTTTGTTGACATATGTGTTTCAGCGCAACTGAAAGGTGCTGGCCTGTTTAAAATCTCTGTATATATCTATGAATTATTGTTTTTAGTATGATTGTTGCACATTTAACTATTTATATTGTTTTTTTAATTGGTTCAGATGCATACTAGCATAACTTGTAATCTACCCCTTTTTATAATCATCAATAAAATCATGATTGCAAAATATTTTTCAGCTGGTATTTTTATTATTGTTTTTTTTAAATATCAGCATTACTTGTAATATATCTCTTTTTATAATTATTAATGAAATAATGTCTGTAGAATACTTTTTATGCCGGTATTGTATCGGCGAAATAACATTTTTGATTGATTGACTTAACTGCTGTGAGAACTTTAGGCCGATCTGTGTAATCGAGAAAGTATAGGATGACTTCTCTTGGCCTCCGTGAATTAGAAACACCGGTCGGCTGATGGCCTAATCTGTGTGTATGCTGAAAATGTAAGCAATTTTCCCTCAGGTAGATGTAATAGCTTAGGAAGGAAGGACTTAAAAAAGGAGAGGGGCTCAGATCCCTCCTAATCTTCCAGTAGACCATAAATGCAGAGATTATTTCTTCTGTTTCGGTTTTCAAGGTCTTTGCTGGAGTGAGGAGACCTGAGATTGAAGTGTGTTGGCTTTAGCATCAGTGAGCGGAAAAGAAGAAACATTATGTTCCACTGCTGTGAGTAGTTTGTTCATCTGGGACCAGCTGTCTGTGAGAAACTGCAGCTTGGTATTTGTCCCATGAAAGGACGAAGAACACAAATCTCCTCCAGCAACATATCAAAGGAAACAGGGGATGAGGACTTTGGTGGAGACAATCGATCTTTTTTCAGGTGTTTTGTAGCAGCCTTCCTGCAGCAAGAGGGGTTGGACTCGAGGATGAAGAGCTTTTAGACAGAGACACCAAAACATCTTCCATTTTGGAAAATTCTGTGAAAATCCTAGAACTTTTAATGAAGGACTGTGTAGAGCGTGAAGCAGGGGGAGGGCACATTTTTCAATCTTTCCATATTAAAATAGTGGAAAGTAAGTAAATCCCAGCTATGTCAAGGAGTATAGATATGCACTATCAAGAAGGGAAGCCACAATGTAAATAGGCTCAAGTGTGTAACAGAAAACTATTAGCTAATTGAGAATGCTGGAATAAAAGAGCAGCCGCTGCAAATCTTCTTACATGTCTGCGGTGTCAGAGAGTCATCGCAACCATGATGGCGGCCGCTGTCAGAGCCACTCTCAGACATGCAAAGCTGTCAATGAGAAGCAGGTTGCTAGGCTGAAAAAACAGTTGCAGAGGCTATCCACCGTGGCAGTACAATATTAGCAGAAAATGCCTCATAGTGGAGAGAAAAATGAGACAGGAGCAGCCGCTGTGAATTTCTTTCAAGGTTTCCAAGTCACAGAGAGTTGTGTCTAAGATGGCAGCCGCGGTCAGCCCTGCTTGAGGCAGGAATTTAAATCAATGAAAGCTGGGCCGTAGGGCCAAGAAATGGTTGTAAAAGTAATTTTCACAGATAGCACAGCATTCGAAGTCAAAACGCCTTACCATGGTGCTTGAGATGGGGTTCCAATTCGGTCGGTCCGCGCTGCTCTGTGGAGTTTCACTCTGGCGCTGCCATCTTCCGCAGGAATCAAGCCACACCCTGCCAACCCAAAAATCTTAAATAGCAACAAATAACATGTCTCACATAAGTCACCATTTAAAGTCACCACCTCTTTTTAGATCTGACGTTAACCAATCCTTTTGATTTTAATAAAATTATATGTATAATATATTTATAGGGGATTTCAGCAAGCCCCCTTCGTAGATTGGTCTGTTGTTTTGTAATTCACATTTTTCTTCCACTACTCCAGCATACAGCATGGAGCAATGGTCAGGCCACTCCACCATTGGCTAACTTCAGTGTGAGTGATGACGTTCTGTTCTTTTACAAGGATCACATCTGCAGTCAAAGTAGTTACATTCAGTGCTTGGGCCACTAAGGCAATTTTTTTTTGTGTTGAAAACCCAACAAATTATTTTTACTTTGAGCAATTCTTTTTATATTAGCAAGGGCAATGAATCCCCACAGCAGCAACGTGTTACAGAGACCATGACAGACCACATCAAGCACTGACAAAGCCAAAGGGCTGGCAAAGAACCTTTTGACTTTGTAAATGATTGTTTTCTAACAACACAATCACCTGGACTGACACACTCTTCATAGCTTCAAAGAAAAAATCTCTTATGGGAAAAATTAACTTCTACAGGTTACCAAAACCAAACGTGAGCTGCAGAGCAGCCAGCATGATAACAGGAAAGTCCAAAGCCAATTCTAGGACATGAGTCTTTAGATTTTCGTTGCATTCTTTGAGTCCTGTAGGTCATAAATGCCTCAACCACATTAACACTGAGACCATGCCTACTATTTGAACTTTATACTTCAACATCAACTTGTATTCCTCCAATCTTTGCTCTCATTTTCTCCATGTCTTCTACAGACATCTGAAAATCATTATCCTAACTTCACCAGCAGTTTCCACTCTGAAACAGACATAACTGTGGACAATTACCCAACGGTAGCTGTGTCAATAGTCATCCTGACTCCACTATTCACCCTCCTCCAAGGACCTTGTGTGTTTATAGGAAACAATGTTTAGGATCCTGATGCTAATCCCCAAGCCTTTGTACGAAAAGAGTTATGCTACCACATGTTTTGCATTTGACTCAAAAGCCAAAGCAATCTTTTGGGCAAAATAGGATATGGGATTGAAAGAGAGAACAAATTATTGTCTCTTGGGGTGGCAAAGGTGACCCAGGCAGACATGGGTGACAAGGTAAGTCTCATGGGGTGACTAAGTAAGACTCATCAAGCCCGAGTTTCCACACTCTAAGTACGACATGGAAAATCTGTTTAAAGAATAGACAAGAAGGATTAGAATGAGTAAATACCACTGACCCTCATACAGGATATCCAGTCCAAGACTTACCAGGTCTCCCAAGTGGAAAGCTAGTAACAAGTCAAAGGAGTATTGGGAATCCATTCTGCAACTTGGAGAACCTGGAGGATGACAAGGCAGGTGAAAGCTTATTTCATTGTACAGGTATATGTTCAGGCAGCAGCAAAGAGTACAAAAAGAACCAGCTCAATTCAGAATGGGTAGGTGAGCATGAACACCCTGGTAAGTGCAGGAACAGAGGGAAAAGGGCTAACACACCAAAGGTGCGGTATAGGGAAACCGTGGATGAACTAATGTGCATGGAACCATACAAATAAGCTGTTTTGAGACAACTAGCAACCTATACTGTCATCTACGGTGGCATATCTGACCTGGAAGTCTCATCTACTCCCTTTGTCCCCAGCTGCCAAATGTCCTACCTTCCACAGTTTCCTTTCGCTGCACTTCTTGTGCCACTTTCTTTTACTGCTTGATGAACCCCAGGAGGTCAAAGCATTAATCCTGCCTGTCACAAGAATCTTTCCAATGATTCCTGAAATTTTCATTGCCAAATAACCTCAGAGTCTAATCAGGCTACTCATAAAGACAGCACACAAACTGACAAAGTTCAGAAAAACTCCAAGGCCACATTTATATACTCTCTCAATTTCAGCACAAGTGACAGAGTTAATTGCCCTGATAAGGGCTTGCTGCCCAGCAAATTGATTGAGTGTGACGATTTACACAGACAGCCAGTATTGATTTGGAGTTGTACATGAATTTGGACAATTATGGCAACAAAGGGGATTCATGACATCCTCTGGTACTCCCATTAGGAATGGTTAATGCATATGAGACCTAATTGAAGCAATGCAACAACCGAGAGAAATATCAGTGGTGAAAAATGTATCCCAAATATCTGGTGATAATATTGTCACAATCGGCAATAATTATGCTGATCAGGTAGCCAAATAGTGTTTCATTGAAAATGTAACGTTAGGTCAAATGAGCAGAAATAAGTGCAAGAAACAGAACAATGAGCACCTAATGAGAAGACTGATAGTGATGTCAATAATGTTATTCGTTTTGTTAAATCCAATACAGGCATTATTGAGTAGACTCAGAGAATTGCAGAGGAAATACCAGGGGATGAAAAGGAAAAATAGGAATTAACTGGTTGTAAGAGACATCACAAGATTTGTGAGTAACTTCAGATCATCAATATGCTACAGGTCATGGCTAGACACCTGCATAGACATACTCACATATGAATAAATTGAATGGTTACAAACTTTAAAAAATACTGGCACAATACAAAATTCAGAGGTTTAGCAGAAGATTTATGTCAGAGATCTATTACTTGCCAGAAAAATAATCAAGGTAAGCATACATTTGTTGTGATGAGCCACATAGTCAAAGCAGAAGGCCCATTTACTGGCTTTCAAGCAGTATTCATAGAGATAACTTTTTACAATGGGCTCAAATGCATTCGAATGATTGTCTGCTTATTTATTTTAAATGGGTTGAGGCCCATCCAAATAAGAAATGATAGAATGGCTCTAGCCAAGCTCTTGTTGAGTGACTTAATACTAGGTTTTGGCCTGTCTACTTCTATTGAAACAGATTGTGGAACTCATTTTAAAAATGAGGTCTTAAAACTGTTGTGTATTGCTCTTCAAACAGAATTGGATTTCTACTGCAGTTTCCGACCACAAGAATCAGGAGTTGTTGACAAAATTAATGGGACCATAAAATCTAAGCTTGCCAAGACGTGTGCCTCCTCGAATCTGAAATGACCTGATGTTCTTCCTCTCGTTATTAAGAGGATTAGAAATACTTCAAACAAAAAAACTGGTCTCTCGCCCCATGAAATCTTGATAGGCAAGGCAAAGCAAATCCCATTTTGTATCAATAACTGCCACGTACTGCAACCAGATGGATTCTGATAAAATTAACATGGCTGCAGAGCTGCTGTAGTCAAGGTGGAAAGGACCACATCAAATTTGGCTTGTGACTAACACTGCTATAACGTCTGCTGCAATCCTACAGTGAATCCATGCAAATCACATGAGAAGAGTAAAGACGGCAGATGAAAAAGTTGTAACAACAACCACTGATTCACAGAGTCAAGTTCAAGTTCACTGTGTGGATGCAGAGAGGGAAGAAACGGATCCTGAAACTGGTGAAGGTTCAAATGATCCTGGTGAAGGTACCAGTAGTCAGTTTCAGTTTACAAATCAGGAGTTTGAAAATCAGAGACAATAAGTACTGCGGCAAACTATGCAGCAACAAGAAGGAACAGTCTCTGATCCAGTCTGTGAAAAAGTCAAACTGAAAATTTGAGTCTTGAGAACCCCCAAGGAAAAGTGATTCACAGTGAGTCAAGTTGCAGATGCTGATCAAAGCACACATTTGTCTGTGAGTGAAGAAGATTCATCTGAAGTCACAAATGAAGATACAAAGGTCAAGAGAGAAGATCAAGGAGATAAGTGGCGTGAAGCAGTAAAATGAACTTGTAAAAGGCGACACTGGAAGAAACAGAGATCACATTTGATCAGAGAAGAACCAGTGAAAATTGGAACTTATTCTGAAGATAGTGATAGTGAATCGTTTGTTGCTAAGAGACCAAGAAGAAGAAGAATCCTAAACAGAAAGTATGAATCACTTGAATTAACATATCTAGCATCTGTGGCAGCTAAAGAAGAAGAGCCAGATATGGAAATCTGCAATCTAATAAACTGTTGCCATTTCATCTTTGAAGATGTGCCAATAGAGGAAGAGCCACCTTGAATTTGTTTATTTCTTTTGACTTTGAAACTAAGAACTTGAACTTTACAATAATTGCTTATTTTTGTTTTTGAATCTTAGTACTAGGATGAGGAAAGTATCATCTTTTCAATATTCGTATAGTGGGTTAGTGCTAATGTAATTCTTTGTTCACTGTATGTAAATTGGGAATCTTGCCCAGTTTCAATTGCAAAATTTAAAGATGACACCGTTTTGCACTCCGCATACCATACACTTTCTCTCATCCTGACCTGTTCACTAATTATAATTGTTATGCTTCACATTATTTGTATCCCCTATTTGAATTATTTGTATCATTAGTTTCTTTAAGACCATATATCATAAGTTCTGCCTCACTTTCCACTTCTACCCTGTTGGGCATGGCTTAGAGCAAGAAGAAGATGGGGGAGTAGCTCAACTTCTACCACCTGTGCAAGTTCTCTTAGGCCGATAGTGATCACAAAATGGTCTTGCTATAGAAGACGGGTGCTGGTAGCCTAGGACGTCCCGCAAAGACTTCACCTAAAATTTGCTGCTCCTGCCCAACGGTATACTGTATACCTAAAGGGGACAAGTTCTGAGACTGGAGTAACTACACCCATATTCAGCAGATCCACAGAAACTCAGCAGACTTGCCTCACCAACAATGGATGTAGGTAGTGGCTCCAGAGGGAACCAATTCACTCAACAGGCAAGCCTCTTTGGGTGTGATGTCTGCTGTATTTCTGTGGTACCACATTTAATGGACAACACGGATCACAAGGCCTGGTCACAAAATGGCAGCTACGGTATTCCTCAGAGTTAAATGGTAAGGTTTAAGGACTTTTTGGCACTCTTCTACCCAGATTTCTTTTGATCTTTCCTTGTACGTGCATTAAGCGATGCGAAGTGCCTGGCTGCCGTATTGGTGGCGGCCATCATAGGTCGCTCTACCGATGCGCCTAACATGTCTTTGGTTCCCTTTACTATTTTAATCTGCATCTGGCACTAGCTGTGTTTTTACTGTGTTTCAGCATAGTTTTGTGTTTTTAATCTTCTTTATCGCAGAAACTGAGGGTTAGGACTCCCGTTCCTGCTTTCTACACATCCTCGAGACGGAACGAAGCCATGCCCTCGTGGAGGTGGGCTATATAGTGATGCCAGCTGTGCGGATGCACCGCAGCATGCCAAAGGCAAGCCTGTCTGCGCCCGTTCGTGCCTGTACTGCACCAGGGGCCAGGACCCCTGCCCATCACACCATACAATCCCACACCATCAAGCCCTATACTACAAATCTAATTTCCTATTCACAAAGGGACCTGATGGAAGCCTGCTTCTACTCCATAAATGTATCACAAAGCCCTAAAGGATGCAGTATCTGTAAATTCTCCTTCGGTGAACAGCTAACAATGAGTCATCACAGTAAGGCAACCCTAACGCGACTCGGTGATAATCAAAGTCTATTACTGAACTGCCATTTCCTGCCCAAACACAAGGCTGAGATAGCAGACCTAACCATAGAATATCAACCTCTTTCTAACAGAAACATGGTTTTCAGGAGCCCCAACCCCTTACGTACTAGATGCAGTTCCCTCTACACCATAATAAGGCTCGACTGCCCCCTGCTTAGGGGGAGGCCTGGCGATAATATTCAAACGCTGTATGCAATGAAAGCTTCAGGTAATAAGTATCGCTAACTGCAAGGCAGCCTTTTTCATTTTAACATTGAACAGTCAGTTCACACTAGTTGGGTTCTTAATTTACCGCACCCGGGCCCGGCTGACACATTTGTAAAAAATGTAATGAATGCCATTCCCAAATACACTGTACACTCTGCTAATTTTATAGTATTAGGAGATCTAAATATTCATATTGACAACGAGAACTGTTCTCTCGCTAAAACCCTGGTGGAAGATCTTGGCCTGCTCCAACTCACTCAATTGGTTGATGCACCTATGCATTTACTTGGCCATGCTCTAGACCCAATAATCACCAACTTGCCCTCCATAACGGTGACCCACGCCCTCCCCGGTGCCATGGTCAGATCACTATTTGATCACGTTTAGGATCTCAGAACCTCCCCAACCAGCGGCACCCTCTCAAAAGTGCAGTACGCGCAAATGGGCCTGCATTACCTCTACGTCTTTCCCAGTGGTTTTAAACCAAAATAAACCAACACTTGCAGCTTGTCCGTCCACTGCAAATAGGCAACTCAAGGGGTGGATTAACCAAGCCTTAGACGCCCCAGCTCCTCTGAAGGTAGTCACCAGTAGGCAGTCTAAACACTCTGCACCATGGTTTTCGTAGCCACTACAGTAAAAGAAGAAATTGTGCAAGCGGTTAGAACGCACATAGTGCAAAGAGTATGATGAGCGCCATAAAACTGCCTATTTTGCGGCCCTGAAAAACTATCACAAAGATCTAAGGCATGCCTGTACAAACTTTACACCCAAAAAATTGAACAATCCAAAAACTACAGATATGTAAATCCCTAACCTCTCTGGTACAAACAGCAGTGCCAATTCCATCTTCAACTGGCCTTTGTGATCAGATTGCACAATCTTTTTTAGATAAGATTAACAATATCTACACCTCCTTCTTTGAGAGTGGCAGGACTTTTCAGCCCTCAACCTCTGCTTGTACTCCTTTAGATGCTTCAGACATACTCCTTAATTTAAAATCTATTTTGGTGGCTGAAACTAATAGTCTTATGATGAAAGTTAAGTCTGGATCTCCTACGGGTCTGCATCTCCGACGATTTTAAAATGGTTCAAAGATGCCATTGCACCAGCACTTACCGAGCTGCTAAATCTATCATTCTGCTCAGGGCATGTTCCCCAAGAGAGGAAACATGCTATGGTGATTGCGCTGCTGAAGAAACCAACTTTAAATCCCAAAAATCTTATACCTATATCGCAACTGCCTTTATTCGCAAAAGTTGCTGAGAAATTTGTTAATCAACAACTCATGCAGTTTGTGGAGGAAAAGGCTTGTCTGCATGAGACACAATCTAGGTTCAGACCCTCTTTCAGTACAGAATCTGCACTACTACTCGCATCTGAATATATCGGCAAAATAGCAGATGATGTTCAAACGGCTGCTCTAGTCATTCTTGACTTGAGTGCCGCTTTTGACACTGTCTCTCATGGTCAGCTATTAGACAGGCTACATTGCGCAGGGTGGGTGGCACGGCATTGGGTTCGTTGGCTAATATCCTTGAGGTTTAAACCTTCCAAGTCACCCTACAATCATTTGTTTCGACCACTCGACAGTTGAAACAGGGTGTGCCACAGGGCTCAACTTTGATCCCAAACCTCTTCAATCTGTATATGCGCCCGCTTGCGGACCTTTTGAAAAACCATGAAATGCATACGGTGTCATATGTGGACGGCACGCAACTAATTCTGACTTTGGCCCTCGACAACGGCCAAGCGGCAGAGGATTTTAAGCTATGTCTAGCTGACTTGACTAAATGGGTGAAAAACGGCTGCCTGATATTAAATGCTAGCGAAACTTATATTTTAGTGGTAGGGAAGCAACCATCTATTTGGTCCTCGATTTGGTGGCCCAGTGAGCGGGGTTCCCCACTATCCCCGACCCACAAAGAAAAACATCTTGGAGTTTGGTTTGGTTTGACTCTACCCTGTCCTTCTCAGACTACATCTCCACCCTCACAGATGCATGTTTTGGGATCCTAAAAATGATCAGGAAAATCCTCTGGTTTATGCCGGATTGTGCAAAAAAACGGCTGTCCAGCCTTTGTGGCTTTGAGACTGGACTATTGCAACGTCCTTTTGGGGGGGCCTCCAAGAGCAGCATACATATGCTTCAGAGGGTGCGAAAGGTGGCAGCATGTATGCTGCTGAACATCCCCAACTTTGCTCCCACAGGGCGAGCTCTGGAAACACTTCACTGGCTCCCTATAGAGGAAAGGATATCCTGAAGCCTTGTATTATGTTCATAGAATATTTCAGGGCAAAGGCCCAAGCTATCTTCTTCCAATGGTTCGACCATTCCATCCTTTGCGCTGTCTGAGCTCTGCTAGAACTGGACTGGTTGGTGTCCTCAAATTCAACAGATAGCACTTTGGCAGTAACTTGTTTAGGTTCCCTGGCAGCCAAACAGTAGAACTTACTTCCCCTACATCTCAGAGTGGAGCCCTCTGAAACGGTTTCCGAAAACATCTTAAAACCTGGTTGTTTAGGAGAAGTCTAAATCGACAGTAGTGTCTGTCCAGTCTTCCTCTTCCTCTTGTCCTATCCGAATTCAGCACGGGGAACTCAGAACTGGAGTAACCATGTGCTCGAGAAGCAACCAACATAAACATTGCATGGCTTATAGAATCCTAAGATACCACTGTATATTTTGAGAATCAAGCAGTTGTCTCACTTAATGTCAGCTTCATCTCAACTGACCCTAATATAGACGTGTCATTGTTTCACTTGGCCTGAAGGTCAGCTCCTAACGCTTATATCGCCTGGACAATACAGCTTCATGCAACCTTTGTCTTTGATTCCCTATCTGTACTATACCACATTTGCTAGTGTTATTAATATTAAAGGATTTAGAGGGTTAAAATCTTTTCGTCTTCCTGACTTTAAAATGGCACCCATGTACATAACCTGCAGCTATTAGGAAGCGACACCTCATTATATCCATCAAAGCAAACCTTAAAGAGTCTTTTGTTGTGTACCTATTGAACACTTCCTCCAACCAAGATCAACTTCATTCTGCTGCTAGCTACAACCAGAAGGAAGACTACCAGTTACTAATACCCGCACTCACTGCATGTGCATACCATCAATCATTCGCACTGGCATTGTATACACATCTCTAAACCCCTGGCTATAAGTGCCAATACCTACTCCTATGTATAAAATGGCTCCCAAGGAATCTAAAGCTAACTTGAAGAGATCCACAGCTGAACCCCCACTGCTGGACTCACCAATAAAATTAAAAACTGGCCTGAGCTCTAAAATTGACATAATTTTTAAGAACGTGGCAGAAGTGCACTACCTGGCCAAATCAACAAAAGCAAACACTGAGATCCCGCAGACCAAGATTACAGCTCTAAGATCCATTATAAACTCTTTCAAAAGTTGAACGCCTTAAACAGAGTCTCGGATTAGCTCAATTGAAGATGTAACCAAACAACCTTTCTATGGATTTTTCCTACCGCCATTCATTATCACGATCCCTTCAAAGAGACATATCAGAGCTAGTGGTCCGCAACAGGAGAGCGAATATTCATATCTTTGGTCTACCCGAGTGTTGGAATACTCTGTGGTCTCCTGTATAGCCCTTTTAGAAACATGGACTCCACACATCACTGACAGAACCTTCACCAAAGGCTTTGAATTGGAACAAGCCCATCGCGTACCATTCCATAAACCAACAAATATGAAGTGTTCCCGCCCTATAGTAGGCAAGCCTCTACACTTCCAACTCTCAGAGATGATCCTGAACTTTATGAAGAAAAATAGTCATATTAGTTGGTACGGCCATAAAGCTATATCTCTCAGAACTATTCTAAACTGACTATTGATATCCGTGACGGCTTAATGAGTCTTAGACAAAGAATTAAATACAGTGAAATTCCTTTTATTTCGCAGGTCCAGACAAATTTAGGACAACATTAGCTAGCTGCCAATTTATCTCCAATGATCATCAGATACTGTCCTCTTTTCTTGACTGGCCTGTCTCTCAAGAAATGGAGGTTTCTTTGATCTCATACAAAGGAAAGTATATTTTGGGTGTCAGGATGTATAATGTGACTATTCTGCTTCTAGATCCAGCTCCATTTGTTCACGTTTTGGTACAATTTCTTGTTCTATCATTCTAGCCTCAATATGGACCCTTTTAGCGGGCCTATGTCTCTTCTTGATACAGTGCATAGGGGTTGGCAGATTCCAACTCAGGGAAGTCGTCTGCTTTTACAGGAATGTTTTTACTGCCAGAAAAGTCCATCTGATATAAATTAGCTAAATGTTATAGCTCTAAATATTCAAATAATTTGCATGCTTATCACATATTTACTGTTAGTAATTTTGACATTTTTGTGCCACCTTAAGTCAGTTTACGATTGACAGGCATTTAGGGTTGATCAGGTTTTTGTTTAATGGTTACCCACTAGCAAGGTATAAAGTATTTAGGTTTAAATTCAGTCCACTAATATTTTTTCTTGTGACCCGATATAAGGTTATTGTTAGAATGCATGGAGGAGAGAATTGTTCTTCTCTATCGCCACCCTTACATGTTCACTTACAGGAAAGTTGAGTAAAAGGAGGGGTGGGTGATTTCTGATAGGAGAGAGATTTGAGGCTTTTGACAGTTTGCTTTATACTTGCACACACAACACTGTCATTATGTAGAGTACATCGCCCATGTTTGTAATTTGCATTACTTGGGCTAACTCTTAGTCTCCTAGTGCTCTTACACCATTCATTAATGTGATGATTCGTATGCTGTCTCCTCTCAGTACATTGCCACTGTGATTCCCAGTTCACAAATGTACGGAAACCCCAAACAGTGGATATCTTTGTTATCACCATGATTATCTGGTAACCAAATGATGTCGAATCTGAAAATTGTCTCATTTAGTGTTAAAAGGCTTAACCACCCAATCAAATGTAAAAAAAATAAGCATGTACCTCTTCAAACAAAAAGGTGATATCACCTTGCTCCAAAAAACTAATATTGAACATAAGGAGTCTAAAGCCCGATGTAGGTAAAATTGATTTACCGATTTTCAATTACCGAATTTTACCGATTCGGTAATTGAAAATCGGTAAATCAATGTGGTGGACATATAGGTATTTCCAGATGTGTAAATACCGAATCTGTCACATTCGGTATTTACCGATTCTATAAATACAGAATCGGTATTTACCATTGATTCCTATGGGCTTCAAAGCCCATAGGAATCAATGGGAAATACCGATTCTGTATTTACAGAATCGGTAAATACCGAATTTTGCAAGGGTGCAGGGGGTGTCACTTTGACACCCTCTGGCACCCCACAAATAGGCATGTGCGCCATGTGGCACACAGACATGCCCTAAGGGCATGTCTGTCTGTCACATGGCTAGGTGTGCATGCACACATGTGCATGCACACCTGAAATCGGTATTTTACCACACAATAGGATTGTGTGGTAAAATACTGATTTTGTAGGACCTTTGGGACTCAGAAGAGTCCCACCTACATCTGAGATTTACCGAATCGGTAAAAATACCGATTCGGTATTTTACGGAATCGGTAACTTTACCGAATCGGTAAAGTTACCGATTCTGTAAAATTGTGCCCCTACATGCCAAATCATGTATACCGGTCGGTAACGGCCGAAAATACCGATTTTCGGCCGTTACCGACTGACCTACATCTGGCCCCTAGTTTCCCTACAACCAAAAGAATAGTGGCAGTGCTTTATTTACATGCAATGCATAAAAAGAATGGGGTCATCATACTTAAAGCTGATAAAGCAAGCATTAATATTGAATTTTACTTAAATGACTGAGAAGGACGGTGGATTACAGACAAATTAGCCAGAGCAGACATCCCTATCCAAGTTGTAAATATCTATGGCCCAAACTCTGATGATCATTCCTTTTGGGGTGACCTTTCCAACAGGGTAAGTAACATTCCCGATAAAAAACTCCTATTAGTTGGTGGAGACTTTAATTTACCAATGGACATACTCTTGGATAGTAATTCCAAATGTAATACCAGTTATCAAAGGCACATAAAGCTATGATCATAGGTTTATTCTGAAAGATTGTTGGAGATTACAACATTTGGACACAAGGGATTCAACTTTTTTTTCTCACCTGCATAATAGACTACATTCTTTTAACAGATAGTTTCACCCACATCATTGACCAAACAGTAATCAAATCTATGCCCCGATGTAGGTAAATTAGAAATACCGACTCTAAATTACCGAATTTTACCGATTCGGTAATTTAGAGTAGGTATTTCTAATGTAGGTACCAATTCGGTAAATTTTACCGAATCGGTAAAATTCGGTATTTACCGATTGGATAAATACCGAATCGGTATTTGCTATCGAATCCTATGGGCCTTGAAGCCCATAGGATTCAATATCAAATACTGATTCGGTGTTTACCGAATCGGTAAATACCGATTTTTGCAAGGGTGCAGGGGGTGTCACTTTGACACCCTCTGGCACCCCTGTTTTAGGCTCTTGTGCAATGTGGAACACATACATGCCCTAAGGGCATATATGTGTGCCACATGGCACAGGTGTACATGCACAGATGTGCATGTACACCTGAATCGGTATTTTACCATGCAATTGTATTGCATGGTAAAATACCGAATCTTGGAGCCCAGTAGCAATGTAAATATTGCTACCTACATTGCAATGACACATATTCGGTAATTTTACCGGTCGGTATTTTTACCGAACGGTAAAATATACAGAATCGGTAAATTTACCAATTCTGTACTTTTACCGATTCGGTAAAATTACCGAATTGGTAAAATTACCGATTATGGGCCATATGTAGGTAAATGGCATTTACCGAATCGTAAATACCGAATTTTACCGATTCGGTATTTACAATTCGGTAAATGCCATGTAGGTAATAATTCTTTAAATATTACCGAATCGGTAATATTAGGTAATTACCGAATCGGTATTTACCGATTCAGTAATTGCCATTGATTCCTATGGGCCTTGAAGCCCATAGGAATCAATGGCAATTACCGAATCGGTAAATACCGATTAGGTAATTTTACAGATTTGTCAAGGGGGACAGGGTGTCACTTTGACACCCTGTTGCACCCCTGATTCTGGCTTGTGTGCCATGTGACACACATACATGCCCTAAGGGCATGTATGTGTGTCACATGGCACAGGTGTACATGCACAGATGTGCATGTACACAGAAATTCGTTATTTACCATGCCATTGTATTTCATGGTAAATAACGAATTTCTCAGGGCCTGTGGCACTGTTTCCAGTGCCACCTACATCCCAAATTAGCGATTCTGCACATTTACCGAATCGGTAATTTACCGATTCTGTAAATTTTCCGATTGGGTAAATATACAGAATCGCTAAATTTCAGGCCCCCTACATCTGGAAATACAAATACCGGTCGGTAACGGCCGAAATCGGCCGTTACCGACCGGTATTTGTCCACCTACATATGGCCCTATGTGTCATTTTTCAGCCCCTACATCTCTCCATGGCCATTTACTGGTCGGTAACGGCCGATATCGGCCGTTAGCGGCCGGTCAATGGCTAAAAATCGAGACCTACATCTGGCCCTAAGACTCTTACCAGATCACTCCCTTATCAGCCAACTCAAAACTAACAAACATAACCTGGAAACTTATTGACGAAAAACCAGTGAATGTGGCTATGAACAATGAAGCAATAGCTAATTACTTATCTGATAATGTGCCAGAGGACTCTTCACCACATGTAAGATGGGAAGCAATTAAAGGTATGATTGGAGGATTGTCATTAAACTGTGCTCTCAGTCGAACAAAAAATATGCAAATTACCTTCTTCACTTAGAACAGGAAATCAATCTTTTAGAATCCCGTCACATAATGCACAGAGACCAAAAAACATTTATCAACACTCAATTTTTGAATTGGAATCTGTTATTGTGATTTTGCATCTTCGTACAATACAGTAGCAGGGGAAGAACAGGAAGTATGTCAGTTACACCACAGTGCAATAATTTCATAGTACCAAAGATACAGTCGAATCATAGTGATAATGTGCACTTGAATGCCCATATCGGTTGGGAAACTCGGGGTCAAGTTCCAGTAAAGGATAAGTGAACAATCTAAATGTATGGATATAACTATAGGGCCTCTTGTATGGCAACCCCTGCAATAACAAACAGGAACTTCGGGGCGCCATTGGAGTCATGCTTGACGTTGAAAACAGAGCCATGCATTTTAATAAACCCCACAACAAAACATCAGATAAATTCCAACAACTTAGCAGCTCGCTGCAATCTCCCTGGTCACCATTCCACACAGAGAGTGTGTTACATAGCCACCACATGGTATCCTGGATGAAAAAGGGGGGAAGATTGTGTGTAAGGGGTGCCAGTATAAATGCAATGACATCAGTCTACAACTGCTGACTGCTCTACCGATGTCTCTTACTCTGCACCAGGGATACAGCCCAAGAGTAATTAGACTGCAAATCAGATAAAATGGTGTCCCAGTAAGAAGCTATGGGGTACTTGCGTAGCCCAAATGTGTCTTCCCTATGCAGGGTCACGCTTTCAGCTTGTGCCCAGCTGAGCATTTAATGCTTCAAAGCTGCGGCCTTGGCTTTCAATCTGCGGGTGATGGGAAAGCCCAGATCTAGGAAGCAGGGGTAACTCTATGTATCTTTCTTCTACGAAACAGTTCCGAGACATGCCTCCCATTTATGCAAGTCAGGGTGCCCAGTGCAGGCAGAGAGCTTGGAGATAATGAGGTCCCGGTATGTATGTAAGTGGGGACAGGACCAATGCATATGTAGGGGGTCAGCATCTATACTAGAACAGCGGGGCAAGCAGCAACCTGCCTGTGATAAAACCTGTTGATGTTAGCAGGTGTGAGATAAGGCCTACGGACAATGTAGAGCTGAATGAGCTTGAATATGCTGTTCCGAGGCACGTGCTGTGGCACCCCATTTCTTACCATTTCAGGGGCTCCCAATGGTGGCACAAAGCTGGGGAGCAGTGTAGGATTGGGGTGAATTGGTGAATCTGCGTATATGGGGCCTTATTTATGAAAGCCTTGCGTCAGTTTTGCGCCGCCGGTGCGCCACTTTTAGTGACGCACCAGAGGTGTAAAAAATGCGCCTCGTTGCGCCATATTTAAAAAGTGACGCATTTAGGTAGATGTGTCACTTTTTAAACCCCTGCGCCACATTATACCTGCGTCAGGTATAATGTATGCAGAGGGGGCGTTCCCCCGCAAAAGCCTCGTAATAGTGATGCAGTGAAATCTATGAGATTTTACTGCGTCACTTTTAGGATGCTGTTGCGTCAAAATCTTGCGCCTGCCTCACAGCAGGCGTAAGACTGATGCAAGCCCTTTCACATGGGGCTTTCCCCATGTGAAAGGACGCATTGCTGGAGTTGCGTCACTTTTGTGACACACTCCAGCAATGCGTCACTTTTGCGCTTACAGATACGTCAGAAATACTGACGTATCTGTAACTCCTTGCGACATGATGCGTCATACATTAAATATGACGCATCAGGAATGTCGTAAGGAGTGCGCAGTGAAAAGTGACGCATCGCTGTTTTCACGCAGCGATGCGTCACTTTTCATAAATGAGGCCCATGGTGTCTGCCCCCGCCCTTCATGTGTAGGTGTTGAACCGTGAGCCGCATGGGCAGTTCAGAGGTCACGTCACCCCAGTGGTGCCCAAGTGTGGCAAGGAATGTGCTGTGCAACAAGAATTGTCCTGGAGGTAGGCCATCCTCCACCATTAGCACCTAAAATGCTGCCAATGTACCATCCTTGTATAAGTCCCCCTGTGTGTGCATGTCTGCTGCATGCCAGACAGGCAGCTCAGCTGTCGATGGGGCCGCCCAATCCGAGGCATACCCAGCAGAGCCAATCTTGGAGTGTAGGGGATCGTATGTTTAGTGATACAAAGGCATTTGTGAAAGCAATGAAAAGGGAGTCGGGCACTCGTGTCCAAGTGCAAGGGTGAAATAGGTGCAGTTGATCGGGCAGGCCTCAGCCAGGGGAGATTATGGCAATGTCCGACAGATATAAACCTGCTAACTACCAAGCTATTCATTGGACTTGGGCAGCAAGGTAATATTGCTCAAATGCGGGGCAGCTAATCCCCACCTGTCCGTGGGTGAGTAAAGTTTTGCCTAAACCACCCTACACCTCGACTTGTAACTGATAAATTTGCAGATCTGTTGTTCTAATGCACAAAAAACATGCTAGGGATATGTATGGGAAGTTCTTTTAAGAAGTACAAAAGGCGGGGCAGAACTACCACCTTCAGCAACGTCACCTTGCCTGTTACCACCAGTGGCAGTGTATGCCAGAAGGCCACCTGGGCATGTAATGATATTACCGCTCAAATTACATTACCCCCAAACATATCAGCCAGAGAGTGGTAAACCCTCACCCCCGGGTATCCGAATGTTTGTTGCTGTCAATCAAACTCTGTCCCACCAAGAACAAGCATTTGCAATGCAATGGTCTCGGCATCATTAAAGGTAGAGCAATTGGCATTGCTCATGACATTTCTTTTTTTTTCTTTAAATCATAAATGAATGGCATTGTCATTTACATTGCCAATACACACCACTCTGCACCTGCACTCACTGCTCTGCACACTCACTACTCTGCACTCACTACTCTGCACTCACTACTCTGCACTCACTACTCTGCACTCTGCACTCACTACTCTGCACTCTGCACTCACTACTCTGCACTCTGCACTCACTACTCTGCACTCTGCACTCACTACTCTGCACTCTGCACGCACTACTCTGCACTCTGCACGCACTACTCTGCACTCTGCACGCACTACTCTGCACTCACTACTCTGCACTCTGCACTCACTACTCTGCACTCTGCACTCACTACTCTGCACTCTGCACTCACTACTCTGCACTCTGCACGCACTACTCTGCACTCTGCACGCACTACTCTGCACTCTGCACGCACTACTCTGCACTCTGCACGCACTACTCTGCACTCTGCACTCACTACTCTGCACTCTGCACTCACTACTCTGCACTCACTACTCTGCACTCACTACTCTGCACTCACTACTCTGCACTCACTACTCTGCACTCACTACTCTGCACTCTGCACTCACTACTCTGCACTCTGCACTCACTACTCTGCACTCACTACTCTGCACTCACTACTCTGCACTCACTACTCTGCACTCACTACTCTGCACTCACTACTCTGCACTCACTACTCTGCACTCTGCACTCACTACTCTGCACTCACTACTCTGCACTCACTACTCTGCACTCACTACTCTGCACTCACTACTCTGCACTCACTACTCTGCACTCACTACTCTGCACTCTGCACTCACTACTCTGCACTCTGCACTCACTACTCTGCACTCACTACTCTGCACTCACTACTCTGCACTCACTACTCTGCACTCACTACTCTGCACTCACTACTCTGCACTCACTACTCTGCACTCACTACTCTGCACTCTGCACTCACTACTCTGCACTCTGCACTCACTACTCTGCACTCACTACTCACTACTCACTACTCTGCACTCACTACTCACTACTCACTACTCTGCACTCACTACTCTGCACTCACTACTCTGCACTCACTACTCTGCACTCACTACTCTGCACTCACTACTCTGCACTCTGCACTCACTACTCTGCACTCTGCACTCACTACTCTGCACTCTGCACTCACTACTCTGCACTCACTACTCTGCACTCACTACTGTGCACTCACTACTCTGCACTCACTACTGTGCACTCACTACTCTGCACTCACTACTCTGCACTCACTACTCTGCACTCTGCACTCACTACTCTGCACTCACTACTCTGCACTCACTACTCTGCACTCTGCACTCACTACTCTGCACTCACTACTCTGCACTCACTACTCTGCACTCACTACTCTGCACTCACTACTCTGCACTCTGCACTCACTACTCTGCACTCTGCACTCACTACTCTGCACTCTGCACTCACTACTCTGCACTCACTACTCTGCACTCACTACTCTGCACTCACTACTCTGCACTCACTACTCTGCACTCACTACTCTGCACTCTGCACTCACTACTCTGCACTCACTACTCTGCACTCACTACTCTGCACTCACTACTCTGCACTCACTACTCACTACTCTGCACTCACTACTCACTACTCTGCACTCACTACTCTGCACTCACTACTCTGCACTCACTACTCTGCACTCACTACTCTGCACTCACTACTCTGCACTCACTACTCTGCACTCACTACTCTGCACTCACTACTCTACACTCACTACTCACACTCACTACTCACACTCACTACTCTGCACTCACTACAGCTTCCTTCCACAGCTAGAACTAGTGCATAATGTCAAAACAGAGAAAACAAGGAAACACACTGAAGCTGTCTGTACCACGCCAAGTTCACATTTCGAGCAGCATGTGTTAAATCACGCTTTAGACTACTTCTCTACTCAAAAGTAGTACATTTCCTTCAAAAAGATAAAAATATGACATGCAAACAGTAATGCCGAAACAAACTGTTCAGCATGGGTTTTGATTTACATGAAAACATTAATTTCACTTAAAATAATAATAGTTTTTAGCTAAATTAAATTTACATTTTGATTTAGGGCATATTCACATATTTTTAGTAAATTTAAATGTCAGTGGCAGATGGACACGCTTTCATTTAGCAGCCAAATATACAATAACTTACTGCCCCCGGAATTCCGCCGCGGCCGCACCGGAAGTCAGGCAAGGTCGCCTGTGACGGGGGCGGAGCCGCGTCCGGACCGGAAGAGGAGGCAGGCGGAGGAAATGCGTGGAGCGGCCCGGGGCTCCTGCGAGCGTGGAGAGCCCCCGGGGCCGACAACAGGACGTTGCACGCGTGTTGCGGGGCTCCCTTGACCAAGAGGGAGTCCCGGGATAGGAGCCGCAGCGTCAACTCTCCCTGCCGGTGCGGAGCAGTAAGTTAAAGGGGAGAGGGGGGGCCGGTGCGCGCGCGCGCGCGCGTGTGTGTGTGTGTGTGTGTGTGTGTGTGTATGAGTGGGGGGGTTCTGTATGTATGTGCGTGCGTGAGCGCTTCTGTTTCTATGTATGCGTGTGTTGTGTGGGAGCCTCGCGCAGCGCTCGTGCTAATGCGCGTGCCAGTTTAGAATCGCCTGCGCGCGGCCAGGAGTGTCTCCTGGGACTGCTACTCGCTGACATAAGATCTCGGCGGAGACGCGCTTACGCGCGTCTTTTAGCCGAGACCTAAAAAAGCATGAATCGAGCACATCAGAGACAAAGGGAAAAAGACAAGATTTCGCCCAATTGAATCGCAATCTGGAAACGGTTGTGAACAGGGCCAGGGTCGAAGCAATTGTGTCATGAATGTTGGGGGTGTCCCGAATGTAGAGCAGCATATCATCAGTGTATAACAATACTGTGAGTACCCCATCTCCCAGAGGGATGCCCCACTGTGTCCCCAGTAGCGTATTCCCAGCGTCAGGAATTCAATCACCTATGAAAACGGCATTGGTGACAGTGGGCAGCCCTTTCTCGTCCCCATATGAATAGTAATGATATCCGATATGAGAGACTCCGTCCTAACCCTAATCAGGGTTGTTATACAACAATTTCACTAGATTGATAAAACAGTGACCAATACTATGGGGCCGATTAGGATCGTGGAGAATTCGCATCCTCCGGGCCGGCGGAAGCCACCGCTGGCCCGGTGGATGCGGATTCTCCGCAGCGGAGCCTTCAATGTCCCCCCGCCAGATTAGGATGGCTGGGGGGACGAGAAGTCCGTCCCCTGCTTTTCCGCCGCGGTCGCCTTCCGACCGCGGCGGAAAAGCTCTAATATGGTGGCGGTGTCTATCAGACACCGCCAGCCATAATAGGATGGTGTGAAATACATGCTTTTCCACGGCAGCTTTCCCGCTGTGGAAAAGCATACAGACTTTCACTTCGGGGGCCCGTTGCGGGCCCCCTGAGTGAAGGGGGAGTGGGGGGGTGCACATGGGGGGTACCAATGGTACCCCCCTGCATTTGCGTGCACAAAGCAGCAGGCACCGCGTGGTGCCTGACGCTTTGTGCATGCAAATGCCAAGCATGCTTTTTTAAACTTGCGGCGGTTGCAGCTTGAAGCTGCACCCGCCGCAATGTTAAAGATAGTGGATGTGACCACCACCCTGACGGTCACATCCTAATCTGCTCAGAGGGAACGCCGCAGCCCCTGTGGACGTTCCCTCCTCCACAGGGGTCGCGGATGGACTCAAGTCCATGGGAGGCAGAGTGCTGTCCTGGCTAAGGAGTTTTCTCACTAAGCGTATCCAAAGTGTCACCATGGGGACGTATCGGTCGGAGGAGGTGAAGATCTCTAAGGGGGTGCCACAGGGCTCATGTTTGAGCCCCACTTTATTCAACATCTATGTGGCCCCCCCTGGCGAATATCATGAGATCTCACTGCTTTATTCCGGTATCGTATGCGGACGATACTCAACTCCTCTTTCCGTTGAAAACTCTGACATCTGAAGTGCGAAACTCCTTTGCCCGGGATATGAAAGAAGTGGCCCACTGGATGGCCTCGAACTTCTTACAATGCAACGTTTCCAAAATGGAGGTGATGCTCTTTGGGGAAGCCAAATGCCTGTGGACTCCTGACTGGTGGCCGCAAGATCTGGGCCCAGTCCCTGAACCTAAACAGTGTGTGAAAAATCTTGGAGTAAAACTGGATCAGGAGCTTTCATTGAAACAACATGAAAACCAAGTGGTGGGCTCCTGTTTCCATGTCATTGGGCTTCTCCGAAGAGTGTTCCCCCTGCTCCCTGATACCACTAGAAAAACCTTGGTACAGGCGCTTGTGTTGAGCAGGCTTGATTACTGCAATGGCTTGCTGTTAGCTGCCAACGAGGGGGTCATCTCCAGACTGCAGGTTGTGCAAAACACTGCTGCACGCCTTGTCCTCAAGGTCCCTGCGCGTACTCCATCTAAACCCCTGTTAACTAAGCTTCACTGGCTTTCAGTGAAACAGAGAGTACTGTTTAAGACATGTTGTGTCATCCATAAGTGCCTTACAGGGAAAGGCCCTGAGTACCTGACAAAAAAATGTAATGCCTACGTTCCGTCCCGATCTCTTAGATCGGGAGATCAAGAACTCCTATGTGTTCCTAGGATTAAGAAGGCAAGGCAAGGGGGTAGGGCCTTGTCAGTGGCTGGCCCGAGGCTGTGGAACATTCTCCCCAGAGAGATCAGACAATATAGGGATCATCTTCCTTTTAGGAAGAAACTAAAAAATGTTTTCTTCCAATATTAGTTATACACCCTACTGTAATATCTCTCTTTGTAGGACCTGCTCTGTTCAAAGATGACGCCAGAGGCGCGGAGATACTCCTTCGGGAGTCGATTCCCAGCGCGGTACAAATCTGTAATAATAATAATAATAATAATAAGTCCGCGATCCTAATCGGCCCCTATATTGGGCCAATACATTGAAGAGATACCCTTACTCCAAAGATTCAAAGGCCTTCTCAAGATATAAGACCAAGCATCCTGCATGATGGCATGCCTGTCGCGCAAATGGCATGACTCTAAAGAAGCAGCACAAATTCAAGGAGGTATTGCGAGTGGGGACCAACCTGTTTTGGTCTGGGTGAACCAAAGCCAGGACCAGGGGGGCCATGCGACCTGCAAGTATTTTCACCAGAATCTTGTACCCAATATTGAGCAGTGCGAGCAGTCCATAGGAGCTGACAATGAATAGGTTTTTGTTAGGTTCAGGTAAGGAGATGACTGTCGTCTCTCTCTGGGAGGCAGAGACTGCCAAGTGAGAGGGCTTCTTTGTACATTGCCAAAAAGGTTGGAGCCAATTGAGATGCCTAAGCTTTACACAGTTCCACCTGCAGACCATCAGGGTCGGGGGACTTGTCAGCGGCCAAAGCTGCTATTGCTTTCTTAACTTCCTCCAATGTGATAGGGAAGTCTAATTCTGCTCTCTGGTCTGCAGTCATTTGAGGTAGCATCAGGTTGGCGAAAAGGGGGTCATTGGCCTCAAGTCCTGCATCTGCAGTAGACTGGTACACCTGTGTATAATGTTGCGTAAGTTCCTCATGAATAGCCTGCTGTGCATAGAAGAAGGAGCCTGTTTTGGAGTGCAGCGCCACTATGGGCCACTGAGGCTGATCCTGCCGGATAAGTCAGACCAAGAGCCAATCAGCTTTGTCAGCCATGGCTTGTGTGCAGGCCGAATGTGTGGTGTAATTAAGGCAACATTGTTTTCCTAACAGTGTGGTGTGTTTGCCTCGTGCTTCTGTCAGTTCCCGTGCGACGTTGGGAGTGCTAGCAACCCGTGTCATTAAATCTTAGAGGGTGCATTCTAAATAAGTATGTCTATGGCAATTGCACATCTTGTGCTGTCTTGCATGCCCAAACAGTGTCCCCACAGCATCACCTTGAAAGCATCCCATTGAACTAGTTAAGGGAAGGCAGTACCAGCTTTGTGGTCGAAGTAGTCCCCAATAGCTGATCCCACTGAGGCTCAGAATGAGGAATCTTCCAGCAACGCAGGCTAGAGTCGCTAAGTAGGAATGGGTGGCGGTTCAACCTCCCACTGCAGTCACAAAATCTGGTGGTTGTGATCAGAGTGGGCACGGCCCATGTATTCCACTTAAACTATGGCGGGAGCTGCATCAGATCCGCCATTACTGCGTCTCTCTTACTTTCCAAAGACAACCACGTAGTCTCCAGGGTAGTACCAATTTTGTCTACTACTGTGAGAACTGCATCCAGCTCGTCACTTACACACAGCGTATGTGTGGAGAAATCAGCAGGCCGGTGCCACTCAGTATCTTGTCCTGATCAGTGGAGGGCTTTGAGGACACTCCCTGCGTGCCTGTGCACTAATGTCTCATCACTCCCAGTCCCAGCAGTGCTTCTGGCATCAACTCTGCACCACTGACCAGGGCATGCTTACCAGACCCGAACAGGGAAAGGCACACGGCAGCACGAGCAGCTCCAAGAGTACAGCAGCGCAGTATTACCTAAGGCGTATTGAAGCCAGGCCAGTGCTACGATGAGTCAGGTGGTGCAGGTGGTGGGGGAGGCAATGCCAAAGAAAGTCCGTGCACTACCCTGGTATCAGCACAGCCGATTTCGAGGCATTCAGGATGAAGAGGACCTGCTTACCAGCACCATGCAGTGTCCATGGGTGCAGCAGCACGAGCACCCCTAGCAGCACTTAACATGGCAGGTCTTCTGGGCAGTGTGTAACAGGTGGCGTATGAAAGGGCAGTAGTCTTCAGTTGTTTACACAGCAGATATGCAGGCATGGGGTCCCTCAGCGGCTGTCTCACCAAGCATTGCAGGATAGTCAAAAGGTACGCAATGCTGCCATACCACTATCACATACGTATGAGGAGCAGTGCTGTACCCCCAGGGCCTTCCAGGTAATCCCATCCACTAGGGAGTACAGCGTATCAGTTTTATGTTCCTGTGCAGGGTCCAGCCAACTCCAAACCCATGATGAGACAGGTCCAGCTACACTCTGTCTCCTTACATCACTCTGTGTAGCAGAAGCGGGCCGCGCTGACAGTAAGGGGCCTATTAGAAAGAAAATAGAGAAGGGACTACCGGCATCTAGCAAACTAAAACAAAGGGACGCCATCAAAATCTATCAAGCACAAATTAAATCCGCACAAGCCGCCTATTATGAGGAAAAAATTATCCTCACGTCAAACTCCCTGCTGGGAATCTTCCTCATTGCTAAGACCCTCCTCAAACTTCCCTCTTCACAAGCCCCAACTGATGGCACCCTCGCCCTCTTCAATGAACTGGCAGAGTTCTTTCTTAAGAAAATTCAAGATATATATATATGTATATATATATATATAAATATATATATATATATATATATATATATATATTACCTACTGGCGGTCGCCAGTAGGTATATATAGTTAGGATTTTTTCCCTATGGGATTTCTGAAAATTCTATGCCTAATAACTTTGGCGTTTGTGGACGGAATCGGCTGAAATTTTCAGGAAAATGGCACATTTTGTTTCTGAGCAGCCCTTGAAAATTTGGGGGGGTTTTGTGGAGGGGGGGCCGAGAAAAAAGGGGGGTCCCAAAACGCGTTTTTCCCATGTTAATTTCCATAGGGCGGTTGGACTCACTTTTAGCCCGAACGGCTGAATGGATTTTCACGAAACTTGGCAAAATTGTAGGGACTGTTAGCCCGATGTGCCTTTGCTAGGTCTCAATATATGTGCTTCAGTGGATTTTGAGAAATTAACGTTTAAATCAAGATATATATCTGTAACAGCGCTCCGGGCAGCTATCCGGTTAGCGAACCTTTCGCGTATCGGAACTTTGCGATGAGAAGCTGATTGGCCCTCCGGTGTCTGTCAACATTCTAAACAGTCCGGAGCGGCCGCCATCTTGTCTCTCGGTAGGATCGAGAGACAAGAGGAGGCCAAAACAAAGGGGGAAATTACCATAAGGGGGCATAGTAGATCCTCGTTGACCCCCTAAGTTTTATGTGGAGGTTTTAAAAGGGCCTAGGAGGGTCCCCAAAAAAAAAATTTTTTTGCGTAGTAAGCGCCAAGTTCGCGAACCGGATAGCGCTCTGGGCAGCGAACTTTATGGATAAAAGAATGAGAGACTTTTCTAATGCTGTATGTTAATTGTTTGTTGTTTTTCTTGTTTTTTTTTGTTTTCTTTTTTTATAGTGTTTTTTTTTTATTTTTATTCTTTTTCATAATTTATTAAACTTTCTAACATTTCAGTGTCTGAAATGTCATTACTTTCTTGAAATATTGTTTGCAATCTGTGAGGTTGCAAAATGTCCTCATTTGCAAGGAGAACATCTACTGCTTGGACACATTGCAGCAGTTCATCATCCAAGCTAACATCCATAAATTCCATGTCACTATTTTCAATTAATTCCTGGCTGCTCTCTTGCAGGTCCATCTCAAAAGAAACTTGCTGCTTGCCTTCCATTTTGCCTGAAATTTGGATTAAAAACATATATATTAGTAGAGATAGGGCACTGTTGGGATTAATTTTAGATAGGCAGTTTTTATCAGTGAATTTATCTTTTGGCAGTGTATAGTATGAGAGTGGAAATAGGCCTATAAAAAAGTGTATGTGATTTAACCAAGACAAGCCTTACTCCATTCATAACTATAACAGAGAAGTCTATCTAAATACATTACTACTACAGAGGGATAGTGTATATCTAGCAGAAAAAGTCTACTATATTAAGTTATAGTGCACAATATATTAAATTTTAACTTACCTTCACAAAGAAGTTGAAGTTTTTTGAAGCTATTGAAATAGGAGGTACAACAAGAAGTAGTAGTCAAAATGGCTGTGTTTACTTCTCTCCCTTTATATATATACAGGTATATAACCAATCAAATGTCAGGTAATAAAAGTAGAAAATGAAAGTAACATTTTCATTGGTTGTCAATTCCAACAATTCAGATGTGTTTTGTGAAGTAATTTACCTCACGGTACTTGGAGAGGTGTACAGGCTAAATGGCTAAATGAAATTTCAATGAAATTTGTGAGAATGGAAGGGATTGTTATGTAGTATGAGTTAATCTATATTTGGTGAGAGTGTCTCTAGTCGTTTTTCTGTAAATTACTTTCCCACCTTTTTTTAGGACCGCTTTCTGGAAAGCGGCCCGGTTAGCGAACCTTAAGCGTCACGGGAGTCCACCATTTTGTGTTTCGGTCGCATTAAGACACAAGATGGAGGGCAAATAATGTTTAGAATGGGTAGAAGGGGTCATGGTAGACTTATCTGGACCCCCTAGGTTTTCTGAGCATGGCCGAGGAGGCTTATATGTGCGGAAAAAAACTTTTTAAAAAAAAATCCGCGAGGTTAGCTTTCGGTTAGCGAACCGGGTAGCGCTCCGGGGAGCGAAATTTGTGGAAAATTAGTGAAAAAAGTTTGTGAAAAATAATAATTGTGAGTGATCAGATGTAGGGTAGCTCTGAGAAGAGCTTTTGGGTTTATGGTACATTTAGGTACTTATAAGTAGGTACCAATGCACAGTCTTAAATTCAGAATGAAAATTCTGTTGCCCTCATCTGAGAAGTGAACTCCATCTCCTCTGTAGATATCTTGCATGTAGTAACGCAAGTTATTGTTGTACAGGGAGCCCATTCCATGGTCTCTCATGAAAGCTGAAACAGATTTGTTTACATGCTTCCTCGACTTCTCAATTTGTGGACAAAATTGGTTGGACCACCTCCATTTCTGTCTTTGGCATATATTGGAATATACCAAGGCAGTTTGAGGAAAAAGTGCCATTAATTGCTCAAAGGTGTCCTTTAAAAGCATTTCCAGACCTACCCCTGTCAAAGTGCCCAAATCATTACCTCCACAGTGCACTATTAACAGGTCAGGTTTTGGCAAATGCATAAAGGTTTTCACCAATGGTATCAATTGGTGACATTTTAATCCTCTTTGGCCCAACCACTTAATTTCCACATCTTGTAAATTGAGGTTGTGTAAATTTCTGTTCTCAGCATACCTTTGAGCCCAGTGGATGTAACTGTGTCCAACAATCCAGACGTTAAACATGGTGGGTGAAGGTTGTGCTGGAGTCAGATGAAGTGTGGTAATGAAAGGGCAGTTGAAACAGTAGGACTTTGTAAAGAAAAAAAACTGTGGATTTCCAATGCTAATGAATCATTAGCAGTGATTGGTGCATTTCTATTTCTGAAAACAGAAAGTTAGGGTGCATGGATGTGTTCTTTGAAAGATGTAATTTGAATGGTCAAGGAAGAAACATTTCATGAAAGATTGCACTGGATACGCAGGTGCACTGAGAGTTCAGAGTTCAATTGAAACATTGTTGTGTGAATTTGCAAACATGAGAGGTCTTCCAGGAGGTGGTTGCTATGGAAACAAGGGAGAGAGGGCAGAGGGGGGAAGGGTTTTGATTTGAAAAAAGTGAGGGAAGAGGTATGATTGGCTAATATGAGAGATATGTGAAATGAATATCTGTATTTCTGTGCTTTCAATAGCTGCAGCCTTTGGAGTGCATCCTTTTTCTTCTGCTGAAGACAATTTGGTGTATTTCTGAGACTGTTTTCAAAACTCAAACAATATTTGCTAAGGTGAGAAAATATTTATTTAATTTAGATAGAGAATAGTATAATTTAAGGAGAAAATGATGAAGAAAGCTGTGTTTTTAAAATGTGGTTTTGTCTCTAGTGATATACTAATAGAATTAGTTTTATAGAGAAATTGTAATTGCATATTTGGTGTAACATTCTGGCATGCAGTAACACAAGTTATTGTGGTACATGGAGCCCATTCCATGGTCTGTTATGTAAGCTGAAACAGATATGTTGTTTTTAAAAACGATTTAAGAAATCAACTACATTTCTGGATATGTACTGCTAGAGCTTCATAGGTTGTTTTGAGCCATATTTATAAGGTATTTGAGTGTCTAAGATGTTATGTTTTCCTTTTAAAATGTAAAGCATTCCTCATGGGGTAAGTGTCTTGTAAATACGCTCCCACTTGTGCTTGGCAAATTTAGATTTTGATTATGGGAGTTACCTAGCCATGTTAATAGTGTCCCAAAAATGGTGCTAGGGCATTCCAGAAAACACTTTCATGTGTCTTTAGGACATTTTTAGTCATTTCTTCATGAATGCAGGTATATAATTGATTTATATGCTGTGTTTAAAAACGAATTTTGAAATCAATTAAATTTCAGGATATGTACTGTTAGAGCTTCATAGGTTGTTTGGGGTCATATTTAGAAGTCATTTTAGTGTCTTTGATGTTATTTTTCCCTTTTTAAATGGAAAGCGTTCCTCATGGGGCCTTGAGCAGTTCTTAGCCATGTTATTTAATAGGAAGTGGATAACATGGCTAAGAGCATTTGCTGGAAAATGCATGAATATCGCTGACTTTTCTGCGATATTCATGCATTGCGGCCTTTTTTTCGCATTTGCGAGCAGTTCTTAGCCATGTTATCCAATGAGAGGTGGATTACATGGCTAAGAGCATTTGCTGGATAATGCATGAATATCGCTGACTTTTCAACGATATTCATGCATTGTGGCCGATGTGCGGCGATAATTTTTGTCTCTAAACAATTAAAACGAAGCACAAAATGGCGAATTCCCGTTTCGCTACCAGTTTGCGGCCCAGTTCGCGGCCCGGGAAACGCTTCTACCGTGAAAAATAATTTTTTTTTTATTTTCCCCACGGGACCCTTTAATAACCCCAACAACAATCCTAGGGGGTCAAAAGGAGTATACCTTGCACCCTTTCAATAAATTCCCCCTTCGTTTTTCACCTCTTCTCTCTCGATCCTACCGAGAGATAAGATGGCGGCCGCTCCGGATTATTTAGAATGTTGACAGACACCGGAGAGCCAATCAGCTTTCTGTTATCCAATGGAAGGTGGATAACATGGCTAAGAGCATTTGCTGGATAATGCATGAATATCGTTGACTTTTCAGCGATATTCATGGATTGTGGCTGTTTTTAATCGCATTTGTGATAAACAATTACATTTCTTGATATGTACTTTTAGAGCTTCATAGGTTGATTGGGGTCATATTTAGACGGCATTTTAGCGTCTTTGATGTTATGTTTACCATTTAAAATGTAAAGCATTCCTCTTGGGGCAATTTATTTACTGTTTGGTAATAGTAGTTAATAACATTTTATATTATATTTTTCCACAGATTCAACTGCAGATTCTTTCATAGTTTGGAAAATGCCTACTAAAAACAGAATGAGAAAGGCTAGAAAACGTCAGAGACAGCAGGATGATGTTTTATTGCAGCAGTTCTCTTCCCCAAATACTTGTCAAAACAGCAAGAAAGGTCCGGGTAAGAACACGAAATCATTCTTAAGAAATATTTGTAGTAAAAAAAGTTTTGCTCAAAAAAATGTTTCAGTTCACAAGAAGAAAAGTAATTTAAATGGAAAGGAGAGACCCATTACAAATGTTACTGGTAGAGGAAGAGATAACTCTGTGCATGATAGTAGAAGGAAACAACAGTTTAGGGACATTCGAAATCGAATGTTCCGTAATAGGATATTAGTTAATTTATTGAAAAATATTAAAAAGAAAGGCCAACAGAAAGCGGCATTTTATAAGAAGAAGAAAAATGTAGAGAAAATTATTGATCATGCTTTTGAAATTAAGCGAAAGTTGTTTATTTTGGTAATCAATAGAATTAGGAAACTAAGCAAGGTAATTTCTGATTTCAAAACAAAAAGTAGATGGAAGAGAGTAGTAAATCGTACTAACTTTTGTGAAGTTTTTTCAGGAGAATGGATGCATAGTTCAAGTTCTGAGGCATTTTTTAATGAGGAGAGTTATTTTCAGGATAATGATTTGGTGCATGCAGTTGACATCAGTGGTCGAGCTTATGAAGTGAAGGATGGTTGTCCAGTTGAAAAAGAACAACTTGTGACAACAGAGACAGAAGAGGCGCTAAGTGATGAGGTTTTAAGAAGACGTCCTAAGGGTCCTGTGTACATTTGGAAGTGTAGTTCTATTTGCAGTGTGCGACAGGTTTCCATCAATTTGCTTTGTGATTTTATACGGACATTTAATAAGAAAAGTTTGAAGCAGAAAATGAAGTTGTTGCAAGATTTAGATCCATGCAGAGTGAGACAAATGACAGGTTTGCGTGGTCATTCACTGGCTTGTCTTTCCAGGAGAGTATGCCAGAGTGTTTTTCATCATTTCAGGATGCTAGCAGTGCATCATAATAAAGTGAGAAAATTAGTGAGAATGTTGTATTATGCTAAGAGTCCAGCAATTATGCTTAAACAATTATGTGCTGCTCTTTTGCATGGTTCTGAAATAGATGTGAAGAATATTTGTGAAGAAATTGAGTTTTGTTACTTTGGTAGTAAAGATGAGAATGTTCAAATTGACCCTGAAGTAGAGGGTAATGTTGAAGATAATGTACAGGTTTCCAGTACAGATTATTTTCAGAAGGAAATTGCCACGTTTCAGATGAAATCAAGTGAGAGGCCTAATTTCACTTGTGTATGTTGTCGACGCACTTATTATAAGAATCAGACTAAGGTAGTGGATTTATATGCAAAAAGTGAAAGGGAAAATAATAGTGAATGGAAGGATTTTGCCACATACTTGATGGTAGAAAATTGTTTTGATTTGGGATCGGATCAACGTGTGTGTACTTATTGTTGTAATAAATTAAACCAAAACCAGATGCCTGCTAGGGCAGTTCATAATAATCTGGAATTGGTTGAGATTCCTTCTGAATTGAAGGATTTAAATACTTATGAATCTATTTTGATTCAAAGTATCCATCCATTTCAGGCTATTGTAAGAATGGAGCCAAAGACAGGAAAGTTGCCTCCAGCAGATTTACAGAGAGGATTAAAGGGAAGAGTTGTTTATTTGCCTCTAGATTTGAAGAAAAACATTAACACAATTGGAATAGAAAAATTGGAAGAGGAACCTCTGGTTATCTTGGTCAATGGGGTTCCGACAAAGAATAAGAAAATATGGCAAGATTTAGTGGATGTTAGGAAAGTCAAAAAGGCAACAGTGTATTTGAAGAAAAATAATAAGTACTATAAGAATGTATATGTTGCAGAAGAGGAAGTAAGTGATGAAGAGGATAGCGATTTGTGTGCTGGCCAAATTGAGAAAGTAGAGGCCTCTAAAAGTGAAGAAATATATGAACATTATAGTGTTCATCCTTTGCATTCCAAGGAAGTCATGGGGAATGCTATTGAGTTGTTTCAAATGAAACAAGCCAAAGGGAGTCCCATTAGTGTTTGGGAGGAAAGTTTGGAAGCTCGGTGTTTCCCACAGCTATTTCCCACAGGTCAAGGAGGAAGATATGATGAGCGACCTCATCAAATTCCTGCGTCTGAATACCGGACTTTACGATTGTATGCAGAAGATCCTAGGTTTCGGCAATGCATTCCTTATTTGTTTCATCTCCTGTTTGAAAGCGATCTGTCTGGACTGTCATATGCAGTGAACCACATCTTAAAAAGTGGTATACAGATGCGAAACATCTCGGCAAGTGATTTTATGCATAAAGTCAATGTCCAAGACAGTATTTTGGATTCTCACTTAATTAATCTCATGGCGTGTCAGCGTGGTACTAATGAGTACTGGTACCGTCGTCATGGTGATTTAAAATGTATGCTGAGGAACTTAGGAACTCCAACATGGTTCCTCACTCTGAGCTGTGCCGAGTATGGCTGGGAAGACTTACTTGAATTTCTACGAGAGGCAAATGGAAATATTGAAAACATTGAATTCAAGACACCTGGAGAACTGTGTTCTTTGGATCCAGTGAATGTATGCAGGTACTTCAATCATAGATTTGAAGCTATGATGTCTTTCATCACAAATAAAAAGAATCCACCTCTTGGAGAGGTGTTGGATTTCTTCTGGAGAAAGGAGTACCAAGCAAGAGGTGCCCCTCATATACATATGTTGTTGTGGATCAAGGATGCACCTAAATTTGGAACAGATCCGGATGACTTGGTGATGAATTTTATCGAACAGTATTCTACGTGTGCTGTTCCAAACGCAACGGAGAAGAAAAGTCTAAGAGAACAAGTTCTTCGTTTCCAAAGCCATCGTTGTGGAAAGTACTGTCGTCGTAAATTCAGAAACAAGGAGAAGTTCTACACCAAATGTCGTTTCAACTTTCCTCGACCTGTGATTTCTAAAGGAAGAGTGAACAGTTTGATGTCTTCGCTGCGACATAATGTGACGAGGAAATCACCCAAGAATACATACAATTTGAAAAGGAACGAAGAGTCCAAGTACATCAATGACTACAACCCAGTGATTTTGTCCATGTGGAATGCTAACATGGATATACAGTTTGTGGCTGACAACTGTATGGCTGTGGCTCGGTATGTGACATCTTACATCACCAAAAAAGAAAAGACCGAACTGAAGGATATGTGGGAGGACATTTCCCATGAAAAGAGCCTCAGCAAGAAGTTGTACAGTTTCAGTCTGAAGATGTTGTCGCATCGAGAAATCGGAGCTTACGAATGTTCTGATCGATTGTCTTCAGCAAGTCTCTATGCCAAATCCAGGAGTCTCGTTTGGGCGAGTCTTGGTCTTGCTGCAACGCGAAATCGAGTTCTAAAACCTGTCCGGGAAATTGAGTATTTGGCAGAAAAGGAACCAAACAGTACCGACATTTTGAAGACCAACATGTTGGATACATATTATCCAAATCGAAGCAGTCACCTTGAGAATGTTTGTCTATATGAGGTTCTTCAAAATTATATATTCAAGAGGAACATCAAAGAAGATATTGAGAAAGGAGTGTTTGCTGTAATTGGAAGTGAGGGATGCCTGGTCAAGCAAAGAAAATGCCAATTAGTAAACCATCGAAAATTGAGTGGTGAATCTCCAGAAAAAAAGGAGTTTTTTTATTTAGCACTTTTGCAACTTTTCAAGCCCTGGCGTACAGAAGAGGAACTGCTTGGAGATTTCCTCTGTTACGAAGACTCTTTCAATGCAGCCAAGGAGTCCATAGAATGTCCTGCTTTTTCTAAATATCAAGAAATGCTAACTTTGGAAATTGAGCAGGAAGCAACGATTGCAGCCGAGATTGCCAGAGACAGTTCTCAGGACAGTCAGAGTTCTGTTTCATTGAGTCAAGATCCACTTGGAGGACCTATTATCGAAAATGAAGCTGCCACTGCTATGAATGAAGTAGAAAGAGCCATGGCACATGCTCAGGAGGATTCAGTTAACTTAGAAGACTTGGAAAAACAACTCAACGTTGAGCAGAGGAAAATATATGATGAAGTTACCACGGAAATTGAGCACGGATTAAGTCATGAGAAGAACAAATGCTCATGTACATCGTTGAAGCCTGTCCGACTGTATGTGAGTGGAGAAGCGGGAACTGGAAAAAGTTTCCTCATTAAAGCAATTTCTTGTTATTTGCAGGAAAGGACTGAGTCATCGCTGTCTTGTGTTGTCACCGCTCCTACTGGACTGGCAGCACATAACATTAAAGGTATTACTTTGCATCGTCTACTGATGCTGCCGGTGGAGCATGACAACAAATTACAATACAACAAGTTATCTGGAGATGCTTGCTGTGAAGTTTCAAGAGTCTTGAGGAAAATGAAACTACTTATCATTGACGAAGTAAGCATGGTTTCCAATGTCATGCTTGCCTTTGTGCATTTGAGAATGCAAGAAGTACTTAAAACTGAATATGATGTGTTATTTGGTGGCAAACACATCATTGTTTTCGGAGATCTTCTGCAGCTGACACCAGTAAAAGGTCAACCTGTGTTCAAAATACTCACACATGAAGATACCAGGAAGTGCCTAGGGAGCATTGGCAACGTCAATATATGGTTAAACTTCAATTATGCAGAACTGCATCAAAATATGCGTCAGGCAAAGGATGAAGATTACAAGAATATTCTACAAGATATTAGAATTGGAAAAGTGACCGAGCATGGGAAAGAAGCTTTAAATGCACGATTACTGTCAAATTTATATCCAGAACAAGACGTTGTGCCTGAGAATATTTTTCAGAAAATTACTGAGAAGAAATCCGGGATATGTCTCATGCCAACTCTTGCAGAATGTGCCATCTTCAACAACAAAATGTTGAATTTAGAAAAGCAAGAGATTGTGAAACTTGAACCTATCGACAAATTAGAGCATATGGGATCAACAATTATTTTGTCAGACAATTTGAAATCAAAATTGGATTCATTAGAGAAGACTATATCTAAAACAGCGGGTTTTGAAAAGACTTTGAATGTGTGTTTAAATTGCCGAATTATTTTGAGAAGGAATTTACATGTAGAAAGAGGTCTGGTAAATGGATCAATGGGTAATGTTGTTGATTTTGAGAAATACAGAAATAAAGATGGAATAGAATTTTTAAAAATTAAATTTGATGGCATTGAGGAAGTACAGCAAATTGGTCGTTGTTCTGCTAGGTTTTTGCTTGTTAAAGATTTATATGTTCGCCGTAAACAGTTTCCTGTTTGCTTGGCATATGCGGTGACAATCCATAAATCGCAAGGTTTAAGTGTAGACTGTGCATTGGTGAATATTGGCAGTTCTGTGTTCAAGGAGGGTATGGCATATGTGGCATTGTCACGAGTTAGAACTTTATCGGGATTGTACTTGATTGACTGTGATGTAACAAACATTTGTGCGGATCTAGATTGTGTTAAGGAATACAATAGGTTAAGAAGAGAGTATGCGCCACATTTGCCTCAATATCCTTTGTTTGAGAAACGTGTGGTAGGCCGCAAGTGTAGAAATAGCAGTAATAGTAGGGAGGTTGTTGCAAAAAGACTAAAAGTCAATGAACCGAAAATTGTTAGCAGAAAGAAAGTGGATTCTGTTGAAGATGTTGTCGGTTTTCAATTTGAAAACAGTTCTGGTGTCAACTGCTATGCAAATGTAGTGGTTAATGTTCTCTTTTCACTAGAGAGTTTAAAAGATCAGATTCTGTTGAATTCTGAACAAATTTTATGCTGCTTGTTGAATTCTGTTTTCGAGAAATGTAGCACTGATCGAACAAAAGTAGAAAGTGTGTCTGAAGTTCGTTATCTGTTAGATGAATGTTCAGGTCAAACAGACTTCTCTGAAAATAGTCAGCAAGATTGTCAGGAGTTTTTAATGTATATGTTCGATATATTGCAAGTTGAGGGTGTAGATGTAGATCACCTGTTTGGGCTTTCTTATCAATGGCAGCATGACTGCGAGAACTGTAGGGTATCAAGTACTACTAGTGTAGACTCAGAAAGATTTATATATTTAACTTTGCCAGACAGTAAATCAGTCTCCTTTAATAAGCTAGTAAATGCAGCGGATCACAACATGGAGTGTAGCCAATGTAAATCTGAAATGATGTCAACATTACTTATACGTAGATATGGACAGTATGTCATTTTAATGATGCAACGATGTAGGCCTGATGGATCAAAATTGTCAACTTTAATAAAAAAATTTGTGGCTTCTCAGCTTTCAATATCAGGAAGGACTTTTGTAACTGTAGCAATTATCTATCACGATGGTCCTTCAACAACATCAGGACATTATACAGCTTATTTAAAGTCTCGAAACGGTTGGTCATTCTGCAATGATTCCGTTGTAACTTTCAAAAAAAAATTGCCATTTGACCTTAAAAATTCTTACCTGGTGTTTTTGAAACCAAAATTTTAAAGAAAGAATCTCGAGATTTCCTGTGAAGAATTGGAAAATGTTCATCAAGTTGAGGGAATGTAAGTCTGCAATGCTGTCTAGATTTTTGTTCCAAAACTTTTAATTATAATGTTATTTTGTAAAATCCGACTATATAAACCTGATGCAAGTAAGTCTGCTTCATAGTAAGCAGTATCAGTGTCATAGGAAAAGGAGAACATGAGTGACAAAGAAGAGTAAGATATTAGTAGTCCAGGATTGTGAAAATAATCTCAAATGTTTTCTTTTTGCAAGTTGCGAAAATAAGAAATGTCGGGATTTGATTGGAAGAATTACAAGACTTGCGAATCGCGGCAACATGATTTGGCCTAGTGGAAACATGTGATACAATGAAAGAAGTCTTTTTTTCTATGTAACATATTTTTCGTATCGATGGAGGTTTTCTTACAGAAAGTGGCGGGCTGAAAATATTTATAGCACAACAGAGTGGATGCTGTTCATAGGAGATCCTTCGACGTCATTGAAAGTAAGTTAATTTTAAGGAGTTTTGAAATCAGATTTCTTAGGTTGTATGGGTTTTTTAAACACAGTCATTTTGATTGTGTTTTTTTTTCCCCGCTGTTACATGATGAATATCTTCAAGTCACTGATGTAAGTGAAATTTGATACATTCTGAGAACAGCAAAAATAAACAATTTAACATGTATAATTAATGTTATGCTTTTTGTACTTATGATATACATTTAGAAATGTGAGGTAGATATGGAGAAGCTGAGTTTTCTGTAAGTGTCAATTTTAATGCTTACAGTGCTGTACTTCTGGGTACTGTTTTTTTACAAAAAAAAAAAAAATAGGCCTCACCTCAAAGAAAGCTCTTGAAAGTACACATCTTATTTGCATCCTGAAACAATCATTTAAAATGTTAGACACAATTTTATGATGGATTTACATCTCTTTTGCGCTGTTATTGCATCACTATTGTGAGACATAAGCAATGCAAAAAAAGCACCATGTTCCAAAATAGGCCTCAGTTCATCAACATTAAGATACAGTTTCTTTAAAATATATATATTTTGGATTGTGTAGGGGACGTAGAGAAGCAGAGACTTCTGTAAATGTCCAAGTTGTTGAAAAACTGGTTGTTCTTCAACCTTTTCCCTTGTCTTTTCTAATTTTTAAATACATGTTTTAACATTTTTGGAAATGTTTGTTTTTTGTTTTACAGATTGAAAGTATGAAAAAATATTTTAAAAAGGTAACAAGAATTATAAGGTACATGTTTTCTACTGTTTTTACTCGCAATGCACTGCTGATGATGTCTCTGACACTATCTCTAGTTTACTCTCTATAGCTGTCTTTCTTTTTACATTATTCTCTGTTTACTTCTCTTATAGTAACTCTTCTTTTTTTAAATAAAAATTTTTTTTGGTTCGCTTAGAGTTCGCGAACCGGTCAGCGAACTTGAAGCGAACCAAAAGAAATAGAGCTTGCTAGAGTGATAAACATTCTAGCAATTTTATTTTAAAGGGGGGGTAGTTCTGAAAAGAACTTTTTTTTTTGTTTTTGTTGTTTTATTTATTTTTTTTATTTTCTGAACATTTTTTGATTTTTTTGTATTTTTAGAACAGTTTTTTGTTTTTTTTGTGTTTTTTATGGAGGGGAAACAACAAAAAAACAGGCATTGAAAACGGCTCAACAGGAGCAAAAAAAAAATTACTGTTTGGGTGCATTAGGGCACTTATGGTTTTCAAACACCATATTAATCAAGTTGATGCTCATGTTGCCATACGACAACATAGCACCACAATAAATACAAGTAAACCTCATATGTCTAAAATTGGGTTGAATGTTTGGCACAGTTTCCTGTGCCTCTCTTCCTGACAAAGACATTGAAGAGGTAGATCTGGCCACAGGAGTTGTCGGGGGATTGTCTTGTAGGTCCCTTAACTCAGCCCGGCTGTAGTTCAAGGGATGCCACCTGGACATATGTCTATGCATAGTATAGTTCCCCATACTATATTTCTTCTCTGTTCCTCTTGATAATCTGTAATCACAGATGAGGCAGGTGGCATATTTCGCGTTGACCTTCTTCTCCCCTGGAGGGATGGAAAAAAACTGCCAGATAAAACTGGTTTTTCTCTTGGAAACACGGGGCAACTCGGGGATAAATTGTTGTTGGTCTGTATCCTCTTCTTCTTCTTCTTCCTCTTCCTCTTCTCTGTTAGGGATAAATTGAGTGGGTGGTCCTCTCTTCCTATGAGGAGGTGGAGGTGGTGGTGGGGGTGCACCAGCTGCAGCAAGTATGGAAGCCATTGTTGATCTCCAGATAAATGGTCTTTCTCTCACCAAGATGAAAGTCAGAGTGAGGAAAAAAGGAGGGGTTTACATGATTTGGGAAAAGCAAAAGTTCTGAACCAATGAAAAGTGTTATTTTTAGGTCACATGACCTAGTCATACATCATTTGGAAACCAAAAGTGAAATGAACCAATGAAAAGTTTCATAAACAAGTCACATGACCTGTTCCGCTTACGTTACGCGGTCCGCGCCGCGTCTCGGATCGCTTCTGGTTAGCGGACCGGAGCACTTCCGGGAGCGCTAACGCAGCGCGTCATTAGACGCATTACGCGACAACGTGATACGTCGCGCTTCCGCGACGCGTCACAGTTCCGCTAACGTAACGTTGACCGGTTCGCGGACTACGTCGCGGCATGAAGATGAGCTAACGGAAAGCTTCCCGGTTCGCGAACTAGAAGCGAAGAAAAAAAAATATTAAAAAAAAAATTATCAATAAACATCTAAAATATATTTTAAGATTTAAAGAAGAATACATTTTACAGCTACAGATATTAGCTTTTAAAAAACCAATGAAATTCACAGAAAAAACCATAGGTTATAGACCATATATAGTTAGGAATTTGCATTTACAAAACCTTGAAAATTCAGTGAAAAAACCATAGGTTATAGACCATATATAGTTAGGGATTAGCATTTACAAAACCTTATTTTACTCGCATAAAACCATTGAAATTCCATATATAGTTAGTTGCGCTAACTATATATCGCGCACCCGCAATCCACTGCTGATGATGTCACATATTACATCATTCATGACATGGTCAGTGACATCACTGATGACATCACTGATGACATCTCAAATGACATCACTGATGACGTCACTCATCTCGTTTGACATGACTGATCATATCTCTGATGATATCATTCATGTGATAATACCACGAACCTCTTCAGACTCTAATATAATCTTAGATACAATCAGTGTAAACAGACACTCACAGACTGTCACTCATCCATGGAGTTACTCACACACCTAGTCAGTCAATCAAAGAATAAATCACACCTCCATTTCCTCAACTATACAGTTATACAAACTTTACTTATTCAAACATATACTAACACATATTAACTCTCTTATACAATCCCTGATACAAGTTCACAATGATCCATACAGCCACTCACACATTCACTGGCTCTTATGCACAGTTATTTATATATGTCAACTCTTACATGTACTGTGTTTTACATATGTACTTACTTTTACATGTAGCACTGAGATATCCATTCACTCACCAATACACTCATGCACACAGTCAACCGCCCATACAGCTGATTCCACATGCACTTTTGAGCCCATACATCTAGTGAATCAACTGCTCACACATCTATGCACAGAGTTACACACCTCCCAGCCACCCACACACACACACTCAGTCTCCCATACAAATACTTGGGCAACCAATCAATAACCCATATAGTTACTCATATAGCTACTGATCAACACATGCAGCAGTTTACAGAACAACAGACATAATGATGCACAAATTAAGACAGTTTAGTCACTAACCCATGCACTCAGTGAGACACATTTAATCACTCACTCATACAGTCAGTCATGCACCTACTAAATCCTTCATCCAGACACTTATACATCCACTCATTCTTCAATATGTAAGACATATTTTAACTTTACAGAAACATACAGTCACTGGATGTTGTCATCAGTGATGTCATTTGAGATGTCATCAGTGATGTCATCAGTGATGTCACTGACCATGTCATGAATGATGTAATATGTGACATCATCAGCAGTGGATTGCGGGTGCGCGATATATAGTTAGCGCAACTAACTATATATGGAATTTCAATGGTTTTATGCGAGTAAAATAAGGTTTTGTAAATGCTAATCCCTAACTATATATGGTCTATAACCTATGGTTTTTTCACTGAATATATATATATATATATATATATATATATATATATATATATATATATATATCCCTTCGCTCAGTCCCCTGCAACATTGAGGAAGGCGGAGCGCCAAAACGCGTCTGTTGCGAACTTTGAAATAAACAACATCTGAGAACTGCCCCGGAGTGCGTGGTTTCTTGGGCAAATCTGGTGGAAACCTTGAGCTGCATATATATATGTATATATATATATATATATATCAAACACACAAGTTAGCTCTTTAGGAGACGCCTCACACAGAGAAGTTTCACGCCTTTAATGACAGACAGCAAAGTGGCAGCATCTGAAACCCAGTCCATCAGATTAAAACGCCCGACGCGTTTCGAGCACAGCAGTGCTCTTGTTCACGGGCTGGAAGGATGAAAAGCAAACCGGCAGTTTACAAAGGCTCCTTTTTACTGATAGCAAGTCCCGCCCCAATGGGCGTGTGCCCTGAGGCATGATGGATTTTGTGGTCCTTTGAATATTTTACCCCAGTGGGTGCCGGTGTGCCTCGAGTGTCCTGCAATGTTCCCCAAGTGGATTAGGAAGGGTAAAGGCACCGCCGTCATTGTTATTGTAAAGTCATGTCAAACGGCATTCTCCGCTCCCATTGTGATCGATGATTACCAACCACAGGATCAGCACACAAGCAATTGGGCGGCTCTGCGACCGAGCAAGCCGCCTTTACATCAAACACACAAGTTAGCTCTTTAGGAGACGCCTCACACGGAGAAGTTTCACGCCTTTAATGACAGACAGCAAAGTGGCAGCATCTGAAACCCAGTCCATCAGATTAAAATGCCCGACGCGTTTCGAGCACAGCAGTGCTCTTGTTCACGGGCTGGAAGGATGAAAAGCAAACCGGCAGTTTACAAAGGCTCCTTTTTACTGATAGCAAGTCCAGCCCCAATGGGCGTGTGCCCTGAGGCATGATGGATTTTGTGGTCCTTTGAATATTTTACCCCAGTGGGTGCCGGTGTGCCTCGAGTGTCCTGCAATGTCCCCCAAGTGGATTAGGAAGGGTAAAGGCACCGCCGTCATTGTTATTATAAAGTCATGTCAAACGGCATTCTCCGCTCCCATTGTGATCGATGATTACCAACCACAGGATCAGCACACAAGCAATTGGGCGTCTCCGCGACCGAGCAAGCCGCCTTTACATCAAACACACAAGTTAGCTCTTTAGGAGACGCCTCACACGGAGAAGTTTCACGCCTTTAATGACAGACAGCAAAGTGGCAGCATCTGAAACCCAGTCCATCAGATTAAAACGCCCGACGCGTTTCGAGCACAGCAGTGCTCTTGTTCACGGGCTGGAAGGATGAAAAGCAAACCGGCAGTTTACAAAGGCTCCTTTTTACTGATAGCAAGTCCCGCCCCAATGGGCGTGTGCCCTGAGGCATGATGGATTTTGTGGTCCTTTGAATATTTTACCCCAGTGGGTGCCGGTGTGCCTCGAGTGTCCTGCAATGTTCCCCAAGTGGATTAGGAAGGGTAAAGGCACCGCCGTCATTGTTATTATAAAGTCATGTCAAACGGCATTCTCCGCTCCCATTGTGATCGATGATTCCCAACCACAGGATCAGCACACAAGCAATTGGGCGTCTCCGCGACCGAGCAAGCCGCCTTTACATCAAACACACAAGTTAGCTCTTTAGGAGACGCCTCACACGGAGAAGTTTCACGCCTTTAATGACAGACAGCAAAGTGGCAGCATCTGAAACCCAGTCCATCAGATTAAAACGCCCGACGCGTTTCGAGCACAGCAGTGCTCTTGTTCACGGGCTGGAAGGATGAAAAGCAAACCGGCAGTTTACAAAGGCTCCTTTTTACTGATAGCAAGTCCCGCCCCAATGGGCGTGTGTGCCCTGAGCCATGATGGATTTTGTGGTCCTTTGAATATTTTACCCCAGTGGGTGCCGGTGTGCCTCGAGTGTCCTGCAATGTTCCCCAAGTGGATTAGGAAGGGTAAAGGCACCGCCGTCATTGTTATTATAAAGTCATGTCAAACGGCATTCTCCGCTCCCATTGTGATCGATGATTACCAACCACAGGATCAGCACACAAGCAATTGGGCGTCTCCGCGACCGAGCAAGCCGCCTTTACATCAAACACACAAGTTAGCTCTTTAGGAGACGCCTCACACGGAGAAGTTTCACGCCTTTAATGACAGACAGCAAAGTGGCAGCATCTGAAACCCAGTCCATCAGATTAAAACGCCCGACGCGTTTCGAGCACAGCAGTGCTCTTGTTCACGGGCTGGAAGGATGAAAAGCAAGCCGGCAGTTTACAAAGGCTCCTTTTTACTGATAGCAAGTCCCGCCCCAATGGGCGTGTGCCCTGAGGCATGATGGATTTTGTGGTCCTTTGAATATTTTACCCCAGTGGGTGCCGGTGTGCCTCGAGTGTCCTGCAATGTTCCCCAAGTGGATTAGGAAGGGTAAAGGCACTGCCGTCATTGTTATTATAAAGTCATGTCAAACGGCATTCTCCGCTCCCATTGTGATCGATGATTACCAACCACAGGATCAGCACACAAGCAATTGGGCGTCTCCGCGACCGAGCAAGCCGCCTTTACATCAAACACACAAGTTAGCTCTTTAGGAGACGCCTCACACGGAGAAGTTTCACGCCTTTAATGACAGACAGCAAAGTGGCAGCATCTGAAACCCAGTCCATCAGATTAAAACGCCCGACGCGTTTCGAGCACAGCAGTGCTCTTGTTCACGGGCTGGAAGGATGAAAAGCAAACCGGCAGTTTACAAAGGCTCCTTTTTACTGATAGCAAGTCCCGCCCCAATGGGCGTGTGTGCCCTGAGCCATGATGGATTTTGTGGTCCTTTGAATATTTTACCCCAGTGGGTGCCGGTGTGCCTCGAGTGTCCTGCAATGTTCCCCAAGTGGATTAGGAAGGGTAAAGGCACCGCCGTCATTGTTATTATAAAGTCATGTCAAACGGCATTCTCCGCTCCCATTGTGATCGATGATTACCAACCACAGGATCAGCACACAAGCAATTGGGCGTCTCCGCGACCGAGCAAGCCGCCTTTACATCAAACACACAAGTTAGCTCTTTAGGAGACGCCTCACACGGAGAAGTTTCACGCCTTTAATGACAGACAGCAAAGTGGCAGCATCTGAAACCCAGTCCATCAGATTAAAACGCCTGACGCGTTTCGAGCACAGCAGTGCTCTTGTTCACGGGCTGGAAGGATGAAAAGCAAGCCGGCAGTTTACAAAGGCTCCTTTTTACTGATAGCAAGTCCCGCCCCAATGGGCGTGTGCCCTGAGGCATGATGGATTTTGTGGTCCTTTGAATATTTTACCCCAGTGGGTGCCGGTGTAGCTCGAGTGTCCTGCAATGTTCCCCAAGTGGATTAGGAAGGGTAAAGGCACCGCCGTCATTGTTATTATAAAGTCATGTCAAACGGCATTCTCCGCTCCCATTGTGATCGATGATTACCAACCACAGGATCAGCACACAAGCAATTGGGCGTCTCCGCGAGCGAGCAAGCCGCCTTTACATCAAACACACAAGTTAGCTCTTTAGGAGACGCCTCACACGGAGAAGTTTCACGCCTTTAATGACAGACAGCAAAGTGGCAGCATCTGAAACCCAGTCCATCAGATTAAAACGCCCGACGCGTTTCGAGCACAGCAGTGCTCTTGTTCACGGGCTGGAAGGATGAAAAGCAAACCGGCAGTTTACAAAGGCTCCTTTTTACTGATAGCAAGTCCCGCCCCAATGGGCGTGTGCCCTGAGGCATGATGGATTTTGTGGTCCTTTGAATATTTTACCCCAGTGGGTGCCGGTGTGCCTCGAGTGTCCTGCAATGTACCCCAAGTGGATTAGGAAGGGTAAAGGCACCGCCGTCATTGTTATTATAAAGTCATGTCAAACGGCATTCTCCGCTCCCATTGTGATCGATGATTACCAACCACAGGATCAGCACACAAGCAATTGGGCGTCTCCGCGACCGAGCAAGCCGCCTTTACATCAAACACACAAGTTAGCTCTTTAGGAGACGCCTCACACGGAGAAGTTTCACGCCTTTAATGACAGACAGCAAAGTGGCAGCATCTGAAACCCAGTCCATCAGATTAAAACGCCCGACGCGTTTCGAGCACAGCAGTGCTCTTGTTCACGATCGATCACAATGGGAGCGGAGAATGCCGTTTGACATGACTTTATAATAACAATGACAGCGGTGCCTTTACCCTTCCTAATCCACTTGGGGAACATTGCAGGACACTCGAGGCACACCGGCACCCACTGGGGTAAAATATTCAAAGGACCACAAAATCCATCATGCCTCAGGGCACACACCCATTGGGGCGGGACTTGCTATCAGTAAAAAGGAGCCTTTGTAAACTGCCGGCTTGCTTTTCATCCTTCCAGCCCGTGAACAAGAGCACAGCTGTGCTCGAAACGCGTCGGGCGTTTTAATCTGATGGACTGGGTTTCAGATGCTGCCACTTTGCTGTCTGTCATTAAAGGCGTGAAACTTCTCCGTGTGAGGCGTCTCCTAAAGAGCTAACTTGTGTGTTTGATGTAAAGGCGGCTTGCTCGGTCGCGGAGACGCCCAATTGCTTGTGTGCTGATCCTGTGGTTGGGAATCATCGATCACAATGGGAGCGGAGAATGCCGTTTGACATGACTTTATAATAACAATGACGGCGGTGCCTTTACCCTTCCTAATCCACTTGGGGAACATTGCAGGACACTCGAGGCACACCGGCACCCACTGGGGTAAAATATTCAAAGGACCACAAAATCCATCATGCCTCAGGGCACACGCCCATTGGGGCGGGACTTGCTATCAGTAAAAAGGAGCCTTTGTAAACTGCCGGTTTGCTTTTCATCCTTACAGCCCGTGAACAAGAGCACTGCTGTGCTCGAAACGCGTCGGCGTTTTAATCTGATGGACTGGGTTTCAGATGCTGCCACTTTGCTGTCTGTCATTAAAGGCGTGAAACTTCTCCGTGTGAGGCGTCTCCTAAAGAGCTAACTTGTGTGTTTGATGTAAAGGCGGCTCGCTCGGTCGCGGAGACGCCCAATTGCTTGTGTGCTGATCCTGTGGTTGGGAATCATCGATCACAATGGGAGCGGAGAATGCCGTTTGACATGACTTTATAATAACAATGACGGCGGTGCCTTTACCCTTCCTAATCCACTTGGGGAACATTGCAGGACACTCGAGGCACACCGGCACCCACTGGGGTAAAATATTCAAAGGACCACAAAATCCATCATGCCTCAGGGCACACGCCCATTGGGGCGGGACTTGCTATCAGTAAAAAGGAGCCTTTGTAAACTGCCGGTTTGCTTTTCATCCTTCCAGCCCGTGAACAAGAGCACTGCTGTGCTCGAAACGCGTCGGGCGTTTTAATCTGATGGACTGGGTTTCAGATGCTGCCACTTTGCTGTCTGTCATTAAAGGCGTGAAACTTCTCCGTGTGAGGCGTCTCCTAAAGAGCTAACTTGTGTGTTTGATGTAAAGGCGGCTTGCTCGGTCGCGGAGACGCCCAATTGCTTGTGTGCTGATCCTGTGGTTGGTAATCATCGATCACAATGGGAGCGGAGAATGCCGTTTGACATGACTTTATAATAACAATGACGGCGGTGCCTTTACCCTTCCTAATCCACTTGGGGAACATTGCAGGACACTCGAGACACACCGGCACCCACTGGGGTAAAATATTCAAAGGACCACAAAATCCATCATGCCTCAGGGCACACGCCCATTGGGGCGGGACTTGCTATCAGTAAAAAGGAGCCTTTGTAAACTGCCGGTTTGCTTTTCATCCTTCCAGCCCGTGAACAAGAGCACTGCTGTGCTCGAAACGCGTCGGGCGTTTTAATCTGATGGACTGGGTTTCAGATGCTGCCACTTTGCTGTCTGTCATTAAAGGCGTGAAACTTCTCCGTGTGAGGCGTCTCCTAAAGAGCTAACTTGTGTGTTTGATATATATATATATATATATATATATATATCACCTTTCCTCTCGCAGCCTGTCAAAACTACCCGTCGCTTACGGATATTCCTCCTCATTGCACTCAAGCTCTGTTTGAGGAAATCCCTCTGTTGGACCTTAAGTCCCTTAGAATCCATCTCGACCCTTGTAAAATCGGACTCCCCCAGGGATCCTGCCCCCCTCATGCTCTGAACTTACCCGCTGGAACAATTCTTCCAGTGATTCTCGAATTGATCAAGTCCTCCATCTCTTCTGGAGTAGTTCCCCCACCCTGGAAATGTGCCATGGTGAAGGCACTACTCAAAAAACCCAATCTTGACCCTGACCTCCTGGGGAATTATCAGCCTATTTCCCTCCTCCCGGCGATTAGTAAAATCCTTGAGAGACATGTTAACTCAGTCTTATACGGATTCCTAGAGTCCAACAACCTTCCACACTCCTCACAGACTGGTTTCTGGCACCAACATTGGACAGAAACTGCTCTTTCAGCGGTGGTTGAAGAGTCCAGGAAAATTATGGACCAAGGTGGTACAGCGGCTATCATCGTCCTGGACCTTAGCGCCGCATTCAACACTGTCAACTACAACATCTTTACTCTTAAGACTCAGGAGTCTTGGAATGACTGGGGGTGTCATCACCTGGCTGCAGTCCTTCCTAAAAGGCAGGTCTTTTCAGGTTTTCGAAGTAGATATCATCTCGAAGTGTATGTCTCTCAGCTGCGGTGTTCCTCACAGATCTTCCCTGACCCCTACAATGTTTAATGTATACATGAGCCCGCTGGCTGAGATAGTCCGTCCATTTGGGATAAAGATAGTTACATACGCTGATGACACACCACAAGTTGTGGCCTTAAACCACCTGGAAAACTCATCCTCCGGCCTGGGCCCCTGTTTGAAGAAGGTAGCTAAATGGATGGAACTCTCCTACCTGAAACTGAATGCAGAAAAGACGGAGCTTATGCTCCTAGGCATCTCTCCCATCTTCAACTCAGGGCTACTGTGGCCAAATTGTCTTGGCCCTGCTCCTGCATCAAAAAATCAGATTAAAAGTCTGGGCATGTGGCTGGATCGCTCCCTGAATGTTGAACTTCAGGCGGCAAAACTATCGGCCACTTGTTATGGCATTCTGAGGATGCTTTGCAAAATCCTTCTTCTTCTTCCCTTTCTTGCCAGAAGGGCTTAATGTCCAGGCTCCTATTCTCTCCCCCTGGACTATGGGAATGTCCTCTATCTAGGAGCTCCCCAAGTTACCACCTCCAAGCTATAGATCATTCAAAACTACGCTGCTCGTCTGCTCCTCCAGACCCCCTACCGGCAATCCACCAAGCCGGCACTGAAGGCTCTTCATTGACTGCCTGTATTGGAGAGAATTACATTTAAAGCTTTATGTATCACCCACAAGTCCTTCTGTGTGAAAGGACCGACATCTATTGTCTCCCCTTACTGCATTAACAGAACTCTCTGCTTGGCCAACCTCCTTCTCGCAGCAGTTCCAAAAATAAAAAAAGTAAGAAGCGGCGGGCGCGCATTCTCGTATAACACCGCCAAGCTTTGGAACACCTTACATCAGGAGTCCAACCTTCTGTCCTTCCGGAAACTCCTCAAACCTTAGTTTTTCCAAAATCCAGCCTAATAAGCTGGCTTGTCTGTCCACTGTTGCTATTAGCGCTGGGATGCCTCAGGGTAGGTACGTGCTTTACAAATACTTTTTCATTCATTAGCACCTCAATCCCATCAAGCCATCTAGGCACCAGCAACAGTGGTGGGCAGCACAACCAGCAGAGTGGCCCCTGAACAGGGGCTTGAGCACGCAGTTAATGTACAAGTGCTGGCTCCCCCATGCCACCACTGTACCTCATCAGCAAGAACCGGGGAAGACCGCGCTTTTCACATGTCCAGAAGCTCCGAATCAGGTGTCTCCACACATCTGTACTGTGTCCCCCCTGGTGGGAGCAGTTGGACGCATCCTAGCTATGCCTAGTGACCCGGTTCACAGCCCTCTAGATCACCATCCGGCAGCTCGTTGCTAGCGCCTGCCACAGTCTCTTCACATCTGTCAGGTAGCCAGAGGCAGAGGTCTTGACTTACCTGAGGCAGATGTGGAATGTCCGTTACCTCATTACATCACCCCTCTTCTTTGTTTTCAGCCCTGCAGAAAACGAATACAGGTCGGAAAATGGGCCTCATTTCCCTGGATCGATGCACCCTTCGAGGTACGGTGGGTGGAGTCTGGCAACACCGGGACTCATGGTCAACGTAGTCCTGTGAAGTGAAACAAAATAGTAACCTTGAGTAGGCTGGCGTGTCTGCACTTTAATTACTGTCATTACGATCCTTAAGTAGGATGGGAGGGACACTGCGGGCATCACGTTTTATTCAAATGGATGTTGCGCTGACAGGCGAGTGTGTTTGATCTCGCCTCAGTCTCTTAGGACAGGATACATTTTCCGCCATCAGAGTGGAGCTCCTTCCCACTCAGGGAGGACGAAGCCAGCTGTTCAAACTAAAACGCGTTTGACCAGCGTGAAGAGAACATGGTGTTGAACTGCGCACAGTCCAAGAGGAAGGGGCGTTTGTGGCCCCGAAACGCGTCAGACCCAATTTTAATTCAGGGGAACCTGTGAACATTGCAGAGGAGCCAAATACAGACCGGAGGGTCGGATGAAGCGGTGAGCCCTCCCGAAGCGCTTGCGCAATTTGCTCTACTATATATATATATATATATATATATATATATATATATATATATATATATATTCACTGAAAAAACCATAGGTTTCACACCAGTTATAGTTACCTGGAAATTTTACTGACATAAAACCATTGAAATTCCCACGTTATAGTTAGTTGGACTCACTATAACTTGCGCGTGTAATGCACTGCTGATGACATCACATATTACATCACTCATGACATGGTCAGTGACATCACTCATGACATCACTGATGACACCATCCAGTGAATGTGTGTCTTTCAGATAAATAAATATGTTTTATATATGTATGTTAAGGTCGATGGAAGAATATTTGTTTAAATTATTGTCTTAATGGATGTTTTTTTAAAAAAAAATGATTGGATAACTGCCTTATTAAGTGTATCTTAGTGAATACATATATTAGCGAGTAATGTGTAAATATTTAAATATATGTATCAGTGTTTCACTTTGTGTATAAGTGGCTGCATGGGTTGGTGAGTAGCTACATGTGTGTGTATATGGGTTATTAGATGTTTTTTTTAGTATCTTTATAATTGTCTGTTTGATTTGGTGGGGGTGTTACTTAGCACAAAGATGCATCAATGACTGACTCACTGTTTGTATGTGTTTTGAAGACAGCATATGTGTAGGATTGTAAGGGTGAATGAGTGTGTATATGTATGTGTTAGTAAGTGAATGACTGTCTCACTAGTGTCTTTATCAGTAACTACATATGTTTTAATGTAGTATATGTGAGTATTGGTGTATATAATTGAGTATATGTGAGAGTGAGAGATTGAAAGAGTTCTTGTTTTAATAAGTATGTGTTTCTATAAGTGATTGTTTAAGATAGTAAGTATGTGTAAGTTTATAGCTGTATATGCAAATAAATGGATGTTCAATAGTTTATTTACATGTGTGAGTATGTGTGTGAGCAACTTTTTGAAGACTGTCAGTGTGTTAACGGATGTATAGGTGTCTCACTACATATGATGAGTGAGTATATGTATGAGTGCCTATATAGAAGTGTTGGTGAGCGAGTGGATGTGTATATAAATGGTGGAATTACTGAATTGGTTGTTGTATCTGGTATAGGTATGTCCACTTTTTTTTAATTTTTATTTTTTATTTTTCAAAATGTGTTTTAAGAGTTACTTTACAGTGAAAGTAGGTCAGTCTCTCTGTCACAAGGATGGTGTCATCAGTGATGTCATGAGTGATGTCACTGACCATGTCATGAGTGATGTAATATGTGATGTCATCAGCAGTGCATTACACGCGCAAGTTATAGTGAGTCCAACTAACTATAACGTGGGAATTTCAATGGTTTTATGTCAGTAAAATTTCCAGGTAACTATAACTGGTGTGAAACCTATGGTTTTTTCAGTGAATTTGATAGGTTTTTTAAATGCTAATTCCTAACTATAACTGGTGTGAAACCTATGGTTTTTTCAGTGAATTTCATAGGTTTTTTAAATGCTAATTCCTTTCTATATCGAGTTTCTAACCTTTTTTTTTTTTTTACAATTTGCTGTTTTTTTGTAAGTATTCATTTTTTTTTATATAATTTTTTTCTTTTGCGCTCTGGGTGCGCGCTCCGGGAAGCTTTCAGCTAAGCTCTCCGGTAAGCTTTCCGGTAAGCTAACCGGTGAGCTCACCTGAAAGCGCACCCAGAGCGCTACTGTCGTTCGTGAAAAAAAATATGAATGAAAAGTTAATAATAATGCAAAACATTTCGTACCATACAAATAAAATCAGTTTTTTTTAATAAGGAAAATGATTATGCATTTCTGTAAAAGTTTGATGACGTCACTTCGGCGTGCAAGTGGCTCAGGGGTTAGAGGCGGCAGACCTGGAAACTGAGATCGGCCCTGGACCAGGATTCAATTCCCCGCCTCGGCGGGTCTTGGGCTCAAAAATTCCACGGACTCGATAATTCTCGCTCCGGTGCCTTCTCAACTCACTGACGTATCAGTAACTCCTTGCAACATGATTCGTCATACATTAAATATGACACATCTGGAATGTCATAAGGAGTGCGCACAGAAAAGTGACACATCGCACCAGCAGTGTAAAAAAATGCACCTCGTTGCGCTATATTTAAAAAGTGACGCATCTAGATAGATGCGTCACTTTTTAAATATAGCGTAACAAGGCGCATTTTTTTACACCGCTGGTGCGTCACAAAAAGTGACGCACAGGCGGCGCAAAACTGGCAGCGCAAGGCCTTCATAAATATGGTCCTGGATTTTCCCCGTGCTTCGCTCCCCGGTGCGCTTCCCGGAGCGCGTACCGGGCGCTTCCCCCGCGCAAATAAAAAAAAAAAAAAAATGTTATGCCCCGCCAGTAGGTAATATATATATTTTATTTTCTTCGGTTCAGTGCCTTGTACAATTGGGAAGAGAGTAACTAGGTGAACAATATTATTTGTGATTCCGGGAGATAGTTCTCATGGGTTCACGTTCACTTTGAAAATAACACGTATTTATACAGTTATTTAACTTTGTGGTTTTTAATGTAAATATATATTTATATATTTTATAAATTAAGCCACTTGTACTTTTAACATGGTATGTTTACAATTTTGCATACAAATGTTAGCACTCGATGATGAAGTATTTTTTCCATGTTTATTGTTAACCTTTGGAAAATTGCGCGCGCACTAGCACTTTAAAATGTATGGCATTGGCTATCAGCAACTGGCCATGTGATCAAGCTGTAAGGCGAAACGCGTAATGGCGGCGGCAGGCTTGCTGGAAATAAAACACCTCGTTTAAAGCACCAAGAACTGGGTCTGTTCCTTCGTCATTATTGGATTGTTGGGCTGAGGCGGCTGCTTTGGCCAGTGACGGATCTTCGTGCATGTGTGTTACCGTAGAGGCTTCCACGGTATGAACAGAACCCCTCCTTGTTTGTTTGGGCTAAGCGGCAGGAAGCGTTCCCTCGGCTGGTCACCCGGAAGAGGATTTACGAACTCCGGGAGGAGTGAGCCGCGTTGCCCCCGGGCGCCTTTGATTAACGGACTGCTTTTGTGCTGACACCTGAAGGAAGGGAGCGCCGGCCGGCGCTTGCAGCGGTGAACCAGCGAGAGCAGTCTGCACGAGGACGACCCGGTAAGGAGTGTGCAAGTGTTACGGTGCTTGTTCACTCGATTAGCACCGAGCATTAAATCGAGGTGGAGCGATTGTAGCTCCCAGCCTAAAGTGCCAGAATGTCCGCAAATAAGTTGCGTGAGCGGGAGGAGGCGGCGGAGACGATGTTCTTAGATTCCCCGGCTGGGGGGTCTGGCCAAGTCCCACAGGCGGCGCATGCAGTCACAGGGAATCCCACCATTCGAGACTTGTTCAAAAAACTGGAAAAGTTAATGAGATCTGAACAATCGAAATGGTGGGAACACAGGTCTCTTTCACGGTACTTACAAGTCAACAGAGTACCGAGGGGGCTCAGAATAACATTAGCCCCCAGCTATGAGAATCCTGACCCGTCTATGCTTAAGGAATGGGCAGAAGCCAATCTAGAGTCATCTGCAAAATTGTTGAAGATTCTGGTGAAATATGCTTCAAGTGACCGTGAAAAGTTGCAGATTGATATTGACAAATTGGAAGAAGAAATAACTGGATTGGGCTCAAATGATCAGACTAAGAAATTGCGTGAGGAGATGATGGTCCGTCTAAGTAAGGAAGAAGAAATCATCAAGAAAAGGAAGGCCTACAAGTTTGAAAGAGATCGTTTAGACTATGCAAATGGCCAAATTTTTACTTTTGCCAGACGGTACGATGGGGTGAAAGCCAGAGTCAAGGGGGTGCAGGGTAGAGTGCCTGCCTCACGGGACAACTCCATTTCGAGTACGGATCTAAGCTCCAACATTGAGAGTGAACCGGAAGGCGAGGGCAGAACGGACCAAGCGTTGGGGTTTACCAAGCTTACCATAGCGGAGGAAGTAGATTGCCTATGCCTGGATCGCAGGGACACGCTGCGATCGAGAACAAAACAAACACCAGGCGCAACTACCGGCGGAACCAACGCCGCAAAAGGTGCAGGAGCCGCAAAGGTAAAAGCAAAGGGACCCCCGAAGGGAAGATGGAACCGATCCCAGAAACGCAACCAGGCGCAATCGGAAGCACCAACTCAGTGATCAATCTCACGCACGTAAAATTGACCAAGCAGGAGGAGGCAGTTCTTGCTTTGGGTTTGTCATATTGTCCACCGAACAATTTTAATTATGCAGATGTGCGAATGGATACTTACAGGTTTATCCGTAAGCTCAAATTGAGCAAATTCCACTGTCTCCAGTCCAAGAAACAAAATCCTGCTGAAACTAGTAGCCCTACTTTGTTGACGGTGGGAGACCAGGAGGATGTGAATGTGATATGGTCTCTTCAAAATGAATCTTCTGGCAACGAAGGGGGCAATTGTAACATGGAGCGAGTAAATGCAGCAGCGGGTTTAACATCCTTCAAACCTAAATCGACATTTCAGCCCATCATGCTCCATGATAACATAGACGTTTACCATGATTTAGTGACCAAGGAATTGAAACAATTATATGTTGCCACTAACAGCAAGCGCAATTTAATTAGTAAACGTAATTGGAGCTATATACAGTTGGTTGAAAAAATAACTGCGGACAACAACATTCTGGTGCGTCAAGCAGATAAGGGGGGTAACGTGGTTTTGTGGCCCCGGGATTTATACTTGCAGGAGGCGGAAAAACAGCTCAATGATCCTGCATGTTACAGGAAAAGTAATTGGCCCACATTGAAGGCAACATGGGGAGACCAAGCAGCCAAACTCCAGGCATGGAGGAGTGGAGGCATTATTACGGAGGACGAGTTCCGCTTCATGAGAAAAGAACATCCAGTGGTCCCTTCGTTTTATTTAATCCCCAAAGTCCATAAGAACTGTGCCACACCCCCCGGGCGCCCAATAATTTCCGCAATTGACAGCTCCCTAGAGAATGTATCAAAGTACATAGACTTCTTTCTTCAGGATTGGGTGAAGGGATTGGACTCATATGTGCAGGACTCAACGGATTTCATTCGTAAAACGGAGCATTTGGTTTGGGGCCCAGACCTGGTTCTAATGACTTTGGATGTATCTTCGCTATACACCTCAATTTCCCATAGAGATGGACTCAAGGCAATAGAACATTTCCTCAACAAACGTCCCATATATTATGGGGTGCATAATAGGATGCTGTTATCCATGGTCCAAATGTGTTTGGAGCAGAATTTCTTCCTTTTTAATAATCAGATTTACCATCAAATCAGAGGAGTTGCCATGGGGGCCTGTTTCTCCCCTAGCTACGCATGTTTGCACATGGGGCTATGGGAGGAACAGGTCCTGGCGGGGGATCTGCGAGTAACCATGGAACAGCATGTGGTCACCTATTTGCGCTATATAGACGATCTATTTTTTGTTTGGAGAGGGACGGAGGAGGCGGCAAGGCAATTTGTTGAGAGGCTGAATGTAAATAATCTGAACTTGCATTTTACATCTTGCATTGATGCTAGTAGTGTCTGCTTTCTAGATATGGAAATCTATATCAGTGATAACTGTATGCAAACTAAACTTTACAGAAAGCCGACGGCAGGCAATACCATCCTGCATGCGGCCAGTCACCACCCTGGTCACTTGATACGCAGCATTCCATATGGGGAAATGTTGCGTATCAAGCGTATTTGTAGCAGTGAGGAGGTGTGTATTTCAGCTCAAGAAGCCTGCAAAAATAGATTTCTAGCAAGGGGATATTCTAGATCTTTGGTTGAGTCAGCACAAAGAAGGACCCAACAGATATCCCGGGAGACTGCCCTGATCCCCAAGAACAGGGAGGTGAAAATATCATCGGTGGGGGAGGTCAGTAGCCCACGCATGATTGTTACTTACAGCCGTCAGCACTCAGCCATAAGAAGGATACTCTGTAATAACTGGAACCTCATATTGGGGGATCCGGTCATTGGCAGTAAGTTATCGAAAAAACCACTCCTGACCTTTAGGAAATCCAGATCTATGGCAAATGCCTTGGTCCAAAATGCTTTGGAACCACAGATGTCATCAACGTGGAAAGCCTTGGGAGGGGGATTTAAGAAATGCATACAGTGTAAGGCATGTAAACATGGGGTCAACAGATCAAGCTATGTTGTCCCATTCTCCGGTACACCTAGGAGTATTACCAAGCGCCTTACATGTAAAACAGACTATGCGGTCTATGTGCTGGAGTGCACATGTGGACTTAGGTATGTGGGTAGCACCCGCCTGCCGGTCCACAAGCGTGTGCTTCAGCACATTAGAGCTATCTCTAATAAAGACCAAGCCTACCCTGTTGCTAGGCACTTCGAACAACAGCATAGTTCCAATCCCATGCATCTTTCTTATTTTGTCATCGATACAGTATGGCCCATGAAAAGAGGAGGTGATCGTGAGGCAAAATTGCGTCTCTTAGAGACGAGATACATCCTTGAATTAGACAGCAAGCAGCCACAGGGATTAAATGCGACAGAGGATTTATACACTTGTTTATAGTTTAATTTGTAGCATTTGTATATTTACACTCTCATAGCCATGTATTTTTCTAAAGATGAATTCTTTAATTTTTATGTCCTGCATGTGCTGCCAAAATGGGTACTGTTTTTTTTAAATAGTAACATTGTTGTTGTTACATTTGACCATCTGACGCCTCCTCACTATCTGTGTCGAGAGCTTCTTTTAAGTAGGAGGAGGATATGCCCATGGTATAATACCTAGGGTTGAACGCAACATGTTCTCTTGTTCATGAATTGATTTCTTTTCTTTCAAGTCTTATTCTGAGCACTTAGCACGAGCACTTTAAGAAATCATGTTTATTCAAACACTCAATTGTTGCCAATGTCAAAATGAAATGTGTAAGATTGTAGCGCAATTTCACAGGGTTCTGTGCCCACTTGGGCTTTATTTTCTTCGGTTCAGTGCCTTGTACAATTGGGAAGAGAGTAACTAGGTGAACAATATTATTTGTGATTCCGGGAGATAGTTCTCATGGGTTCACGTTCACTTTGAAAATAACACATATTTATACAGTTATTTAACTTTGTGGTTTTTAATGTAAATATATATTTATATATTTTATAAATTAAGCCACTTGTACTTTTAACATGGTATGTTTACAATTTTGCATACAAATGTTAGCACTCGATGATGAAGTATTTTTTCCATGTTTATTGTTAACCTTTGGAAAATTGCGCGCGCACTAGCACTTTAAAATGTATGGCATTGGCTATCAGCAACTGGCCATGTGATCAAGCTGTAAGGCGAAACGCGTAATGGCGGCGGCAGGCTTGCTGGAAATAAAACACCTCGTTTAAAGCACCAAGAACTGGGTCTGTTCCTTCGTCATTATTGGATTGTTGGGCTGAGGCGGCTGCTTTGGCCAGTGACGGATCTTCGTGCATATATATATATATATGTGTGTGTGTGTGTGTGTAAATATATATATATATATATATATATATGTGTATATATATATATATATATATATATATATATATATATATATAGATATATATTACCTACTGGCGGTCGCCAGTAGGTATATATAGTTAGGATTTTTTCTCTATGGGATTTTTGAAAATTCTATGTCTAATAACTTTGGCGTTTGTGGACAGAATTGGCTGAAATTTTCAGGAAAATGGAACATTTTGTTTCTGAGCAGCCCCTGACAATTTGGGGGGGTTTCATCAAGGGGGGGCCGAGAAAAAAGGGGGGTCCCAAAACGCGTTTTTCCCATGTTAATTTCCATAGGGCGGTTGGCCTCACTTTTAGCTCGAACGGCTGAATGGATTTGCACGAAACTTGGCAAAATTGTAGGGACTGTTAGCCCGATGTGCCTTTGCTAGGTCTCAATATATGTGCTCCAGTGGATTTTGAGTAATTTAGGTTCAAAAAAAGATATATATCTGGGCGGAGCCTAACCATACATCTGATCTGATTGGCTGTCAGCACTTCATCCAAGAAGTGTTGGCAGCCATCTTGGGACCAATATACATGATAGCACCTCATTAAAAAGCATTGTAGTTAATAGAGGGTTTTAGGACTTTAGTTACATTATAAATCATTTGTTGATGGTACCATACTCGTTTTAGGAATTGTGGTGGGTTCTAAGGTGATTTTACCATGTGAAAAAACCTTCTGCTGTGATATCATGAATATTGTTTGAAAGAAAACTAATATCTCATGATTTTCCCACAGTGGTTTGGAAGGGGATCTATAAGCTAAACTGAAAGCATATTTTCTGTAAATTCACATTATCTTTCTCAGTCATGTGAAAATGAAGTCTGACATTCTCAGTAAAACATGTACATCCAACAAGGACAGAGACTGTCAGTTGATTCCTTTGTGTTGTACTGCAGCCTCCTAGAGTGTTCTAAAGAACAACTAGAGCGCTAACAGTCCTACTTATTACAAAGGTATGGCACACCTGAAGCCATCTTGATTGGAATAAAGTGGTAACTCTTAAAACATTTAATTTAAAAAGGAACAAAATGAGGGGGTATATTATGCAATAGAAGGTATTATTAGTGCTGCAGAAAGAAAAATTAGGGCACATTTTGAGTGACTTTTCAAATCCTCTTCTATTTCATTAAAATATTCTGACATGCAGTCTCCCAAAATGGCCACCAGAGACAAAAGAGCCCAAATGTAGCCCAAATATCACCCAGATGTAGCCCAAGTATAGCCCAATGACAGAATGTCCCAGAGTGTTCTAAAGAACAACTAGAGCGCTAACAGTCCTACTTATTACAAAGGTATGGCACACCTGAAGCCATCTTGATTGGAATAAAGTGGTAACTCTTAAAACATTTCATTTAAAAAGGAACAAAATGAGGGGGTATATTTTGCCATATGAATTATGATTAGTGCTGCAGAAAGAAAAATTAGGGCACATTTTGAGTGACTTCTCAAACCCTCTTCAATTTCATAAAACAATTCTGACATACAGTCTCCCAAGATGGCCACCAGAGACAAAAGAGCCTAAATGTAGCCCAAATATCACCCAGATGTACCCCAAGTATAGCCCAATGACAGAATGTCCCAGAGTGTTCTAAAGAACAACTAGAGCGCTAACAGTCTTACTTATGACAAAAGTATGGCACACCAGAAGCCATCTTGATTGGAATGAAGTGGTAAGTCTGAAAACACTCAATTTAAAAAGGAACAACATGAGGGGGTTAATTTTGCCATAGAAAGTATGATTAGTGCTTCAGAAAGAAAAATTAGGGATCATTTTGAGTGACTTCTCAAATCCTCTTCTATTTCATTAAAATAATTCTGACATGCAGACTGAAACATGCACTTTGAATACCAGCAGCAGACGTCCCTGGTGAGCAGTAGCTTTACTACAGTGATCTAATGTGCAACTAGAGTGCTAACATTCAGAATTTATGGCAAATGTGTGACACATCTGAATGCCTTCTTGATGCAATAGATCTCGCCCTCGTTTAAGTTAAAGCCATTCTGTTTGTAATGAGGTGGCTTTTTAGCTTTGCTTTTATTAGTGTTTTTTCAACTTTCATGTAAATAACATGCATCTGTATGCATATAAGTATATGTATGCATGCATTTATGTTTGTATTTATATAGATATACAGATGATATATGTTTATATATGTATGTATATATATATATTCACTGAAAAAACCATAGGTTATAGACCATATATAGTTAGGAATTAGCATTTACAAAACCTTGAAAATTCACTGAAAAAACCATAGGTTATAGACCATATATAGTTAGGAATTAGCATTTACAAAACCTTGAAAATTCACTGAAAAAACCATAGGTTATAGACCATATATAGTTAGGAATTTGCATTTACAAAACCTTATTTTACTCACACAAAACCATTGAAATTCCATATATAGTTAGTTGCACTAACTATATATCGCGCACCCGCAATCCACTGCTGATGATGTCACATATTACATCATTCATGACATGGTCAGTGACATCACTGATGACATCACTGATGACATCTCAAATGACATCACTGATGACATCACTGATGACAACATCCAGTGACTGTATGTTACTGTAAAGTTAAAATATGTCTTACATATTGAAGAATGAGTGGATGTATAAGTGTCTGGATGAAGGATTTAGTAGGTGCATGACTGACTGTATGAGTGAGTGATTAAATGTGTCTCACTGAGTGCATGGGTTAGTGACTAAACTGTCTTAATTTGTGCATCATTATGTCTGTTGTTCTGTAAACTGTTGCATGTGTTGATAAGTAGCTATATGAGTAACTATATGGGTTATTGATTGGTTGCCCAAGTATTTGTATGGGAGACTGAGTGTGTGTGTGGGTGGCTGGGAGGTGTATGACTCTGTGCATAGATGTGTGAGCAGTTGATTCACTAGATGTATGGTTTCAAAAGTGCATGTGGAAACAGCTGTATGGGCGGTTGACTGTGTGCATGAGTGTATTGGTGAGTGAATGGATATCTCAGTGCTACATGTCAAAGTAAGTACATATGTAAAACACAGTACATGTGAGAGTTGACATATATAAATAACTGTGCATAAGAGCCAGTGAATGTGTGAGTGGCTGTATGGATCATTGTGAACTTGTATCAGGGATTGTATAAGAGAGTAAATATGTGTTAGTATATGTTTGAATAAGTAAAGTTTGTATAACTGTATAGTTGAGGAAATGGAGGTGTGATTGATTCTTTGCATGACTGACTAGGTGTGTGAGTAACTCCATGGATGAGTGACAGTCTGTGAGTGTCTGTTTACACTGATTGTATCTAAGGTTATATTAGAGTCTGAAGAGGTTCATCGTATTATCACATGAATGATATCATCAGTGATGTGATCAGTAATGTCAAATGAGATGTCATCAGTGATGTCATCAGTGATGTCATTTGAGATGTCATCAGTGATGTCATTTGAGATGTCATCAGTGATGTCATCAGTGATGTCACTGACCATGTCATGAATGATGTAATATGTGACATCATCAGCAGTGGATTGCGGGTGCGCGATATATAGTTAGTGCAAATAACTATATATGGAATTTCAATGGTTTTGTGTGAGTAAAATAAGGTTTTGTAAATGCGAATTCCTAACTATATATGGTCTATAACCTATGGTTTTTTCAGTGAATAGATATATATATATATATATATCTTGTAATACCCCCTGAAACCTTCCTTTACCAACTCAATACCCATACCCCCTTTAACCCTAAAATTACCCTACCGACCCCAATGCCCATACCCCCTAAACCCCAAAATTACCTTTACCACCACTTAACCCATACCCACCCTGAACCCCCAAATTACCCTTGCCACCCCAAAACCCATATCCATCCTGAACCCAAAAATGACCCTTGGCACCCCAAAACCCATACCCACCCTGAACCCTAAATTAACCCTTGGCACCCCAAAACCCATGCCCAACCTAAATCCTAAAATTACCCTTGGCACCCAAAAACCCATACCTAACCTAAACCACAAAATTACCCTTCCCACCCCAAAACCGGATCCCACCCTAAACTTACCTTTCCCACCCAAAAACCTGAACCCACCCTGAAACCTAAAATTACCCTTCCCACCCCAAAACTCAAACCCACTCTAAACCCTGAAATGACCACATATGTATGGGAAACAACGTTTTCATCGAAGATTTCACTCCGCCATGCAAACACAACACGGTCGTTACAATGACCGCATTGTCACAACGCACTACCTTTACAACGCAAGTCGTTACAACAACTTGTGCTAGATGGCGCTCTAGGATAAGGAATACTATGTTTTACTATTCTAACACTTTCCCTAATGTTGCACACACTGGAGTTGGAATAGTAAATCATACTATTCATAAGTCCAGCGCGCCATCTAGCGCAAGTCGTTGCAACGACTTGCGTTGTAAAGGTAATGCGTTGTGACAACTCGGTTGTTGTAACGACCGCGTTGTGTTTGCATTGCGGAGTAAAATCTGTGATGTAGTGAGATATTTTTTTTATATATATATATATATTCACTGAAAAAACCATAGGTTTCACACCAGTTATAGTTAGGAATTAGCATTTAAAAAACCTATTAAATTCACTGAAAAAACCATAGGTTTCACACCAGTTATAGTTAGCTGGAAATTTTACTGACATAAAACCATTGAAATTCCCACGTTATAATTAGTTGGACTCACTATAACTTGCGCGCCTGCAATGCACTGCTGATGACATCACATATTACATCACTCATGACATGGTCAGTGACATCACTCATGACATCACTGATGACACCATTCTTGTGACAGAGTGACAGACCGCCTTTCAATGTAATGTAACCCTTGAAATACATATTCAAAAATAGAAACTAAAATTTTTTAACAAATGGAGATACCCATACCAGTTACAACAACCAATTCAGTAATACCACCATCTATATACACATCCTCTCATTCAGCAACAGTTCTATATAGTCACTCATACATATACTCACTCATCATATGTAGTGATACACATATACATCCTGTTACACACCGACAGTCATCCAAAAGTTACTCACACACATACTCACACATGCAAATAAACTATTGAACATCCATTTATTTGCATATACAGCTATACGCACACTAGAACATTACTTCTAAGGAAACTTACACATACTTACTCTCTTAAACAATCCCTTATAGAAACACATACTTATTTAAACAGGAACTCTTTCAATCTCTCACTCTCACATATACTCACTTATATACATCAATACTCACATATACTAGATTAAAACATATGTAGTTACTCATAAAAACACTAGTGAGGCAGGCATTCACTCACTAACACACACATATTCACACTCATCCAGCCATACAGTCCTGCACATACGCTGTCTTAAAAACACATACAAACAGTGAGTCAGTCACCAACCCATGCAGCCACTTATACACAAAGTGAAACACTGATACATATATTTAAAATATTTAAAAATTACTCGCTAATATATGTATTCACAAAGATACACTTTATAAGCCAGTTAACCAATCAATATTTTATTAAAAATAAACATCCATTTACACACTTATTTGAACATTTATTCGTCCTTTACAAATACATATATAAAACATATTGATATTTCAGAAAGACACACATTCACTGGATGGTGTCATCAGTGATGTCATGAGTGATGTCACTGACCATGTCATGAGTGATGTAATATGTGACGTCATCAGCAGTGCATTGTAGGCGCGCAAGTTATAGTGAGTCCAACTAACTATAACGTGGGAATTTCAATGGTTTTATGTCAGTAAAATTTCCAGCTAACTATAACTGGTGTGAAACCTATGGTTTTTTCAGTGAATTTAATAGGTTTTTTAAATGCTAATTCCTAACTATAACTGGTGTGAAACCTATGTTTTTTTCAGTGAATTTCATAGGTTTTTAAATACTAATTCCTAACTATATATAAGGCCCCAAACCTATGTTTTTTTCAGTAAATTTCAAAATTTTGTTAATAGCAAATGTCTATAGCTATGAAATGTAATATTTTTGAAAATGAATGAATCCTATATTATATGTGTATTTAAAACAATTTTTTTAATGTATATATTTTTTTTTTGCCCTGGAGCGCTCCCGGGGCGTGCCCCGGTGAGCGCCCAGGAAAGCGTAGTCTTTTGAAGCACCCCAGGGCGCGCTCCGGAGAGCGTCCCGTTAGCGCTATTGCCGCGAACAAAAACATCATTGTGACGTATCGCGTAGCCGCGTCCACGTGATACGCACAGCGTAAGCGCACCCGGAAGCACTCGAGCGAATACGATCGCGCAACGTAAACATCCGACGTGCTTACGCGACGCGACCCGGGGCGCGCCTACGGGCACGCCTGGGGGCGCGTTGCGTAAGCGCGTCGGGTCATGTGACCTGAAAACAACACTTTTAATTGGTGCAGAACAGTTTTGGTTTCATAATGATGAAATCCCTAGTCTTGTGACCTGAAAATAACACTTCTCATTGGTTCAGGACATTTTTTTTTTCCAAATGATGAAAGACCCCACCTTTTTTTCCTTATTCTGACTTTGTCCTTTGACTGAGGAAGACTTGTTTTGAAATCTTTGAGGTATATTTTGTACTTTGAAATGTCTACAGTTGCAGCATCAGCTGGAGCATCTCCACCACCACCACCACCACCACCACCACCAAGAGGACCACCACAACATCACATTGGTGGTCAAGAAGAAGAGGAGGAGGAGGAAGAAGAGGAGGGGAGCAGGAGGAGGTGGCTGGAAGAACACAATACCCCATACCAACCCAAGCCACACATTTGTATGGGAGTTTTTTTCCATCCCTGAGGGAAAAAAGAAAGTGAATGCGGCAAAGGTGACTTGCCTTATCTGTGACATGGAACTCTCAAGGGGTAACCCAAATAAAAAATATTCATTTGGGAACAATACCATGATAAGGCACATGCAGCGCAAGCATCCTAACAACTATGCTGCCGCAGAGATGAGATAACTGGCCAGCTACCCTCCCCAATCTACACCCAGCACCTCCAAACGAAAACAACCCACTCCATCGGGACCAGAGACAAGGGAGACAATCCCTTGCATTCAACCACGATTTGGAGAATTTAGGGTCACCTGTATCTTTTATGGTAAGACCATCTCCTATGGTGAGCAGAGCCTAATGCTCATCCTCCTTGCTGGTGACAACCACAATTGCCCCAAAAAACCCAAATTTTTTCCTGCTCCTGTTGAGCCATTTTCAATTCCCTGTTTTTTGTTTCTCCCCATAAAAATAACCCAAAAAAATACAAAATAGTTCATAAAAGCCAAAAAAAGTACAAAATGTTCAAAAAAAATTAAAAAAAATATAAAACAACAAAAAGAAGAAAAAAACAGTTTTTTTAGAACTACCTCCAATTTCTAAAAAAGAGGCTACATTTTTTTTAAACTCTATCATTCATTTTTCCCCATGGCACGCTCCCCGGTGCGCGTACCGGGCGCTCCCCCTTGCTTAAATCAAAAAAAAAATTTTTTTTCATCCGCGGGGCCCTTTTATAGCCCCCACATCAAACCTAGGTGGTCAAGGGGGTCTACTCTGCCCCCTTATGGTCATTTCACCCTTTGTTTTTCCCACCTCTTGCGTCTCGATCCTACCGAGACACAAGATGGCGGCCGCTCCGGAATGTTTCGAATGTATACATACACCCGAGAGCCAATCAGCTTTCCGTGCGCACCTCGCGTGGCGCGCCCAGAGCGCTCCCTGGTGCGCGTACCGGGGCGCTGCCATAGATATATATATATTTTTTAACCTAAATTACTCATAATCCACTGGAGCACATATCTTGAGACATAGCAAAGGCACATCGGGCTACCAGTCCCTACAATTTTGCCAAGTTTGGTGGAAATCCATTCAGCCGTTCGGGCTAAAAGTGAGTTTGACCTCCCTATGGAAATTAACATGGGGAAAACACGTTTTGGGACCCCCCTTTTATCTCGGCCCCCGCTTCACGAATCCCCCCCAAACTTTCAAGGAAGGACCGGAGCTCTGCGAGGCAAATTTGAGGACATTTTCAGGCAGATTCGTCAACCGGCGCCAAACTTATTCACAATAGAATTTTGAGATTTTGCATTGAAAAAAATCCTAACTATGACTACCTACTGGCGACCGCCAGTAGGGAATATATATATATATATATATATAATATATATAATAATAATAGTGCGATCCTAATGCTTTGGGCATTTTGTATAAACATATATATATATACATGTAAAACACATATGCCTTTACCATTCATGCATTTACAACAAAATTAGTTGTAGAGGCATGCGTTGTATATGCATATGCATTGTAATGGCATGCTATCTAATAGCATGCGTTGTAATGGATTTGTTGTAATGTCTGTTTCCCTGGTGATTTACCATTATGGTGAGAATGTCTACAGTCAATTTCCTTAGAGACATTTTTCTCTTTCACTATACGGCAAGCTATAATTGTGTGTGTCTCGCCTCAGAGTATACACCCATATGATATAACTGTATCAAAATGCTAACAGTCGGGGTGTTCTAATGTACCTGAACTCTGATAAGTTTCTACACTTTTCTTACTATTATACGTTTAAACAGTACTGTCATGTTCTTCTACTTTTGGAAAACATAACAAAGATTACTTGACATTAAAAAACGCTGACCCTGCCTTCCGGTGCACCTGTAATTTCATTTATTCCCTTGCCACAGAGAGGAATGCATTTCCAATTTATCGAAAGCCTAGCTGAAGGCCATGTCCCTCACTGTCCTTAGATCGAAATCCCGAGTCAGATAGTAAAATGAGTCTATTGTGTGGAAGGTGTGCTGGTTTACCTCATCGTGAGTCATGTGAGTTATGTGATTCTTGGGAAGCAGAAATGACAAAGGGTTATCAGTAAAGAGTGCAGCATTACCACACACTCACCTAATCTTGTTGACAAAGGCAGCTGCCAAGATAATCACTATAAATTATCAGGCATTTAGAGACTTGAGTTAAAGAGAATAATATTTTGGCAGTTGGCTAATCAAGTTGTGGGAAATGTTTTTGTGGTAAGAGTAGGTACCACTGTGTCCTTGTAGATTGCATTTTAAGAAGAAAAGTACACGAGAGCCATGTTAGATTCTGCAACTGCACTATGAACCAAATCCTCCTTCACAATACACACACAATACAGAAAAAAATATCCCCAAAACATGACTACAATATAAAAGCGACAAAGAAATAGAACTAAAGTAAACAATAGCAACAGTAATACATTTTCAGTTCAGCAGTAGCCACAACCTCCGGAGTTCAGTTTCCCAGTCCTCCAACAATGATGTATGTGGCGGCACCAATCAAACATTTATTAAGTTGTAGATTTGCAGACTTCATCCCGGGTGATTCTAGGGTTATCCTCGGTGTTGTGTAGCCACTATAGATGTTTGTGGGATGGAACCAGATCTAGGGTTGCTCACTTCTGACCACCCCTTCCATCAGAAAGCATGTCTCTGGTCAAACATCTTTCTTGAGGCATTCAAGTACTGGAATTGGATTCCTGCAAGAATAAAAATAATTCACAACCACCTTCAAATCAGGAGAGCGTCAAATGCTTGTTGCTTTTCCTTTCACACATAACTGTATGATACAGACTTTCCTGAAAATGATTGTATATTTAGACGCGTGATTGCATTTCTTCTCTTTTTTTAGACATACCTGTTGCTTAGGCTCTGGTACCAGTTTTCTTCACTATAATTGGATTGCATCTGGGATTCTTCAATATAGGCACAATTACAACTCATATTGTAAAACCGTGCACTTAGATTTGCCAAGAACCTGATGTGAATCAGAGCTTACTGACAAGTTAAGGATATGAAGAGCTATATAAATGGCACAAACCAGTACAACACAATAATAACTGACTTCTTGCCCTATTTTCCACAATTTGTTTCTCAAAAAACTTCACCTCACCATGTCTGTCCATTCACATGGATGTAGGAGACACTAAAGTTGTGATGGGAACAAGGCTAGCCTTGAAAAGTTAACCAACACATACTAAAATCTTTAAGCCCTCATGAATGTGCACAAAAAATAAAAAATCATAGGATTCTGAAAAAACAAAAAAGGTGAACAATAGGAAATCTCTGCAAATTATAAATGTTGCAAAACAGTAAACATATTTTCAAGCATTGTGAAAGCACTCCTGACATGAGATCCTTGCTGATATCCTAAGTCACTGATAAGGGGTACTGGAGAAAGTCATTTAACAGTGACAAGCCATTGAAGAAAAGCTTACACTGCATAAGTCTTATAGCGCCAAGAATCACTGCAGATCACAAAACCAATGCAAAGGGACTCAAGCTTTCATGACTGAGATGCTATAACAATGAGAAGACATTTTAGCGAATAGCTCAAGACCTCTAGAGTCCTCACATGCTGAGAAACTACTGCTGGATGAAGGTCTCTCTAATGTAGTTTTGTACCAGGGATCCATTATCTAGTGTATGGCAATGCTGTGACAAAGTTGGACGTCACTGAAATGGTGGTGAGTCCCCGGGGAGGGCCTACACAAGGGCAAACTGGTGCTAGGCTGATGGAAATTTCAGACATCCTGGGAATATCTATTGGACTTGCCTAGCTTCTGCACCAATTCCATCTTAGTTGGGTGGACCTCAGTGCCAGCAGCAGGTCTGCTGGGTCTCAGGGAGGCTGGCTAAATCTGACTGATTCCTAAGGTGTGTTGGGCTGTTGATACAAGTGTCTTTCAGCTTCTTTGGCAAGGCTATTTGTTTAGTATACTGTCTAACTGGGCCTACCTCTAGTGAAAAATCCTTATCAGAACTCCATATTGGTTGTAGCATTTGCGCCCAGAAGGCCCTAATCTGATAAATATGTCTTATGCAGTGCTGCCCAGACCTTCCTTGTACCCTGTGGTGCTTGGAGCAATGACCACCTCCCAATTTCACACAAGCACTGGTATTTGAAAGCTTGTGAATAACAGGAAATGTTGATTTTTATGGGTTCCAAGGACAACAAGTTTGATGGGGCATTTAGTCTTCTGTGTAATCCCCGATGACTACAGTGGCCCCCTTTTCCCCAACACTGTAACACTTGCCGGCTAGCAAAATATTTCCACAATCTTGCTAAGAAACTGCTTTAAGCACTGTAAAACCACTTTAAAACAAGAATGACTTGGAAAGTGAAGAGAACACCATTGCTGGTCTTGCTGACGCCTAAATCACGAGCAGGGGACTCTCGGTCCCAGAAAACCCAAGGAGGAGGGGAGGAGGCGGAGGCTCCGCGCTGCGCGTGCTGAAAGGTGCATCTGATCATCTGCGCGCGGGAAGCACCCATGCAAAGCCCGAGTCATAACCCTCTTGGTCCTAACATTTTTCATCACTGCTCATCTGCCGAGGATTGTTGGGCTTGGCAGCACAACTGGAGGACTATGGTGAATGCAGGGGTCTTGCACCCAGATTAGCACGGCGCACGAGGTGCAGGTAGGTTACATCCTTGCTACTTACCCGCAAGTTGCTTTGTTCCCAGGTGCTCTGAGCTGACCTGACTTGATCATACTGGTAGCATGATTTGTACCGGCCCTGCCCACCTTTCAACGCGAGTCATTGTAACAGAAGCTGCAGTTGCTGTGTTGCTGCCTTGAGCTTTGGTAGGAGGGTGTAGGAGTGTGTAGAGTGCACCTCGCTCCTATCTGGATTGTCATGGGGAAACGCAAGGTGTCGACGTTGCCTGTGAAGCCTACAACTAGCACAGTAGTCACCATGGACTCCCTTTTTACTAAGTGCTGCTGGAGTCCTTGACAAGGAGATAAATATAGTAATGCTGCACCTCTCGGGCTCCCCTATTAATCACGTTCTTACTTACAAGGCCCCGCAGGACATTGGTAATTCTTCAATCTGTCCCTGGACCACCCAATGTATCTCTCACGTTAGAGCCAGGGAGTACTGATAGCTGTGTGACTGGTCAATCTAAAACCCTTTCATCCCTCATACAGGTCTCTAATGCAGCTGGGGCAAATTTAACCTCTGCCCAGGAGTACCAGTAGCCCCCATAAGCAACTAGATACCAATATGTCGGCCCCACATAGGATAACATGAGGAGCAATAGCGGTTGGATCAGGTCCTGACTCAGGCATGAAAAGAAAGGGCCCTATGATTGGAGGGAAGGCAAAAAGACTGAAGGCTGAGGGGACCCATCAAAAAGCACCCATTGAGCAAGCACTTACCAAGCAAGACATGATGGCCATATCACAGTCATTTTAGGGATCTGTACGGGCTATATTGGATGCAAAATTTGACCCACTTTTTCAATGCCTCACCTCTATAGTGAGGGGACTTACAGAGCTGAAACATGGTATTTCACCTAGGGGGAAGGTAATCAATTTGGGTCTAATGTCAACGATGGGCCATATTGCAATCGAGAGGCCTAATCAAGAAGATTTACACATAAAACTTCGGGAGCAGCTACCGCCACGACGAAAGCCTGCTACGGGGACCATTACTCCCTGCCCTCAGTACCCTTGGTCCCCGGCTCAGAGCCAGAACCAGATGGGCGTACGCTGTGAAGCTGTGTGTAGGGCTCCCACCCTGGAAGAATCGATCCCCAGGATCTTTAACACAGAAGAAACACCTAACAGCGGTGAGAGGAACCCCAACCAGAACCTAGTTAACTTACATCTCCTGCCAGAATCAACGGCGTACGTTGTGGTCATGGAAAATGTGCCAACCCTTTCTCCAGGTGTCAAGGAAGATTTTTCCAACTGAAAAATAAAGTCATGCGCTGGTTGTCTTTTAACACTACTTTGGACCTACGGGTGGGAAAACATATTAACATGGTGCTTAGGGTCAACTGCATAGGGGGGTCTAAAAAGTCTTACAAGGGTGACTGTATTATCATTCATTTCAACAAACCACATGTTGCAGAATGGATTTTGGCTTCATCCTTATTTTACATCAATACCACCACTGGACCTTTGTCAACATTCATGGCCCTCCCCCTTGTTTTTTTCTACAAACCTGAGTATCCAGGTTGGAATTCCACGATTCACAACAGAGAGGTCCTGGTTGAAAGGCAGATGTCTATGCCCTCTCCTATGCCCTCTCCTCTGATGCATTCTAACATCATGGGGCCCTGGAACAACTTGAATCATGCTTACCGGGCCCCACATGGAGGACAGATGGTCGCACCGCCCCTCCTGGAATTATCTAATAGTTTCTCACCTTTTGGCACCTTGGATGCTTGTGATTGACTGAGTGGGGCTGTTCCAGTGGAATCAGGGATGCCAAATTCCCAGTGTTTTCGGGAATGTTTTAGCATTATGGGTGGAAGGGTTTGTAATTTTATCTCGTGGCACATTGCTGGCCTGGTGAACAAGTTTCTTGACCCCACATGGTTTATTTTTATAAAAAACTTTAACCTGATTTGCTTACAGGAAACATAGGCTACCACAAATGATTTCCACTTGGATTGTTTTAAGTCTTTCTTCGTCCAGGCTATTCCCTCGAGTTCGGGAAGATCAAATGGTGGCCTTATAATTTATGTTTCCCTTGCATTAGAGTGTAATGTATCAGTGTTGCCTATGGGCAACCCCTGCTTACAATTGTTGCTGCTGTATTAAGGGTCTGGCAAATTGGGACTTTTTAATTTTTATAATGCAGCCTTCCGTCCCTTGTCAGCCTGTCATATATCATTGTTGGGCTCCTTTTTAAGAAATCAGCTCAAGGCAGATTTCAGCAACCTTATGATAGCTGGGGACTTTAATATCCACTTATGTGGGGATCTAAGGAAAACTAACATCATTAATTTGGGCTGTCCACGGATGAAGGATATTCATTTTGAGCATATTGTTAAAGGTGATTCCCTCAATGACTTATTTGAACTCGATTTATTCTTGTCCATGTGCATTTTAGAACCATGCAGTAAGGTTTCTAATCCATCTTTTGTAGGGAGAGGTAGTGGCTCAGTCATTGATTTTATTCTGGTATCAACGCTGCTTCTCAACTTGATGTCTGGTTTTACCATTGAGGCCAGCACACACAGTGATCACAAACCCTTATGTATGGACATTAGTTGGCCCCTATTGGCGCCCACCCAGGGGGTAGAGAATAGTGAGGTATTGAAGGTAACGGATGGAGGAGGAAGGTTAAAATGGGTTCAGATATCCCCAAAGTCATTCCATGATTCCTTATCTGTTCGCAGTGACATCGAGTTAGGATTGTGTATAGCCCCGTTAACAGATCCAGGTGATATTTTAGAAGCCTTTAAATGTATTTCCTCCACAATAACAGATCTTCTCAGAGCCCCTATGCGGCGACCCGCTACTAGGGTTCCCAGATGGTTTGACTCTTATTGTTCCCGGGCATTCATGAACTTGAAGGAAACGCTAGGCAAAAGCCCAAGGGATATCGCCCCAGTGAAAACAGAAGGGAGTATAAAGCTGTATTAGCTAAACGTAAGGCAGCAATGAAGGAGGAAATATGGAGGGACTTCATCGAGGCAAGCACCTTGAAGAGTAGTGCCAAGTTTTGGGGCATAATTAATAGCCGTTTTTAAACGAGAATGCAGGAAATGCGGTGGAGGCACACGTAACAGAAGAGGAATGGGTGCTTCATTTTGAGGTTATGTTTCAGACTCCCCCAGACAGGAATAGATCCCTTGGTGCAATGGTGGGGAAATATGCCTTGGTTGTTTCAGTTGAAGAGGTAATGAAAGGTATTGATGGGCTGTCTAATAATAAAGCACCAGGTCCCGATGGTATCCTGCCAGTATATAAATCTGACGTGAAACTTTGGGCACCTGTTCTCACAGTTGTTATTAATGCTGCGGTTAGTACTGTTCCTCCTGGCTCCTAGGCCACTTCCACTATTGTTCCTGTCTTTAAAAAGGGTAATATAGACAGCATCCATTGTTATAGACCGATATCCCTGTTGGACTCGGTGGTTAAGGTGATGGGCCATGTTCTTCTAGACAGACTGACCGGTTGGTCAGATGATAACAATATCTTAACTGATATCCATTACGGCTATCGTGCTGGTCGATCAACCATGGCCCTATGTCTTAACTTATTTTTGATTCTTAACAAATACATGGTTGCCCGCCCTGATACCATTTAAATTGGCCTTCATGGATCTGTCCTCCGCATTTGACCATGTGAATAGAGCCAAGCTCTGGCAGACCATGTTATCCTTGGGGGAGGACAGTGATATTGTTTATTTTTTGGAGAACCTCCATAGTGACACCAAAGCCGAGGTGCGATACTCGCAGGACCTCATGTTCTCCTGCCAGTTCCCCATAAAAAGAGGAGTACGTCAAGGGTGTCTTTTAGCCTCTTTTCTGTTCAATTTATATATCAACAAATTGGAGTTTTATTGGAGACCGAGGTAGACTACCCCCAGGTGGGCCCGCGTGGCCTGCAGGTCTTACTATAAGCGGATGATGCAGTTCTTATGGCCCGGACCACTAGAGGGTTGCAATCTCTGCTCAATTCTTTTTCATCACTCATAGAAGATTTGGATTTGATGATAAGTGATTCTAAATCCTATGTGATGCAGTTGGGACTTCGCACAAAAAGGCGGTTCCAGTTTAGGGTCGGCTCCGCCTTGGTCCCTTGCAGGGATGTCTTTTCTTACCTTGGGGTCTTGATAGATGACAAGATAAAATGGGGCCCTTTAAAACAGAGTAAGAAGGTTGACTTAGTGTGTGCTAACACAGTTATTTTTAACTTTGCTTCAGGATTAGGTAGGAGACCAATTGCAGCAATCCTGCAGATATACAAAGCAAAATGTATTGCTAAAGTCTCCTATGGCAGCGAAATTTGGGTCTATGATACCGAAGAGGAACTACAAGTGGTTGACAATAATTTCTTAAAACGACTTTTATGTGTGCCTCAGGGAACTTCAAGATTTGTGGCTCATGAAGAGCTGGGTGTGCCATACCTCTCTGATTTGTTGGCTCTTCGCCCCTAACACTGTGGTTGAAGCTCTGGCTGCATCGGGATCCAACCGTAATTAAATTAATTATAAAGGAGTGTATGGGCCTTGACCACACTGACCATATGTAAAACACAAACAATTGAAGAAGGGTCTGAGGGAAATTTAAAGACCTGCCCAGTTCCTATCCCCTTAACTGTAATCCTAACAACAAAAGAACCGGGGGTCTATAACGGAGCTTCAAGTACTCCGAGCTGCTGCAAAACTCCTACATAAGTGAGTTAGGCGCTAATAGAGCTATATAAGTCTCTATATCAGAATGTGTGCCAGGACAAACCTGTCGAAGGACCTACTGAGATTGTTGGTAAGACCCGTACAGAGATGTGTTGGATTCCCATCAAATAGGTATGTAGATCAAGTGTTCTCATTTGGTCATCCAAAAATGGGGTGGTATGTCTCTTGATCAATGAGACCCATCCATCGCCCTTACTCAATTGGGTCGCACCATCAATCGGTAAGGTACCCATGAACAAATGATAAAGATGGGATCGAGTGCAGTGCAAAAATCAAAAGATGTATGAGTTAAAAACAAGGGGTAAAAGGATCAATAGGCGAAAAACTCTAATGTAATTTGTCCTTTCCCTCAAAAAAACAAGAACAATGCAGAGGAAGCAGTCTAAACATATAACTGCATTTACAAGGCCAACATGTTTCAGCCGGTAGGGACAAGATCCCATGGCTTTCTTCAGGGCCAGAGTTCTAAGCATTAGCTACTGCATACATAAAGTGAACGTAACGACAATCTGTAAAGGATATACATAAATAGTCCAAAATCGTGTTCCTCTGTACCAAACGGTGTCTCTTACATCTGTTCACAAGAAACAAGAAATACATTGTAGTAAGTCCTATCAAAACAGGAAAGACCTGGCACTGGCTTCTACTAATTAAGCCAATTTATTTTACTAATGTTACTCACCTGAATAGTACATGGAGTGTACCTCACCTCTCCTGGAACCCAGCTCAGGAAAAAGGAGGCCCCGCTCTGTGAAGGCAAGGAAGGGGTAATGAACGGAAGGGTGGACAGTACTACTCTATCTCTCCCTCCAATACATAATATAGCCCCTATAACAGTCAAGCTTCACAGAGCCACAAAAAATCCTAAGGGTGGAATAAGTCACAGAGCCCATAAAAGTCCCAGGTTCCCAAGATCCATCACTTAATGTAAAAAGCTTTCCTCTAAATATGAGTGTCCTCAATAGGATGGAGCTAAACTGTAGCAGGTTTAGATCTGGGCTAGCAAAAGTTTGACAGACCAAGCCTGGTCTCATATCCCAGATACATAGGTGAACCAGTCTATGCCACGCCAAAAGAAAAAAAGGCCAAAAATAAATCCTAATGAGCCACTAACCTGTCCGGCGTTGTCTCATTTCAGGACCCGAGCTTCGTGGGAGGCAAAAATGGCTGCCCACAGGAAGCTTATAAAGGAGATAGGGGCGGAGTATCACGTACTCTCGCGGGATTAGTTTGAACTACAGAGTGATGTCACAATCCAATACCTTAGCGATTGATGGTGCGACCCAATTGAGTAAGGGCGATGGATGGGTCTCATTGATCAAGAGACATACCACCCCATTTTTGGATGACCAAATGAGAACACTTGATCTACATACCTATTTGATGGGAATCCAACACATCTCTGTACGGGTCTTACCAACAATCTCAGTAGGTCCTTCGACAGGTTTGTCCTGGCACACATTCTGATATAGAGACTTATATAGCTCTATTAGCGCCTAACTCACTTATGTAGGAGTTTTGCAGCAGCTCGGAGTACTTGAAGCTCCGTTATAGACCCCCGGTTCTTTTGTTGTTAGGATTACAGTTAAGGGGATACGAACTGGGCAGGTCTTTAAATTTCCCTCAGACCCTTCTTCAATTGTTTGTGTTTTACTGTTTAGAGCAGCTGCCAGCTGCGGGTCTTTCTTTTAGACTACACTTTATGGAGGTAGTTCTTTCGCTAGGGACACTGCGTGCTCTAGTTTGCACCACTGAATCTTCTGGGGAGGTATTAGGTTCAGTTTCCTTTGAGTCTAGGGTCACCCACCTTCACTTTGGTCCTTTAGGGCTCTCTACAAATGTACCCTTGGCACACTGTTTGCCTATATGTGAGTTTGAACTAACAAGCAACATCATTATTCTGATATGGCAGGCACAGCACGATATTGTACTGTTTTGATAGCCCTCTACCACTTCAGTTTTTGAAGTGAGGGGCGGATGATTCAGCCCCCCTCCTCCTCCTCCCCCCTTCCCACCATTGGCTACCTTTCTTTGGGTTCATTTGGGGATCATTATCAGAGACCACTTTGATGGATCTTTATAAATAGACATCAGCTCGGTCGACTATTTCGCGCTTGCAAACACTTGCGCTATGGTTAAATAAAGCACCTTTATTTTTGAACTAGTTCGAACTACAAAGATGGCCGTAATTATGTCATCTTGTAGTTCTTGGGTGAACTACAACACAGTGGATTGTGACATCACTCTGTAGTTCAATCTAATCCCGCGAGAGTACGTGATACTCCGCCCCTATCTCCTTTATAAGCTTCCTGTGGGCAGCCATTTTTGCCTCCCACGAAGCTCGGGTCCTGAAATGAGACAACGCCGGACAGGTTAGTGGCTCATTAGGATTTATTTTTGGCCTTTTTTTCTTTTGGGGTGGCATAGACTGGTTCACCTATGTTTCTGGGATATGAGACCAGGCTTGGTCTGTCAAACTTTTGCTAGCCCAGATCTAAACCTGCTACAGTTTAGCTCCATCCTATTGAGGACACTCATATTTAGAGGAAAGCTTTTTACATTAAGTGATGGATCTTGGGAACCTGGGACTTTTATGGGCTCTGTGACTTATTCCACCCTTAGGATTTTTTGTGGCTCTGTGAAGCTTGACTGTTATAGGGGCTATATTATGTATTGGAGGGAGAGATAGAGTAGTACTGTCCACCCTTCCGTTCATTACCCTTTCCTTGCCTTCACAGAGCGGGGCCTCCTTTTTCCTGAGCTGGGTTCCAGGAGAGGTGAGGTACACTCCCTGTACTATTCAGGTGAGTAACATTAGTAAAATAAATTGGCTTAATTAGTAGAAGCCAGTGCCAGGTCTTTCCTGTTTTGATAGGACTTACTACAATGTATTTCTTGTTTCTTGTTAACAGATGTAAGAGACACCGTTTGGTACAGAGGAACACGATTTTGGACTATTTATGTATATCCTTTACAGATTGTCGTTACGTTCACCTTATGTATGCAGTAGCTAATGCTTAGAACTCTGGCCCTGAAGAAAGCCATGGGATCTTGTCCCTACCGGCTGAAACATGTTGGCCTTGTAAATGCAGTTATATGTTTAGACTGCTTTCTCTGCATTGTTCTTGTTTGTTTGAGGGAAAGGACAAATTACATTAGAGTTTTTCACCTATTGATCCTTTTACCCCTTGTTTTTAACTCACACATCTTTTGATTTTTGCACTGCACTCGATCCCATCTTTATCATTTGTTCATGGGTACCTTAGCGATTGATGGTGCGACCAAATTGAGTAAGGGCGATGGATGGGTCTCATTGATCAAGAGACATACCACCCCATTTTTGGATGACCAAATGAGAACACTTGATCTACATACCTATTTGATGGGAATCCAACACATCTCTGTACGGGTCTTACCAACAATCTCAGTAGGTCCTTCGACAGGTTTGTCCTGGCACACATTCTGATATAGAGACTTATATAGCTCTATTAGCGCCTAACTCACTTATGTAGGAGTTTTGCAGCAGCTCGGAGTACTTGAAGCTCCGTTATAGACCCCCGGTTCTTTTGTTGTTAGGATTAGCACACTGACCATATCCCATGGCTTAATTAAATCAAGAAATGCTTTGGGTAGTTGGAAGAGCTGACCTATTCTCCAACCCGGAATCGGTGCATAAGAAAGATCTGGGCTGGGTAAAGGAGTCCTAGAACGGGAAGAATGTGAGCTGAGGTTCATAGGTTTATCGCTTTGAAAACTGTACAATCTACTTAGCCATATCTTTTAGGGCCTTTTAGTGGTCATGATCGTTTTTCACTAACTAGGTTTCCCCTTGATCTCTTCCACCTCCTGTTGGCTCAGCCACGTGGGTGTAGCAGAGGTCAGAGTTTAGCGTCCTGTGACTCCGACTGTAAGTCTCCACAGGACATGCTTCACTTTATAATGTTTTGTCATTTTTATAAGATTCCCCGCAAAATTTTAATCATCCCCATCCTGAACTTACTGAATTTTAGTCAGGTGCGTCAAGCTTTTGTTTTTTTTACAAACGTCACCTGGTAACACCATTTTTTATGTTCTTAACTTCTTTAAATCAGCAATGAGGCTTAGAACCTGGTGTGACTAATTGATGTGTGTTTATATGTGTTCCAGTATATAGGGTTGGGGGCCTTTCTGTGGAGTTAGGGTTGCTGTGCTCACTTCCTTCCCTTTTAAAGAATCAGTATACACCTTATTTCATTATATTTTATTCCTTTTTCTTATGCACTGTGCAAGTGATTTTTAAGTGCGAGCTGTCAATCAATTTACATTTCTGTATATTGTTCTGTTTTAGATTACTTTTATGGTTTTATGTAAAAAACAAATAAAATGTATTTGATTGAACTTTCATTGAAGTTATCCGTTTTATTCCTGACAATTGGCACTGTCTAAGATGAATTTGCTTGTATTGTTTTAAGATACAGCTTAATATGCTGGCACACACTAATTCCATGGTTTAGTCTATGTTTTTTATTTAAAGTTATTGCACTTTGCCCTGCAAGCCACATAAATGGCAATGCATTGCTATACAAATTGCGGCTAACATAAAATGGTAGTCTTCGAAAGTGGTGACCTATAAACACCAGCCGTGAAGTGCCCTAAATTGCACCAAAACTAGGGAGGCAAACATACTCTTGGGAAGTTTGGAAGTGTTGAAAAAAAGTTCTGAAAGTATGAAGGCAGAAAGGTAAGTTTCCAATACTATAGATATATATACATATTTTTTTTAATCAATCACTTCTGAAGCGTCGATCATGAAAAATTACAATATATCCATGCAAGCCTGTCCATGGGCATGTTGCAAGTTTGCCTGTCCCAAGGATGCTTTGAAACAAGCATTGGCACAGCCAAAAGATCTGACTTGCATTATGCATCGTGACTAGAACATTAAAAAAGCCTGCTGCACAAACCAAAAAGTGCTTCATTTCTGTAAGCAATGCACATACAAGATAACGAAATTAACATGATGAATCTGACTACTTTCGAGATGTTAAATTGGCCCTCGTGCATGGCAATGCAATCACTCCTTAACTGGTAGAATTATACACTCAATGGCCAGTGGCACGAGGTTAGAGAGAAATATTGCCCTGGGTGGAATTAAAGACCACTTTATACATATCTAAAAGTATTGATAAAATAGGCCTTGCAGACAGCTGCTATGTCGGGTGTGAGAATTAAAATGACAGCAATAATACAAGGTAAAACAATTTCACAATCTCATTCTTCTTTATTTAGGAACACAAATATAAATGTATCATACATAAAATAATAACTACTTAAAATATCTAGTGATTTTCAGGTCACAGATTCAAATCCCATGAAGGTCAACTCAATCTTCTATCCTTTCCAAGTCGCTACCATTACAAAGAGATTTGAAAACACTTATTTACAGTGATGAGAAACAGCAGATTGTGGAGTCACATGCTATAAAAAAATAAGTTTTTATTATTTTATTATGTATGATCTTCAATATACTGGAATGGGAATATTGGAGTTCTATGTGGAAACTTGCACTGCTTTAAGGTGAAATAATACATTTTTCATACACAGAGCATACTAAAAACTGCATGAATTACTTCTAGACCCTGCAACAGTTGTTGCGATCATTAGTCTGAAAAAAGGCTTATCATTTATTCAAGATTTGGCCAAATGGCGAAGTCAAGATTTCAACCTACACCTTCAAGTTCCAAATTGTATAATGTAGCAGCTAGAAGTGACAAAGGAGTTAATGACAGACCCAGCGGTGGCTGATGGAATTTAAAAAGTGGTTGGCTGAGGTCAAGTAATTCATTTTTAGATTGTGAGCTACACATTTTACAAACCCTCTTGCTGGCTTCAGATTACTTTTGTTTATAAAAAAAAATGCTAGACGACAGTTTGACAGGAACTTATAGGCGGCTACAAAGCAGTTAGACAACATAAGCTCACATTCCAGTAGAGGCCCTAACATTCATTTTTAACAATGTGGGTTTGCCCAGAATCGCACACGACGTCGAGTCGACGCAGAGATCTTACTCCCAGTTTCTAAGTCCGTACATCTGACCAGTTATACTTTAATTATGAATTAAGGGTGAAGAAATTGTGAGGGTGTAGTGAGGGAAAGAAAAAAGCGAGAACATTAGAGACCCAGGGGTGGGATGTTACAGATAAAAATAAATAGATGGAAAGGGAAAGAGTAAGGGGAAAAATGTATTCAAAAGGAGCACAAAGAAAGGGATAAACAGAGAGGAGCGTGTGGTGTCATGGTGTGGTGCATTCTACTGCTACCATGGTGATGGTGGATGCACTGCAGCTAGACTCTAGAATGGGGGGACTGAGTCAGTTACTGAGTACAGCTGGACAGGATAAGGTGTACCTGCTTGCCTACCAATAAACTCACTTGGAAATACTATTTGAGAGCCGTCCTTCTTTACATTTTGGCGACAGAGGATAGGATTGAACAGCGGCAAGCAGGAAGATTGAAAAACCCACGCAGAGATTTTTTTTTCCCTTTTCTCTAAAAAAAATTATTTGATGTTAACACTTTTCCTGGTTTTGAAAAGAAGTTAATTAATTATTATTACTGAAAGAACCTCTGCAGGACACAGTTTTCGTGAGTAAAAGACAATTACTTTTCCTTCATTCGTTCCCTATGAACGGTTGTGAGAAGCATTGACAGAATGTGATGTGCTAGAAACTTAACAAGCCTACTTGGAGGAATTATTACGAGACTGTTGCAGTGAATGTCAGGTTGTTCTGAGAATATTGTGCATCTAGTAGCATATACTAACCTCAAGGCTGAGGCATCGGAAATAGTCTAAGATCTGAATGAGAGATCAAATATGCAATTTAATTACTGAGAATTTTACATTCAGCACAAACGGAATTACATGCACCTGTTTCTGAACTTTTCGACAGCTGGACAGGATAAGGTGTACCTGCTTGCCTACCAATAAACTCACTTGGAAATACTATTTGAGAGCCGTCCTTCTTTACAGAGCGGTGAAGAGAGAGTTTCCTTACCCGATTTAGGTCTTGCACTCCACTCTGTTGCAGTTCTGGGTGGAGACATCCCTTGTGCACAGCAGCGTAGTCGAACCTCTCTCAGACTCCTCTTGGCCCGTAAAAATTAGCCCGAAATGCGTGAGCCAATCCAAACGCTGCTCTTATGCTGCAAATAATACCAAGCAGCATAAGAGCAGAGTTAGGATTGGCTGGGGCATGTAATCACAACTGTCCATTGAAGACCTATGGGGCTGTGTCTTTGCTGACGCAGCTCAATGGCAGCCTTCAATGTGGAAGCGTGAACTGCTCATGTCAGGCTGGGCAGAGGAAAAATACTGGCATTCTGACATGCGCAGCTCAATTGCAGACTCAGCTGCTCATCGCACAAACTTAGAGCTCCGTAGCCCCGCCTCATAAGTTAATGAAATTGATGGGGGACGTACGGGTCTAATTTACATTGCCAAATGAGCCTGGTAGTGGCTCGCAGCAGTAGGGGGTCAAAGCTAACATTGGGCATAGCACTACTCTACGCTCGCGGAGCATGCATACTTTGCACTACTAAGCACTACTCGAATTGCACGTATCACAGTGCACAAACACGTTGCAGGTATTTTTTGCTTGCTCGCGGTCCTCAACATCAAGTTGGCGACGGCAAGCGAGCAAAATCAACATCCCGGCGAGACTTTTTCCTCGTTCGCGATCAGCAACATCAAGTTGCAGATCGCGAGCGTGTAAAATAAACCTCCTGGCGAGATTCTCAACGTGGAGTGGTCAGGTTTCTCTTTGCTAGTGGTCGCGTATGCTCGCGACCGCTCGCGATGAGAAACTACAGTCCACGTTGAGAAAGCTGGCGGTCGAGTACAAATCTACTCGAGCTGCAGAAAAAAACGGCATGCACTGTGCAAGTTCCCGTTTGCAATGATTGCACAGTGCGGACAAGCCTCCAACACTTTGCAATCAGTGCGAACAGCATTTTCCCTACCGCACTACGCAGTTCGCGTAGCTGCCCGTAGCATGCGTAGTGCGAAGTGCGTTTCGCGTAGCTACGTGTAGCACTACTGCAAACTACACCAAGGGTTAGTCAAAGCCCCTGAGCCCATATAAACGAACCGCCGCTGGCCCGACCACAGTCTTCTATGCTTATACACAGTTTGTGAACATTTTGGATATTCAAACAACAACAAGTGTTTATTGTTTTTTATGTACCCTTTCCATAATAGTTCCAATACACACAGAAATTAAAAAATCTTGACTTTTAAAATTTCTCCCAATATCTGCATATTATTGTTGGAAACAGTAAGCAGATGTGTGTTTTGTCAAATACATAAAAGTGAAAGTTCACTGAATTTTATAAATTCCGTTTGTTTTTGTACTTTATTTAGTATGCATGATCTCCGGTCTACCACTTGTTTCCTAGGGATATTCCACATTTGTTTGAAAATGAAACAAAGGACCTTAGCTAGAGTTTGGCGGAGGGGACTCTCTGTCACAAACATTGTGGATATCCTATCTTCTGTATTGTAAACGCATTATAGTCTATGGCACTGTAATACGGTGAACTGGATGTTCTTCGGATTTTGACACAGTATCCTATTTATCAAACTCTAAATAAATCCCACTGTGTCTTTATTCAGACTTGAGCGGCTGTAAAAAGATAAATTACTCAAATAAATCTGTGCTTGAATCATGAAACGAATGTTGAAAGTTTTGTTGTTTTTCACTTACTGAAAAATTGTAGTGCTATCCTGCGCTAAAGTGCTATTTTGCACTAGCCAGTGCTTGTGCTATTCTGGCAATGTTATATACACGTGTGAGCACACACTTATGTCTGTTCTGTGGCACCTGTGAGCAACATGTGGTCATGAAAAGGAAGGAGCCTGGAATAGATTTCTTTCACTGCGGAGAAAAACAAACCAAGTTAAACCTGGATGCTCCTCAGTGCCCTGTCAGTCACCAGTACTCCATCCGCTAAAATATCTATAAGGGACATTTCTCATCTTCCCCCCACAGCTCCTATGCAGTCCTGCCAACTCACACGATCTCACCCGGTGACACAATATCGGCTACCTTCACACGGTCAACCAGTTAAGAGCCTATATCACACAGTGGCAATGTAGGTGAGCTGGAAACCCCTGCACAGTGTGTATTTCCAGCTGGTCTTTGGAGGATTGGAACAGCTCATATGCATTAAGGGATGTGAGAACATTACACACCTTTGGTTTCTTTTGGAGGGGGCAGAAGTGCGTCTCCGCAAGCTATCTGTATCATGTCTTGCCCCCTCCCAAGGCCACGCCCCTACTCACACAGTGACATTAATTTTAAAGGTGACAAGTCATCCACCTCAGGTTTTAAATGGCTGCATGCTGTTCTCTTCACATGTTCAATATGTATGACCCCAGCCTATCTCCCGGAAGTAGCACACAGGAAGGACCACACATTAAGCAGCTGTTTAGGAGGTCAATGGCTCAGGGAGCCAAAACACTAGCACCGACATTTAACTGTATTCTACACCAATCTTGATAGTTCACATAGGTTATCACATAGTGTCTGATTCACAAACTGATCTGTGTAGTACTACAAAACTCACTACAAAGTGTGGGTTTTGCCTATTCTTATATGTGCAGAGTTCTCTGCCCCTGCAGTTGAACTGCCGCAAATGCAAGTATAGTCTTTTGTAGTAAATGTAGGGGGGGCACTGGACAATGGGTAGGAGACGGGCAGATTTACTACTAAACACTACAAAGGGGATGGGATTAGAGAGGAGTGAGAGCGTTTTAGGGAAGGACATCCCCTTTCCACACAAGAGTTAGCCAATTGCATGTCTCTGGTGGTGAAGACATGCGACTTAAAATGTTAATAAGTTTACACTCAGAGTTTGTGAATATCGAATGTGTTAAACTTAGTAGAATGTGTAATCTTACTCATAAGTGTAATTTACCTTTGTGAATCAGGCCCATAATGTTCGGGCACACGTTCGGGAGAATGGCTATGAAAGCAAAGGGATTATCGTAAACGGTATATTAGAGAAAGAGATGCAGGTCAGATTGCACAAACTAACAGCAATTATAGGATTAATTGCAATGTATGATGGGTCAAAACAAGGATGCATTTTGGCACCACTTCATCCTAATTGTTTCTTGGACACCTTTGCTTCTCATCTGGCTAAAACGAAATCTAATCTTTTGAAAATTGGCAACAGCCGAGATGCTGCCTCAGATGCTGATATTTGCATTCGTACCCCCTTCGGAATACACCTGCTGATCAACGTCTCAAACACATGCTGGCAGGGCTTACACACTAAAATAATTTTTCAGAAGAGGAGTGAGAGCAGAAAGCAGATGTTCCAATTGAAGCAGTTAGTAGCTTTAAATAACAATATTACATCCATCCACCCATCCCATTTATCTATGCATCCATTCATCAGTTCTTCTATCCTTCTTTCCTTTCACCCACCCACCACCTTTCATCCATCTATCCATCCAGCACCCCTTCATTCATCCATCCACCCATATAGCTTTTATTGTTTATTCATGCTTTGCAACTTTTTGGCACCATTGTCAGGGTTGCCTGCAATCTCACTTTAGATTTTTAGAGCTATAGTCCCCAGAACAGGATTTTACCAGAATATTGTAGTCAGAATATCATCGGACACAAATACTGTGTTTTAAATGTTGTTTTACAAAATTGTTGGTGCGTTAGAGATCATTATAGTGTAAACTGAATACGATATTTTTGAAAACGATATTTAACACACAATATTTATGTCACCCAACATTTCTTTACACAATATACTGACATACATCCCTGGTGGTTACAATAATCCAGATGAGACCCTGACCAAAAATGTATACTTTGCAGGTTAGGCTGTACTGAATATTACCAAAATGACAAAACTGATCAGTATTAAAGACTTTACTTGCTACGTCACAAATGTTTTAATTAAACTTTGAAAATCCCTTGAAGTGTAAAGGTCGCAATGTTTTTTTTTTGTTAGGTTGAAGAAAACTCGCTCACTGCGAAGGGCAATGGGTGCCCCATATGGGTTTTACTATGTCTCAGGCAAAATTTCTCACTTCCTTTAATGAAGATAAATTGTCCAATTGTACCCAATTTTACAAGCAAAAGTTAAAAGCTTTGCCTATTTTCGTTGATAAAAGCCATTCCTGGTACCTCAACTTTAATGTGAAAGATAAGAGTACTCCAAATGATAATCTTCGCATTAACTCTAACACTAACCCTAAACCTAACCCTCTACAGATCAATATTTTCCCAAGTTTTGCTTACATTGGAGTGGGAATAGTAAATTTGGTTCCTCCAAAGTCCAACACTTTCCCTACTGTTGCTGAAATTGTAGTGGCAATATTAAACCTGACACGTTTAAAGTCCAGCACTTTCCATACTTTTGCCTATGTGAATAGTGGGAATAGTAAATTTGACCTCTCCAACTAAAAGCCCTACACTTACGCTAGAGTTGTTCATTTGTTCAGGTTGGAGTGGGAGTGGTGAATTTGAACCCTCCAAGTGTGATTTTTCTATCTGAATTTTTTTAAGTTGTTATAATATATATATTTTTCTTTTGAACGGTTAATGTTTTTATTATTTATTTTTTGTAGTCATTTTGTTTACTATTTTGTTATTTTAATGTTATTCAATATTTGTTTTATATTATAATATCTAGCATTTCTAATTATGAATAATTACTATTTTTTTATCTTATAAGTTTGACAATTGTTTAAAATAAATATTTTAATAATTTTTGGTGGTTATTTTAAACTATATTTTTTATTTTATGTTTGTAAGTTATATATTTTTGAAAATTTTAAATCGGTTGTTGAATTGTAATATTATTTTCAAAGTTAATATATATTTTAACGTAAATATGGCCTATAATAGTTAAAATGTACGTATCTATTTTCTGATGATATTGTGGCCTTTCATACTTTTGTTGTTGATATTTTTGACTTTACATGCAAGGTATGTAAAGTCAATATTTGGGTCCTAATATTTATGTCTCCAATATATTTATTGACAATATTTTGGGGCCAGGAGTGATGTGGAAGTCATTAAAGGTTTTGGGGCTGTGAGAAGGGAATGGCACTGAACCTGCACCAATCCACCCTGTACCACTCACAGTAGCAGAAAAACAGTGAAACATTTAATAATGTCTTTTTTTCAATTTTCAATTTGCAAATCTTTAAACTACACAAATTGGGAAGTTGGAAGTTCATGGACCTGCCCCCACACCTTCGCCACCAGGAAACAGGTCCCAATTTTATTTGACACATAGCTCCTTATTATGTAAACACTACAATTGTATTTTAGGTTATATCGTGGTTCCCGAAGGTGTTACCTTGAAACTCCTGATGTTTATGCTGTTTATTCCGTCACTATCCTGCTTTCCTATATTCCTATAAGGACATATATTACCTTTCTTGAAATATATAGCCCTATCTGGTCTTAGGGGTTACTAAATATAATTATTGAATATTTGAGCATTAAACCTACATTAAGGTTTCCTGGAAGAATATTTTCTAGAATGTATTTTCAATTAATGTTGAAAGTAATACAGCAAAGGGATCGGACCATAATGGAATCCTAGGTTTCCAGCCGTGTCAGTGGCATAAGTGTTATTATGGAGGCTGCAAGATTCAGACGAAATATGGTCTGAAAGTGACACAACCCCTAGGAGTGAATGGGGTACATTTCATTGGGCAAAGAAATTGTTGGTGTTGCAGCCTATTATTCATGGAGAACCATTCTGATATTAGTTATTAGTGTTTGAGTGGAAAAATTGCCTCCCTTCCTCTTTAACCCTTCAAAGTCTTTTTCTCTCTCGTGCAATAGGATCAACAGCATCTGATACGGAACAACACTGAAGGTCTGTTGCATTAATCACTGCATTCAATTTTATGCTCCATACGTTCATTGTCTTCTAAAATAGATTATTTGTAAGTTGGGTTTATCATCAAGACTACAATATTGAGAACACTTAATGGGATGTGGGAGTCTATCACCCTGCATATGATCATATTGAAAGAAGGGTGCTGTGTGGCGTGTGCAGCCTTGGCCTGTTACTTCACAGCATGCCTAGGAGGAGTGGGTTGCTTGTGAGCTTACAGAAACCCATTCTCTTTGAACGCCATCAGTTAAGGTTCTTCCGCGGATTCATGTTTCAGGGAATCTCAGTTGCTCTCCTGCCCATTCAATGACATATTACGATGTTGGGGTGGTTGTGACAGCCATACTTGCTAATTTTCCCTTCATTTAGAAAGCATTACGTAGTAACAGTCTATTAATCTCTCAGGAGCTTACATGAAGATGGTGACCGGGTAGCACAGAAATAAGACCATGGGGATAAGAAGGATTGAAGGTTCTGGCTCACATGACTCTAGGGGGAAATTGTTGAGAGATGGTTCAGATTCAAATCAGGAGCCCTTATTTATGTATTGTAATGTTAGTTGGGCTTTGTGATGTTTTATCCTATGTGTATTGGTGTGTTTTTAATATAATTGTATATGTATTATATAAAAAAAAATTATTTATAAATTTGATACTCATGTTTGAATAATAAAATGTTAAAATCTATGGTCTGTTGAACAATTGTAATTCTATTTTGGACGGATTGCCTTTGACTAAATTATTGGTTTTGGAGAAGTGTTCTTAGTTATATTTTCAGATTCAAATCAGGAGCCCTTGGTGAAGAAGCGGATTTTGCAAAGGATTGAAGGACTGGTTAATTTCTACCTTAAACCTAGCCTACTGCTGTAGAACAAGACAACGGCCTACAGAAGGAAGAGGTCAATAAGAAATACGGAGCGAATCCAACTTCATGCGAAGCTGTGTGGGTGAAGTAATAAGAATCTGGTCTTCTTAATTCGCTCTCCAGAATTCAAGCAGTTTCTAAGGCTGCACGTGCAAGTGAATAAGAGCATCATAATACATATGTGCAAATGCTTCTGAGGTGTGCATTGATAAAGTCACTGGTGGTTTTCCGGGTTTAGTGGTTTTTACAGCTCTGAGCAGTAACTGTCCATTTTGTATCTGCAAATGTCTGCTTTGTCCCTGTAATCTCTCTCAATTCATTTTATATTCTTGTACATAGGACTCAAGACTAAGGCCCTGATTTAGAGTTTGGCAGACAGGGTACTCCATCGCATAGGCCTCCAAACCCTTGGCTCATCTGCCCCATTCAGAGTTCGGCAAACCTTAAGTTCTCTGTTGACGGAATACCTTTTGGCTCCATTGAAAGAAAACTTCCTCCGACTGCCTGACAGAGGAGACACTGTTGGAGGAAGGACATTATACCAACCACCCTATTTTTGGTGTAATGTATTTTTTTCCTGTCCATCACTGCCAGAAAATACCTGGCATAGAGGGTCTGAAAAAGAAGAATTACCCTTATACTGTGGAAGAAAACTCACAGAGAGTGAGGGTCCCAGGAAAAAACGACAGCAGCCGTCCCTCAAACGTGTTGTACAACAAAAGGAACCGTGATAGTGGTGGTACTTTCAATGTACAAAGATTACCGCCGAGCCAGTGGTCATTTCTAAATGTTCTCCACCACTCTGACTGACAGTTTACCATCCGTCAAATAGTAAATCAAGCCCTAAGCCTCTGCCTATAAAGGAGAGGCCTTAATGTCCTGTTGCTTACTTTTATATTTCTCACAAAATGATTTCTTTAGGGCACGTTTCAGTTCCCATTCAGTCAGAATGCATGTTTACAAGAAATTGTGTTGAAGCGGTTATTAAATACATATAACGTAATTCCCAAAAGTGTTCCCCTTGGCTTCCAGTTTAGGTGTCTTGCACCACCAGAGCTTAATTGTTCGGCCGTTGGGTAGAGCAAACCCATCTACAATCAATATCTTTTCTTTTCCCAGTACTAAAAAGTATATTCTGTAAGGTCTCTCATTCTAAAAGCTTGGACAGGTCAGTTATCCAATGATACCCTATAGTTCACCCCAGTGAAGAAGGGAGCGTCTCCTCCTGTTCACAGAATACCTTAAAGCAAAGATGCTCAGGGTATATAGTGAAATATCCCTGCCATTTCTGGAAATCTGGGGCCTGTTTTGTAGTATAATTTTTTTTGTGATTTGTGTGATCTTTCTTACATTTGCTAAAATAGAAGCTCAAGGTGCCTTTCTAGGTCTGTAACAGTTTATTGTCACTCGAAATGCCCTTCCAAACAAAATGCCTACATCCCAACTTGACACCCAGACACTTTCAAACTTTGTAACTCTGTTGACAACCATGCCCACTCGAGACCCGAGTGAAGAGTAAATCCTTGTAAGTGCATCAACATTCAGAGAACTTTGTAGAACTTTGCCCTGGACACTCCAATGGCTTGAAGCTCTGTGGTATAGGTAGAGTGTGGTTGCTTGTCTGTTGAGCCAACAGTGCATTAGCTCCTGTGCTCCGGTCCTCACTTGCAAGTGGAAATATCTGCTCACTGTAGTCAATTTGTATCTAGTATCGCAAGGCATTTAATGTAAATTTGCGTGCATTTGCATATTTAGCATTTTTCAAACTTTGTAAAACCTTAAAAAAATATGCAACAATAATCCAAGTAAGCTTGTTGAGAAAACATTCCTTCTTTGATCCACCTGTTGTGAGAGAATTTTCCGACAAAAAAACCCAGTTAAACAGGAAAGTGTTGCTTTTGTTAGAATTTTCATTTAACGTTGATAAAGTGTTGAATGTCAATAAAAAAATAACATATGGGTACAATTACATTTTTGCACGCCCGTAATTAAATGATCCAGAAACTGATGCCAATTTTTAGGCATTTTCGCTATTTCCTCTCCTCGACGAGTAGACAGCGCAGACATGCACAGTCAATTACTAAGAAGCCTTTTATAGCATTTTACATTCTCGATATAGGGAGAAAAACACTACATTCTACGGCAATTCTGGCAAATAGTGAGTAAAAATGTATCAGCTAAATAATCTCTTTTTTTTAACTACTTTTCTTTTCCATTCAGGCAAAGGAGTCTGTTGCCACTACAAACACTTTGCATAGTTGAATCTCCTAATCCTGTCACGTGCCACACCCTTCTGTTGTCAGGCCGCATCTGCTAATGCTTTTGAATGCTGACCCCACAACACCACCTGCTCTTCCTGCCCCCGGATATTCCCTCTGTCCGTGCTCACTCAACCCCGCCGAGACTCTTTTTTAGATTTTTTTACGTCAGTGTAACGTATATACATATTGTTGCAGACTTTTTAGTTTGGACACAGCAGATACAAAGCAGTATTGCTCAAAGAGTCGCAGGGAACGCGTTCGTTTTCTGTCAGGGATGACGCATGACAAAGCCAGACCCGCCCCGCCACTTCAAGCCTGCTCACACGCTGCTCAACTGAAGCCAGTTCTTTTCAAATTATATTTACAGATAGTACTTAAAGGGAAAAGCTGATTGTTGTTTTAGAGAACAAAGGAAAGCAGAAATAGACAGCATACAAGCCCTAATCATTCTGTGACTGCTGGCAGCCTGCCCATCTATGCTCGCAGTGCTGTGACAGGTGAGGTGCCCTCTCTGAGCTGGAGTGTGGCGGCCATGTTTGTTCTACGGTTCCACCGAGTTCAGCCTCGGCAGGTGTGGCTTGTGAAATGTGCAAAATGCATGTGACAATCCTTCACCTTTTCTACTCTCAATGAAAAGACAAGCTTCAAGCAGTGGTGGCACCTCCACTATGGCGGACGAGTGTTGCCCCACAGCTTTTAAGCAGTGCCAAGTAGAAACATAAATGATAACTTAGAGTTATTATCATTTTATGCTTCGTGTCCTGCTGCTTTGCGATGGGCGGGTGGGCGGGGCTGCGCTGCTCTCGGAGCAGGGGGGAGTGGTTTGCCATTCTTAAGTGCAATGACTGTTTGGTTAGCCCTCCGCCCAAACCAGTCATGTGCACTTTCCCAGTTCTGCATGTAAGATGCATTACAGCCTGCATGGAGAACATGCCCCCCCTCCTGCCCCTGGCTGAACACTGTCAAGGCGCTCAGACCAACCAAAACGCTGTATTGCAGCGTTGATATTGAGATATGGGAGGAAGCCTGGCTGTCTGCTTTTTGTTCCTGGAGTCGGAGGCAGGAGAGCAGGAGCAGAGATGTGGGACCTCTAGGTAAGTTATTTTTTTTACACCCCGCGACCCCCGCCGTCACTCCTCGCCCCCGCCACTCCCAAGTCATGCCGGCTACCACTGTAAGCTTGTGTGCAATTGCGATAATGCAAAAACTCTTCTTAACCCAGGAATAACAATAAACAAATAGCCATTTCCAGCACACTACTTAACAGAGGTGGGCACACCAGGAAACACAGATAAGGTGAAATATTTTCACGGTAACCTCTCGTATCTGAAGTATTCCCACACATATTTATTGGCAGAGCTTCAGCATCTTTTCTGGAGAGAAAGTTATAAAACTTTGAGCCTCATTTATGAGATTTTGCAGTAGGGCATCGCAGTGCAGGCCTTCCTACTGCACTGCCCTACGGCAAAAGAAAAGGGCAGGAATGTGCCGTATCTATCAGATACAGCGCATTCCTGTCCTTTTCCCCTGCGCCACCACACAATGGGCTGCCGAACACCAACACAGGCACCTTTGCACCATGGTGCAAGGGTGCCTGCGTTGCGGGGATGATTATTTTTACGAAGGAAGGTAAACCCTCCTACACAAAAACAATCAAAAGAGACTTTTTCCTCTTTCTATGTGTGCTGCAGCACAAATGGAAAAACGAAAAAGGAGGAGAAATAAAGATATTTCTCCTTCTTGTGCCTCCCTTATGCCTCCTCCTGGGGAGGCGTAAGTTTTTTTGCTGCCTCAGATTTACGATTTCTCGTACATTTAGGGCAGTGTCAAAAAGCCATGGATCTTGCTGGGAACACCAACACCCATTGCAAGCCTCTTTAACACAGAAAACTGTGTTAAAGAGAGCCATAAAATGAGGTAGCATTAAGCCAAAGAAAGTAGCTTAGTGCTGCCTAAAAATATGGAGCAGCCTCCTGCGCCACGGAACGTCACAAAAAGTGATGTTCCTGTAGCGCAAGCGATTTGTGTCTAAATTTCTGGTCCCTCAATCATGTTGTGGATGGTTGAATTACTTCTATGCCTAAATATTTGAGAGTAAATAACTGGAGCCACATAAGAAATATAGCTCAGAGGTTGGGTTGTAGTGCCATGCAAAAGAACGTCACAAATACAAAAATCCTACAAAATAATCTAAACTATTGCAAAACTAGGTGCAGCAAAATCACAATCTATATGTTCATCAATCAGGGTTCAGACCCACAAGAAGCACCTAAACTACATTAGCTAGAACTGGAGCTTAAATCCTTTCCTCACTATGTGAAATGTAACAATCTATTTTGACACTGCCCAATCTCTTAAATGCGTATGATGCAACTAATGATACAGTACCATGCATAGGCTCAAGGCCTGGGCACAGATCACTGAAACAGAGCACTGGGTGGATATGCTCTATCCTCCAACATCATAGTCAATAAGTGTAAAGGGATTCACAACATAATCTGTTCAGAAAGTGTCCAAAGCAGTTACATGATGTTCAGCAGTCTCACATTACTCTTCAGTTTATTCATCCACCTTTAGCTCAGGACCTACCTGAACCCCCCACATTGACTATCAACCGGTCTCATATTTACAGTAATCCACAGACCCTCCCCCTCTGCCTCCTCTCCAACCGAATTCCATACACAATCAGACCTACTACCCATGGGTCCTCCAAGACCAACAAAACTCCCACACCACAGCCTTAAGCACCCCTTCATCACTGTTCCCCTCCACTCATTCAAACTATGTGTATCCATGCTTCTCTGGAATCTAGACTAGATGACATCTCCTTGAACCTTTGACAACTCAAGGCAGAATTACATAGCCTCACAAACATAACCAAAGAGTTGGTGATCAATCATGGGTCCAACAGATCTCAGACTAATTCTATCTGTTGGACTTGGCCATTTTTGCAGGGTCATCCCTAAACTTTTTGCCTTTCTCCTAGCCTTTTTTCTGACATGGTGTTGGTGGTTTGCGGCCTCTGGGCACTTTAGCACTGCTGTCCAGTGTACAGTGTGTACGCTCTCCGTTTTAATTATGGTAACATTGGTCTACACCTGTTTGGCATATTTAATTTATCTGTCAGTCCCTTGTAAAGTGGTATCTCATATACCCAGGGCTGGTAAATTAAATGCTACTGGTGGGGTTGCATCGCTGATTGCCCCACCCACCAAAGTAGCCTTTCAAACCTATCCCAGTCCTCTGCCATTACAGGGCCTGTGCACGCAGTGTTACTGATGCTATGACGTGGCACCTAAAGTGTGTGCCATGTCCGTGACCCCCCTTTTACTACATGTCAGTCACCCCTAAGGTAGGCCCTAGCTAGCCCTATGGGCAGGGTGCATTGTAGGTAAAAGATAGGAATCTCTGCCAAAGAGAACAGCTGAAGACTGAGGAAAAGTGCTGCCATTGCTGAGTCTCTGGGGGCTGACCTGCAGTTGCTGTTTCTACTGAGAAGAGATCTATAGGACGGTGCTGTGTGCTTTGTCCCCTGCTTAAAGAGGAACTGTGCTGTGTGCTTTGCTTTTCTGAAGACAAGAGTCTCCATGGGTTTCAGTGAGCTGGCATCCTGTTAGGAAGTTTCAGCTGGGGAGTGAGTTGTTTTCTGAGGTTGCCTCTCATAGAAGGAGAGTGCGGAACCCTAGAAGAAGAGATAGGGGGAGGAGAGTCTTGCCTGTGACTTCTGGTCAGCCTGAGGGTGCGGACCGTAAGTTGGAGGTTCAGTGACAGTTTGGGACTGATGAGAGAAAGAGTGGAGAATGCTTACAATATGAAAAGGGGTTACTGCCCCCCACTCTGTGGATTGACAAGGACCAGTGACATCTGGGTGGCCTAGGGCCTGGCCCTGGCCGTGGACAGCTAGGGAGTACCACTGGGATAGCCTAGTTGGTCCTGAGAGCTTTGACAGAGGGAACCACGTGGGTTCAGAGTGGCGTCGAACTGGAGGGTGGCCCTGTTCTATTGCCCAAGGCAGGGAAGCCAATCACGGTGTTGATTGGTCTACCCTGCGTTTTGGATGGAAGGGGGCTGTGTCGGACTTGGCCCTTTTTTGCAGGGTCATCCCTAAACTTTTTGCCTGTCTCCTAGCCTTTTTCTGACATGGAGTTGGTGGTTTTAGGCCTCTGGATACTTTAGCACAGCTGTCCAGTGTAAAGTGTGTTCGATCTCTGTGTTAACTATGGTAAGATTTGTCTGCACCTGTTTGGCCTATTTAATTTACCTGTCAGTCCTTTGTAACGTGGTATCTCATATACCCAGGGCTGGTAAATTAAATGCTACTGGTGGGCTTGCAGCCCTGATTGCGCCACCCACCAAAGTAGCCTTTCAAACCTATCCCAGGCCTCTGCCATTGCAGGGCCTGTGTGCGCAGTGTTACTGCCGCTATGACGTGCCATGTCCGTGACCCCCCTTTTACTACGTGTCAGTCACCCCTTAGGTAGGCCCTTGCTAGTCATATGAGTGGAGTGCATTGTAGGTAAAAGATAGGACATGTACCTTAAGTGTGTGACATGTCCTGGTAGTGACAAACAGCCATTTTGGTTTCTCACTACTGTGGGGCTGCCCTCCCATAGGAATGCATTGGGGATTCCCTGATAAGTGTTTCAGTGGTAATTCCTGATATGAGAAGCGCAGCGAGGTCAAGTTTGGTATATTTGGAATAGCGATAATAAATGCTACGCAATGGTGTGCGCATAGGTACAAAGTCAAAATATCGAGTTTTAAATTTCGACCTACCAAAATATCGTGTTTGAAATTTCAAAGGTGCAGAATATCGATGTCAAGAATATTGTTGGACAGAATATCGACCCTAAGGTAAGTAATATCGAAATTCTTTATATCGATGTAAGTAATATCGAAGTTAGTAATATCGATAGCATATATATCGATGTAACTAATTTCAATGACACTAATATCGATATTTGTATTTTTTTATTTTTTTATTATGTATGTGTTATATGTTTTACTTAAGTATTTAAAATAATTTATATTATATGTGTATTAATGTTATATATTAATAAATTTATTTATAAGTAAATTATATGTTTTAGTACCGGAGCGGGTTGTGGGTTTATAGGGGAATAGGATGGGAAGTAATTTAATTGTAATTAATAAAATATTTTTTTATGTATGATTTATTTTGTAATTATTTATTAATTGACAAATAATTATTTTTATTGATAAATTAATTATTTAATTGGTAATTAATGTTAATTTTAATTAAATGTTATGTTTTAGTACCTGAGCGTGTTGTGGGTTTATAGGGGTATTGGGTGGAAAGTAAGTTTATAGTAAATATTTAATTATTTATACATTTTTAGTTATGGATAATTAATGTATTAAATAATTATTAATTGGTAATTAATTATTTTAAAAGATAATTATTTTCAAATTGTCAATTAATATTTGTAATGTGTAAATATTTTTTAATAATTAGACACATTAATTAATTAAGTGTTAATTTTTTTTAAACAAAATATTAATTTGTATAATGTATTTTAATTTTTAATATTGATTTAAATTTAAATAATATTTTATTGTTATGATAAATAATGTATTCTTTAATATTTATTATTTGGTGAGTAATATTTAATAATTATTATTTATTGGTGTTTGTTGTTAATTTATTGTCAATTAATTATTCAAATGTAATTGGTTTTATTAATTATTAATTGTTTTTTATTGATGTTGATGTATTTGAAAAAATAATTATACATTATTTCAAATATAAACATTATTTAGAAGTATGTCAAAATAAAAATCTATGTTATTAAACGCTTTCCCTACTGTTGCACCCTTTGGAGTTGGAATAGTAATTTTTCCCCCTACGCTATCCAAAGCTTTCCCTACTGTTGCACCCTTTGGAGTTGGAATAGTAATTTTTCCCCCTACGCTTTCCAAAGCTTTCCCTACTGTTGTACTCTCTGGAGTGGGAATAGTAATTTACTGCCTACACTATCCAACGCATTCCCTACTGTTGCACTCATTGGAGTGGGAATAGTAATTTTTACCTACCCGCTATCCAACGCTTTCCCTACTGTTGCACCCACTGAAGTGGGAATAGTAATTTTTACCCGTACGCTATCCAACGCTTTCCATACTGTTGCACTCACTGGAGTGGGAATAGTAATTTTTACCCACCCGCTATCCAACGCTTTCCCAACTGTTGCACTCTCTGGAGTGGGAATAGTAATTTTACTCCCTACACTATCCAACGCTTTCCCTACTGTTGCACCCTTTGGAGTTGGAATAGTAATTTTTACCCTTACGCTATCCAACGCTTTCCCTACTGTTGCACTCACTGGAGTTGGAATAGTAATTTATACTCTTACGCTATCCAATGCTTTCCCTACTGTTGCACTCCCTGGAGTGGGAATAGTAATTTTACCCCCTACACTATCCAACGCATTCCCTACTGTTGCACTCATTGGAGTGGGAATACTCATTTTTACCTACTCGCTATCCAACGCTTTCCCTACTGTTGCACCCACTGGAGTGGGAATAGTAATTTTTACCCGTACGCTTTCCAACGCTTTCCCTACTGTTGCACTCACTGGAGTGGGAATAGTATTTTTTACCCACCCACTATCCAACGCTTTCCCTACTGTTGCACTCTCTGGAGTGGGAATAGTAATTTTACTTCCTACACTATCCAACGCTTTCCCTACTGTTGCACCCTTTGGAGTTGGAATAGTACTTTTTACCCTTACGCTATCCAACGCTTTCCCTACTGTTGCACTCACTGGAGTTGGAATAGTAATTTATACTCTTACGCTATCCAACGCTTTCCCTACTGTTGCACTCACTGGAGTGGGAATAGTAATTTTTACCCACTGGCTATCCAAGGCTTTCCCTACTGTTGCACTCTCTGGAGTGGGAATAGTAATTTTACCCCCTACACTATCCAACACTTTTCCTACTGTTGCACCCACTGGAGTGGGAATAGTAGTTTTTACCCTACGCTATCCAACGCTTTCCCTACTGTTGCACTCACTGGAGTGGGAATAGTCATTTTTACCCACCCGCTATCCAGCGCTTTCCCTACTGTTGCTCTCTCTGGAGTGGGAATAGTAATTTTACTCCCTACACGATCCAACGCTTTCCCTACTATTGCACCCTTTGGAGTTGGAATAGTAATTTTTACCCTCACGCTATCCAACGCTTTCCCTACTGTTGCACTCACTGGAGTTGGAATTGTAATTTTTACCCGTACGCTTTCCAACGCTTTCCCTACTGTTGCACTCACTGGAGTGGGAATAGTATTTTTTGCCCACCCACTATCCAACGCTTTCCCTACTGTTGCACTCTCTGGAGTGGGAATAGTAATTTTACTTCCTACACTATCCAACGCTTTCCCTACTGTTGCACCCTTTGGAGTTGGAATAGTACTTTTTACCCTTACGCTATCCAACGCTTTCCCTACTGTTGCACTCATTGGAGTTTGAATAGTAATTTATACTCTTACGCTATCCAACGCTTTCCCTACTGTTGCACTCTCTGGAGTGGGAATAGTAATTTTACCCCCTACACTATCCAACACTTTTCCTACTGTTGCACCCACTGCACTGGGAATAGCACTTTTTACCCTACACTATCCAACGCTTTCCCTACTGTTGCACTCACTGGAGTGGGAATAGTAATTTTTACCCACCCGCTATCCAACGCTTTCCCTACTGTTGCGCTCTCTGGAGTGGGAATAGTAATTTTACTCCCTACACTATCCAACGCTTTCCCTACTATTGCACCCTTTGGAGTTGGAATAGTAATTTTTACCCTTACGCTATCCAACGCTTTCCCTACTGTTGCACTCACTGGAGTTGGAATAGTAATTTATACTCTTACGCTATCCAATGCTTTCCCTACTGTTGCACTCACTGGAGTGGGAATAGTAATTTTTACCCAGCTGCTATCCAACGCTTTCCCTACTGTTGCACTCTCTGGAGTGTGAATAGTAATTATTCTCCCTACACTATCCAATGCTTTCCCTACTGTTGCACCCTTTGGAGTTGGAATAGTAATTTTTACCCTTACGCTATCCAAGGCTTTCCCTAATGTTGCACTAATTGGAGTGGGAATAGTCATTTTTACCTACCCGCTATCCAACACTTTCCCTACTGTTGCAACCACTGGAGTGGGAATAGTAATCTTTACCCATACGCTATCCAACGCTTTCCCTACTGTTGCACTGACCGGAGTGGGAATAGTAATTTTTACCCACCCGCTAGCCAACGCTTTCCCTACTGTTGCACTCTCTGGAGTGGGAATAGTAATGTTACCCCCTACACTATCCAACACTTTCCCTACTGTTGCACCCTTTGGAGTTGGAATAGTAATTTTTACCCTTACGCTATCCAACGCTTTCCCTAATGTTGCACTCATTGGAATGGGAATAGTACTTTTTACCTATCCGCTATCCAACACTTTCCCTACTGTTACACCCTATGGAGTTTGAATAGTAATTTATAGCCTTACGCTATCCAATATAATTTATATTTATTTATGTATTTTATAATATTTTTAATATGTTACATAATGTTGTGTTTAATTAATTTTTAAATACTGAAAGTATATTTCATTGTTTTTATGTATTAATTATAAATATTTATTATTATTTATGTTATTATTTTATGAGTGTTGATGTATTTGTAATTTATAGTATTTGTTAATAATTTTAAATTAATTAAAAGAAATTATAATTAATTAAATATATATTACATATTGTATGTTTATTTTAATTAAATGTTTAACATTAAATATGTATTATTTATTCATTTTAAACATTCTAAAATATTTTTACATAACTTTAAATTATATAAAAGTATTATTTACTTTATATTTCTTTTTTTAATAACAAAAAACACCGATATTTTTAATGACGATATTTTTAACATCGGTATTTTAGTTTCGATATTTTTTTACTTACCATGTTGTAGATAGGGTGTCGATATACTTGCCTTCGATATTCCAGCGTCGATATTTTGTCTGTCGATATCCTGTCTCTCGATATTCTGTCAGAGATTCGTGCGCAGATTTATTATAACTATTTTTGAAATGCCACTTTTGGAAGTTGGCATTTATGTGTGCTATGTGTCTGCCTGCCTGATGTGAATTGCAAGTCTAGCTTTTGAGTGACAGGGCCTGGGATGTGTGTGTGGCTCCAGGAGGGGCAGGGTGAGTCAGCGCTAGGCTGAATGGGACATCTGCATTTGGAGTAGTGGGAGGAGAAGTTCCTGGTCCCTGAATAGGTCTGTGCCTAGCCTGTACAATGCTGGCTCCGCCCCCTGTGGTGTGTCTGATCACCAAGCCATCACCTCACAATAGGGAAGAGGAGCCTGTTAAACAGAGTGCTCCAGAACCAGTTGGAACTGGTTTCCCCAAGCCCGGTGCTTTGCAGACAAAGTGGAAAAGTGGTATAAAGATAGGAGCTGTGACCCAATGAAAAACGTTGTTCCTGTGCTGTTCCTTACTTTGCTGGGGTTTGCTGCTGCTGGGGGCCCAGGAGGAACCGCCACAAGTGCTTGCCTCTCTGCTGGAGGACCCTGTGCGTTGGCCTCCCTGACCCAAGTATGCCCAAAGGACTTTTGTCTCTACCTGCCTTCTAGCGCCTCTTGAGCGCTATACTTTAAACTGTCCATGAGAGGGAGAATGCTAGTGCCCATGACCTTAGAGTAATTCATACATGTACTTCCATGATACTATTTTGTGTATGAATGACTCCAGGATACACTGCTAATGTATATCTAATACCAGTGACCTGCTAGCTCACTCTGTTTGCCTGATAACTTTCCTCACTTACCTTTACACTCTTGCCTTCCCTCTCTCTGTATGGCACAGGACTGTGCCCCAATTTAACCCTTACTCCTTGGGTTATTTGTTGTATTTTTGAGATCATAAGCTTATTGAACCAATAAATATTCCTTGGCCGGCTGGTCAAGGAATCCTGAACTATATAGAATTCCATTGTGATCTATATATATCATTTTTTCCTTATTCTTGTATGCTCAGGACCACTTGTTGTTTTGATAAATACTTGCCACCCATGGTCCCGAGTGATTTAATGGGTTCCCCTTGTCCTCCTTGATGAAGCTAGTGCCCTGCAGCACGAGGCTGCAACGCGCTGCGATGGAATCCCGGCGTGGGGGTTCCCCCATGTTGTGATGAGGAGCGGGAGCCCACCCTGCATTGCTGCTCATCTGGCGGGAGCCCACCCCGCATTTGAATTAATTTTATTGGCGGGAGCCTACCCCGCATTATGCTGCTTTCCATTGGAGCCTACCCTGCATTTATGCTTCATTGGTGGGTGCCCCCGCTCTTTGCATATCTAGATGGCGGGTGCCCACCCCACATTGTGCTTCTTCCTAGCGGGAGCTGACCCCGCAATGGTCTTTGTTTCAAACAGCAGCCTATCCTGTATTGCCACCTTGATCGGGAAATAAGTCACTGCCACGGTCCGAAAGCAAGGCAAACTGCCTAATTGAGGGCGGCCCCCGTGGGTGGAGGACAGCGTGCCACCAAATTCGGTGGAGAGACCAACCGAAGACAGGGGGAGTTGCTGCCAGGCGGTAGGTGGGGCTCTCGTGGAAGAGGAGAGCCCCGCATGTGCTGGATGAAGTCCGGAGCCTCGGAGGCTCCCAGCTAGACTTCGGAGCAGGTCCCAAGCTTCACTGCGATAATAAGGAGAAGGCCCGGGAGAGGAGGGGGCTGCCGAGGCACGTTATTGTTGCCTTCTCCCCTGCCCCAGGAGAATGGAGGAAGCCCAGAGCCACGACAGGGAGCCCCTGTGAGTGGGGCTCAGAGGGGGCTGTATCTTCTTTTTTTACCAGTAGGTCCTCATATTGGGCACAGTGCCTGTTGGTCTCAGTGGCCCCGAAAGAGAGTGGGCCGCTGCAACCAGGAACACCCAGTCGGCACAGTAGTGCCAGTACCTTTTCTTTACTCAGTTGTGCCGCCGCAGCGGGCAGCTGTAACATGGGGACAGTTTTGGTTGCAGGAGTCCCAGTGGGGCTCACAAGGCACAGTGGTGCCCGTGCCATTTCCAGCTGTCCTGCGAGAGTGCAGGCAGCTGCAACGTTTGGGGGCAATTTGTTGAAGAAAAGGGGGGTGAATTACACTCTCCCAAGCCCCAGTGCATTGCGCACTTTTGATGTTGCTGTATTGGCAGCACGAGCCCTGACATTCTGGACAATGGGCGTTTAGGGACCAGGTGAAAGGCCAGATGGCCTGGGGTCATTGTGGGTGAGATTGGTAGAGCTCCAGGCTCTACAAAATGACACAATGTGTTTTATGCCCCTTGTGATTGTGATTGCGTAGTATGCTTTATGCCTAATGTGATTGCGTAATGTGATTTATGCTTGTGATGCCTAGGACATAATGTGTTTATGTTTAGGATGTTTATGCATAATGTGTTTATGCTGGTGAGGCCTAATGCGTAATGTGTTTATACTAATGAGGTTTTGTCCGAATGTGATTTGTTGCCTAATGTCAAGCTATGATATTGTAGTATGGTGTCTAATGTGAGTGTGATAATGCTTAGGTCAATATTTTACCAGTAGTTACTGGTTGTGGTTTATATTTACTTACCTGTTCTGATGGTTCTGACCATGGCCCAATTGGCCTGGTCCTGTATATAATCCCCTGTCAATATTGCCTAGTGCCGGTTGGCACAGTGTAAAAATGCGATTAGGTGTCTAATATGTTTCTGATGTTTATGATAATACAAAGGATATTTTTTATATAACCTTGTGTGGAGGTTTTTTTGTGGTGTGCCTAGTGTGTTGCTGCTGTGTGTGTGTTGTGCAAACGCTTTACACATTGCCTCTGGGATAAGCCTGACTGCTCGTGCATATCTACCCATGGGGTGAGCAGGGGTTATCTTCAGCGTGTAACTCCCTTGCCCTGACTAGATTGGTGGTTTCTGCCTGGCTTAAGCGCAAGCCCTAGCCAACCAGAAATCCAATTTTTAACAGTATCCATAACTGCACCCTCTCTGATAACTGCTGTTCTTGGCTCCCTTCTCACCTTTCTTACATTTCTCCCCTAGGATGGAAAACCTTACCCTCCTCTAAATCACCCTCCCGGCCATACCGAATGACCGTCTAGCATATAGGGACATACAAGCCCTACTCCTCACTTATAACTATTCTAACACTTTTGTCCCTGACCCTCTGAGCCAAATCCACATTATTTCTGTGAATCCACACAGAGAACCCATTCACAATGCTAGAAATGTAAATAAAGACAATCTTAAACAAATTACCATCACTCAGACTCCCTCAGTGTACTCGATTTCTCACCTGAAATGCATGTTACTCAACTGCAGAATGGCTGTGAGACATGCACCAGGTATCTCTGACCTCAGCCTTACACATGAGATCAACCTCGCTATCCTTACAGAAACGTAGAAATTGTTACTCGGCTCCTCTACTTGACTTATTAGTTCCCCCTACTCACAACATCATTAGGCTAGTCAGAATCATCAGACCTGGCGGGGGTATTGCCTGCATCAATCAGAACAACCTTTTAGTGAAACAACCACAAACCATTTCACTATCGTCTTGCGAATGCCTATGCATTTAAATTGCATGTAACAATAGACCCATATGTAGGCTTCACACGATCTACCATCCACCGGGAGACAACCTTCCATTTATTGAGAAACAAACCATCTCAACCCACAATAGTCACCAGTTTACCCAAATCTTCCTGGGAGACTTTAACCTTCATTAAAATGAACTGAATGATGCTACAGAGACAACCTTAAAACCTTTCTTACAAATATCAACCTGACCCAATTCTGTGACAGGCCTGCACGCAACAAGGGCACAACTCTGGACCTTATCATTGCAAAGACAGTCAACATCCAACTCAAATCTATTCTCCCTTGTGACTATACAGATCAACATCGTATCAACTTTCTTATCAAAAATGGTATTAGTACAATAATGACTCAACTTAAAAAATAGAAGCTATGGAAAAGAAACTTGTGGAATATATATCTTAAACATCAGACTTCCCTTAGCAGCAACAACGTGCCTCCCCAGGTTGACATGACAGATGTCCAAGTACTTTCAGATCATTATAATACTTCCATACTGAACATCCTGGACACAATCACACCCTTACAACTAAAAACGATTTCCACCAAAGAGTCGAAACCTAAGTTCAAAGACAGCCTAATGCAGAAATATGCAAACTAAGACTAGCTTAATGAGCATGGAGATTTTCACCATCCATCAAACACCTGAAATGTCTAAGATCGGTGAGGAATACCTACAATAAACAGATCAGAAGTTCGAAAGCAAATTTCTTCAGAACCCAGTCAGACCTAGCCAAAAATCATCTGAAAAACTCTTTGAACAAGTCAAACAACAATCAATTAATCAACCTAATCCGGAACTAATTGGGTGCAATTTGCTACCAAATAGTGAGCAATTTGGCTCTTTCTTCCTGGGAAAGATGGAAAAAATCGAAAAGGACCTGATGTCAGCAAGGAAACACCTACTGGCTGTACCGCCAGTGTACCTCCCTCCCTCACAAATAGCTGAACCACCTGGTCTCTCTGGACACACCCCTAAAAAAAACACCTCCTGGAATACATTTAATACCTTCTGCAAAAACGACATTCACCTTCAAATCACTTTAACAACCTGTTACCATCCTATATCTACAGGGAGATCAAATCCTCTAAACTCCCACCCCTACCAAGATTGTAAATGCCCTACTTCAGCAAGGCACTATCCCAGACTGCCTAAAAGTAGGACAGGTAACACCTATTCTTAAGAAACCAACTGAAGAATGCTCTGACCCTCACAACTTTTGACCTATTTCCAAAATTTCAACTCTAGACAAACTCATAGAAAAATTCATTCAGGCCCAATTTTGCAACAATGTAGAATATCTCCATCTTCTTGACCAATTCCAATCTAGCTTCCGTCAAGGCCACAGCACGGAATCACCTATCATGCACATTGTGGATGAGTTGATAAAAATGCTGGATCTGAACGAATCCTGCCTGCTAATACACCTAGATCTATCATCCACCTTTAACAGTCTCCTAGACTTACATGAACGGAGGATGGGATCTTAGGGCCTGTATTAAACTGGTTCTCTTCATTTCTCCATAACAGAACCCAAAGAATAAATGTTAACCATTCCCTGTCTAAATCCACACCTATCATGTTAGGGGACTCTTAATGGTCTTCTCTCTCACCTACCATATTCAACCTTTTAATGGAGCCGCAAGCTGTAATCTTGAACTCCTCTAACACCCATTACCCTATGTATGCTGATGACACCCAACTGTACTTGAAAATCTCTTCCCTAAAAGATATTAAGGACCTCAATACCACTCTACTAGACACCCAAAATTGGCTAACCCACAACCACCTCAAACTTAATGCCATCAAAACGAAATTCCTCCTAATCTTCCCACCCAATCACAAGCCCATTACCTCTCTATGGATGAATCATCTAACCACTCTTAACTGTTCACCATGCATTATTCACTCCACCCGATTTCTGGGAATAACTTGAACATATGGGAACACATTAGTACTAAGCATGGGCGAATTTTGCGAATTCGCAATCCGCGAATTTGCGGATTTGCGAATTCGCGATCCGCAAAATTCGCGAATTTGCGGATTTTTGTTTTTTTGCGTGTTTGCGGGGTTTTTTTGCGTGTTCGCGGGGTTTTTTGCGTGTTCGCGGGGCTTTTTGCGTCTTCGCGAGCCGCTTGCATAGCAAAGTTACCCATGCAGTCGTTTATGGGAGAGGGAGAGAGAGATAGATAGATAGATAGATAGATAGATAGATAGAAAGAGAGAGGAAGAGAGGGAAAGAGAGAAGGAGAGAGAGAACGAGAGAAAGAAAGAGAGGCCAGATCTCTGAAGGGCCAGATTTCTGAGTTGCCCCTACAGAACATGCAGCTTTTTATTTTTAGCAAAATGCATATGAAAATTGTGCTGTAAAGGTCTCTTTTAGTTCAACCCCTCATGACAACTCCAAATGGATGTATTTGGCATCCTCTCCCTTCTTCCTGTTTTTTATATCTGTAAGTGCTTCCTGATGAGGTTTAATTCCTTGGACAGGTGCCTCGTTGCCTACTTGTAACTATTCTCTGACCCTGCTTCAAGGGTCAGAGCAGGGTCAGAGAATAGTTGCAAGTAGGCAACGAGGCGCCAGGAAGCAATTAGCAGCAGGTGTCCAAGTTGAAGTTAATTTGTTTGTAACCCTTTTGTAAAATGTTACAAAGAAATTAGGTTCAACTTTTGCACTTGCTGCTGTAACCCTTGCTTGGCTGAAAATTCGTCCCCGCTGATTCGCGGATTTTACCGCGATTTCGCGAGATTCGTGGATCGTGAAATCGCGGAAAATCCCCAAATTTGCCTGCGAAACGGATTCTACGCCCGCGAAACGGATTCTACGCCCACCCTTAATTAGTACTGCCACCAAAGGAGCAAACTACCAAATGAACGTCTTAAGCAAATTAAAGCCCTTCATCCCTCAGGACGACTTCAGATCAAGGGTCCAAGCTTTAGTCATCCCCTGGTTGGACTGTGAAATTGCAACCCTCTGAGGCTTTCTCAGAGCCAAGCTGGCAACGATAAGGGCATCTCTCAATGCAGCTGCCACACTCATCACAGGAACAAAAAGAAACAAACACATCACCCCTGATCTAAAAGCCCTAAAATGGCTCCCCTACGAAGCAAGGATTCGGTTAAAAATTGCTTGCATGGCCCATAAAGCACTTCTTTACAACACTCCTAGGTACTTATCATTAAAGCTTGAACTATCTGGTGGATGCAGATCCTGTGGGAACACCAGCACTTTGTTACTGAAACCACAGAAGTTCCTTAAAAAGAAAACTGGCAACAGAGCCTTCTCTAGTATGGTGCAGAGAATTTGGAACTCTCTACCATCTGAAATTAGAGTGATTCCCTCAATGGCATCCTTCAAAAAAGAAGTTAAATTACTACTTATGATCAAATTTCTGACCTAGGTCTGACAACTTGACTCATGATCTACTCCCATGATTTTACTTGACTTTCATATCTTGTCCATTATCCAATTGACGTATCCTAGTGATACTACATGTCTCTGTTTGTGAACTTATAATTATGTTGTTGATTTCTTTCTTATCTGTTCTTTTTTCTTTTGTCTCGTTCTTCTGTAAAGCACTCTTGTACCCTCACGGGCCATATTCGTGCTATATAAAACTTTATCAATAAATAAATAATCACACAGTATACTTCGAAGTGTATGCTGATGACACCCAAATCCACAATCAATGACATAAGACACATGAAGGCCAGACACAGAGGCTGTATTTATACCCTATGCTAGCTTGTTTCAAAGGGCATCTACATCAATATAGATAATGCAACTTGATCACCTTTTTTTAATTCAGCCTATTCACTCTGCGCAATACTTTTGATTGATAGATATGTATATTTTCTAGGTTCCTTAATTGTTGTAAATTCATTCTTCCCTTCTCTATGTTGATGTATGCCTTGAACTAGTTTAATTGATTATATATGTAAGCACTGTATACCTCCCTGGTCTGAATGCACTACAGAAATATGTAAAACAAAATTAAAAAAAACACAAGAGAAAGTACTTTGCCTGAATGGATGTGAGGCTGAGATTGCTTTGCTTCCCACAAAAGGCGGAGAATAATTCCAACAAATGACTCACAGTCTAGGAACTCCACCACCTACAGCCACAAGGTGAAAAAATGAAGTTCAAAATCAACATTATCACAAATCAAGACTGTGATCAATGTGTTAATAAGCTAACATATCGTCTATGAATGTTTTTTCCCTTACTCTGCACACCCCGCTCTGTGGAACAGACTAGATCTTTGGTAAAGGCACAAATGGCCTGCTATATTCTTGCATGCACAAAGTTTCCCCAAGTATTCATTGCAAATGTGCAAGGATTGTAGAATCAGGATATGTTAAATTCAGTGTATAGGCACTTGTGTAATTAACTTGTTATCACAAAATTCCATTAACATTTTTCAGGATTGCCCTTTCATAGAGAAAGGTGCTTCACTAGTACCTGCTGTGATGTTTCTTTAAGTGAGTGTATACTTCATAAAAATAGTCTTACAAGCTACCAGAAGGAAGCAGGAAGCTGTTTCAAGCAGAAAATGTCTTACAGAAAATTGTGGTACAATTCCAGCACAAACCAGTCTCCCAAAGGTAGCTCCCAAGACATATACACTAGACATCACACATTCTGCATGACTCTTAGCATTCCACACCAAGCTGCAAGATATGGTATAACGCACCAGGTTAGAATAAAATGCAAAATATCACAGGTAGCCATTTTGATTTTTTTCAATTTACCATTCGAAGATGGTGAACACCCATCTTTTTCAGCAAATAAAAAAAATGCAGTGAGAAAGCACCTTCAGGGAAAGGAGTTTCCCGGTACAAAATATGAGAAGTCGGGTCTTCCAAAAAGTTAAAAAAATAATGAATGCAAAAAGAAACAGGATGCCTGGGGTCATGGGAGCAAATGAGGATCGGGGCAGTGTGGAAAGTAAACCAATGCCACAGACGAGCAGCAGAGAGGAGAGAGGGATGGGACAGTAAAGAAAGACCCTGCTGGTCTTAATTAGAAATCAGTACAGGGAGGAGTAAACAAATGATGAGCTTGAAGGGGGCAGCAACTTGGAGAGTGTGGGTGAATTAGGATGCAAAGAAGGAACCAGCACATAGGATGGGGAGAGAGCAGTGAGTGCTGAAGGAAAAAAAAAAGTAGTTCCCTGAATGTAAGCGGTGAAAGGATACATGTCGTTCAATCAATAGGATGGTAAAAAAGCTATACTCCAAAGGAAATAACAGGGTGGAAGCCAATGAATAAGAAGCAAGCACTTGAGATTGATAAGAAAGACAACCAATGATAAATAATGAGGGGGGGCCCAAAGCCCACTGTAAATAACAGAATTGTGCTTAATAGATCTTTCAACTAATGACACCTAAAGTTGTGTGTGGGACTTAAAAATTGATGCTTTTTTGTTCCTTTTATTATCATTTTGTGCCTTCTGGCTATTACATCACTTAGTATTTTCCAGACACTCTCCTAGTCAATCACGAATATCGTGACTTATGGAACTGATGCAGCGTAAGGTTTACAAAATTTTCATACTCTAAAAGCATCATCACTAACTGGGCCGCAAACATAACATCCACATTAAACGACCATCCTAATTATCAAACCTTGGTCCTCCAATGGATCTTTTTGTTTAACTAACAGAGACTTATATATTAGGAGAACGTGAGGCAATTTCCTTATGAGGACCTGGAATAAAGAAATGCCAAATACATGACTATTTCACTATCATACTCACACACGGAGTCACCAACCTAGAGATAAGAACATTTTGAACAAAAGAAATTAAACATATAGGATATAAAATTACTCATTAAAATATTTATCAATTACCTCAATTTGAATGGAATAGTATGTGAAATCGCATTGCATAATCAAATTTAATAGCAGATGATTCGTGCAAATAACCACACATCACATTGCAGATTCAGTAAATGACCATTTGGTAGATGCCCGGAGTGAGATAAACAGAAATTGATTCAATTTTAGATCAATACAAACCAAAATAAGGTTGTCATATAGTCCATTTTCAATAGATGTCCGATAAAGTCAAAACTGTAACACAGCGTGCCACAGAAGGAGTCCGATAACCCTTCAGGCAAAAGGTTATTTCCTGCTCAACTTTACCAGCCGGCAAAGTGCGGGTTCAGGTCAGTCAGGGGAGTTCAGTTCAATGGTTTGGCATTGAAGGAAATAAAAAGCCAGTTCGACAGCATGCCAGCAGGGAAAATGTAATGACAGCCAGCCCCAACTCCAACTCCAGGGGGGCAATTATATTTCCAAAAGTTCACGGTTTACACCCACAAATTATCTTTTCTGTCAGCCCATATGATTTCCATTGGCTGCTCATGGTGGGCGGCTCATGGCGTGATCAATACCTCACCAAAAATCTGGGAACATTAAGAATTCCTTTTGCAAATCCAGTAAGATCCAAACTGTATAAAGTTCCATCCTTTCCACAAAAATAAGAAAACTAACCTTTACTCACAGTCCATCCGTTCCCAAACGCTTTCTCTGGGTTTGCAATCATATTGATACACTTCTGTCAACAATGTTGCAAAATAATAAGTGAACATATTGTTTGAGAGTACAGAAAAGAAACTTCACGAAAAGTTCTCCCGGGGTCTAAAGTGACTACTTCAGCTCTATTTTGCATTTTGAGCAAGAAAGAGAAAAAAAAACATCAGAGGCCTACATGAAATTCCGATGAATCATTTTCACGTTACTTATTATTTATATATCACACATTATAAATTGCATTTTGAGTTTTCTTGAATAATTCAATTACTATTCTTCTTGAGAAGTTATATGTCAGTATTAGGCACTACTAAAAAATCTTATGCACATTTGTCATTTTTCAAACATTATTTTCGTGTCACTTCTGAAATACATGTTTATCACGTAACATTAGAGAAAGCTGCAGTTTTGCATACTATCATTTATTACTGAATTAAACATTTTAATCATTTTAAGAGCTTTATTATGTAGACACTATTTCATTTCAATACATATTAGAAGTTATCGTCACCAACATCTCTATGTTAACTAAGGTTTGTTTCTCAAAACACGTGTTTATATGCACATGCAAACTTATTGTTTCTCTCTCTTTGTTTACATTTTTCACGTTTAAACGTTATCAAACACTTCTGCATGCTTTTATAATGCAGTATGAAATCTCATGTTTTTCGACCTAACCATTTTACATGTTTTCATCAAGAAATAATTATCATAAATATCTTTAGCAAGAGAGATTTGATAGAGGCAAACATCATTTAACTTTTACATACCATCAGAACTCAATTTTCATAGCAACACAGAAGCAGACTTCAGGATTTCTCAGCGTCTTGATCTGATCTCAGAGAGTGGATGGAGGGTTAACTAAGGATAGTAGACGTGAAACAAGAGACGGGTAGCAATTTAAAAATACTTTGGAATCCAAATCTGGAAGTCTTAATATAAACATGTAAGTCTTCATATAAATCAATGGATGATTTTTGAGTGTGTGGTTATTTTCAGAGGCTATCAGAGACGTTTTAAGGCATGGGCAAAGTTGGCTATTGCCCAGTGCCTCCACCTTCCAAGGACCCCCTCATTAAACCCTTCCCCCACCACATTCCCCCTAAAAAGTTAATTTTCTCTGTTTCACATCTGTCTATTTCTCCATCACATCATTATTTAATATTATTTGGAATCGTGGTACCTCAATTAACATAAAATGGGAAAAAACATACAACGCTGGTCTGGTCAGGGGTTTCCTACAATATGTTTGCCCAGGAACCCCAAAAATCCTTAAGATGACACTGAAGGCTTTTGCCCTTTTTTGGATAGAGAACCACTAAAAGGGTTAAATCAAGCAGTAATATCCCAAATGGTTTACCTCCGGTTGCTATATATATCGCTGTGATAAGACAAGACGTGACATAACTCATTTTCTGAGCATTGAATTCCACACGCACTGCTTGATAAAAAAAACATAATCTGGGTGGGGCAATGATTAGCGCCGGCGACAGACAGTCATATTTTACAAAGCCTGCTGTCAATCATGGGTATTAAACACTTCTAAATAAACATACAGTGTGAGACTTCCTTGTGACGGAGAAATACCAGGGCAAATTACAGCACGCACTTCACATACCAAAACCCACGAAAACATAGTCAGCATTTTAATCTCCAGATTTACTAGACTGCAGAAAGAACCTCAGTGGTGTCAAAGGTGAAAGGCCTCTTCTCAATACTGGCCCAGGAATATGGAAGCTAGAACTTTCGGGGGCAAGGAAAACTTCCCTAGCTCTCCAATAGCAGGCTAGGGAGCTTTACGCCTGCAACCAAACACAGGCACAGCACATTATGTAAATATCAATGTTAATCCTGAGGAAGTGTTTAGAAAAAGTATTTTTAATACTCACTTAAATACAATCTTACCATAACATTATAAAGTACTAAACTAATATTACAATGTAGTAAATGTTGAAGGTGGGAAATGTCCCAGACACTCCTGTAGAGACTGTACTCAACTGATGATTGAATTACTGTATATCTAAGCTTTTGTTCAATAAAAGGAATGTTAAAAAAATACAAAAACAATGAACATTATAAAGTAACATAGCATACCAAATAGAGTAATGTAACAGCACAAAGAATGCCAGCAATCAAATAACTGGTGCCTTGATAAGCTGTGGCATGGTGTTCAAGAAGCCTGGGAATCTCCTGTTTATAATATCTGAACATCAGATACTCAGAGAAATCTATCACTATGTTCTACATTAGTGCTTAATGTGAGCCAGTGGTTTCCGGTTCTGGGCACCCGAACTTAATTGTCAACACCGGTTCTTCTGACAGTCTACCACTAGGTGGTGCTGTCTGGCTAGTTTAAAGAAGACCACAACAACAGTTAATTATTAATTCAATATATATTAAAAATGACTATTACCTGCCGCCCAATCCTTTTTTTTTTTCAAATTAAGCACCGTCATAATAGGCAGTAAGTAGTGCGGTGCTAAAATGGCGAGAAAGAAAGTGTCACCAGGCGACGGACAGTCCCACCAAAGTTACCGCTAAATGAGTCATGGTTATGTTGAAGTCTGTAGTCAAGGTTGATGCACCCAAAGGTCTGTGAGCACCAAAGATGTTGACAGGCAAAGGCAGGCACAGGAGACATAGATGCTCCTTCTCAAATTATCCCACCTTTATGTGCACACCCAAAATGAAGCTGCAGTTTCACCCACGTTCTGAGGAAGAAGGTCTTCGAAATATCACTGCAGAAGTCAGTAGTTCTATCCATCAGAGGACTGGTGACTACTAAGACATGCTTACAGGTCAAGGAACAAGGAATTGGCTTCATGTGGAAGGATGCAGGCTTACCAAAACACTTCACAAGGGCATCCTCCTGAATAAAGAGGTTTGTAAGCAGTAGTAAATCTGCCTGGCCATGCCTCTCCCACAATAAAACAATACACCTCGCGTTAACTGAATATGACTGAGCCACTCAGCCCTCTTACTTAACTATTTTTGTTCCTTTAGCAACAGAACCCAATGCTCAATCTTCAAATTACACATGGAACACAACACAGTCTTATGGATGGAGGAGAACACAATTTCTGAAACAGTTCATAGTATGGTAGTTTTGGCTCAGTTCTGTAAAGAAATCCAGAGCCAGTTAGAAAGTAGGGGTGTGTGAATTAAAAAGTGTGACTGTGTCATCTGGTGAATTTGAGATACTTCATATTTTGCAGCTACGGACACATTTTTGCACATCATTCATCTCTGCTGCTGGTCCTGTCACAGAATATTTGGATGCTACTGCGAAGAGTTAAAACAAGCATTGGCAAAGCCAGTAGGTCTGGCACTGGTTGGCAGGTTTATGGCGCTGTATATGTAGGATATGTTTAGACATATTTTTCTGTAAAACGTTATGTTGGGCATCTGCTGAACCCTCACTAGTAATATATATATATATATATATATATATATATATATATATATAGATATATATATATATATATATATATATATATATATATATATATATATATATGCTATGTAACAGCTTACATAAAAAGTGTGACTTGGTAGATGGCTAGTAGTAAGTGCTTTTCTTTTCTGTATCAAATTGAATACTAAGAGAGCCACAACCCACAAGTGGTATCAATATTTTATATTTGATCCTTGCAACTAAAAATGTCAACCCCTATCACTAATGTTATGTTTAGATCTTTTCAATTCAAATATCAATAAACTGCACCTACTCTAAGCTTAGGAGAAGAGCAAAGTTGGTAACACTAATCAAACTTTACTTTCAATTTCTTCTGGTAATTTAAAAAATAAGAGGGTGAAAAATCCTGCAAAAAAAGATTTTGCAGAAAAAATCTGCATAACCTAATTTTTGTAGAAGAATTATCCGGTGGAAAAATAGTTTTTTTAGAAAATGTTTGACCCGCTGGAGAAGAGGTGACAATGTTGTCCCTTTAAAAAGTTGAATTGTAATTTTACCTCGGACTGGAGGCGTCACCGTCAGCACTGCAGAAACACGCCGTTTCAACACGGCATCATTTCCTTTATTGTTGTGTGAAAACGAACCAACTGCTTCAGGGAAAGACTGACCAAAAACTCTAACATCCGAAAGCTTCCACCTTTGATATCAAATCCGTATTGGAAATGAAAAGGATTAGAAGTAAATGTAGCCTGCTTGGTTCCCACACTATATAAATAATGCAAGAGGATCCGTAGTTGCATTATTCAGTTCGTCTGACAACCAGGGATGGTTCAGGTTTCCTTTTAATCCTCTTTAGTTTGAATGGAGTCAAGTTCTGGACTAAACTTAGACTCACTGTAACACTGAGGGAGTGTAACAGAGAGCCTATGTTAGCAGTGGTGGCTGCTCGCATTATGTAGTGGTAGGGCACGGGGAAGTGGGGTTTCAGGAAAACAATAAAAAAAATAAACCTTCACTTACTTACCTGTCGCGCCGACGGGCGCCATCTTGACCTCTCTTTCGACCCTCGACTGAGCAGCACACTGCACAGGCTCCCAGATGCCAATCCAGGTGCTTCTCTCATGCTGGGAATATAATTCCCAGCATGAGAGAAGCCCTGAGATTGGTTTGAGCAGTCTTGTTTGCCGCTCAAACAGTGCCTGGGAGCCTGCTTTGTTTCTGCAACCTGGCTGTGCAACACAAATGCCTAAAACAGCTGCCCAAACTGACATGCACGCTTAAAAGTGCCCACCACTCCTCCCCCTGCCATACCTGTCACACAGGATTGCCTGGCCCACCCGCTGAAGGTTTGTGTGGGCTTTCAGACAGGCAAAAATAAAATGATAGTAAAATGCTTTGATTATCATTTTATTTTTCATCTTGTAGGAGGGGCCAGTGCTCCTCCGTCATTGCTAAGGGACCACCCCTGTATGTTAGTGTTAGACATATCAGCTGTGTAACAGGAACACTATGCCAGGGTTGGTTATGCTAAGGCTGTAACAGGCAGAGCTCTCCAGTGCATAATATACAGGCTGTGTTATAGTGATAGCAGACTGTTCCAGCGTTACATACACTGTGTAACAACAAGGCTGTACCAGGGCTAAATACACTGCAAGTGTAACAGGTAAAGTGCAGGGGTTTGACTGACTGTCAGTGAGGAGAGCTCCATTGGGAGATATTATTTATGACTGTAAAAGTTCAAAGCTCTCCAGTGTCAGATATACTGACTGTGCAGGAATGAGTGCACTTCAGTGTGACACATTCTAACTGTGTAACAGCAGAGTGTGCATAGAGACTGTGTAACACTAAGAGTGCTGGCATTATTTGGGTTAGAGTAAAAGCTGCAACTACCTGGTTGGGGCTGATGGGTATGGTGAAGGTGATATCGCAGTTCAGAGTAGAGGACTTCCTCCCTCCTCCCATGGGTGGTACAATCCTTAATCTCTGACCGTTGCTACTGTGTTTAAAAAAATCCAGAACTGTGAGCACAGAAGTCTCAGGGGACTGCCAGAGAAGTAATCAAATGATCTCTCTGACATCACTTTCCTCAAGTCCTTCCACACTTCTCGGCCTCCTCTGCCCTTGAATTATCATAAGCTGATTTGCAATATCTATATATCATCTGTACTTCATGCACACATTTACTGCGTCTGTATCAATATCAGCCATTGACTTATGTTACCTCATGGTTGAGTGTCATACATTCTCCTTAAATTATCTTATTTCAGTACTATACAATTGCGGGGGTTAACTGGCCGGATAAGAGATAGCCAAGGCCTTTTGATTTTAATAAAAAATATTTAGTACACATATTTACAGGGGCTTCCAGTCAGCACTCTACATCCATTGGTCTGCGGTAGTGTCATTCACATTGTGCTTCACCCTACCACAGCATACAGTATGGGGCCCACTTCTGCCTGATTGTGAATGACAGGATCCTGCTCTTGCACAATGTGCACATTCGGACAATAAATAGTCCCCTTTGGTGCCAGTACCTACTGGTGTAAAGTGTCCTTTTGCAAAAAATAATAAACACGTTTCAGGTTTTAGAAAATGCGTCTTTTCAAACAATGTTTGCCTTAATACAATTTAAGCAGTGGCAAAGCCAAAAGGCCAGCGTCCAACACCAGACCTTCTTTATTTGCAAATTCTAGTTTAGATTATCATGCAGACTTCTGTCTCCAGGTCCATAGTCGAACAGACAAAGAGAGCGAAGAGTCCAACTGGAAGACGTCAAGAATCTTGATGCTAGCTGGTGCCAGGATTAAGCATCACTCCACCCAATGTAGGGTGTGGCTTTTCCTATGTGTATGTAGAAAAAAAAAAAACAGAGCTTCCAAATTACCCATGTAATTTTGAGACCGACCAGTGGGAGACAGTGTATGTTCTCAGTGGCAGCATAACAAGAGTGATTTAGTGAAAAATAAAAAGGCTGTGAAACAGCTAAATAAATAAATCCGGTTTTTGTAAAGCGCAAACTAATCACCCCAAAGGGTCTCAAATGCTAGGGGCTTTCGGGGAGATTATTGCCCAGAGTCACATGATGTTGAGCTGAGCTGCAGCTGGGGATCCAACCCTCAGCCCTGCGTTCATGAGTCAGCCGCTCTGGACGCTGCGCCACACCTCTCCCACAGATAGAATGTGCTAGTGTGAAATACACTGACAGAGTAACAGGAGAAGTGCTTTCGTGTAAAATATACAAACCATGTAACAAGAAGTGTGCTTTAGTGTGAAATATATTTGTATAGTGTTGGATAAACTGACTGGGTAACATGGAGAGCGTTTTACTGTAAAATACTCACACTGTGTGATGCCACATGTGCAACAGGGAGAGTTGATTAGTATGAAATATACTAACTGTGAAACAGGACAAATTCTTCAGTTTGAAATACACTACCTGGGTACAAGGAAAGTACTTTACTTTAACATATACAGACTTTAACAGCAAGTGTGTTTTAGACCCTTATGAATTCGAACCTGTGATGGCGGTCCCTCCACACTGTGGGACTGCCGGCAGTATTAGAACTGTGGTGGTTGGACCGCCATGAGACCGCTGGCACTGCCAGGACCAAGGATCCTGCTGAGCTGTTGGTCTCTCATCTGCAGGAGTATGCCACCGGTGTCGCATAGCCGGCATTGCCATTTCACGGCAGTGAACCCACCACGAAGAGGGTGACAGAATGGCAACAAAGGAGGTCCTAACAGGATTTGGGCCGCATTTGGGCCTTGGAGGTGCATGCGGAGGGACACATGTAGTGCCCCACTGGATTTGCACCCTAATTTCTTGCAGGGTGTGGCATAAATGCCACACTGTGTAGGAAGGTGCAGTCAGTGCTCTGGCAGTGACAGTCTGCATGTGAGGCACTTCTATGAGTCTCACAGACCACCGCTGTCAGACCACAGCAGGACCAACCACCAGACCAGGATTGAAGTCCAAATCTGGTGGGCGGTAGCACCACAGCTTTGGCGCAACTACAGCAGACGGCGTGTTGACACCGTCCGCTGTAGGGCTGCCAAAGTCGTAATAAGGCACTTCGTGTGAAATACATTGTGAAATAAATTGGCTGTGCAACAGCGAAAGTGCTTTAGTGAGAAATATGCTGACTGTGTAAGAGGGAGAGTGCTATATTGTGAAATATACTATGCACAGCGAATGCTTTAGTGTTTATAAACTGACTGTAAAATGCAGAGTGTTTTAATATAAAACATGCACACTGTGTGAAAGTAAGTGTGCTTTAGTGTGAAATATACCTATTGTGTAATGGAAAAGTGGTTTAGCTTGAAATATACTAAGGCCCCGATTACGAGTTTGATGGTGCAGTGGTGGGACAGCCCCGCTGCCGCATTGGATTGCCAAACCAGTGTGAGGACCGCCCGCCCTTTAATGGCTTGTTTTTGTCATTGGACTCGAAAGTCCATGCCGTGCTGGAACTTCATAGTGACAGCGTTTGTGAAGAGGCGAAGAGGAATATTCCCTGGCATAACCGTGGAGTTGGAGAGCATCTTATGATACTTCAATCATGGTGGTGTTCATCACATTATTGTGGCTATACCTTGCATAATGATGGCTCTACATATTATGAATAGACTTGACATATTTACAGCTGTCTGTCACAATAGCAATCTGGCCTTATAGTGACCCTCCTTGAGAAAGTGGGAGCATTGTTGACATGATTGCAACTGTTCAGGGTATACTGGGGTCCCTGATATTATGGTCCAATGATTGGCACGGTGTGGATATTCTGGGCACAATTCTGTCACTGGCAAGCCGTGTGCAACTGCATACCCATATATTTTTTAAACCACATGTTAATACTTATGGCTCTGAAGAAAACATTTTGAAAAAATGCACAGAGAATGCAGTTTCCCCACAGGTTTCTCATGAAGTCTAAACCCCGATTAACTCTGGGGAGGTTACGGCCTGGCTTACACAGCATGAAAGTGTTGGAATGTTTAATTTGTGCTCCCTGTCAGCGTGCGGATATTTAGACAATTCATCTGAAAATGTTGTTTTCAAAACGTAAAATTTTGCTGCATTTCTCCAGAATATTTTGGGAGATCAAATCCCCTGAACTTCCCAGGAGGAAAAAAGTCTCACTCTGCTCGTTAGGTAAAAATGTGGATGCCCCACCCCTTCCAAAGTTCATCACCAGCCAGTGCCACTGCTTGAACTGTATTAATTTCCCTCACCCAGACAAGGCGAGGGTAGTGCTGTTGAACTGTTGAATTGTTTTAATCCTGTGTCCCATGCAAATCTTAAAACAGTGCTGGTATATATGCTAAGGTTCTGATCAATCAATCTAGGAATAGAATCGGTATATGGTTATGGAGCCGGCAAAGATGTGTGCCCCCGGCAAGGAACTTTGACCCACAAGCACTGATTAACTAGTCAACGTTTTAGTGCAACATTGCACCAATCAGTAAAGTACACAAACGTGATTTTCTAAATTGTTCTAGTACGTTTTAAAGTTTGCGTTCTTCCTAATCCTGCTTCTGTGCCAGAAGAGGAGCAAATTTGAATAAAATAGCCTCATGAGGGGGAGGGTTACGTCTTTTTTCTGTGATTCGTTTGTTTCTTGGACCTTCAATATTTTAAAAACATATTAGAAAAGTAAACATTAGAAGCTGTCCAGTTCTTTAAGTAACCTTTCCCTAAACCCGCCCCTTCCGACATCCCTAACATATCCCCCCAATTTTGCCCGTGGCCTGCTCCATTTTACGAAGCTACCTAGGAGGAGACTGGTTCGCCTGTCACTCCCCCAGGACCCTTCATAGGACTTTATTAATCACACTGCTTTGCCCAAGGATTGGCGGGGAACAGAGTGCTTGTGGTATAAGCGCACTTGCAAGCCCCGCTGTGTGGGATGCCTAAAAGCTGCAGGGTCTGTTGGACTTCACCACCTAGAGGGCTTTGCCCAAGGAGGGGTGTGCTTGTGCTATAAAGTTCACCTGCAAGCCCAACAGCGCGAGACACATCTGTGCGATGCCCGGGTGAAGACCAAGCCAAGAGTAGGCCCATATACGCCAGTCCGAGCCCGAAGAAGACCGGACCACCTCTCCAGAAGAACAATAAATGAATAAATCCGGTATTTGTAAAGCACAAACTACTCACCCCTATGGGTCTCAAGGCCCAAGGGGCCGTTGGAGAGATTAAGTGAGTTATTGCCCCGAGTCTCATGGTGCTGAGCTACGCTGAGCTGTCATCGGGGTTCAAACTGTAAGCCCTGTGCACCGTAGTCAGCTGCCCTGCCCGCTGCACCACAACTCTTCATGACTAAGTACAAGGCAGCTGGAACTACCGAGAGAGAGAGGCAAAAAACACCACCCTTGATGGCTTTTTATCACATGAGGTTGGGGTCATTTTGACGGAAATAGAACTGGCCAAAAGGCATCTTTCTATCAGCAGTGACTTGCCAGCCCATTCTACACCTCATGCTCTTGTAATAGAGGCACAGACTGTTGGTGACACACATGATGAAACTCCACGCAGGGTGTCTTTTGGTGTCCTTGTAAATAAGGGGCAGCAAAATGCGCCGTCGGTGAATCACAAAAAGTGATGCACTGGTGGCACAAGGGGCTTCTAAAGATGCCCCTTGGTTAGTCGACCAGTGATCGGGGAGGGATTAACAGTTTCATCATGTGTGTCAACATCAGTTTGATTTGAGGAAACCACAGCACAGCTAAAACACAAACTAGTGCTCTGGTCATCTAACAATTCAAGCTTTAGCCTTAGGAATTCTTCTGATATTCTGATGGTGCATACAGCACCTGTGATAGGGCTCTAGACTAATTGTTTAAAGGGGACTGTGCTGTTATACATTTTAGATTTCCATTCTTGGTGGGAGGGATCTTGAATGATACCTGCATGTCGTCTAGCCAGATGAGGATGTTCCTGTTAGGTATTTCCTACAGATATCTTAGCCCAGCCACAAGAAAACCAAAGCTGGCAATGGGTCACACTCACCTGCAGAACCCTTTTGCTGAAGTTAGCACCTTCAACAGATTCTCTGCACTCCTATACCTGTGTGCTAATGATTGACACAGTGAGTTGAATAGGGGACCCATACTATCACCTGGCAAGACAAAAAGGGGAGGAATATTAGGGAATTAAATTTATCCTATACCTTCGACTACTAAAATAGGCAATTTAAATGTGGCAGGTATATCATTCAAGTTAAAATGATAACTGGCTAGAACATACTTGAAAGTTCAACATCATTTTAATGCAGGAAATATGGCCAACCACTGACTGTTATTGTGATGGGTATGTGTGTTTTACTGATACCGCAACTCCATTACCATTTGGCAAGGCTGATTTGCTGGTTTTGGACTACCATTCCATTTTGAAGAACTCCATTACCTGCCTACTGCCGCCTCCTTCAACCATTCCTTTTTGGAAGACAGTTAACTCAGTTAGATTTTCCAAAACCCCTCTGCCCTAGTTTAGCAGTGAATATCAAACCTGAACTATGTGTAGACCTTTCAAAAGGATCTATGGCCCACCAAATAGGAACAAAGAAGTGTTAGAGACAATAGCCCCCAGCTACCTGCTAGCGATAGTTTCATGTTCAAAAGAGAGAATGAGGTCCAGAGATGAAGAGGGAGGTCGTACCATGACTTCGCAGCAAGGTGGGAGCTCCACTGTTGATTCTCTTAATACGGGGAGTGTGAATGAAGGAGAGGAGAGTGACCACTGTGCCTTTAACTAGGCCGGGTCACCCCTCCTGCTCCCGACGCCTTCCTGCTGCCGCTGCTTCCGAGCGACCCAGCCGCCGCTGAGCCGCCTGTCTGTGCCGTTTTCCCGATGCTGCCTCCCTGTGGCCCCGCCCACCACCAGCCCATTGGCCGCCCCGCTCCCGCCACCCAGCTGGCCCGCCCTCCCGGCTCCTGATTTATGACGCCCCCAGAGCGACCGCGCAGCGGACGCGCGCAGCGGGAGCACCGACTGAGCGCCGAAGGTGCGCCAAAGGTAAGCCCGTCTGCGCCCGTCAGCGCCTGGACCACGCCCAGTGCCAGGACCCCTGGCCCCCGCAGCCACCAGCCCACCCGCCGGACCTACGACGCCACCGAACTCAACGCACTCAACGCCGGCCGAACCCCGGGTTGCTACCGAGCCACACCGAGACGCACCCACGGACCCTTCTGCTGCCACTCCTGCAAGTTCACCTGCATCCGGACCTGCACTACTCCAGCACCGACCAAGACCAAGACGAGCAACAGCAGCAACCACCTGAAGTGCATCCTGCTCAACACCCGCTCCGTCCACAGACACGCCGTCGAGCTCTGGAACCTGCTCGATACCACAGCCCCAGACGTCGCCTTCCTCACGGAAACCTGGATGAACGCCTCCTCAGCGCCCGACATCGCCATCGCCATCCCAGACGGCTACAAGATCATCCGGAGGGACCGTGTCAACCAGACAGGAGGAGGCATCGCCAACATCCACAGGAACACCATCCGCATCACGACCAACTCCGACGACACCCTCGCACCCGCCGAGCACCTGCACTTCCAGATCCACATCAACCCCAAGACCACCCTCAGAGGCACCCTCATCTACAGACCCCCGGGACCACGCACACAATTCAGCGAAGACATCGCCGACTTCATCAGCCCGCACGCCCTCCCCTCCGCTGACTACATCCTCCTCGGGGACCTCAACTTCCACCTGGAGAACAACAACGACCGCAACACCACCACCCTGCTGGACAACCTCACAAACCTCGGACTCAAGCAGCTGGTGACCACCCCCACCCACGACGCCGGACACACACTCGACCCCGTGTTCTCATCCAGCAAGGACATCACCTTCGGCCACGCCACCGGACTCCACTGGACGGACCACAGCTGCGTCCACTTCAGCTTCAGAAGGACCACGATCCACCACCACCAGCAACAGGTTGCACACAGAAACTGGAACAAGATCACAGCCGACCAGCTCGCAACTTCCCTGAGCAAGAACTAACCCACCAGCGCAACGAACCCCAGCCAGGCGGCCACCAACCTCACGAAGTGGTTCAGCGATTGCGCAGACGGCCTTGCCCCCCTGAGGACCCCACCTAGCAGACCTGGCAGCAAGAAAGCCCCATGGTTCACCGACGAACTCAAGTGCTCCAAGAAGAACTGCCGAGCCCTCAAGAGAACCTGGCTCAGAGACCCAACACCGGACAACATGACTGCCCTCAAGCTCGCCACCCGAAAACACCACCAACTGATCCACGCCACCAAGAAAACTGCATTCAAGGAACGACTGGACAACAATGCACTCAACAGCAAGGAACTCTTCAACATCGTTAAAGAGCTCTCCAACCCCAACGCCGGAAACAACGACATCACCCCTTCACAAGACCTCTGCAACTCCCTCGCCTCCTACTTCCACAACAAGATCGCGGACATACACAACAGCTTCAGCACTCAACCGACGCACGCCAGGACCGAACCACCGCCCCCCACCACCACCCTCCGCGCCTGGACCCCGATCAGCACCGAAGACACCGTCCGCACAATGAACTCCATCCACTCCGGATCTCCGACCGACCCCTGCCCTCACCACGTCTTCAACAAGGCCGACGCTGTCATCGCACCCCACCTGCGGGACATCATCAACACCTCCTTCGACACCGCTACCTTCCCGAAGAGCTGGAAGCACGCCGAACTCAGCGCTCTACTAAAGAAGCCATCAGCCGACCCCACCGACCTCAAGAACTACCGCCCCATCTCGCTGCTCCCGTTTCCGGCAAAAATCATCGAGAAGACCGTCAACAAGCAGCTGGCCGCCTTCCTCGAGACAAACGGTTCCCTCGACCTCTCGCAGTCTGGCTTCCAGGCCAACCACAGCACCGAGACCGCCCTGATCGCAGCCACCGATGACATCCGAGCCCTGCTCAACAACGGAGAAACAGCGGCCCTCATCCTCTTAGACCTCTCCGCGGCCTTCGACACTGTCTGCCACTGCACCCTAGTGCAGCGTCTCAGCAACGTCGGAATCCAGGAGAAGGCACTGGAGTGGATCATCTCCTTCCTCGCCGGAAGGACACAGAGAGTCCGCCTCCCCCCGTTCAGATCGGAGGCCACCGAAGTCATCTGCGGCGTTCCTCAAGGCTCCTCGCTCAGCCCAATACTCTTCAACGTCTACATGAGCCCCCTCGCAGCCATCGCAAGCCAGCACAACCTCAACATCATCTCCTATGCCGACGACACCCAGCTGATCCTCTCCCTCACCAATGACCCCGCCACCGCCAGAGCCAACCTGCACGAAGGGATGACAGACGTAGCCAAGTGGATGATGAACAGCCGCCTGAAACTGAACTCGGACAAGACGGAAGTCCTCATCCTGGGATCCTCACCCTCTGCCTGGGATGACTCCTGGTGGCACCCCGCCCTGGGCAGCGCACCCAAACCAACAGACCATGCACGCAACCTGGGCTTCATCCTGGACTCCTCCCTCTCCATGACCAGACAAGTCAACGCCGTCTCCTCGTCGTGCTTCAACATCCTGCGCATGCTACGTAAGATCTTCCGATGGATCCCCACCGAGACCAGGAAGATGGTCACCCAGGCCCTCGTCACCAGCCGTCTGGACTACGGCAACTCCCTCTACGCCGGAACCACCGCCAAACTCCAGAAGAGACTCCAGCGGATCCAGAATGCCTCAGCATGACTCATCCTGGACATCCCCCGTCGCAGCCACATCTCCGGACACCTGAGAGACCTGCACTGGCTCCCGGTCAACAAGAGAATCACCTTCCGGCTCCTCACCCACGCACACAAAGCCCTACACAACCAAGGCCCAGGATACCTCAACAGCCGCCTCAACTTCTACGCTCCCAAACGCCAGCTTCGATCGACCGACCACGCCCTCGCCGCCGTCCCCCGCATCCGAAGAGCCACCACAGGGGGAAGGTCCTTCTCCTACCTGGCCGCCAAGACTTGGAACTCCCTCCCGACCCACCTCCGCCTGACCCAGGACCACCTCGCCTTCAGGAAGCAGCTCAAGACCTGGCTGTTCGAGCAGTAGCGGACCCCCTCCCCTAGCGCCTTGAGACCCTCCGGGTGAGTAGTGCGCTATATAAATGCTTTGATTGATTGATTGAGAGGGAGGCAGTGGTTGATGAATGCTAGTCCTAGATTGTGTAAGGCTTTATAGGTGTGGATCAGCATCTTGAATTGACATCGCTTCTGAATCGGGAGCCAGTGGATCTTCTTGAGGTGGGGGGTGATGTGGGTTCACTTTGGGAGGTCGAGTATGAGTCTGGCCGCTGAGTACTGTATGGTTTGCAGGCTCTTCAGGAGGTGATAGGTGATTCCTAGGTAGAATAAGTTGCCATAGTCCAGCCAGCTGGTGACTTGGGCTTGAGTGATGGTTTGTCTGGTATTAACAGGTAGCCATTTGAAGATCTTAGAAAGCTTTCAGAGTGAGGAAGCAGGCAGAGGAGACTGAATAAATCTGGTTTTTCATAGCAAGCTTGTTGTCCAGGATGGTGCCCTGGTTGCAGGCTTGGTCCGTCGTAGTGGGTGATAGTCCTGGTTCGGAAAGCCACCAGGTGTCACTCCATGAGGAGGTGTTGTTCCTAAAGATGAGCTTTCCGGTTTTGTCTGTCTAAAGTAAAGTGTCTTCTGATAGCTAGAGGATGAGCTGCATGTCGGCAGCATAGGATATGTGCCAAAACTGTGGAATGCTCTCCCACTGGACATCAGAGGGCAGCACAACGAACTAATTTTCAGGAAGAAGCTGAAGACCTGGCTCTTTCCATCTAGCTATTAGGGGGCCTTCTGTCTTGCATCACAGCTCGTATGGTCAGCGCGGGGAAGCCTCTGGATAGCCATGCGCTATATCAATCACTTTCAAATTTAGTCCATGGGTTCCAACTATGCTGGCCGAGGGGGTCATGTAGGTGTTCAATAGTGTAGGGCTAATCGACGAACCTTAAGGGATGGCTAGATGATGTTCTTAGGTTCTGAGGAGAAAGGTAGTAGGTAGATTATCTGGGTTCTTCTGGTGGGAAAGGAGGTGGCCCATTTGAAGGTGTCTCCTTGGATTCCAATGTGTGAAACCTCTTGATAAGTGTGTGTTGTGTTACGGTGTCAAAAGCTGGTGAGAGGTCGAGGAGGATCACAGCTGCCATTTCTCCCCTGTCAAGGAGGGTTCTGATGTTGTCCATTGCAGCGATCAGAGCAGTTTCAGTGCGGTAGTTGGTGCAGAATCCAGATATGTAGGTGTCCAAAAGATTGTTGTTCTCCAGGTTTTCCATGAGTTGGCAGTTGAGGTCCTTTTCAAGGAATTTGGAGGGAAAGGGGAGCAGAGAGATGGGACATAGTTCTTAAGTTCACAGGAGTCAGCAGACAGTTTATTATACTATGGTGTACCTTTATGATTATTGACTAACTATCGAATAAATGTTCTGAAATTAACTGAAAAAAATACTTCTCTATCCGTATTCAGGATGGCGAAAGACGAGCTATTTGTTTTCTGATACACTGTCAACTGACCTGCTCTAAATACCTCAATCACATGGCCCTCTCTAGAAAAGAAATGATGAACTGGCCTGTTTGAATCAATGTTATCAATAAACCCACTTTAAATACTCTTAAAACTAGACCAGTGCTAAATAAGTTTACCACCTACCATTCTCTAAGCCATTTGCCTGTTCCAAGCAGTTTGAACAAGTGGCCCACTCTAAATATATTTTATCGATTTTTATATTTTTTCATTTTTTTTCACTTTGTGCACTTTAATATATTTTTATCACCTGATCTGTTCTGAATAATTGTATCAATTGACCTTTCATCACATGGTCCAATCCTAATTCCTAAATCACACAGTCAACTCCAAGACAGTTTTTTCAATGGGATCACTCTAAGGGGTTCAGTTCATTTAGATGGCGGTCAGTCAGACTGCTGACCGCCATCCTTTCAGGCAGGAAACATACAACAATAAGTTGGCGGTCCCATCCGCCCTATTAAGATATGACTACTGTGCATGAAGTCGTAAAATGCATTTATCTACTGCGGCTAGTGCTGTGGCCCAGGAAAAGGGCTTCAGCACAAGCCACAGTAGAAAATAGCACTTTGTGCACATCTATGAACCATGTGCCAGGCACACGGGGCATGGATTTGTGGAGGGGCACTACATGTGCCCCCCAGGTCACTTAGCGTGGCCCACATGGGACAGGGGCCCTGCTTGGGGCCCCCAAAGTCCCTTAGCGTCGTCTATTCATGGCGGTGGGACCTCCATGAACAGGCAGTCATAAAGGGATATCCTAATCCCTATGACGGTGCCTGCACAGGCACCGCCTCCATTGTAGGGTTAGGAATCCAACCTTCATCCCAACAGGTGACTTTTCCCAGTCCGGTGGAAGCCATTCCTAGTCTGGAGAAACACTGGTTTAAGTTGGGTTCAGACATTATTGGCCCCATGTATGTTTTGGATGAATGCAGTAGGTTTGGGATTGTATTTATAGATTATGGCACAAAATGGCCTGAGTTTCAATTTGTTCAATCAGCTAATACGGAGGAAGCTGTAAAATTCTTGCAAACTCAATTTTTTTTTTATTTCACAAATTTTTATTGGGAGTTTTAACATAAACGAAACAATACATACAGAATAATAACAAATGAAAACTGAAACTAATCAATGAAAAAGAAAGAGGAATGCATAATCGCGGTGCATTAATATCAATTGCAGAGATCACAATCAAAAATAATATTAATAATAATAATAATAATAATAATAGTAAAATAGAATAAACAGGCACAGTGATGCAGATCAGATGTAGCCGCTAGAAGCAACATGTCATGAAAGGTAATCATCACATACAGTATCCACACTGAGAGAGGAGTGATAATGTTCACATGATAGGCGCGCTGATGGCCGAACTCTGAGGTCAATAGGTGCAAGCTGTAATTGCCGGGACAGTACTGGTAGGCGGTGTAGGGTCACTGGGAAGTGTTCGGTCCCATAGATCAGGGTGTGTTCCGGGTGATCAAGGGGGTTTGTGCAGGCTAAAGTAGTTATCTAGCGAGGCCCACATTTTTCTACGAGGGGGACGCCATGGGGTGTTCAGGAGTGAGATGTTGTCAGCACCCCTCAAATTGGAGACCCAGTTCAGCCAGTGTGGAAAGGACGCTTTACGGGTGTATTTCCAGTTGTTCAGGATCACCTTAACAGCAGCAGTTAGTAGGAGGTCAATCAGGGCTTTGTCGTCGTCATTGAGTGTACTGGCTTTCGCGAATCCCACTACTAGGGTGGAGAAGTCTCTTGAGAGGGAGACGGAGAACACCTTATTGATGAATTCAAAGATTCTGTCCCAAAAGGATGTGACACATTCGCATTTAAATACTAAGGGCCCGATGTAGGTACCAAATACCGGTCGGAAACGGCCGATTTCGGCCGTTTCCGACCGGTATTTGGCCTACTGAGATGTAGGGGACCTTTTTTTGTCCAATTCGGTATTTTACCGATTCGGTAAAATTACCGAATCGCAAAAATACCGAATCGGTAATTTTACCGATTTTTAAATTTGGGATGTAGGTGGGACTACTTTCTGTCCCACAGGCCCTTCAGATTCGGTATTTTAACACCCAATCCGATTGGGTGTTAAAATACCGAATCCAGGTGTGCATGCACATGTGTGCATGCACACCTCTGCCATGTGACAGACAGACATGCCCTTAGGGCATGTCTGTGTGCCACATGGCTCACATGCCTGTTTTGGGGGTGCTAGAGGGTGTCAAAGTGACACCCCCTGCACCCTTGCACAAATCGGTAATTACCGAATCGGTAATTACCGATTCGGTAGTGCCCATTGATTCCTATGGGCTTCAAGGCGCATAGGAAGCAATGGGGGATACGAATCGGTATTTACAGAATCGGTAAATACCGAATCTTACCGATTCGGTATTTACCGAATCTGAAATACCTACATCTCCCCCCCTCTAATTTACCACTTCATAAATACCGATTCGGTATGATTCGGTATTTATGAAGTGGTAAATGTAGATTTACCTACATCGGGCCATAAGTGTTCAAGGTCGCCCCTCTCGTCTAAGCAGTTCCAGCATATGTCGTCGTCTCTGATGTTGTGTAGGAAGAGTCGCTCAGGGGTCCAAAAGGCTTTGTGTAGGAGCCAGAATTTAGTTTGGGAGAGAGTAGGGCTAATTTTGTTTCGTGTAGTAGACACCCATGTTTTGGCCCATTCCACATCTGAGATTGGTGTAGAGGAATGTGATCCCCAAAATTGTCGTAAAGAGTTTATATAGTTTAGAGACTTGGTGGCCTAGGGCCAGATGTAGCAAAATCAGAAATACCGACTCTTAATTACCGAATTTTAGCGATTCGGTAATTAAGATTCAATACCATCGAAATGCTTAAAAGAAATCAGCCATTCTATGATCCCAATATGGACAGAGATCATAAACGCCTCACTATCTCAGGGGTGCCTGCCTGAAAGCTTGAAGACTGGGCAAGTAGTCCCGATCATCAAAAAACCCACAGCGGACCCAACAGATCCAAATAACTATCGCCCAGTGACCAACATCCCCTTTCTTGCTAAACTCATAGAGAAATGCGTACAGAATCAGTTGAGTAAACACATCGACAACTTCGCACTGCTAGATGACTGCCAATCTGGATTCAGAGCAAATCATAGCACTGAAACTGCAATCCTACACATTGTCGATGATGCTCTTCAAGCCCTAGATCGCAACCAATCCTGTCTACTCATCCTCCTAGACTTGTCAGCTGCATTTGACACAGTTAACCACGAAAAATTACTGATCAGACTTCACGACAGGATGGGAATCTCTGGCACAGTACTGAAATGGTTCAAATCATTTTTAATGAACAGAACTCAGAGATTCTTAGTAAATCAAGCACTATCTCCATCTTGCCCTAACACAATTGGAGTACTGCAAGGATCCACCTTATCTCCTTCATTGTTTAATTTATACATCGAACCTCTCACAGAAATTCTGCGGAATTCGAAAATATCCTACCACATATACGCAGATGACATGCAACTTTACATCAAGATTGCTAGCCTGGAAGATATAACCACAATGAACGACGCCCTCAAAATATCGCTAAAATAGTTAACTAACAATCATCTCAAGCTCAACGCTGACAAAACAGAATTCTTACTCATCACACCACAAAAAAAACATTCCTTAGTGAGAGAATGGTGCAAATTGATTACAGCATTAAATTGCATCCCAACTCTAGTAGATTCTGCAAAATCTCTCGGAATCACAATGGATGAGAACCTTGATATGAAAACACATATTAAATCCATGGCAAAAAACGCCCGCTTCCATTTGAACTATCTAAGGAAGATGAAATCCTTTTTAACGGAGACAGCCTTGAAACTAGCTGTGCAATCTGTGGTTTTCTCTAGGATAGATTATGGATGTACTACATTTGCTGGCCTTCCAAACATCTCAACAGCACCACTAAAAGCTTGCCTCAATTCAGCGGCAAGGCTTATTACAGGATCTAGGAAATTTGATCATATCTCGCCTCACCTGAAGGCCTTAAACTGGCTACCGTACGAAGCTAGAGTACAGATGAAAATGGCATGTATCACTCATAAAGCGATTCATCACAACATACCTAAATATCTAGCCCACAAAATAGAAATATCAGGAAGAAACAGACTTGTCAGGAGTGCCAATTATCTTCTCCTGAAACCTCCTATCTCTAAGAAGAAAAAAACATATGAGAGAACATTCTCAGGCGTAGCTCCAAGGATATGGAACGCCCTTCCTGCAAACATCAGAAAAATAACAAACACGATAACATTCAAGAAGGAAATCAAGAACCATCTTATGAGCAAGTTCCTCCCATAACAAGACAAACTCTACCGAAGACGTGCCGCTGATTGTATTACAGTATACCCTATTTGGGAGCAGGATGTGTCTGACCGAACCTCAAAGAAATGCTACCTCAGCTCATTGTAACTTAAATGTCAATTAAGTCCTTCCCGTTATTGTTTTCCACTTACAGACTGGGACGATCCTATTGTATTATAGATATTGTGTTTGTAACCCAGACCATAGGATGTTAAGCGCTCTGATACCCACGGGTCATGTTCGCGCTATAGAAAACTGTATAATAAATAAATAAATAAATAAATAAATAAATAAATAAATAAGAGTAGGTATTTCTAATGTAGGTACCAATTCTGTAAATTTTACCGAATCGGTAAAAATCAGTATTTACTGATTCGGTAAATACCGATTCGGTATTTGCTATGGAATCCTATGGGCCTTGAAGCCCATAGGATTTAATATCAAATACCGATTCGGTATTTACCGAATCGGTAAATACCGAATTTTGCAAGGGTGCAGGGGGTGTCACTTTGACACCCTCTGGCACTCCTGTTTTAGGCTTGTGTGCCATGTGGCACACATACATGCCCTAAGGGCATGTATGTGTGCCACATGGCACAGGTGTACACAGATGTGCATGTACACCTGAATCTGTATTTTACCATGCAATTGTATTGCATGGTAAAATACCGATTTTCAAAGCCCTGTGGCAATGTTAAAATTGGCACCAACATACCAAACATGCATTTCCGGTAATTTTACCGACCGGTATATTTACAGATTCGGTAAAATATACAGAATCGGTAATTTTACCGAATCTGTAATTTTACTGAATCAGTAAAATTACCGATTCGGTGAAATTACCGAAAATGCTTGTTTTTTATCCCCCTACATCTCCATGGCCATTTACCGGTCGGTAACGGCTGAATTCGGCCGTTACCGGACGGTAAATGGCCAAAATCTCCCACCTACATCTGGCCCCTAGTCTTTTAAGGGTTGCTAAGAAGCCAGGGAGGGAGGGCGATTGGTTGGTAAGTTTCGCTTTGGATAGTGCCACTTTGACGTTCAAGAAGTTGTAAAATTCTATAGCCTTTAAGCCATATTTGACCTGTAGTTCAGCAAAGGAGAATGGGCTGGGGCCTTTAAAAAGTTGGTTAGGAAAGAATATCCCTTTTGCAACCCAAGAAGCGTTATGTAGCGGCTTCCCTTTGTCAGTGCAGGGTTGTGCCATAGGGATTCCCAATTTGAGCGTTTAAACTGGTGCGGTAGGTGTTTGCTTATGTTCAGGAGGGCTGCCTTGTATTCTTAAATATGGATCTGGAGCAGATGGAGGTGTTTAGAGCAATGGTAAGGAAAGATGCGGGGTCAAGGTTCTGGAGGAGGGCCATTTCTACTGACAACCAAACTGGGGTGTATCCTGGTTGAGGCGCCAGCAAGTGTGAGCCCTGCTTGGCTAAAAAGGCAGTCTGGTAGAGTTTGAAGTTCGCTAGATTAACTCCTCCCAAGGTTTTGTCAAGACATAGTTTTTTAGGCTGATCCTAGCTTTTTCCCCTTCCAAAGAAAAGTGGAGATTAGTGTGTCTACTTTATGATGGAATTCCCCTGATAGAATGAGGGGCAGCATGGAGATGAGGCAGTTGATCAAGGGGGAAATCATCATTTTGATGGTTTCAACTCGTCCCCACCAGGTGATAAATCGAGGAGACCAACCATCTAGGAGCCGTTTGATCTTGTCTAAGGTGACAGACTCATTGTGTTTAAGCGTCTCGAGAAGGGAGTCAGCAAATTCAATTCCTAGATATTTGATAAAGCTATTTTGCCATGTAAGGCCTGAGTCGCCCAGAACTTCCCTGGTGGTATGCACATTAAGGAGTTTAACCTCCGATTTGTCCCGGTTTAATTTGTATCCGGAAAGGGCTGAATATTTGTCAATTGTCATTTTCCTTTTTCCACAACCTCATTTTATATTTTCATACCTTTTGCACCTCTGATTATTCATTCCCCTCTCAAGATGGCTGCCCTTGTATGTCCGTTTTCTATTTTTTCACGTATTGTTCTCTGTATTTGATACGATTTTCTCTTACATGTGCTATTATTTGTATTCATATTGCGTGTATGGTTCTGGTTGCATTCTTTCGTAGTTAGGACTATTCTACGCTTTTGTTTGTTTCACTCGTTGTTCTCTATCCCACTTGAGTCTTTTGTTTATTTCCATTACACACGTCACGGTGCCCGTCACCAATATTTACTTCCGCGTTTTCACTCGACATTTGTTTTCCGTCTGACTGACACAAGAGGTGTCTTTCCCTTGAATGATCCGGTAAGCCTGTTTCGCTTGATATGCGCCACCATGGAGATTAACGCTTGCACTTTCGGCATTCTCATTTCGCTTTCACCTCACTTATTTACTGTCTCACTTCGCGTTGATTACCATCCTACACTCTGGGACCCCTGACTTTGTTTAAGCACCTTTCGATATGTTTTTACTCGAACCGCGTTTAACATGCACTTCCTTGCACGCTATATTTTATATTCACACTGTTATAGATTCGATTTAACGCCTGAACACCTTTTTAACCTCCCGCACCTCTAGGCACGTTTTAAGTATAGACTCGCTTTTGTCTTTTCTCTATGCACTCGCTTAAGCATTTTTTAAATTTATTTTCATCACGCCTCTGGCCCCATGTTTAGCACATACTTCCTTGCACATAGTCTTTTATTTTTTCACTGTTTTTAGACTCGATTCACCGCATGTGAACCTTTCTAACCTTCTGCACATTCAGCTACATTTTAAAGTACTGCTTCGTGTTTGTTTTTCTTCTTGATGTACTTGTACCATGGAGGCGTTTCCTCTCCCTGAACCTTTACACTCTTCTTTTCAGATTGTGAACTGTCCCCTGATGAAGGGCCATAGTCCCGAAATGCATAGGGACACATTCTTTGCAATTGGAATTTCAATTGAACATTTGTTTCCTCTATGAAGTTGCTATGATTAAAATACGCGACTTCTCAAATAAACATACCAGAAATTGATTACAGATTATCAAAGTATCTTCATTTATTACTCTGGTTACATTTACATAACTGTTCTTGAAGGAGAATCCCTCTCCTCCCGGAGTGCCATTGGAAGCAGTGCAGGTGCTCCTGCACTCCCCCAGTTCTTCTATTTGTCAATTGTCGCCACATGAGGGCTTTTATAGCTTTCTCTGGGTCCTCTGTCACAATTAAAATGTCATCAGCATAAGCCGCTAGCTTCACCTGAGTATCCACAAAGTGTACACCCGCTATCTCCTTGTTGCGTTTTATGTCTGACAAAAGGAGTTCTAGGGCGAGGAGGAACAGCGCAGGGGAGAGAGGGCATCCTTGTCTAGTACCCTGATGTAAGCGAAATTAATCTGAGAGGGTGCCCTTAATGGCGATTTTAGCAGAAGGTGATGAATAAAGGGCCATTACCATGTTGGTAAACGAGAGACCTAAATTAAAGGAGTGCATACACTGTTGTAGGAAGGCCAATGATACTTTGTCGAAAGCTTTCTCAGCGTCTAAAGTTATGGCAACCATTGGCGTGGGGGAAGTCTTGGCCTTCTCCAGAATGTGACACAAAAGTCTGGTGTTGTCGCTCAATAGACGGTGCTTTAAGAACCTTACCTGCGAGGTGCTGATCAGTTTAGGGAGTAAGGTGTTGAGTCTAGCAGCTAGGATTTTCGCATAAATTTTACAATCTAGATTTATCAGTGAGATTGGGTGATAATTCTTAGTAAAAAGGGGGTCTTTACCATCTTTGGATTTCATAATTATGGTAGCCTCACACATTGAAGGTGTGACGCTACCGCTGGTGGCGATTGAAATAAAGAGTTTCTGGAGGATGGGGGCAAGTTGTTTGTCAAAGGCCTTGTAGAAGGCAGCAGAGAGCCCATCCGGGCCTGGGGCCTTGTTGTTTTTAAGAGTTTTGATGGAAGACAAGATTTCTGTGTCTGAAATGGGAGAACCTATGCGGGCACTATCCTCCTCCGAGAGTTTGGGGAGATTCAGGGATTCCAGATATTTAAATAAAGGCCTCTGTATCAAGGGTCGTGTCATTTCTGTAGAGGTCCTCATAGAATGATTTAAAGGTGTCAACAATCTTCGTCTGTCTCGTGTGAATATTGTTAGTGGGATCTTTGATTGAGGTTATAGTGACTAATTTCTGTTTGTGCTTGAGATAAGATGCCAGGAGCTTACCAGCCCTGTTCCCATCACATAGCTTTAGAGCTTTGAATCTATTTATCCAGACCCCAGCCCGTTGGCTAGTGACTGTGTTATATTCGTATTTTTTCTTTACCAAAAGGTCAAGAGTTGCGGTGTTCGCAGGGTTAGACTTGTGAACCGTTTCTAATGTTTTGATATCTTGCTCGAGCTTTTCCAGCTCTTGGTTCATTTTCTTATTGGTTCTGGCTCTTATGTTAATGAGAACTCCCCGTATTGTTGCTTTAAGTGCATCCCAGACAGTGGATGGAGCTGTGCCGGGAGAGTCATTCACTGAGATATATTCCGCTATGGCGTCTATTATTTGTTGCTTGTATGTAGGGTCTGACAGGGTATCTTCATTAAACCGCCATCGTCTTGGGGGTAGAACCGATCGGGAGCCAGCAAGTTTGGTGCAGATACATGAATGATCGGAGACTAATTTTGGGGCGATGTCCGTTTCCTTGATGAGGTGTGTGAAGGGGCTTGAAATAAGGATAGAATCAATTCTGGAGTATGAGTTGTGTGGGGCTGAGTAAAAAGTATAGTCCCTGCCATCGGGGTTTTGTAGGCACCAGGAGTCTTTTAAGAGAAATCGGTTACAGAGACAGGTGAGTGCGTCATGTGAGCGAGAAGGGTGGAATGAGCATTTAGACTGTAGGTCGAGAACAGGGTCTAAGGGAAGGTTAAAATCTCCCCCCACCTCTAGCAAGTCATCTTGTGGAATATTCTCTATGGCTCTGGAGACCGACTCCCAGAACTCCGGGGTGTCCGTGTTGGGGCCTTATATGTTCTCCACGTGGATAGGGTTATCCTCTCTTAACAGATGTGTGATGAGTAACCTGCCTTCCGTGTCATGTGTGTGTGAAATAACAGATAGGTTAGATTTTTTTGCAATCAGTGTAATCACCCCACCTTTTTTGTGGTCAGCGGGGGAACAGATTGTGTGTGCGACCCAGTTGAGGTTAATGAACCGTGGGTCTTCTTCTGAGAGTTTGGTTTCTTGTAATATGATATCTCCTTTTGATTTAGCGAAGTAGTCAAAGACTTTCCGTCTTTTCACTGGGTGGTTAAGGCCCTTAACGTTCAAGGAGACTATGTTATGGTTTTCTGATAGTGATTTAGTGTCAGCCATCGACAGATGATGTTGTCGCTAGTTGGGACAGTAGAGTAGTGGCATAGAAAGTATCGTCCAGGAGGAACTGGAAGGCAGTCTGTACCAGTATCTCAGAGTGGTACTCAAGACGTGAGTTAGTGCATGTGTATGGGATACTACATCCTGAAAAGAATATGAAACCTAATAGAAAAAAAAACAAGTACTGTACATGTCAACTCCCTTATTAACCCCCCTCCCTCCCCTCTCCCCTCCCTGTCACATCTTCCGTTGCCCCAACCCACCTCCCTCCCCTCCCCCCCCCCCCCCAACATACGTACGTAGGAAATACAATGGCAGTACCGTCACTAGGCAGAACAGGGATGGTAACCAACATAATAACAACAGTAGTCATCAGGCAAAGCAAGTATAGGTCGGTTAAAACAGCCTGAATCAAGGACAGGATCCCCGCAATTATGAAATTAGTGACAGAGAGATCCGGTCTAAAGACGCTGGAAGTAACTCGCTAGTCCTAAGGCAACTAATGTAAGAAATGACAGAAAGGCTGTATCTGTAGCGATGGGTTAAGCACTTTCCAGCTTAAAGTCCATAAGGGACCTACAGAGGTGTATAAAAGAAACGCTTCAAGATCCCTCTGGGACAATAGCAACGGTAGACCTGCCAACAATACAGTATATGGTGATATCTAAATTCTTATGGCAAACAATTACCAAACATAGAAAACTGTAACATATTACTATCTTTGCAGCATATGTGTTAACTGAATAGGCCTTCTAAGGCCGGCAAGCGTGATACAAGTATGAAATCGAACTAAATGACACTAGAACTTATTGTTGAGAACTGAGAAGTCCTAAGCAAACACTCAAGATTCTGACTGAAAGACACTTAGAAGTCTCTAGAAGGCCTCCTCTGCATCAACCAAGTTTGCAGGGGAAGGCATGTTTCAGGTCACTTTTGGCATTCCGGTCGATGGGTGTGGTCACCTCATCTGGTGAGAAAGGTACTCATAAATCGACATTCAAGCAGGAGCAGAGTCCTGGGATTCATGCTTAACTGTCTTCCTCTTGTTCGTTGCACCACTTGATTGGTGCATACTCTGTGACGGGCAGTCCTCTAGGTGGTAAGCCAAGTCTCTGGGGTCTGTGTAGAAGAGCGGTCTTCCATTTTCAATGATTTTAAATCGAGCTGGCCCTGCAAAAGAGAAGAGAATGTTCTTTGCTCTTAGTTTGCCTCGCAGTTGGAGGAACCCCTTTCGTAGCTCAACCGTGTCCTTCGAATAATCTTGAGTGAAGATAATGCGCTGGCCTTCCCATGATATATGTGGATTCTTTCTTGCAAATTGAAGAATGGCCTCAACATGTTGAAATCTGGGAGGCTTGCATATTAGAGGACGTAGGCCTTTCCTCTTTTTGTCGATAAAGGTGGGAATTCTGTACGCCCTATCTAGTTCGAAGCCATGCTGAAATTCAATTTTGGTTATCATGGGGATCCATGATTCGAGGAATGATATGCACGACTCCGCGTCCTTTTCAGAGTTCTCCGGAACGCCAAAGATGCGGATGTTCCCTCTCCTGCTTCTGTCCTCCAACTCGGGGTTATGTCGTCTAAGGCCGTCCGTGGTGTGTTCCAGGCATTTTATAACTTTTGCTGATTGAAGGGACATATCTTCTACCACACTGAGACGTTGCTCCGCCTCACCCAGGTTCTTATTCATGGTGCTCATGTCTGCTCTGATCCCCGTGAGCTTGAGTTGCATGGAGTCGGTGTTACTTTTGGTGGATTTACTCAGGTCATGGACCTCAGACAATTTTTTAAGTATCATGTCCATGGTGGCTGCAATGTCTGACCTGGCTTTAATGGGAGAGTCCGAGATCGTTGGTTCCGGTCGTACTTTTTTGTTATTGCCTGTGGCATCTCTTTCCGCCATGTCGGGACAGAACTACAGTGTCTGCTGAGGTGTTGGAAGAATGGAAGCTCTTGCGCCTACCAGGAGGTTAGCAACTGAGGTTCGCGGTGTCTTGGGTACACAGTTCAGGCGGTGGAGCCGTGTCGTTACTTGTAGGCCAATTGCAAAAAACACAGTTGATGGACAGAATGCAGAACAATGTCTTACATTCACCCCAGTACAAAGATCTGGGCCTAAATCCATCGTTTCTTTGCACTCCACACCACCCTAGGTCAGACAATGGCTATATGCAAATCAGCCTTGACCCTGTGCCTCATGGGAACAGTCCAGCCCGAACTACCAAGCCATGTCTTTCCTAGACCGGAATCAAGCATCCAAGGACCGGTTTCTGGCTATCAGCCTTCTTCAGCCTGGATAGCTTGACTCCAGTGATGTGGAGAGCCTGGGACTCACGTCTGAGCATACCCAGCCCACTCAGGGTAAAAATTGCAAAAAACACAGTTGATGGACAGAATGCAGAACAATGTCTTACATTCACCCCAGTACAAAGATCTGGGCCTAAATCCATTGTTTCTTTGCACTCCACACCACCCTAGGTCAGACAATGGCTATATGCAAAGCAGCATTGACCCTGTGCCTCATAGTAACAGTCCAGCCCGAACTACCAAGCCATGTCTTTCCTAGACCGGAATCAAGCATCCAAGGATCGGTTTCTGGCTATCAGCCTTCTTCATGCCAGAAACCAGTCCTTGGAAGCTTGTTTCCGGTCGAGGGAAGGCATGGCTTGGCAGTTCGGGCTGGACTGTTCCCATGAGGCACAGGGCCAGACTGATTTGCATATAGCCATGTCTGAACTGGCGTGGCAGAGTGGGCTAAAGAACAGTGATGGATTAAACCCAGATCTTTTGACCGGTTGTGAGTGTTTGATTGGTTCAGATGCTCCGTCCGTTACCACCCCCTTTTGTACCGCTTTTGGCCGCCATAAGTGTGGCAGGGTATGCTCAGACTTGAGTCCCTTGCTCACTTTGCCACTGGATTCAAGCAAGCCGGGCTGAAGACGGCTGGAATGCCAGAAACCGGTCCTCAGAAGCTTGTTTCCGGTCCAGGGAAGGCATGGCTTGGCAGTTCGGGCTGGACTGTTCCCATAAGGCACAGGGTCAGACTGATTTGCATATAGCCATGTCTGAACTGGGGTGGCAGAGTGGGCTAAAGAACGGTGATGGATTAAAGCCAGATCTTTTGACTGGGTGTGAGTGTTTGATTGGTTCAGATGCTCCGTCCATTACCACCCCCCTTTGTACCGTTACTTGTAGGCCAGGCAGTGATCCGTGGAGGGGCTAGTCATAGTGGTGCTGCGGCGCCAAGATGGAAGCCACAATGGGTCGGTGATATTGTGGGCTGGAAACGTAGGAGACTTGGCCACTGTATTGTGAGATCAAGTTTTGGACTACCCCTCCGTCATAGATGGGTTCAGTGCTTGGTTGTTCAAGAAACCCAAGAGACTCGCAGTGGTATGGGCTCGAGCTTTCAGATGGTGGGTGTAGAGGTGGGTGCAAGGGAGCAGTGCTGTCACATAAAGAGCACAGTAGGCCGCTGGTCAACTGGGTGGAGTGTGCACTGTGTCACCCTAGGTCAGAGGTCTTCAATCTGTGGGGCGCGACCCCCAGGGGGGTCGTGGAGTCCTGGGAAGGGGGTCGCAGATTCTGTCAGAGTGCTGTTCCTGGCGGCGGGATGATTGAGGGTGCTCGCGGCAAACATCAAAGCCTCATTAACAAGTAAAGGTCTTTTGAAGACCTGTGAAGTACTCTGGTGTGCCTTTGTGTGTGTCCCTGAAGCTGTTTCAGCCAGGCTCACATACACGAACTGAGGGGGGGGTGGGGGCTGGGGGAGGTGGCTATAGCCCTTTGAGTTCAATGGACTTAGCTGTGGGGTTTATTTTTACTTTTAATGTTTTATATAGCGTTAGTTTAACCCGTAGGTATCAGAGCGCTTTACAAACAAACAGTAAACAGCAGAAGGACATTACAATCATTGGCTCAAGTCCCACAAGCCCACATACCTGGCGCCTGTGCAGGAGAAATGTGGCTGAGAGTCGAGTCTGTTCTTCACGGTAAGATGTTTATACAGCCTGTCTGCCCCCCTCCCCCCCCCAAGCAGGGAGGCACAGAGATGCCCTCCCATGAGAGAGGAAGAAGACGCAGAGAGATACTGACCCCCCCCCCCCCTCCATGAGAGAGGCACATAAAAGGTGGGTGGATGAATGATGGGTGAATGGATGGATGGGAAGGAAGGATGAAGGATGGATGGATGTAAGAATGAAAGGATGGATGTATGTGTGAAAAGGTGGGTGGATGAATGATGAGTGGATGAAAGTAAAGATGAAAGGGTGGATGGATGGCTGAAGGATGGATGGATGTGTGAAAAGGTGGGTGGATGGAGGATGGATGAAAGGGTGGATGAATGAAGGATGGATGTATGGATGGATAAAAGGTTGCATGGATGAATGATGGATGAATATGTGAAAAGGTGGGTTGATGAATGATGGGTGGATGGATGAAAGGGTGGCTGGATGAAGGATGGATGTATGGATGGAAGGATGAAAGGGTAGATGGATGAAGGATGGATGTATGGATGGATAAAAGGTTGCATGGATGAATGATGGATGGATTTGTGAAAAGGTGGGTGGATGAATGATGGGTGAATGGATGGATGAAAGGGTGGATGGATGAAGGATGGATGGAAGGATGGAAGGATGAAAGTGTGGATGGATGTATGGATGGATAAAAGGTTGCATGGATGAATGATGGATGCATGGATGGATGTGTGAAAAGGTGGGGGATAAATGATGGGTAGATGGGTGGATGGAAGAAAGGGTGGATGGATGAAGGATGGATGTATGGATGGATAAAAGGTTGCATGGATGAATGATGGATGGATACGTGAAAAGGTGGGTGGATGGATGAAAGGGTGGCTGGATGAAGGATGGATGTATGGATGGAAGGATGAAAGGGTAGATGGATGAAGGATGGATGTATGGATGGATAAAAGGTTGCATGGATCAATGATGGATGGATTTGTGAAAAGGTGGGTGGATGAATGATGGGTGAATGGATGGATGAAAGGGTGGATGGATGAAGGATGGATGTAAGGATGGAAGGATGAACGTGTGGATGAATGTATGGATGGATACAAAGTTGCATGGATGGATGCATGGATGGATGTGTGAAAAGGTGGGGGATGAATGATGGGTGGATGGATGGATGAAAGAGTGGGTGGATGAAGGATGGATGTATAGATGAAAGGGTGGATGGATATATGGATGGAATAATGAAAGGGTGGATGGATGAAGGATGGATGTATGGATGGAAGGATGAAAGGGTGGATGGATGAAGGATGGATGTATGGATAAAAGGTTGCATGGATGAATGATGGATGTGTGAAAAGGTAGGTGGATGAATGATGGTTGGATGGATGGACGGGTGGGTAGGTAAAGGATGGATGTATAGATGGAAGGGTGGATGAAGGATGGATGTAAGGATGAAAGGGTGGATGGATGAAGGATGGATGGATTTGTGGAAGTGTGGGTGGATGAATGATGGAGGGATGTGATGAGGTCTAACAGGCGCATTTATGTTTGTTGATAGTTGTTGATGATGAGGAGTGTCAGTTTCTAGAATCTTTTGTCGGAAGGGGATCCTTACGCCTAAAAAGGTTTTATAAGGGGGTCTCGGCATCAAAAAGTTTGAAGACCTCTGCCCTAGGTGTATGAGGGCAAAGGACGTCCTTTACAGACATGTGGCAGTCCCAGCGCGGGCATCTTCAGGGCAAGTGACCATATTAGCCGCCATTTTGGGGTCAGGCGGAGCAGAGGTGTTGAAGGGCTAACTGGCAAAAGTGTTGCCGCATGAGGAGCACAGTAGGTCACTGGTCAGCTGAACTAGAGTGAGTATGGGGCCACCCTAGGCAAATGTGGGCTATAGGTATCCTTCACTGACGCGTGGCAGTCCCAGCGCGGGTATCATTACAGCAAATGTCTGAATCGGCCGCCATTTTGGGGTCAGGCGGAGCGGAGATATTGAGGGGTGAAACTGGTAAAACGTTAAGTGCGCTCACCGTGCATCAATGACTGTCTCTGCCTCTTATCCCGTTTCAGCTGTCTCTTGAAAGGCTCGTGTCAAGATTGCTTACATCGCCCGATTGCAGGCTCAGGCGGGTCCGGAGTATGAACGTGGCGCCATTTTGTGTTGACCTTCTCAGCTCCTCGTCCCGGGGCGATCAAGGATTGTGTGCAATTTAGGGCTTTAGCAGCTCCGCTTTTCCACTCCGCACATGCCGCTTGAGATGACAGAACCTACAACGGAGGATTTGCGGTTGGAGATTCAGGTAGGAGCCTGGTTATCGAGGTGTTGGTTCCCTGTTCTACGGAGCAACGCAGTTAGGCAGCCATCGCCACTGCCGTCCAAGCCACGCCCCCCGCAAACTCTATTTTTAAGAGAAGTGGCATCTGTGGAACTTGTCACTGACAACGGGGTGCAGTGTACATCAAAAGAGTTTCAAAATGTTGTATCTCGTTGGGGCACTAAACAGGTCACTACCTCTCTCTATCATTCCAGCAGTAATAGAATAGTGGAGCGTTATAATAGAATCATAAAGGACAATATTCAATTCTTGGTAGCCAATGGGTTGACCTGGAAAGAACAACATTTGGAGTTCCTATGGGCACTACGCACCACACCTTGTGCCTCCACGAAGGTCTCACCTTTTGTTTTACTTAAAGGGAGGATGGCTGCTTCCAAATTGGTCAGACCATGGATGAATGGTTTGGCTGTGCCACAAGCCAACTTGAAGTGTGTGAAGGAGCGATGTAGGGAAGCTCAGGAGAAGTATGCCTGTTCTGCTCCGATAAGGGGTAGACGACAACCCACTTTCACTCAAGGGGATGTGGTGAAAGTGAAACTTCCGGGCATAGTGGCCAAGGGTCATTCCAAATTCTCCTAACTTTTGAAGGTTGATGTGGTCAGACAAAGAGTGGTGTGGGTGAGTGATGAAAAATGGTGGAATAAAGAGAAATTGTCCTAGCAGACAACGAAAGGTGGTGGATGAAGGGGGGAGCACAAGGATCCTGTGGATGGGGAGGTGGTACTAGAGAAACTTTGGAAACCACACAGATCCGCAATGAATCTAGCTCAAAGAGGCCTTTGAGAGCTAAAAAGCCACCTTCTTGTTTCAATGATAATAACACAATTTGAGTACTGCTGCTTCTACATGACTTGTGTTTATCTCACTGTTCACAGTTTTATGTTTTGGCGTCTACTCCTTATTATATTGTATCCAGATTTTCATTTACTTTCTTTCCTTTCTTCAGGTTTTCTTTTTGTTCTTCCTTTTATAGTGTTTGCATTGATCTTTATGCAGGGTCTGTATTGTGGGTTCTGTGAAGGGGAAGATGTGTTGGGTGTTCAGCCTGAATGTGTGCGTGGGTGCCACCCTGGCAAACGCGTCATGGGGAATGCAGGAGTGTGGAATCTCGGCAGTTGGTGCTGGGACATTAGTCTTGCCGGTGCGTACTATAATACATGAATATACAAAAGATCTGCATGTACCTATCTTCGACTCAGAGCCTTCTTTGAACTTTTCAATCCTGTATTGGAATAAACCTATCGTTTTAGGGAAACTATTCAGCTTTGGAGTTTTTCTTGTGTTGTGTTGTCCCCAAGACACTACATTTATTTGGTGACTAGTGAATTAGAGTTTCTGGATCCACTGACACCCCGCTTATAACTGGATTTTCCTTTTTTACTTGGATATACTCTGCTGAGCCCTTTTTGCGGGATGACTTTTATTTCTATAAGGTGTCTGGACATATTCTGGAGTCACTTGGTTTAAGCATTGTGGCATCCTATATTGAAACTGAAAGGTACATTACCGTTGAATTGCCCTTACTGCTGATCCGTTCAAGGCTTTAGTGAGGTACTTGCATTTTTAGGTTTCGCCTAAGTAAAAGTGCGCAGCTTTTCGCGCAGGCGAAAACCTAATGAGAATACTATGTGGCTTGGGAATCCGCCCTCTGTTACATTGGCTAGCTCCATAAATGGAGGCTAGCCATTGGAACAGAGATCTGTCTGTCATGGCCAGACCAGATTCGTGGGCGTTCCCGCGATTTCTTCCCTCTCCACCCTTTTCTGATTGTCATCGCGGCGGTGGGTGTGTGCTATTTTTTTTTTCACAGCTTTGTTTTCCACCATTTCGGAAGTGTCCTTTGCAGGGGTGGGTTGCGCGATGTCCCGCTCTCCGTTCCCGCCCCCCTCCCGCTGTCCGTGTGCCCGTTCCTGCCCCCCCTCCCGCTGTCCGTGTGCCCGTTCCTGCCCCCCCTCCCGCTGTCCGTGTGCCCGTAGGTGCTTGTTATGCTGCTGGGACAGATAAGCTCACTCCACCGGGCGAGGTGCGCGCTGCTCCGGGAAGAAGTGCAGGCCCCCTCCTCCCAGGAAACCCGCCAGCGCACCAGCAACCATCCGGAGACAGGTGAGTCCCCCTCCATGACGTGCGAAAACTCGCACCAAACACCCCCCCCCTCCCCAAATCAACACCCGACCCCAAGGACACGCACCCCTGATCACAGAACCGAAGCTCTGCTGTTCGTGTTCCCGCCCCCCCTCCCGCTGTCCGTGCCCCCACCCCCCCTCCCGCTGTCCGTGCCCGTAAGGGCTTGTTTTAAATTCAGTTCGAGCTAGAAACTTTGTTTTTTTACATCTGCAAATGACGTAATAGCAGATTATTTCTTACATCCGTAAGTATGCTGAAAACACTGCTATTTAAGACTTGCATAGTCCAGTGACCCTGGTACAGATAAACCAAAGCGTGACTAGTAGCAAGTACACCCACCCCGCGGCCAGAGGTGTCCCGCTGCATGAAGCACACACACCACCCCGCGCCCAGAGGTGTCCCGCTGTCTCACACACTATGTAGGAACTATTTCTAACGTGTTTTTGTTATTTTTCCACCTGTACGTTCGACTACTTACAATCGCAGACGTTTAATAGAGAGTATTGTCTGATCATGCCGTCTGTCCTCCTTCTCTTTTTTTTTTAATATAAATCATAGTTATTTGGCTATCGGATGTGTTGGTGGAATTTGAATGTACCTTGACAGAGCTCCTAGCATGCACGGGTTTGTTAAATGAACGCCCGGGGCTGGATACACGGTGTTCTGTGGACTTTGGACAACCGTAAGAACGAGGGCTGTGGTGGACCGGGTGGAGGGGGGGGAGGGGGGTTTAGAGAGTTCAGTTTGGAAAGGAGAACACAGTCTTCTAATGCATGACTTGCTCTGGACATAGAGACCTTCGGGTCTATGTACATGCATTTTATTTCTCTCTCTTCCTGTCTGACATTCTGGGTCACCTCACCTCAGCTGAGATTGGGTAACTCAGACTAAATGTATTGCCTGTAGATTCGAGGTGTTTCCGTTTTGTATTCCACATTATAAACGAAAGATTGCAAATCCCAGACTGTAAAGACAATAGAAGCACCTCACGCCTGCCACGAAACAAACTCGAGCTTTGTGTATCGTGGGAGGTATTTATTTATGTATTTTTTTCACAAAAGGAAGTTTTGCAACCCGGAGATTGCAGGGTCGGACTGGGGAACCGAAGCAGCCCTGGGGGGGAAATGCTAAAACCAGCCCGGCTCACGTCGTCTCCTCGCTCAGTCGATTTCCATCCATTCTTTTCCTCTCCATCCCTCTGTAGTCGGGTTCTCTCTCCCCCTCTCTGGAGCTTCCACGGTCTCCAGCCCGATGGGGAAGTGCCCGGTGGATGAAAGGCCCGCCCGGTCCTGGCTAATTGCTTCACTGCACCACGTGCTGTGAGGACTGCCATCCTCCGAAGGTTCTGCGGCGCTCGCGGGTTGTTGCTTGTTGTGGAGTGTGGTTTGCACGTTTCCCTTTGCATTCTGGTACTTGTAGTGTTCTGTTTTTACATTGATGAAAAGTAATGACTGTGCCATAAAATGGAGTAATACAACAGGATAGTGTGGGCTGCTAGTGCCTGGCATGGGATGAACTCGAAGTGTGTATGTGATGGGGTGCACCCAGGCGCGCAACACCCATTGGACTCACCGGGCTTTAGCCCCCCGTCGTGTGTGGCAGCCCGGGATGAGACAGATCCGGGGCACACACAGAGCCGCACCCGAACGTTTCACAGGTCTTTAAAAGACCATTTGAATGTTAACTAGGCCTTGCAGTTGTTTTACCCCTTCTAAGAGCCCCTGCAGCTCCACTCTGTCTATTGCATAATTATCCCTCATCTGGCGCATAATCTGTAGATAAACTGTTTCTAACTCAAAAGGATCAAAGCTTACTGAAAACTGTGGCTGTGGCTGTGTGTGTGGCTCTGTGTGTGTGTGTGTGTGTGTGTGCAAGGGTGGGTGGGTGTGTGTGGCTGTGTGTGTGTGGCTCTCTGTATGTGTGTGTGTGTGGCTCTCTGTATGTATGTGTGCGGCTGTGTGTGTGGCTCTCTGTATGTGGCTGTGTGTGTGTGGCTCTCTGTATGTGTGTGTGTGGCTGTGTGTGTGTCGCTCTCTGCATGTGTGTATGTGGGAGAGACAGCAGTGTGAGAGCGACAGCAGTGTGAGAGACAGCAGTGTGAGTGTTTTAGGGAGAGCATGGTGTGTGGGAGAGCATGGTGTGTGAGAGGCAGCAGTGTGAGAGACAGTAGTGTGAGAGAACTTTTATTTATGTTTTGGTTTTTGAAACATAAATAAAACGCATTGTTATTTGCAATATCATTAGCTCAAACTCACGTAAATACGCGACCTATTGCATTGCAAATGCTATAGGTCTCGCATTTGCAAGAGATTAAGCTATTGGCATTGTAAATGACAATGCCATTTATTTATTTATTTTCAAAACCAACACATAAATAAAAATGTTGTCATTTACAATGCCAATAGCTCAAACTTTTCAAAAGGCGAAACCATTGCATTGTAAATGCTTGTTTTAAACTGTCTCCTTTTATTGCACGTGTTGTCGCCTTTGTGCCACATCTCGTCTTCCTTTCAAGCTCAGTCTACACGTTGTGAAGCAGCTCGTCTTCACAACAAGCTCCAAAGCATTTGGATTGCTTGGACACGTTTGACGCTCTGCACATCTAGAAGCAGCACCTACACAACATGCTCCACTTCCTTTAACCCCTTGCGTGCGGCGGGAATTCCCCGTCCATGCTGACTCCGCCTTGCGCGGGCGGAGTCATGACGGAACGGTTCCGTCATCAGCACAGCTCAGCCGTAGCTGATGACGGAACTGTTCCGTCATCAGCATGCAAGGGGTTAAAAAGCACACTGAACATGCATACTAGTGGCCACATGCAATGTATTTTTGTTACTGTAAACGCTAAACAAAGCAGTTCATTTTTTGTTTTTCTCTGAAGTGGAATACACGCTCAGTTTCAAACTCTGAAATACTGGCTCATTTGATACGAATCTTACCTGTTTCTGCTAAGTCTTTATGTGGTATAGATTTTATTTCCTGTTTTACATTATTTCACATATTGGTTGTTTCTCCCTTTCCTCTCTTCGTTTTATTCCATATTGTATGTAATAATGGTTTCTTCAAGAAATGTGGTACAACCACCTCCATGTCTGCAGAATACTCGAAAACCATCAATGCCATGGAGGAAATAGCTTAGGGTTTTTGAAAACTACCTTGTTTCTACAAACGCTTCTAAGTATAATGCTATACATCGTGCCGCTTTACTATTTAATTGTCTAGGTGATACGGTTAAATATGTTTTTGATAACTTACCTCTTGTATGTCCCCCCTTTACTGAAGATGTTCCTTGGGATGTTTATTTAGAAGCTGTCACTAGATTACCCAAACAGTATACAAATGAACCTTCTGTTATGCTTAAGAGGCACAGTTTCTTCAAACAAAAGTACATGGTTGATTGGGTTAATTGAGGATTATTTAGCAGTGCTTAGAGTTCTAGCTGCTAAGTGTGAGTTTGGACACAGTCTTGACATTTCTTTGCATGATCAGTTGGTTTCTTAATTGTTATAATAAAAAGATCCTAGAAAATATTTTAACATGTAAAAAACCCATACTTTGATGGGGTCATGGGTATTGCCTGCAGCACTGAATGGTCTGTCATATCTTCTATAATAGTTACAGAGTATCTCAGAGTCAAGACTGGTGATTCACATTTTACTCCACATGCAGCTACTAAAGGAGAATCTGGTGATATGGAAGTGAATGCTGATGTTAACAAGACTGTATTAAAAAAACACACACACACCGGAAAAATGTTGGCAGTCATTTGTAGGTGGGGTCAAAATCTCATCTGCATGTCCTGCACAAGGTCAAAGATGCACTAATAGCAAGAAATTAGATTTTTTTTATTTGGTCTGTAAGCCACACAAACCGAGAACCAAAGTAACCAGATTGATGTTGATGAGGAGAATCTATGTAAGTCTCCAAATAATTGTAATTTCATTTTTATAGTGCTTACTATCCCTGACGAGGCATCAAAGTGCTTTTCCGGCAAGTAGTACTCTACTCCGGAACCCAAAAAGGATTAGTAATGAATTTGTATAGGGAAATATGGAAATTAATTTGAGCTGTGGACATGCCAGTCTGCTATTTTGATTGAAAATGATATTGAAGAGATAGAAGAGAGAAGGGTTTGCATTTATATAGTGTTTGCTACCCCTAATGAGGTGTAGAAGAGCTTTTTGGTGGGTAGCACGCTATTCCGGAACCCAAACATAATTAATGGCAAAATTAGTATAGGGGAATATGAAATTAATTTGAACAGTGGACATGCAAGTTTGTTATATTTATTGAAAAAAGATAGAGGAGGGAAAGAAGAGGGAAGGGTTTGCATATACATAGTGCTTGCTACCCCTGAAGAGGTTTTGAAGTGATTATTGGCGGGGAGCATTCTACTTTGGAACCCAAAAAGGACTAGTGGTGAATTACTATAGGGAAATATGAAATTCATTTGAGCGGTTGAAATGGTAGTCTGTTATTTGGATTGAAAAGGATAGTGAAGGAATAGAAAAGGGAAGGATTCTGGATTTTTTTCTTTAGCTCATAGAAGTAGGAGGAGGTTTGGGATGAGTAAAAAGGGGGATGGAGGGGGGAGAATCACAGGAAATGTTTTAGAAAGGCTTGTTTGGGAGATCTGAATGGTAAAAGAGGTATGAAATGAGGCAAGGGGGGCAAGGGGCACACACAGAGCCGCACCCGAACGTTTCACAGGTCTTTAAAAGACCATTTGAATGTTAACTAGGCCTTGCAGTTGTTTTACCCCTTCTAAGAGCCCTGCAGCTCCACTCTGTCTATTGCATAATTATCCCTCATCTGGCGCATAATCTGTAGATAAACTGTTTCTAACTCAAAAGGATCAAAGCTTACTGAAAACTGTGGCTGTGTGTGTGGCTCTGTGTGTGTGTGTGTGTGTGCAAGGGTGGGTGGGTGTGTGTGGCTGTGTGTGTGTGGCTCTCTGTATGTGTGTGTGTGTGGCTCTCTGTATGTATGTGTGCGGCTGTGTGTGTGGCTCTCTGTATGTGGCTGTGTGTGTGTGGCTCTCTGTATGTGTGTGTGTGGCTGTGTGTGTGTCGCTCTCTGCATGTGTGTATGTGGGAGAGACAGCAGTGTGAGAGCGACAGCAGTGTGAGAGACAGCAGTGTGAGTGTTTTAGGGAGAGCATGGTGTGTGGGAGAGCATGGTGTGTGAGAGGCAGCAGTGTGAGAGACAGTAGTGTGAGAGAACTTTTATTTATGTTTTGGTTTTTGAAACATAAATAAAACGCATTGTTATCTGCAATATCATTAGCTCAAACTCACGTAAATACGCGACCTATTGCATTGCAAATGCTATAGGTCTCGCATTTGCGAGAGATTAAGCTATTGGCATTGTAAATGACAATGCCATTTATTTATTTATTTTCAAAACCAACACATAAATAAAAATGTTGTCATTTACAATGCCAATAGCTCAAACTTTTCAAAAGGTGAAACCATTGCATTGTAAATGCTTGTTTTAAACTGTCTCCTTTTATTGCACGTGTTGTCGCCTTTGTGCCACATCTCGTCTTCCTTTCAAGCTCAGTCTACACGTTGTGAAGCAGCTCGTCTTCACAACAAGCTCCAAAGCATTTGGATTGCTTGGACACGTTTGACGCTCTGCACATCTAGAAGCAGCACCTACACAACATGCTCCACTTCCTTTAACCCCTTGCGTGCGGCGGGAATTCCCCGCCCATGCTGACTCCGCCTTGCGCGGGCGGAGTCATGACGGAACGGTTCCGTCATCAGCAAAGCTCAGCCGTAGCTGATGACGGAACTGTTCCGTCATCAGCATGCAAGGGGTTAAAAAGCACACTGAACATGCATACTAGTGGCCACATGCAATGTATTTTTGTTACTGTAAACGCTAAACAAAGCAGTTCATTTTTTGTTTTTCTCTGAAGTGGAATACACGCTCAGTTTCAAACTCTGAAATACTGGCTCATTTGATACGAATCTTACCTGTTTCTGCTAAGTCTTTATGTGGTATAGATTTTATTTCCTGTTTTACATTATTTCACATATTGGTTGTTTCTCCCTTTTCTCTCTTCGTTTTATTCCATATTGTATGTAATAATGGTTTCTTCAAGAAATGTGGTACAACCACCTCCATGTTTGCAGAATACTCGAAAACCATCAATGCCATGGAGGAAATAGCTTAGGGTTTTTGAAAACTACCTTGTTTCTACAAACGCTTCTAAGTATAATGCTATACATCGTGCCGCTTTACTATTTAATTGTCTAGGTGATACGGTTAAATATGTTTTTGATAACTTACCTCTTGTATGTCCACCCTTTACTGAAGATGTTCCTTGGGATGTTTATTTAGAAGCTGTCACTAGATTACCCAAACAGTATACAAATAAACCTTCTGTTATGCTTAAGAGGCACAGTTTCTTCAAACAAAAGTACATGGTTGATTGGGTTAATTGAGGATTATTTAGCAGTGCTTAGAGTTCTAGCTGCTAAGTGTGAGTTTGGACACAGTCTTGACATTTCTTTGCATGATCAGTTGGTTTCTTAATTGTTATAATAAAAAGATCCTAGAAAATATTTTAACATGTAAAAAACCCATACTTTGATGGGGTCATGGGTATTGCCTGCAGCACTGAATGGTCTGTCATATCTTCTATAATAGTTACAGAGTATCTCAGAGTCAAGACTGGTGATTCACATTTTACTCCACATGCAGCTACTAAAGGAGAATCTGGTGATATGGAAGTGAATGCTGATGTTAACAAGACTGTATTAAAAAAAACACACACACCGGAAAAATGTTGGCAGTCATTTGTAGGTGGGGTCAAAATCTCATCTGCATGTCCTGCACAAGGTCAAAGATGCACTAATAGCAAGAAATTAGATTTTTTTTATTTGGTCTGTAAGCCACACAAACCGAGAACCAAAGTAACCAGATTGATGTTGATGAGGAGAATCTATGTAAGTCTCCAAATAATTGTAATTTCATTTTTATAGTGCTTACTATCCCTGACGAGGCATCAAAGTGCTTTTCCGGCAAGTAGTACTCTACTCCGGAACCCAAAAAGGATTAGTAATGAATTTGTATAGGGAAATATGGAAATTAATTTGAGCTGTGGACTTGCCAGTCTGCTATTTTGATTGAAAATGATATTGAAGAGATAGAAGAGAGAAGGGTTTGCATTTATATAGTGTTTGCTACCCCTAATGAGGTGTAGAAGAGCTTTTTGGTGGGTAGCACGCTATTCCGGAACCCAAACATAATTAATGGCAAAATTAGTATAGGGGAATATGAAATTAATTTGAACAGTGGACATGCAAGTTTGTTATTTGTATTGAAAAAAGATAGAGGAGGAAAGAAGAGGGAAGGGTTTGCATATACATAGTGCTTGCTACCCCTGAAGAGGTTTTGAAGTGATTATTGGCGGGAGCATTCTACTTTGGAACCCAAAAAGGACTAGTGGTGAATTACTATAGGGAAATATGAAATTCATTTGAGCGGTTGAAATGGTAGTCTGTTATTTGGATTGAAAAGGATAGTGAAGGAATAGAAAAGGGAAGGATTCTGGATTTTTTTCTTTAGCTCATAGAAGTAGGAGGAGGTTTGGGATGAGTAAAAAGGGGGATGGAGGGGGGAGAATCACAGGAAATGTTTTAGAAAGGCTTGTTTGGGAGATCTGAATGGTAAAAGAGGTATGAAATGAGGCAAAGGGGGTAGAGGAGGAAAGAGTCTACAAAGGGTTATTTTGGGCATCGTAGAAGTAGAATGAGATTTGTGGTGAGTGAGAGTGTGGAGATAGAGGATATAATGAGAGACGTATAGGGTGAGAAATAGGGAAGAGTCTAGAAAGGGTTCTTTTGAGGACCACTGGTGTAGAATGGGGTTTGGGATGAGAGAGTAGAGGTGGAGGATATATTGAGAGAGGTGTAGGGTGAATGAGAAATAGGGTAGTTCATTGGAAAGATTAGTGGAATGAGGTTTGGGATAAGTCAGGGTGTGGAGGTAGAGGATATATTGAGAGGGGTATAGGGTGAGAAATAGGGTAGTGCATTTGAGAGAGTAGTAGAATGAGGTTTAAGATGAGTCAGAGTGGAGGTAGAGGATATATTGAGGGAGATATAGGGTGAAATATAGGGTAGTGGATTGGAGATGCTGAATTAGAAGCAAAGTAATAAATATAAAGATACACAAGACCATGAAAGGTATACATGTATACAGAAGGTAATATGTGTAGATAATATAAACATTCGTAATATGTACATTTGTTAAGCAGAACTAAAAAATATCTATATATTTAAAAACATATTTATTATACATGTTTAGACAAAGCAATACACTTATGTATACACACATCTATAGTCTATATAAATGCTTATATACAGAGAGACATGCTTTATATTTGAGTATGGTGGTTATGTGAGGATGAGACAGCTCTTGAGTAGTCTTCCAAAGACCAGGTAGTTATCTGTGGATCTTATGTTTGGGGGTAAAGAGTTCCATATTTTGCCTGCTTGAATAGAGAAGGATGTGCCACCTATATGTTTTTTTCTTGTATAGTGGGATTTTGAGACAAGGTGCCAATCTAGAGCGGAGGTTCCTTTGTTGAACGCATTTCATGATTTTATTCCTGATAAAGAGAGGTCCTGTTTCATGTATTGCTTTTTGGGATGATATTTTGTATTTATAGGAACATCTGATTCCTTAAATGCCATTAAGTTTCTTGAGTGTATTACTACTGGTGTTGCCCCATTTGTTTTTATTAAGAGATAGAAAGCCTTTTGCTCTGTTAACTCCAGCTTGGTTAGAAGACAGATTAGGACAGCGTTTTGGTAATGTGAATTTGGAGGAGATTTGTGAACTTGTCCAGTACAAGCAAGAAGATGGAAAAAATCTATTTTTACATTAAAAAAGGATGGAAAGAAGTCTTTGATCTCTGGTGACTGGGTTTTAGTTAAAAAATAAAAACACAAAAGTGTTGAAAGGTGAATCTAGACTGTCCTAACCTACTGAAGTTGTTAAGGTTTCTAAAATGGCTGTGTTACTTGAAGAGAAGGGGTGGTGGAATAAAAATGCTGTAATTAAGGTGAGTGAAGAGCAAGCCAAAATCATTGCTGAAAGGTTCTTGCGAATCTTGCCTAAGGATGTATATGAACGGGATGTTGACAGGTGGTTGCAGTTCAGAGATGTTGCAGACAAAAAAAGGTGAGAACAGCCCCTTTATTAGGGCTACTGGTGGAGATTGTTCTTCTGCTGCCGTAGATGACATTGAGGTTTCAGTTCTAGCTGCTTCAGGGGTTGGAGATGTAGGGGTCCCAACTCGCAGTGGAAGAGTGTTTTCTGCACCTGTAAGATTTAAGGATTATGTCACCTATTGAGGTTCCAGTTTTAGTTTTCTTTTGTTAGCTTTGGGGGGAAGGGGGTGGTGTTGTATCTAAAGTATTCTGGTGTCATTTCAGAGTGTCCTTTGCCTTAATGGAACACAGAATGTTATTAAGGAATGTGGTGTAGTTCTAAATTGAGTACTGAAACAGTCACTTTATGGGTTAAGCAGGGAAGCTGTTGTAGCTCCTGTATGGGAATAAACCTATTGTTTTTTTAACTACTCAGCTTTGGAGTTTTTCTTGTGTTGTCCCCAACAGACTACAGTTCCATGCGCACTTCTGATTTCGGACACCCTCACGTCTAATGGAACTCAAGATTCGGTTTACAATAAACACTTAATTTCAGCCTTCTACCGGAGCACACCGGGCATAATTGTGTATGTAGGTGTGTTGGGGGAAGGGGTCCAAGTCTCCAAGCACACTCAGAGCTGCACTCAAATCCAACGTGCTCTCACACAGCAGTAATGGTGAAAGAAATCTGGGTGTGAGAACCTTAAATGTTGTATTATGTGTTGAGCACTCACCCAACAGTCACACCCAGTGCTGTCTCACCATAGGCGCTCCTACAGCAAAAGCATTTGCAGTCAGCCAAAGCTTTCACAATATTAGAGCACCCTGGCACCCAACGCTCTTGCCAAACAATTACTTTCCAACACTGCCACTTTCTCACAATCAACACTCTCAAAACAACTGCACTATATCACACCATACACTTCCACAATGTTGCTCTCTCACACCAATCACTGTCATAACCACTTATAAACTCTCTGGCACGCACTTCTCTTGGGAACAAAAAGCTTGTTAAGTCTGATAATACTGATAAAAAGTGCACCTTCAGAAAAAAAACTAATAGTGTTACTATGAACTCAAAATCCATGTTCAGCAACTGTGTGCTGCTTCAGGCACAATTATTCATGGCACAGGGCTAGAATTGTAACCACTCTCCATGATGATGGCGGTCAACTCCTGCTTGGAGTGTATATGGTTGCCAGTTTTTTCATCTTTAAGTCCAGTTATATGTGAAAGTTTGCCCAGTATCAAACCAAAGAACAGATTCCTATTTGACGTGCACTTCTGTCAGCGTTCAATTTAAACTTGTGCGGCCTCAGATGTGTCTGTGAAATTGATCTTTTGCCTGAATGTTGGCCCTTTGATCTGGATTTATGCCCAGAATTTTCCTTCTTGCCATGTGGTCACCATACTTTTAGTGTAAGGGACTACTATGGCAATGTGTACTTTTTGAGACAACAAAAAAGATAATATTGGTGCTATTAGACATTTTTTGATATCGGCGACGGCCCTGCAGCCCTACATCAAAAAAGGTTTTACAAAAACCATGACCAAAAACAAGCATTAATAAAGCCAAAATGCTGGCAGCTAATGCTATGCCGAAGTAACTCTCGAATGGTTATTTTCTAATAAACTGCCTCTCTCTTCTTCTCCAAATATTTTAATCATCCGGCCACTCTAAACATATCACTGATGGACTCTGGTCAACGACATCTACTACTGGCGCGGATTAAGCACATTTTACACCTGGCTGGTTGTAAAAACGCGCATCAGCCACCATGCTCATAAAGAGTTTGTCGACTCTCTTCTGGCCCCATTATTGAATAGGCGCTCACAGAAACTCTGTGACCTAGTTACCGTTGCTGGGCTCCTTGGCAGGAGGCGACCGAGGCAGGGAGGACACGCCAAAATAATTACGGACGAATAAATAAGCCGACAAACAGGTTGGCGCGTTAGAAAAATAATTAAACAGGCAGACCTGAATGGGCGAGGTAGGAATGTTCCTGAACTTCCTGGGCGTGGAGCTGCCGGTGTAACCCGCCCCGTCCCCTCTCGCTGCACCAGCTTTGGGTCCCTCCAGCACACCTGCCTTTCTGCTATCGCTGGCAAGACGCAACAGGGTGTCCTCACCTCATCGCTCCAGGTGTGCCCAGGGCAGGGTCCATATTCCTGACCCCATTCCCTGTTGAAACGACGCCACCCAAGAAGGCCGCCCAGGTAGAAGGAAATCTGGAAAACAACTGAAAAATACCCGACGAGCAGCGAAAGGCCCCAGCGCTGATCCACTTTATCCAAAAAGGGTATTTTGCTTGGCAGCTGCGCCATGGAAGCTGAGGACCTTATGACAACAAATGGTACCACCACGATCCTGGAGGAGGAGGAGGAGGGAACACCCAACCATAACCACGATGAGGCGGCGAATGACGAAATGCTAAACAGCCCCACGAAAGAGATAAGCGAATTGAAAATTGCCAACGGCTCTGGGCCTGGAGATGAGAACACAACCGGCCCATCCAGTTCAGAGGTGGGGGAGTTGCACGCCAACCACGCAAGCCCGGAGCCAAGTGACACAGCGACAAGACGCTACAGTTTGGAGCTCCTCGACTCCAAGGCGAGTCGCTTCAGCCCCGACCAGGTCGACAGCAAGGCTCGCTTCAGCCTCGAGGCCGGAGACGCCAGGTCCAGCCGCTTCAGCCCGGACCCCACCGACAACCGGAGCAGCCGCTTCACCTTGGACACCAGGATGAGCCGATTCAGCCCCGACATGAACCGGGCGAGACCCAGCCGCTTCGCCCCGGAGCAGACCGGCGACACTGCCAAGAACACCCGGCCGGAGCCAGCGGCGGAGGTGAAGAAAACCAACCGCTACAACGTTGAATCGGGCGACTTCAAGGCGCAGTCCTCCTACACCCAGGAGCCCGCCAGCCCGCAGACGCCCACCCGCCCCGGCGGTGAGGCGGAGGACGGCGGCAGAAACAACCGCCGCAGTTTCGAACTGGGGGACGTGGTCGTCGAGGACGTCCTGTGCGACTCCTGCATCGAGGGCAAGAAGAAGGCCGTGCGCTCCTGCCTCGTCTGCCAGACGTCGTTCTGCGAGGTCCACCTCAAGCCCCATCTCGAGGGGGCCGCCTTCCGGGACCACAAGCTGCTCGACCCAATCAGGGACTTCGAGGCCCGGAAGTGCCAGATGCATAGCAAGACCATGGAGCTCTTCTGCCAGGCCGACCAGGTCTGCATCTGCTACCTGTGCATGTTCCAGGAGCACAAGAACCACAACACGGTCACTGTGGAGGCCGAGAAGTACGTCAAGGAGGTAAGAGCATAGAGCAGACTCCACGGTGCGGTGGGCCTTGATTAAGCGAAGCCATACTTTGACTATTCAAATGACCCCATAGTTGTCAAGTGGTTCTGTGCCAGGTGCCATACCTTCAATCAGGTTGGTTTCACCACTATAATTTTGCCCACTGGGAATTTGTTTTAAGCCAATACTTTCCTAATAAGTTGGGATGGGCAGAATTTCCCTCACACCCAACCCTTTCAAACATGCATAATGCAGTTTAATCTCTATCTGTTGCTGTTAAAGTATTTGAATTGTCGAGAAGCGAGTGTAGAGACAATTGATAAATTCACACTACCATGGCTTCAGTGTGCCGGCCCACGCTTTACTTTTTAAAGAGCTTTGCAGCTGAAGTCCAATCGGTTGCACTTAAGTGTGCTGATACTACGGTGTGTAGAATACACCCTGTTTTAAGCTTCAGTTCCAGGACTATAACATGGTGCCCATATTGATGGGGAGCTCTTTGGAAAACTTAAACATGGCCCTTATGTTAAAGGTCCTGCATATTGTTAGGACGATTTGGCAGGGGTGCTCGCTCTCTTTAGCTCCTGGCAATTTTGGACATGACCATGGTCCGAGGAATGTATAGAGTTCTTGCTGTCCTGGGTGAGTTTCTCTATGAATCCTTTAATGAGTGTTCTGCTTTCTGCCAGAGAGGTGTAATCCAGCATTCACAAGACAATTAAAATTACAACCAGTAGCAAACAAATAAAAAAAAGGCACTAGACAACCTGAGATCTTACATGTGCCAAAGTTCACAACTCAGTTCACTGAGTGTGCTGTGATTTGTTCTGCTATTTACATCTGGGCTGGTCTTGCGTGGTTCTTGCTAAGGATAAACTCCAAGTTCAGTTTACTATATCAGTTCAATGCCGGTTGGTAACTCAATGTAAATGAGAACTTCAACTCCCAGAATGAATCATGATGCTTGCCTATTCAGCCTATAATTAGGCGACAGCGGCTCGTCTGGTTTTTCATTCTGCAGCTCTGAGCATGTTGGGACACGTAGGCCTTGTCTAATAATGTGGCAAGCGAAACCACAAGCCCCAGAATGCTCTGCCCTGTTGGCTGAAAAGTCAGCATTTTCTGAACATGCCTTATGAGATGGAGGTCCGATCAGTTTACAGCTCTGTATTAGGCTGGTGAATGTAACTCCTAGACTTCCACTGTCCTTTAACTGGTTGCCATTCAGGAAGCAGGTGACCCTTAAAGCCCTGTGCCTGGTTCACACAACTCTTCATCTCCAGGTGCCTCCGAAAACTGCTTTCCATTGGTAAATCCCCAAGAGACAGCTGAAGTCTTCTTCTCTTAGAAAGATGAGTCATCAAGATGACAATATCTAGATTTCGGAAAACTAGGAGGGGTGGTGGTTCTTTTTCGGTGGCAGACGCCAAGTTGTGGAATACGCTGCCCACCCACATTGCCAGTTTTACCTCCCATGTTGCTTTTCGTAATCAATTGAAAACTTGGCTCTTCTCCCTCCTGTGATGGTTGGGCTGTGGTCTCTGGTCTCTCTTCCATGTAGTTTGCTCTCACCTGTGCTATCGCTTTGACACCTATGGGTATAATGCACTATAAATACTAAAAATTCAAATAGACTGGTACCTGCAGGTTCCGGTGAAATGCAGGCTTTTATTAAACTTACTGACCATCCCCCCTCCTCCAACCCCGCGAGTTTGACAGATATGTCAGTGTCATCAAAGGCAACATATTTAAGTTTAACTACTTCTGCTATCACTGTACTCTAGAAGTTACATGTAATGCAGATTAACAGAACTACAGCTCAAAGAATGTACTAGAACTAGATCGTTTATGTGATGCACTGTACTAGAAAATGGCGACTCAGGTGATATCTGGTAACCTAACTACAACAAGACCCAGGTGAAGCTGTGCATTTGCCCAGTAAGAGACAGACATTGCAGAATTAATAATAATAGTGTTACACAGTTTACTTGACGGGCTTATAAAACCCAACTACAATTGTCCTAACATCCATGTGTTCTGGCCTGAAGAAAATAGCTGCATACTTATGTTAGCGGCTAAGGGCCTACTGGTTACCGGTCCAGTGAGCCCAACCCTCCTGCCCTAGGGAAAAAGTTTGAATTCGTTTGAAGTTTTCTCAATGAATGAATATGTCGTTCAACCAGTCAAGTTATTTCCGCAGAATTTTGATATTTGTAGTCCTTTTTTTCTCCGTTTGTTAATGCAGGACTACAAGCACTAGAGTGGAAAAAATAACTTCGCAAATCTGCTCACACGTCGAATCAGGAAACGTGTGGCTTGCTCTGGGGGAAAATATTAGAGTAAACTGAGTGAGGGGCTAACAAGCCCCGGGGAAGATAGTTAATGTGGCAGCGGTCGAGTTTAGTGACATTTGCAGGTCACTGGTTTCTTTCCCAGCCGGGATGGCCTATCCATTAACACGTTTGAGTTCTGTTTTTTTAATTTAATTTAATTCTTGTAAAATTGAAACTACACGTCCCAGACAGTGGCTTAATGAAACCTCAGACCCCCTCCCACCCCAGCCCCCACCCCCCAAAAAAAACCTGACAGCTGAGGGGCCCACCCCTGCTATTAAAGACAACCCTGGAACAGCGGGGTGTCCGTTACGCCCCTGGTTCCAGATTCCAACGTGATGTAAGTTAAAAAGCCAGCGCTGACTGAAGCTGTCACACATACCACGCTTATTAAAACATTTAATATGTTCGGTTTAATATTATGAGATATCCATATCAAAGAGAACGTGGAGTGGGAGGCACTTTAATAACATGACCAGAAACCTCCATACCTGTCTGAACACAGCACCCACCAGGGCGTCTCCCCTCTTTCAGCATTCACTGAATGCCTGTCTGAAAAGCATTAAATCTGTGACTGTTGAAAACACACCCAGGGTTGCGGCCCGCCCGTCACACCGCCGCTTCTGCCTGCAGCCAGACTCTGCGATAAGATCAAAGCTGGCAGTGACGTCCCCGCCAGCGCCCTCCCCCTGGGAACCTCGGAGCAGGCAGCTCGCTGCATGTCTGAGCTTTGGAGCCTAGTGCTGTGCATGCAGGTGCTGTGCCTCGAGGCGTGTGGGGGAAGAGGCGGAGGGGCCTGGCCAGGTGGGGAGGGGTCCGGGAAGCTTCCAAACTGCCGCACTAACAGAGGGGAGGACTCTGGGGGATTCGAACGTGTGTCAACAAGGGTTAATGCTTTAACATACGGAATTCAATTAAAATAGATAAGCCAAGACTGAGATAGATAGATGTGGGTTACCTGTGTGCGAGACAGCTGAGACTGCATTGATGTCTCTGACGCAACCTCATCTAGAGCCCCCTTTACCTTTTTGAGACTGTGTGCCAAGGTGTCTACTTGAGAGTGAGTCAGTGTGCCTGTTGGTGTATGACTCTCACCTAGTAAGTGAGACTGTGGAACATAGTGTTTGATTTTTTTTTTGCAGTTTTATATAGCGCGAACTCGACCGGAAAGTTTCAGAGCGCCTTACAGGAGCACCAGTTGCATTACAGAGGGGCACATTCCTTTTGTTATGCACGAGAGATCAAGTGATTTTGCCAGAATCATCGGATGTTTGAACCTCCTGCCAGACTCGAACCTTGTTGGGTGTAAATGTACACCAGTGAGTGAGATTGTTGCAGAGGCCGCCTCACCCTCCCGAAGGGGGGGGGGCTCAGGGGCCGGCGCCATAACCCTCGCCGTGCCCCCCAAGTGGACAGACCGGTTCTGGGCGCTTTGCGAGCGCCCAGAAGCAAACGTAAGGGAAACACCTCCCCACGCCAAAACGGGTGACCACCTGACGGCGCCAAATGGCGACCAATGGGCGCACACCGCGGCGTTTGAACCCCTCCAATCAGGGGGTACCACCTGAACCCCCAGGTACACGAAAGTGGGCACCAAGAAGTGACCAATAGGCGCAAGCCGCGATGTTCGAACCCCCCAATCAGGGGGTACCACCTGAACCTCAGGTTGGCGGAATTGGCAATATAAGTCGCCACTCGCCCAGGTAGCTCCTACCTTCGGGGAGCAGGGCGAGTGGCGCACCAACGGAAGTTCTGCTGAAAGGAAGTAGACGAGGCGAAGCTCTGCTCGGGGACCAGCTGACGTATCGCTGGAAAGATCATCGTGGGACATCGGTGCGCTGGCAGGGATCCCTGAAAGACCGCCTCAAGCCCGGTAGGTCCCCTCGGCATTCGGCCTCTCCAGCGCGCATTGTGCCGCTAGAAGGGGGGGAGCAAAGGGCAGGCAAGAAGCGCAACATCGGACGGGAGACCGGTGCGACTTCCTCACGGAGCACGGAAGCGGCTGCCCATCTGGTCCATCACCTACCTGAGCCGCGCTGTGAGCCGAGCTCAGCGCGACCGGCGGGGAAACACCAGCACCGGCACTGAGGGCAGAAAAGGCCCGGACGGGCACTGCACTTCCAGAAGCCTGCGTTTTCGGCAGCGCGAAGTGGCCGAATCAACTCTGTTTTGGGGAGTGTTCAACTGAAGATAGAAAAGTCCCTGGTTCGATCCCGGGTTCCGGCAGTAGATTTAATACGGCGAGCGGCGGAGAGCCCTCGGGGAAAGAAAAAGAAAAACACGCATTGAGCTGACGACAGGCCAGAAGAGTGGCGGAGAGCCCTCAGCCCAAACGAGAGGCACTCGGGGGTACTGCCCGACGCCACAGCCAGCTAAACAAAGACCAGTGAGCCGAGCGCGAAAGCAGCAACCCCCAGGGCAGGAAATGGCCGAGGGTCAGCCAGAAGAGGTCGCTGAACTCCTAAAACGGATCCGCGAGGTATCGGCGATCCACGGCAGCGAGTGGCTGCAGCCACACCTGGAGCAGGCCTGGGGCGCCGGCCCAGAACCACGAAAGGATGAGGAAGCGGCCCTTCCTGCGCCCAAGAAGCGCAAGATCACACTGCCAAAGAAGACTTCCAGGAAGAAGCCACTGCGGAAGGAACAGCCGAACGGGGGCTCATCACCGAGGACAAGGGACCTCAACGACGCTACCAGCGGCATGGCAAATAGTGAGCATATTGCGAGCATGTTGAAGGAATGTCTTAGGTCTTTGGCAGCGCGGGATGGGACAGATCAGGGGGTATCAAGGTCAGAGGCTCAGCGCGCAGAGAAAACAGCAGGGCTGCCATGGCATCTACTCGACCCAGGCCAAGCGCGTCAGGAAAAAATACAGGGGCAGGTGGCGCAAACAGCGCAAGGTGCGCAGGGGTCCCCAGTAGCTGCGTGGGGATACAGTATCAATGCGGGCATCACTCAACCAGAGTGTCCGGTCACTAACCTCTACACCAGGCCATCCCCCGGCCCGGCGACTCTTACCACGAGGGCCACATGGCTAGCCTGCCTTATCCCTCTGCCAGTTAAGGAGAGGATATGGCGCATAGAATTCATAGACATCTTTTCCCTGCTGGAGATTCAGCTTGAGGGTCTAGACCTAACGACCTGCGATAAGAAGGATGAGGATAGAAGAGAAAGGCGCAGCACTAGAAAAGAAAGAAACTTTGATAACTGGCTAGACGCATTCAGAATTATGGCCTGTGTTATAGTTGAAAAAAAATTCCCACACTGCGCCGCTGATTTGTGGCTTTATGAGGCCAATATCCATTGGGCGCAAAGGCAATTCCCCGGGGATGCATGGCTGGAGTATGACAAGGGTTTCAGGCTCAAAATGCTGCGTCATCCTGAGATGGAATGGAACGAAGAAGATGTATCAGACTTCATTCACAAGATGCTAGTGGCGAAGGAGGCGAGGGCATGGGCGGGTAAAGGCGACCAGTCCTTTCGGAGCCCATACCACAAGGGAAAGGGAAAAACATTCCACAGGTCAAAACATAGCACAGGGAAGCCCTCGTCCCCCAATGGGGGCACGGTCATCTGCTGGAAATATGATGCCGGTGACTGCTCGTGGGGCGCAGCATGTAAATTTCAACACACATGCTCAAGCTGCGGAGGAGGGCACCCAGCTGTGGCATGTCGGAGCAAACGCGAGTCCAAAAAGGATAAGAAAGATAGGAGCAAAAAACAGTAGCAGTAAGACAACATGTGGAGGGGTTCTGAGTGACATTCAAGATTGCCAGCTGGCCAGATCCCCAATCGTTACACAGCAGCTGCGCAGACTAGCTAATAAATACCCTAATAAGACTGATGCCACTGTCCTAGTAAGGGGATTTGAAGAGGGCTTTGTGATACCATTTAGGGGCCCACTACCCCTAGAGGGGGCGAACAACCTGAAATCAGCGTTACAACACCCCGAGGTGGTGGGCACAAAACTTGAAAAAGAGAAAGCCTTAGGCAGGATTGAGGGCCCTCTTCCACCACAGCTGCACAAAGGTATAGTGGTATCTCCCCTGGGCGTGGTTCCCAAGAAGGAAGCAGGACAATTCAGCCTCATACACCACCTCTCATTTCCCGAAGGGTCCTCCGTGAACGATGGGATCGCTCCCGAGGCCTGCTCAGTAGGATACGCATCCATTGACGATGCAATTGACCTAGTAAAAGCTGCAGGAAAGGGGGCATTGATGGCCAAGGCGGACATTGAATCCGCATTTCGCCTGTTACCTGTCCACCCATCCAGTTTCCACCTCTTAGGGTTCTAATGGAAAGGGGACTTGTTTATTGACAAGGCAATGCCCATGGGTTGTGCCATATTGTGCGCATATTTTGAGCAATTTGCCACCTTTCTGGAATGGGCAGTACACGACAGACACCCGGCGGGTGGAAAACTTCACTACTTAGACGATTTCATGTTTACTGGCCCCGCAGGATCTACCACATGCGGGAACACCCTGGCCATTTTTGAGGAAATAGCCAGGACACTTGGGGTCCCCCTGGCGCCCGAAAAGACAACGGGCCCAACAACAAAACTCACGTTCTTGGGCATTGAGCTAGACTCCATAGCCGGGACAGCGAGGCTTCCCCCAGAGAAAGTGGAGGATTTCAGGGGCGAGGTCAAGAGGTTGTGTGGCCGTAACAAGGCCACTCTCCGCGAATTACAAAGCCTGATTGGGAAACTCAATTTCGTGGCCAGGGTCATCCCCGTGGGAAGAGTTTTTGCGCGACGCCTGACGCAGCTGACATCAGGTATCAATCACAAACACCACCACATCCGGCTGGGAGCTGGGGTAAAGCAGGACCTGGTCATGTGGGGGGAGTTCCTCAAAAATTTAAACGGCATCCTGATATGGAGAGAGGGTTGGGTGACAGCTAAACAAATAGCCTTATTCACGGATGCCGCAGGGAGCCTGGGGTTCGGCGCGATCCTGGGGAAACGGGTGTGCGCGGGCCAATGGCCAGAAAGATGGCACAGGCGGGGCACCACCAACAATATCACATTTCTGGAGCTGTTTCCAATAATAGTTCATTAACAGTGTGGAAGCAGTAGCTGAGAAACATGAAGCTGACCCTCTGGTCAGACAACAAGGGGGTGGTGCAGGCCATGAACAGAGGCGCAGCGAGGTGCCCTGACACGTTGAGGTTAATGCGTCAGTTGATTAAATTGCAGCTGGAGGGGAACCTGGAGCTGAAAGCTCGCCATGTGCCAGGGGCAGAGAACACGGCGGTGGACGCCCTGTCACGTTCCCAGATGAAGCAATTCAGAGAACTAGTTCCAGGGGCAGACAGGGAGATGACCCCTTTTCCAGCATACCTGTGGGACCTGGGGGGATAGACTTATCTAGACTGGTAAACCAATCCCTCACCCCCGAGGCAACCAGAAGGTACAAAAAATATGCCACTACTGTAATGAGAATTGGGGGCATGCAATCACTGGGTGATAAGGCTGGGACACAAACAGCGGTGGAGAAATTCATCCGGTGGGCATTCGATAACAAGAAAAGTAGGTCGTGGGCACAAGCCCATCTGGCTGCCATGGCACATTTTGCCAAAATCTTCACGGGGGAGGATCCCACTGCATCCTGGTATATCAAAACAGCCTTAAAGGGGTGGAGAAGAGCTGAGGGGGTAAGGGCGGACACCAGGCGCCCCATCGATTTTAAGAAACTGGGACATTTATTAGAGGCCCTGGTTAAGGTGACAAAAGACAGTTTTGAGCTTAAACTTTTCAGGGCAGCATTTACAACAGCATTCTTTGGCGCATTCCGCATCAGTGAGTTGGTGGCACCCAGAAGGCAGGGTGCAGCACACCGATGCCTACAGGCCACAGACGTCAAACCCCTGGGAGGCATTATAGAAATGATACTAAGGTCAAAAACTGACAAGTCAGGGAAGGGGGCGACCATTCGACTGCAGTGCATCCCGGAGTCTAGCTTGTGCGCAGTATGCTGTCTGGTTAAATATATGCTGACACGCCCGGCAGGCGAAGGACCACTCTTCAAACACCAAGATGGCAGCAATTTGAGCAAGTTCCAGTTCACAGCAGTGATGCGCCAGGGTCTAGCGAAAGCCGGGCTCCAGCCAGAGATCTTTGCACCCCACTCATTCAGTATCGGCGCAGCCACCTCGGTATCGCAGCATAGCATGCCAGATGAAGGGATTAGAGCTGTGGGCAGGTGGCGCTCCCAGGCATACAAGACGTATGTGCGCCCACAACTAATGTAAAACAGAAACAGGCAAGAAAATCGGTGCGCAGCAGGCCACCTTATGTACGTCTTCTTCTTTTACAGGGAGCCGCCCGCAGCTGGTATGGGTGGTGGGTCACTCCTTCGTGTCCAGGATGGAAAGCTGGTGGCGGCAAACAGGGCACAAAGTGGAGAACAGACCCAAAGCGACATGCATCCGCTGGGTGGGGCAACCAGGGATGAAGTGGAATCAGCTACCCGCGCTACTGGACAACCTATTAGAGGACTCGGCATGGCATCCGGATGTGCTGCTCATACACCTCGGGGGGAATGACCTGACCCAAATTTGGCGCAGGGCATTGGGGCCAGCCATCCAGTTGGACCTCACCAGGGCGGCCACATTGTTTCGGGGGCACGACAATCATATGGTCCGAGATGATCAGCAGGAAACAGTGGCGAGGCGCGGAATCCAACAAGGCGGTAGACAACGCCAGGAGAAAGCTGAACGTTGCGATGCACAAATTCTGCAAGACCAACGGCCTGGACTCCATCAGACACGGTCTGATACATCCAGGATGTCCAGAATTGTATGGACCGGACGGGGTCCATCTCTCCGCCAGCGGTATGAGAGTCTTCTGGGACAACTTGTGGGGAGCAATGGCCCTCGCAGGTTGCAGATAGAAGAGAAACAATCCTTGTTCAAAAAGGGGGGAGCCGCAGGAAGACGTGCACCTCCCTGCTGCGTGGCGGAAATTGGTGCAAGGATTGGCTAAGGAGACACACCGACGGGCGGTGTGTAGGATGGGGGCCACTCACTTTGGGATGCCGCACGGCAGGGTGAGGTGGCCGCGCCAAGGAGGGGACTAGCAAAAAGGGACGGCGCTCGCGGCCCAGACCCCGCCGGACGGCAGGGCACAAAAGGTAGCGAGCTGGGGCCTAACTCCAGGGACAGAAGCTACCCTCCATGACACGCAGAGGGCGTGGGCGCTCAACCAAAATGGTGGTCCCGAAAATAACCAACAAAGAGGACTACCATGAACTAACGAAAGGAACTGGTTTTGGGGTGCCATTTACGAACTGATAGATATCACAAGAGCATCGGCCCAGAAGCGGGCCAGGACTGTTTATGATATGACATGTATGATTTATGACCCACCTAGGGCAGTTCGCAAATGACAAATGTTTAAATCAGTATGTGTACAGTCTTAATAAAACTGCGGCCAACAACGACCATAACCATCCATGTATTGTTGGCTAAGACTTTTTGTGGGGCCTGTAGACGGGCAGGGGGGAGGGGCATATGTGTGCACGGTATGGGGCAGTGCGAGGGTTATTGCAGATGCCGCCTCACCCTCCCGAAGGGGGGGGGGAGGCTCAGGGGCCGGCGCCATAACCCTCGCCGTGCCCCCCAAGTGGACAAACCGGTTCTGGGCGCTTTGCGAGTGCCCAGAAGCAAACGTAAGGGAAACACCTCCCCCCGCCAAACGGGTGACCACCTGACGGCGCCAAATGGCGACCAATGGGCGCACACCGCGGCATTTGAACCCCCCCAATCAGGGGGTACCACCTGAACCCCCAGGTACACGAAAGTGGGCGCCAAGAAGTGACCAATAGGCGCACGCCGCGATGTTCGAACCCCCCAATCAGGGGGTACCACCTGAACCTCAGGTTGGCGCAATTGGCAATATAAGTCGCCACTCGCCCAGGTAGCTCCTATCTTCGGGGAGCAGGGCGAGTGGTGCACCAACGGAAGTTCTGCTGAAACCCACCCACCCACACCTAAGGAGCAGCATTGTCGCAGGGCTGGTCAGTGGCAAGGGTGCTTGCGGAAATTGGTGCAAGGATTGGCTAAGGAGACACACCCACAGGCAGTGTGTAGGATGGGGGCCACTCACTTTGGGATGCCGCATGGCAGGGTGAGGTGGCCGCGCCAAGGAGGGGACTAGCAAAAGGAGACGGCGCTCGCGGCCCAGACCCCGCCGGACGGCAGGGCACAAAAGGTAGCGAGCTGGGACCTAACTCCAGGGACAGAAGCTACCCTCCACGACACGCAGAGGGCGTGGGCGCTCAACCAAAATAGTGGTCCCGAAAATAACCAACAAAGAGGACTACCATGAACTAACGAAAGGAACTGGTTTTGGGGTGCCATTTACAAACTGATAGATATCACAAGAGCATCGGCCCAGAAGCGGGCCAGGACTGTTTATGGTATGACATGTATGATTTATGACCCACCTAGGGCAGTTCGCAAATGACAAATGTTTAAATCAGTATGTGTACAGTCTTAATAACACTGCGGCCAACAACGACCATAACCATCCATGTATTGTTGGCTAAGACTTTTTGTAGGGCCTGTAGACGGGCAGGGGGGAGGGGCATATGTGTGCACATTATGGGGCAGTGCGAGGGTTATGTGTCTAGGAGTTTGACTCAGGCCGAATGATTCTTCGCCTAACTCTGTACGCCAGAGTGGGTTTATTGATTTTTATTGTAGTTTTATACCGAAGTCAACCCAAGTTCACGGCTAGAGGAAGTGATTTACCCAGTTGAGTGTCAGACTCAATATCCATGACTGAGATTGTTTTTAAGGTGCGCTTCTCATGAGCAGTGAGTGAGGTGCACAGCGATGCTGAGGCAAACACTGAGGACCCGATAAAGTTAAACTTACACTTAAGTGTGTTTACTACTTTATGGTATTCACAAAGGTAAATGACTACTAGTAACTTTACTAGTAGTAAAGTTGCTAGTTGTAACTTACCTTTGTGAATACCAAAAAGTAGTACACTTAATCCTAAGTCTAAGTTTACCTTTGTGAATCGGGCCCCCAGTGCTTAAGACCGTGCTAATATGTCTGTCTCACTCCTAGCAAGTGAGACTGTGCATTACCTAATGAGTATACATTGAGTGATACCATACACCGTGCTGTGCGGCACACACTCAGTGAGTGAAAGTGCGCGCGCGGCTTGTGACTCTCATCAAATTGAACTTATTTTGCTTCAGGTGTCTTCCTCATATGTCACTCAGAGATGCGTGGCTGTGCACCAGGGACTCTGACGCACACCTAGATTACAAAAAGTGTTTCAACGTGTCAGACCCACACCAAACGAGAGAGGCTGTCCTTGTGACTGGATAATTTACGCACATTTCGTAATACTGTGCCACAGCGCGGGGAAGTATGTGCACCAAGTTGTTTAACTTACTACACAACTTACTACACTCAATAATGTAGACTACTCCAGTGTGCATAGCTCATGTAAGTAGTTCATTCAGCCCACATGCTTTACATTGCATTCTTGTACATATAGTCTTGGAATTATATCGGATGAACAGTATTACAAGTCAGTGTAAAGCAACACGGCCTGGAACCGCTACTTAACTATGGATATCGAAAATTTGGGTGGTCTAATGTATCTGACTCAAGCCCACAATGCTACAAGGCGTAAGATACTCATCCAGTGCGTAAGACTGTTCTCCAAGGTGTGAGGGACCCAAAGAGGAAATCTATGTACCAGTTAGGATGACCACCTCACTCCAGCTCATTATGGACATAATCTCCAGTTCTGAAATCTCCGGCTCCCTGCACATCAATTTCAGATGTTGGTCTAATTAGTTTAATGAAGATCAAAGAAAGACTACAACACCCAGAAAGCAGTAGGTGATAACACAAAATTCCAGGACTGAAAACGGTGTCCGTAATGGCTTGGAGGGCAAGATTGTGTCCCAAGGCAAGGGTTGATGGCTAGTAGTGTGACCACCTCCCTCCAAGCCTATATGGACACTGATTCCAGCCCTGGACTTTTGTATGATAGTCTAATGAACTCTCGGTGTAGTAGTCTTGCTTTACTTATGTTGAATTAGTCATTCTAACACCTGAAACCAGCGATATGTAGGTGAAAAGTTCAGGACTGGAGATGGTCACCTTCGTGGCTAGCGACTACAGATTCCTGTCTTAGGCTTCACTTTAGCAAAACATTATGCTCTGGGCCTTTAGCTCTGTTGGCGCAGTTGAAGTAAACCAAGACTGCAAATCACATAATACAGTCAAACCTAAAGGAGTGGGTTTTCAAAGGAACACAGAAGAGTGGCCACATGACTTTTCCCAACAGATAGAGCCATGCGCTTTTCTTTTCAATGCTGCACGACTTGCACTCAACACATGAGATTCGTTAGCCAGAACTGAACAGTGTAAAGTTACCAGCTGGCTCTGGATTACCTGTTACATGTTTCCAGATCCAATGATTCCTTTAATATACAATTAAAATTGTGATATCAAAAGAAGGGGAAAGGAGGTAGGACAATATTTAAGGGGGTCCAATGTACTCGTCCTAACAACAATGAACAACAAAATGGTGTACAGAGTTCCCCCGGGAGAGCTCAAGAATTCTAGCTCAACCTGTAATTCTCTCTCGTGATATCTAGACAGGGGGTGAAGAAAGGGCCTCAAGTGTGCAGTGTAGACCCATATTCCAGAATGAAAAGGTACCTCACACAGGCTATCAACAGGACCACAACTGTAGCCCCAGTCGATAGTTGTCCAGCCTCATCATCGGTACCTTGCTCCTTCGGCAGGCTGGCGGTGCAATGCCCGTCGGGCAGCGATGAAAGCTGCACTTTTAGTGGAGATCTTTAATTCTGGGCCAGCGGGTGTGTGCGTGTGAGGGGCCAAAAGGAGTGTAATAGTGAGCGTGGTGGTGAAGTTAAAAGAAGTCAGGGAAGTCCTGTTGGTGAACAATTTATTGGTCAGGCTTCCTGCTTCAGTAAAAAGGAAAGGGGTACTAAGGGGTGGCAAGTAATGGGACCAACCCGTATTCAACCCTTTGTGTGCAAGAAGTGGTCAACATGTTTCACGCCCTGAGGGCGATTCTTCAGGACCTGGGTGCTCATAAATTACTTGGTTCCTTAAAGAATTTTTCAGGACACCAGTATACGACCTGAAGTAGTGTCGTATCGTAATGGTTCCACAGAGGGGACCTTCTGGAACTGAAAAAGAAAAGAGAAACAACAGTATAAACACAGATAATGGCTCCTTGACTGTCAATTACTAGTGACTTATTTTCTGTGTTTTTTGTGTGCATGCTATCCAAAGCATGCGTGCCCAGTGAATAACTTTGTCTAGATAATAAAGGCAACAGGTTTTTTCGTGCAATGGAGAGAGAGAAAATCAGAATTCACTTAATTCTGATAAGTGCGTAGAAGGTGCTCGCACTAAATAGTGGTTGCGTGCCAATTTTGCAGTGAACCATATCATAGAATGAATGCTGACGCCTGCGTCAGGTGACCAGGCGCATGTACAAACAAACCCCTCGGGGAGATGCGGTGGTGAGTAACAATGGTCAGCCAACCGTGGGAGGTTCGAATCTTTATGCTCTGAATGAGCGAGCCACACAGTGAAGAACGGAGACGAGCGTGGTTTGACACTCTGTAAAGAATAGTTGGTCTGTACGCCAATCAGCGCACTTACCCCTAGTGTTTCCTCCTAGAAACCTCACGGGCCATCCAAGTGGGGCCAGCAGCGAGATGAGGGAGTCCTAAGGGGGAAGAAAACAACAAGGCAAGAGCCCAGCGGGGAAGGATATGAAAGCCGATCGAGGTTGTTGCGGAAATGCTAGGCGGTCGGCAAAACCGTCAAGGCAACCAGCCGATAACAAGCCCACCCAGCTCCTTACCTCTAGCGTCGCTGCAGGAAAGCTGCTCTGCACCTACCCCTCCCACAGGAAACGAAGGTCTGGATAGCCGGCGTGGTTGAACAGACCGTTTCCGGGTTTAAGAGAGGGAGGTGGCGCGCGCACATTGAGGGTGTGTCCGTCTCGTTGCTAGGCAACGGGAAGCCTGGTTGACAAGGCAGACGGTAAAGAAGAAGGACTGCACAGCTCGGGCGCGTTAGTATGAGCGCCATCTTGGAATAGGGTTAGGTATATAACAGTCTGGGGTGCACAGACATGGAAATTACCGTGGACAATGTATATAACAGTCTGGGTTGCACAGATATGGAAATTACCGTGGACAATGTGTCCCGAATCATGACTATCTGGCGAGAGTCGTCCAGGGCACCCCGTCATTTAAACCCAGCGTGTCACACTGCAAGCGATGTATCCATCTTTGTTCATGTAAGAAGAGTGCTTGTTGGTTGAGGTGTGGTAGGGATTCAATCACAGTCCATCGAATGCTCTCAGGGAGGTGTTCCTTCTCCTTACAGTGGTCATACAGTTTGGTATGAGATTTATGACAACGGATGTTACTATTATGTTCCATTATCCTTTGCTTAACAGGGCAAAATTGTTGCATCAATCAATGCAAATAAAGGCTGCAATTCCAAAAATGAATTAGGGTATTTTACGAGAGCCCATGAGTGTGGTGTTCCTGTGACTTGTCATCATCTCTGAATCCATACACCTTGAAGACAAAGTTAACTGTCTCAGGCTGGGAAGAGTGCGGGGACGTCTGACTCTACATGATTCTCTCTAAATCCGTGCACCAGAACTGGTGTGGATGGTCCTGGTGCTCTTCCAGATTCCCTTGAATTGCTTTGGCGAAATTGGCTTAGAGTAGCACAAAACTTAAAACTTTGGTTGAGGCTAAATAGAAACCTTTTGCCTCTAGATTGATGTAATAAGACCCCCAGTTAACTGGATCAACGTGAGAGTAGCCCACCCAGAACCTGTTTTGCTGTGCACACTGGGACTTTTAGTCCTGTATGTCTCGCTACAAAATCAGAACTACAAGTCCCAGAATGTAAAATTAAAACATGGACTGGTCAAGCTACTCACGCAGAGACCTAACAATCTTGAGAGCCATGCAATAATTGGAGTGACTCCATGAACTACAGTACACCAATACTGCCAATCTGTTTTTTTCTTACAGGGAATTATGGGTGTTGAAGTCTTGTGTGATGTCACTTAAACTAATTGGCATTAAGTTCTATTAACATCCTTTGTAAAAGAAAAGGCTTAAATTGGATGATTGAATCTCATCACCACACATGAACCGCATCAGTGTGTGTGCTCCACGCAGTCGAGTGTCACAGGGTAACTTTATTTTATTCAAGCCTATTCCAGTCACCAGCATCTCAACCAGTCCTGCTTCTTTTATTGTTTTTAAACAGCATTAATATAGTGCTTACTATCTCTGACGAGGCGTTGGAGCGCTCTACAGCGAGTAGCACACTACTTCTAAACCCAAAATGAGTGGCTAGTCCAGTGGCTATTGTTTTTTCTTGGTTAGTGGGCTCAATCGTATGCCATCCTAGCTGAAAGATGTAACTACAAATTACTTAACTGTCGAATAAAGTTTATATATGATGAAACTACAAATGAGTAAGGAATAAAATGCATATCCCAGACTGAACCAGCTCGAAGCAGGAGTAGGTGAGCTATTGACATCGGACACGGACCGTTTAAGAGCTTGGTCAGCTGGTCTTGGTTTCTAGGCAAACTGACTAGGTAGCCTTGGACTTGTAATTTGACTTCTACCATTGGCATGTGTGATTGCATTTTAAAGATTGCAGAGGCTTGGCGAGTCGAAAGTCCAGGACTGTGTACAGGTGTATTGTATGATGACATCAGTAAGCATGAAACCTCTGCACTTTGGTATCTTATATCGTTATCATAATGCAAGGCCAGGTGTAGAGGGATCAAGTGCAGAGTTACCAGATAGCTCCAAGTCACTGGAACACACTAATACTCCACTCCCCCAAGGACAATTGTGAATACGTAGGTTACGTGAATCAAAATGGGATTAAACAGCCACTAGGAAGAGCTGGCACAGAATACAGGCTTTGTTTTCCAGGAGCCACTGTGCTCCTACCAAGTGCCTCACACCCAGAACATATTGTTTGGGGTCAAGGACAACATGTTTCTATGTATATTTTGTCCTTGGGACAAGAAGGCCCAATTCCCTGTAGCACAAACCCTTTGGCTGCCAGTTTACTGTACCACATTATGGATCAGGGAAAGGCATTGTGTGCAGTTAAGTTAAAATTAGTGTCCATAGGCTAATGCTGTACAAACTTATATTTATGGTTCATTAATGAAAATCCTTTATTATTTGGGTGAGCTCTAAGGAAATATTGTAAGCTTGGACTGCACTACTTACAGTGGTTCCAGTATAAAAATGTGTACACAGTTTTTCAAAGTTTAGCAATGTGAGGCTATGTTTAATGCTCCCAGAATGCTCTCTGATTAGATGCAAATATTTGCAGAAGTCTGAAAGCAAGATTGATGAGTCTTTGCTTTCCAAATAAAGTGTTCACCAAAAAAATGCGACTAGGAAAAAAAGCATTTTTCCAAACTGCTATAAACTTTTAGGTACTATTTCCTTGCAGCATCATTTAGCAAAACGTGTTGATGCATGCTATTGTTTCCAAAAAATATTCATAATGGAAAATCAGTATAACAGGTTTCAATAAGATTATGGGAAACACAAATAAACAAGCATTGGCAAAGCCAGTAGGCCTGAAATCGGTGGTCAGCCTTCTGGTTTTGTCAATGCGTGTCTTGGTTTGGCATGTTTTTTGTAAAACCTTATTGATGTGGGAGCTGCTGGGCCCTCACCATTATAACAAATATTGGAAACAAGCAAACATTGTTTTTGGTCTAAAAAAGCACACGTTGCCACAGCAGTTCCCGCCACTGAAAAAAACTACTTGTGTGCCGATATGCTCCTTGTAAAATAGCTTAATGCTGTCACTCACAGTGAAGCCAGCCCATACATAGAGAGAGAGAGAGAGACATAATTTTAATAAACACAAAAGGTCTTCGTTAACGCCAGACCTAATTAGGGGCCAATTTATTAAAGAAAGTCTCAAAGGTGCACCCGTGGTATGTGTTCTTGCAGATTTACGGCTTTCATGAATTCACAAGAATTTACAAAAGCATGCCAAGAAATAGTACTCCTAGAAAATATTTGTGGACTGCATTTTAGCACGAGCAAAAATGCATGTGCAGATTTGCTCAAGGGAATCTCTGTTGAGCTTTTGCAAGTTCACTTTCCTTTCAACCACTTTTTCCCAAGCCATGAAAGAAGTTTGACATCTGCCATTGTCAGGAGTAGATTTCCAACCTTTTTTCAGTGTGGAAAAAGATTAGAGAAGAGCTGGTGAAAACCCTTAAAATATGCAGGTTAGTAGGTTTGCACATACTCAAAAGGGCATTCCAACCCTGGAACTATTGTTTACAAATACCTTCAGCCCCAGTTTGTAGATCTGCGGAAAGTTAGCGAAATAAGGGAATTGCTAGTATTCAAACCCTGCTATGGTCTGAGCTCTGGCATAATCAGAGAGGCTATATCAGTGACCTTATATAATGAGATTGCTGCTATAATTTGTTGCCACATTTCATGGTTGGAAAGGGACAAGTGCATTTTGTTACAGGAGAAGTGGATTTATGAAGCAGCCTGCCCCATGGACAAGTAGATATTATTTTAAATTCCACACCCCTGCTTTCAGGTTTGTGCTTTCTTTTAAGGTCCCAAAAATAAAACCCAGAACGCAAACTGCTGTTTGCTAAAACTCCACACTGCAGTCAAGAAGAGACAATGCTGTGGTGTACATCAAAGCTTAAAGAAGAAAGCAAACATGGCACAGCTGTGAATTCGCAACAAAGCATGGAGTGCGACGGCTGGGCGGCTTTGTCAACCGGTAGTACTAAGAATTCTGTGTCTTTTGAGCCTTTACTCGAATGGTTAAAAAACAACTACAAGTCCCAGCGAGCTATGTGTGAATGGGCGAACAACCAGCAGTGGCTGTTACCCTCAGTACAGGAGGCCTGTTGACAGAAATGTACTGGATGAGAGAGTGGGAGTTTCTGTCAGCCCCATGGTATCTTTGCTTTACCTTGTAACTCTTTCTTCCCACACAAGGCTGAGCTGTCGGAGATCCAGGAACAGCTGCACCTGCAGATACTTGATGTTGGGGATGAAGAGGAAAAGTGGCAAAAAGAAAAGGATCGAATTAAGGTGAGCGTGGCTTCGTTTCTGTCTTCTCTAGTGCTTGTCTCTTTTCACTTTCTTTCACGATGCAGCAAAAGCCAGACGCATGGGATCTGTCTGTCCAAACCGAAGGGCCCAAGGCCACGCTTAACATTTCCAGTCAGTCTTGCTTTTTTTTTTGAGCCATTAGCACTTTGCCCTCCGAAACCTGACTTGTACCTTTTCTCCGAGAATTCTTAGCGTGGGACGAAATGTTCCAGAATGCAAATCATATTGCTTAAAAAGCAGACTTGGCTGAAAATATGACACTTGGCGTGGTGAGACGGAGCAACAATAGACAAAGGGTGTCTAGAACTCAAAATGCAAAGAACAAATTGTGAAAATCTATTAAATCGGAGGGGGGGGCAGTGAGGGGGGGGCAAGCTAAATCTTCGCACAGTATGTATGTAGTCTGCGAAAAAGATGCTACGTAGAGTATGCTACTGTTTCTCAGTCATAAACAAAATACAACAAACTGTACATGTTAGTTACAATTCGTGACTATTTAGGCAGCAAACTAAATTAAATACAGACTGGTGTCGATATGACTAGTGCACGTTTCTCTTCAAAGCGAGTTGTGCTTCTCAATGTCAAAGTCTTTGTACTACTCACCTACACATTACTCAACCTCTCTGTATCCTGAAGCCAGGATCTGTGCCCAGATACAACTGGCCTCGGCCTTACTTTATATGTTCATGTAGTTGTTTGTAATTAAGACTCCTACCACAATTGTAGTTTACAAAAATGTAGACATATAAAAGTTGCAACAAAACAATAGCGTTTTATGTTTCGAAACTAAAATGTGGAGATAAAAAACGAAATTTACCTCCTATGACCCATGATCACAGTTTGAATCTTGCCACAGTTTGTGTCTAACTTTACCCTAACTCCAATTATAACCATAATCCAATTCATTATGCAATCCTTTGAGTTGACCCTAAGCCTATTCCAATGCTGCAGCTGACCTAACACTCATTCTAATCCTAACCTCGCTTTAACCCCCTTCCTTACCCCAACCCTTGCCCCATCACTTTCCTCAACTCTGACCCTGTCCCTTGAAGGTAATCCATTTCTTAACCATAAAACTGGCCCTTAGCCCTAATCCATATCATGACCCTGTTCCGCGCATTACACAAACACTAAATCCTACATCTATTTGTTTTTAAATTATTTAACAGAGGGTGTTTACATTTTATTTTAAATGTTCAAAAACCTATGGAAACACCTATTAACAAATGAAGTAGTTCTCGCTTTGCCCAAATCTCCCACCAAATCCTGAGCATATGAATACATTCAATACGTATCTAGCCTACATTTTGGAGAGAAAGTTGCGTCAGCATGCACCCTAGCGAGCCTGTTAACTATGTTCTCTTGCACTGCTTTCTCTTTTTTTGACCTTGCTGGACCTTTAACATGCTAATTGCAATTTTTTCTTAACACTGTCATACCAACACTGCTCGCAGTATCCCTGGAATTACCACCATTAAGGTCAGCACAATGTTGAGTGGGCACCATCTCACTATGTACATCCACAAAATGTAACATATTGCCACCAAAATGCATGGGTCAGCATTGTAGCAGGTAATGCTCCTAATATGCCCCGTATGTCAAGAATTATTACCATAGTGCGATTGTTGCATACAATATGGTAAAAATTACCTACTTCCGGCGAGGTCAGCCCTTTTGTCATGGGTTGGCCCCACCGTGCCATGGATGTGCCCAAAATATTAAGAATGTCCACTATTCTGTCAGGCCCATCATTATACCAAAGATATGTGCCATCATATCACAGATGCCCAGAAAATTGCCAGGAATACCAGATGCAAAGGATGACCACACATTGACTATAATACTTTTAAGAGAGGGCCAGCATTTGTAAAGAAGGGAAGAATGGGCATCATCAAATTGATGACTATGAGCTACCAAGAATTTCCACTGTTATGCGAGGGTCAACATTTTTTATCAAGGGCAAGCACTCTGCACCCTCTTCTGGTTGTTAAAAAGTCACCAAGAATCGCTGTCTTTATGTAAGAGCAGCATGGTTGGGTAATAGATGACAATAAGCCACCAAGATTTATCACATTTGTTCCAGGGCCAGCATTTTGCTGTCAAGTGAGGGGGGGGGGTTGGCTGTGGAGACACACACACACTCACACATACACTTTCAGAGAGACACTCTCACATATGCACTCACACTGCATCAATTCTTTTTTCCACACCTAACATTCAGTGCAATATTGACTTCTACGGGCCCTTTGGGCTGCCTCTCATCTCCTACACACAGTGGGCTTCATAATGCTGTTCCCGATGATTGCGAATTGGAGGTTGTTGGGCAGATAGAAGTGAAACCCCAGCCAAGAGGAAGGAGTAAGCAGTAGTATCTGGGATGACAAGACAGGAGAAGGATAAAGTTGGAGGTCCTGGGACGGAAGGGGCAAATCTGAGTGACTGGGTGCTGGGGGAAGTGGGAGTGACTCCTAGGGTAGCAACCCTGTAGTTTTTTTCTGGCCTGGCCCGTGTTTTTCTTTGGAGGCCAGCAAAAAAAGGTGGCAGCCCTACTAACACAGCAGTTGGCGGGTGGTGGCTGATGGGAATGCATTGGCTGGACAGACGTGAACACTCACAGGGTCTGAGTGTGTTGTACTGGAGCTCAGCATCCCTCAACACTCTCTCAGCAAATGCCACTGTGTCTTTCTTATCTCCAAAACCTTGTGTCAAGATAGCACCCGGCCCCACTTGTCTTGCATCAACAGTAATGTAGCAGGGTAAATCCGGATCAACCTGGACTTGACTTGATCAAAGGCTGAAATACACTCATCGGACCACAGAAACTTGACACCCTTCTTGAGTATGGAAACAGGGAGGGAGCACACTCCTGACCTCTTAACCGGGTCGCCCCATCGCATTGTGGTCAATGCAGTTCATACACCTCAGGATACAATTCGTGGGTATAGCACCAAGTTGGTGCAAGCAGGTGCTAGTACATGTTGTCTCTAGACGCGAGACATGGCTCGCGTTTCTGGATAATATCCGTCATCAGTAGAGATAAATCCGGGGTGGTTAAGAGGCTGCAAACAATCCAGGCTTCGTTGCCTCTCGGGCGCGGAGGTGCATCGCCTACGGCTCGTCAGCCAAGGAGACTCGAGGGAGCCCCAGAAACAGGAAACAGGGAGGGAGCACACTCCTGACCTCTTAACCGGGTCGCCCCATCGCATTGTGGTCAATGCAGTTCATACACCTCAGGATACAATTCGTGGGTATAGCACCAAGTTGGTGCAAGCAGGTGCTAGTACATGTTGTCTCTAGACGCGAGACATGGCTCGCGTTTCTGGATAATATCCGTCATCAGTAGAGATAAATCCGGGGTGGTTAAGAGGCTGCAAACAATCCAGGCTTCGTTGCCTCTCGGGCGCGGAGGTGCATCGCCTACGGCTCGTCAGCCAAGGAGACTCGAGGGAGCCCCAGAAACAGGAAACAGGGAGGGAGCACACTCCTGACCTCTTAACCGGGTCGCCCCATCGCATTGTGGTCAATGCAGTTCATACACCTCAGGATACAATTCGTGGGTATAGCACCAAGTTGGTGCAAGCAGGTGCTAGTACATGTTGTCTCTAGACGCGAGACATGGCTCGCGTTTCTGGATAATATCCGTCATCAGTAGAGATAAATCCGGGGTGGTTAAGAGGCTGCAAACAATCCAGGCTTCGTTGCCTCTCGGGCGCGGAGGTGCATCGCCTACGGCTCTTCAGCCAAGGAGACTCGAGGGAGCCCCAGAAACAGGAAACAGGGAGGGAGCACACTCCTGACCTCTTAACCGGGTCGCCCCATCGCATTGTGGTCAATGCAGTTCATACACCTCAGGATACAATTCGTGGGTATAGCACCAAGTTGGTGCAAGCAGGTGCTAGTACATGTTGTCTCTAGACGCGAGACGTGGCTCGCATTTCTGGATAATATCCGTCATCAGTAGAGATAAATCCGGGGTGGTTAAGAGGCTGCAAACAATCCAGGCTTCGTTGCCTCTCGGGCGCGGAGGTGCATCGCCTACGGCTCGTCAGCCAAGGAGACTCGAGGGAGCCCCAGAAACAGGAAACAGGGAGGGAGCACACTCCTGACCTCTTAACCGGGTCGCCCCATCGCATTGTGGTCAATGCAGTTCATACACCTCAGGATACAATTCGTGGGTATAGCACCAAGTTGGTGCAAGCAGGTGCTAGTACTTGTTGTCTCTAGACGCGAGACATGGCTCGCGTTTCTGGATAATATCCGTCATCAGTAGAGATAAATCCGGGGTGGTTAAGAGGCTGCAAACAATCCAGGCTTCGTTGCCTCTCGGGCGCGGAGGTGCATCGCCTACGGCTCGTCAGCCAAGGAGACTCGAGGGAGCCCCAGAAACAGGAAACGGGGAGGGAGCACACTCCTGACCTCTTAACCGGGTCGCCCCATCGCATTGTGGTCAATGCAGTTCATACACCTCAGGATACAATTCGTGGGTATAGCACCAAGTTGGTGCAAGCAGGTGCTAGTACATGTTGTCTCTAGACGCGAGACATGGCTCGCGTTTCTGGATAATATCCGTCATCAGTAGAGATAAATCCGGGGTGGTTAAGAGGCTGCAAACAATCCAGGCTTCGTTGCCTCTCGGGCGCGGAGGTGCATCGCCTACGGCTCGTCAGCCAAGGAGACTCGAGGGAGCCCCAGAAACAGGAAACAGGGAGGGAGCACACTCCTGACCTCTTAACCGGGTCGCCCCATCGCATTGTGGTCAATGCAGTTCATACACCTCAGGATACAATTCGTGGGTATAGCACCAAGTTGGTGCAAGCAGGTGCTAGTACATGTTGTCTCTAGACGCGAGACATGGCTCGCGTTTCTGGATAATATCCGTCATCAGTAGAGATAAATCCGGGGTGGTTAAGAGGCTGCAAACAATCCAGGCTTCGTTGCCTCTCGGGCGCGGAGGTGCATCGCCTACGGCTCGTCAGCCAAGGAGACTCGAGGGAGCCCCAGAAACAGGAAACAGGGAGGGAGCACACTCCTGACCTCTTAACCGGGTCGCCCCATCGCATTGTGGTCAATGCAGTTCATACACCTCAGGATACAATTCGTGGGTATAGCACCAAGTTGGTGAAAGCAGGTGCTAGTACATGTTGTCTCTAGACGCGAGACATGGCTCGCGTTTCTGGATAATATCCGTCATCAGTAGAGATAAATCCGGGGTGGTTAAGAGGCTGCAAACAATCCAGGCTTCGTTGCCTCTCGGGCGCGGAGGTGCATCGCCTACGGCTCGTCAGCCAAGGAGACTCGAGGGAGCCCCAGAAACAGGAAACAGGGAGGGAGCACACTCCTGACCTCTTAACCGGGTCGCCCCATCGCATTGTGGTCAATGCAGTTCATACACCTCAGGATACAATTCGTGGGTATAGCACCAAGTTGGTGCAAGCAGGTGCTAGTACATGTTGTCTCTAGACGCGAGACATGGCTCGCGTTTCTGGATAATATCCGTCATCAGTAGAGATAAATCCGGGGTGGTTAAGAGGCTGCAAACAATCCAGGCTTCGTTGCCTCTCGGGCGCGGAGGTGCATCGCCTACGGCTCGTCAGCCAAGGAGACTCGAGGGAGCCCCAGAAACAGGAAACAGGGAGGGAGCACACTCCTGACCTCTTAACCGGGTCGCCCCATCGCATTGTGGTCAATGCAGTTCATACACCTCAGGATACAATTCGTGGGTATAGCACCAAGTTGGTGCAAGCAGGTGCTAGTACATGTTGTCTCTAGACGCGAGACATGGCTTGCGTTTCTGGATAATATCCGTCATCAGTAGAGATAAATCCGGGGTGGTTAAGAGGCTGCAAACAATCCAGGCTTCGTTGCCTCTCGGGCGCGGAGGTGCATCGCCTACGGCTCGTCAGCCAAGGAGACTCGAGGGAGCCCCAGAAACAGGAAACAGGGAGGGAGCACACTCCTGACCTCTTAACCGGGTCGCCCCATTGCATTGTGGTCAATGCAGTTCATACACCTCAGGATACAATTCGTGGGTATAGCACCAAGTTGGTGCAAGCAGGTGCTAGTACATGTTGTCTCTAGACGCGAGACATGGCTCGCGTTTCTGGATAATATCCGTCATCAGTAGAGATAAATCCGGGGTGGTTAAGAGGCTGCAAACAATCCAGGCTTCGTTGCCTCTCGGGCGCGGAGGTGCATCGCCTACGGCTCGTCAGCCAAGGAGACTCGAGGGAGCCCCAGAAACAGGAAACAGGGAGGGAGCACACTCCTGACTTCTTAACCGGGTCGCCCCATCGCATTGTGGTCAATGCAGTTCATACACCTCAGGATACAATTCGTGGGTATAGCACCAAGTTGGTGCAAGCAGGTGCTAGTACATGTTGTCTCTAGACGCGAGACATGGCTCGCGTTTCTGGATAATATCCGTCATCAGTAGAGATAAATCCGGGGTGGTTAAGAGGCTGCAAACAATCCAGGCTTCGTTGCCTCTCGGGAGCGGAGGTGCATCGCCTACGGCTCGTCAGCCAAGGAGACTCGAGGGAGCCCCAGAAACAGGAAACAGGGAGGGAGCACACTCCTGACCTCTTAACCGGGTCGCCCCATCGCATTGTGGTCAATGCATGCAGTTCATACACCTCAGGATACAATTTGTGGGTATAGCACCAAGTTGGTGCAAGCAGGTGCTAGTACATGTTGTCTCTAGACGCGAGACATGGCTTGCGTTTCTGGATAATATCCGTCATCAGTAGAGATAAATCCGGGGTGGTTAAGAGGCTGCAAACAATCCAGGCTTCGTTGCCTCTCGGGCGCGGAGGTGCATCGCCTACGGCTCGTCAGCCAAGGAGACTCGAGGGAGCCCCAGAAACAGGAAACAGGGAGGGAGCACACTCCTGACCTCTTAACCGGGTCGCCCCATCGCATTGTGGTCAATGCAGTTCATACACCTCAGGATACAATTCGTGGGTATAGCACCAAGTTGGTGCAAGCAGGTGCTAGTACATGTTGTCTCTAGACGCGAGACATGGCTCGCGTTTCTGGATAATATCCGTCATCAGTAGAGATAAATCCGGGGTGGTTAAGAGGCTGCAAACAATCCAGGCTTCGTTGCCTCTCGGGCGCGGAGGTGCATCGCCTACGGCTCGTCAGCCAAGGAGACTCGAGGGAGCCCCAGAAACAGGAAACAGGGAGGGAGCACACTCCTGACCTCTTAACCGGGTCGCCCCATCGCATTGTGTTCAATGCAGTTCATACACCTCAGGATACAATTCGTGGGTATAGCACCAAGTTGGTGCAAGCAGGTGCTAGTACATGTTGTCTCTAGACGCGAGACATGGCTCGCGTTTCTGGATAATATCCGTCATCAGTAGAGATAAATCCGGGGTGGTTAAGAGGCTGCAAACAATCCAGGCTTCGTTGCCTCTCGGGCGCGGAGGTGCATCGCCTACGGCTCGTCGTCGGATATTATCCAGAAACGCGAGCCATGTCTCGCGTCTAGAGACAGCATATACTAGCACCTGCTTGCACCAACTCGGTGTTATACCCATGAATTGTATCCTGAGGTGTACGAACTGCATTGACCACAATGCGATGGGGTGACCCGGTTAAGAGGTCAGGAGTGTGCTCCCTTTCTGTTTCCACCCTTCTTGAGTATATTGTTGGTGGGACTCACCATGGTGGCAAAATCTTGGCCGAACGGTGAGAAATACTCACATAGACCTAGTAAATGTTTAACACCAGTCTTATCATTGGGAGAAGAAGCATTAACAGTAGCTTCAACAAGACTGTGTCTAGGTCAAATCAAATCAAATCAAATATAACTTAATTCGATTGTTAAAAAGCAATCATTAAAGTACACATAAAAACCGTTCATTAAAATCTTTAGAAAAATACATTATACAGATTATCTTTGGCGTACAAACGGAAAAAATTCATCAAATGCCGGGAATTCACAATTCATAATGTTTTGACTTTTAAAGTGCATTTAAGAAATCATACTTTTCCTACTGCGCATCACATTTTTAAAAAATAATGTAGTTATTGCGACACACAGGTGATTATCAAGACATTAAATGTTAAACATAGCCACACGACATTGGCGATGGCCCATTTCTCTCAAGAATGGTAATAGTACATTATGTCTTATCACATCGTAAAATTTACAGAATAGAAAGACATGGATAGTACTCTGAGGCGAAATGCCATCACAGGAACAGGGAGGTAAATCATGCATCCAGTTATTTTCTGTAGGGAAACTAACCAGTCTATGGAAGATACCAACTCTAAAGCGAGACAATAAGAATCTTTCATAATTGTCTAACACATAGAATAAATAGAGCTGAATATTAAATGTTGTTAATATCAATTGATGTTGCAGAACAGAAGGTTTTAAAGTCTCAGTTGCAACTCTTAAAGAATCCAGCAAGGCTAAGCCCTACCTCTTCAAGTCTTTACGCGAGATAGCCGAGATATTAGTAGGATCCAAAAAATATTCCTCTTTTCCAATATCTTTTAAAAAGTTACAAACATATCTCAGCCACGGTATCCTCATGGCTCCATCTAATTTTAAAATATCTGTCAAGATGTCTCTATTAAGCTGTGTAGCTTCTTGTGTCCACAGCCTGTGCCATAGCAGCACAGGCTCGAGCCTAATTAGGTCAGATATGAAAGCAAGACCCAGCTCTGCATGACAGTTATAATTAGGGGTTCTCTTCGGAACCGCAAGGATACATTTTAAGAAGGAGTTTTCTACTACCTGGATAGGCGAGGGGTCGGCAAAGCCCAATACCCCACTGCCATAAATAGCACCAGCCACACATTTAGCTTTGTAGATCCTAATTAGCTCCACAGGTGGTCTGGTGCCTAATTTCTTTGAAAAAGTCTTAAGATCGTCCGTTGAATGAATCATCGCAAGTTTTTTAGCTGACACAGCCTGCGACCACGATTCCCTCCGAGTGGGAAATGGGCCTGTAACAACCTGGATCTTGTCTGTCCCCCCTTTTGTAAATAGGAACTATTACAGATTCCACCCAGGTGGGCAGAAAATCTGCAACACAGCTGGCATTAGGCACCTGGACCAGAAGAGGGCCCCACAAGGAAGGAGTGGTCTTAAAAATGTCTATAGGGACACCATCTGGGCCAGGTGCCTTACCACCCTGGCTTACACACAGGGCTTTTTCAACTTCCTCCAGGGTAAAACACAAATTTCTAGAGGTAGGATATTCAGAGTGAGGTGTCACAGATACCACTTGACCTTCACCCTCATACACTCTAGAAAAATGTCTAATCCAGTCAGATTCAGGAATTGCAATTTCCAACTTCGGACCATCCTCATCCCTAAGAAAGGGAGTTCTGATGAGTTTCCAGAAACCCACACTATTGTTCCTAGTGGAAGCTAAATGCAGAGCTTCCCAAGCTTCAGCTTTTAGCGTATTCTTCCTATCCATTATTACTGTTTTGTATTCCTTCCTAAGTCTACCAACCTCCTCAATGCACCTAGGTTTCTTGTGCAATTCCTTCTTTAGGAGAGCGTAAGCCCTGGTACACTTAGAATCGAACCAACCTCCCTTCTGCTTATGGTTTTTAAATTGTCTCACCAGGGAGGACTTGATTTCATTCGAAATTGTCGAGAAGGAAGCAAGAAGCATTTCAGGGGGAGAATCTACCCTTAAACAAGTCATTATTTTATGTAGACATTTGCCAACCACAAATTCAATTATTTCTGCCTGGTTCACTATGGCCCTCAAGCTTCTGTCCTGCTATAAATATGGCCCTCTTAGGTTTGCAGGGCTTGCCGCAATACATAGTAAAAGTTTTGGTCGTATTAACTTTTAGACCCAGCTCATTTATGAAGTGGAAAAAGCTATCTACCACACGCTGTAATCCCACTTGCGTACGTGACATAAGAACAGCGTCGTCAGCGTACAGAAGCGCTGGGATAGGGCAGCCTGCCACGTATTGGGGGATCCAGACTGTTATTGCACAGAGCTTCTTCCAATCCATTAATATACAAGTTAAAAAGAAAAGGGGCCAGGACACAGCCCTGTCTGACCCCACTCCTGATTGGAATTTTATCGGTGCGTTCCCCGTTTAGGCCAAAGCGAACGCGGGCTGAAGCGTCGCAATAAAAACGTTTAAGATAATAAATAATATTTTCTTCAACCCCAAGTTGTCCCAGCAAGATCCACAGTTTGGAGTGGATCACACAGTCAAATGCGGCCGAGAGGTCAACGAAGGCCAAGAACAGATTGCCCTTCTTGGCCCTTGTATATTTACCGACCAGCATTAGTAGGTTTAAACCCTGTTCCACTGTCCCTAGACCAGAACGGAAGCCATACTGGAGATCAGATAACATAGATTTTTCTTCTGCCCACATCAAACGTTGGTCCAAAATTATTCGACCCGCTGCTTTGGTCAATTTACTCAGAACAATAGATACATCACCAGGAGGAATATTGTTATATAGGTTAACAAGAGCAATCGGAGTATCCAAAGCCAAGACAAGCACTAAAAGTTGAAAATAAATGTCTGTAATGGGCTCAGTTACTCTTACAAGGTCCAGTTTATTAGACAAATAAATACTGAAACCACCCTTTGCTCTTCCATGTAAAACGGCCACAGCTGGAGTATGGAAGGTCCTGAAGCCATTTAAATGGACCGGATCAAGACTCCAGGTTTCTTGAAAACAGAGCATATCTTGTGTCTGAATGAAATCCCACCAGATTGAATTGGCGATTTTAGATCTAATACCAGCAATGTTCCAAGAGGAAATTTTACACACCAATGGGACTATCAGGGGGATAGCCGCGACGACAGAGGCGGAACCAGTTGGTATAAAGCGACTCAATGGTTACTGCCCACCTCTGATCCCCATCTGTAGTCGCGGAACCCCCTGTGTCCCCCAACGTCCCAGAGATAGTCGGGATTATACTAAACACTTTCCCCCCATCTGTCATTGTGGTTTCCCCATTACCAGAATAGGGGATGGGGTCAACCACTACATCTAGAGGAGTGAGGGTAGTATTATCTACCTGTAGTCAGTCCTTGTTTTCTAGGCCACTAAGAGTGTCAAATGGATTAAATATTGCCACACCATATCTGCTGCCCAATGGTCCATCAAGATTTAGAGGTGGACGGGGGGAGCTAAACACCTAGTTGGTCGAGATGGACAGTAAAAATGACTGAGGGTAAGAATTTTAACAAAATCTGGGTCCAATGTCCCAGTATAACCTCTCTCGATTATAGTACGCACCAGATGTGGTGACGGAAATGATAGAATTACACAGTCACCACTCAGTGTTTTATCTGAGGTGCCCAACCAGCTCACTCTTCTGGCCATTTTAAACTCTGAAAACAAATGATTTCTAAGCCCAAACTTGGTAGATAAAAAGTGAATAGATTTATTCCTTAGGGTCGACCAATGTTCAAAGGCATTAGGGGGTAATGAAGGAACATTAGCTAACACCACAGTATATGGTGTCACTTCTGGGGGCAAATTCAAAGTAGGTAAACTTGAAATTGTACCTGTCTCAATTTTATCCTCAGCTATTCTAGGTTGAGCTGCTGGAATTGAGACAGGTAACCCAGAAGTATTGTTTCCTGTATCCCCCCCTCGTTTTTGTATGCTCTAATCGACCAGTGACCTTGGAGTGATTAGTTTGATCCTGGCTTTGAATTGCTGGTAGCAGTAAGTTAGTTTTCGGATTTACATTCGAACAAGTAGCAGTAGATTGGGGTACTATAGAGATTGATTTATCCTGGGATAGCTGCTGATTAATATCAAGCTTTCCCTCAATATTGGTCAACCGTATCTCAATATTCCTAACCTTTAAGCAGATAGGTTCCGGAAGTGTTGTTAGGAGGGTCTCCATTCTTTCCCAGAATGAGTCCTCTGCTATTGGGACCCTAGCACTGGTTGGCGGTGATGCAATTTCTGGCTGGTTATTCGCCTTGTTTCCTTTTTTCCCAATTGGCTTTTCTACAGCCTTCCTTTGTTTACTACTAGTGTTCCCTTTACCATTCTTTACAACTTGACCTTCCTTAATAATGTGCTTTGATTTACGTCTAGCCTTCTGCCCTCTAGTTCTAACACACGGACCGTCACTATTATCAGATATAATAGAGACAGAAAATGGGCTTCAAGGTGTGCCACATCCCCCCTTTTCTGTAGAGTCCTCATTCAAAAGAGGAGGATCGAGAATTAAATCACTAGTGAAAAATGTGGGGGTCACAGATAGCCTTGGTAAGGAGGGCAAGCGTTCAATGGAAGGAGGAAGCACCCCAAGAGGTACCTCATTAATTGGTAAGGTGTGTTGAACCCCAGGTAAACCAACAAAAGATGGTGCTAACATCGAGTCCTGGGAATTAGTGGTAAACATTGAAACGTTTGTAACAGGTACGGGGGGAGGGAGCCAGCGGGAAGTGATAAGCGCCTTTCTGTGCTTTCAATGGCAGAGGCAACTACCCCAATAGTCTTCTACAGCATTCTGTCAATAGCTGTCAAGCTGGGAAGGGGGGGGGGGGTTGGTAACTACCCTTTGTTTAACTATTGGGGAAGATTGTATAGGAATGTTCTTCCCCATTATTAAGCACTGAGTGTGAATAAGTCAATGAATGAATGAATATCCTAGGCAAGATATCGATAACACCATACGCCAGTGGTTCCCAAACTTTTTTGACCTGTGGCTCCCCTGACCTAATCGGCAGTTGGCCGTGGCTCCCCACCATTTTTTACCGGTGGGTGGGTGGTGTGTACCTCCTGTTATCTTCCTTAAAGTATTTGAGACACAATGGAATGGAATTGGTGGGTCTAAATCAATGGGATTTTATGCAAAAAATGGAGGGGAAGGTATTAAGGAAAATCTCCTCATTTAATTCGGCCTGCTCCACTTCTTCTTGCAGGCTGGAATTCGGACTGCGAAGTTGCTGGGCTCAAGGGTTGGCTGCTCTCGTAAGATGGGTAGCATGCTTGGCCCGAGGCAAACCAGGAACCTTACGAGAAATTTTAAAAAAGGAACTTTTGGGCAACTTTAATGAGTTCTCGCAGCTGGTAAAAAATTTTAGGAAAGCTGTTTCGATACTGGAATTGGATGAAAGTACGTTATTTTTACTTTCTCCATCAGAATTAAAGTTAAAGCTAAAAAGTATGTCCTGGGAACTATGTTATAAACTGGATATACTCGCCCAACAGAAGTATAAAGAAAGGGAAGCCCTGGTTTTAACTTATACACCTAAACTAGCCCAGCAATACTTAACTTGGAACATTCCGCATGGTGTCCGTAGGATATGGTACCTTCTACGCCATAATTTGCTTCCACTTAATACACTACTTGCTAAATGGTATGGAGTGTCCCCCTTATGCAATTTATGTAATAATGCTGTTCAAGATCTCAACCATGTACTGCTTATTTGTCCGGTATTGCACCTATTGAGAAAAAAATGGATAAAACCAATTTGTTTACAACTGGGAATCATGAACGTAAAAATGTTCTTCCATGCTCTTTTTTGCCCCCCTAACGAAATGTTCTGTTTCAGAATTTTTAAATATTTTAAAGAATTTTTAGATATATATTAATGTGATTCCGGGAGATGTTGATGAGTGCATTTTTTGTACATAACAAGTGGTTGTTTCTGTCGCTGTATGTAGCTTGTGTTTATTTTTGGTATGTTAATATGTACGTTATTTATGTGGCCCTCAATGAGAGCCAAATCATAATAAACTTTGAACTTGAACTTGAGACACAATGAAGGTATTATATTGGTTGGAATGCTTGAATTATTAATCTCATCCACTGGCTGCATCCCAATCCATCGTTTTTTCCCCCAACAGAGTACCTGGTCCCAAACCCTTATTTATGCCAGCTGCTGCTTTCAGTACCTTTTGGTACTGAGACCCGCTCGGAGAAAATGGATCATTGAGTTTGGTCTGTCATAATCAGTATCCCCAGCCTTATTTTTACACTAAAAAGGTCTATCCTTCCATCTGAGTGCCCATCTATATCCAAACATATTCAACCATTTGCACACCTATCCACCATATATCCTTCCGTCCATCATTTCACTCATCCATCCCTCCATCCACCCTTTCACTCATCCATCCATTATTCATCTACCCACCCTTTCACCCCATCCATCTGTACAATCATCCATGCATCCACTCTTCCACCCAGCCATCCATTCACTTACTCATCCATCCACCCATTCACTTACTCATCCATTCACCCAGTCATTTATCCTTCCACCATTCACCCTTTCAGTCATTCATCCTCCCTTTCTCTCTCCATCCCCCTTTCACTTATCCATCCATCTACCCACCCATTTACTCATCCATTCATGAATCCATCCATTGATCCTATTACTCATCCATTCTTTCACTCATCCAACCATCCGTTCACTCATCCAGCCATCCGTGCTCTCATCAATCCACCCTTTCACTCATCCATCCATCCTTTTGTCCCATATGGCCCACTGAATCTTAATTGTGGTTATCTCCTTTTGTTGTGGCTCGCAAGTGGTGCGGTCAGCAACGCATATGTGTGGACTCAACAAGGAAATTTGGGTTGACCCACCCCCTTTGCCCAAAATTAATTACTTGTTTTCTTGTGTCAAAAGGGTCAAGTTTTTTCCAAACTTGATATGGCCAGTGCTTACCACCAGATAGAGTTTTGTCACACACATTTTTAAGCTCCTTGTTAAGATTTTCTCTCACACTAAAAGGAACCCCTCTAAGTTTGTGCTTGAAAGGGACAGCATTTTTATTTACAATAAACTTGTGCCTGAATCCATAAATTTGTCTAAATCCTTGCTAAAAACAGAAGGAAAACTCTCCTTCCACTTCTGCCCCTCATTGCCGCAGTCGACCACCAACACTTGTTCCCTGGCCCTAATATCATAACAAACAATCCCTGGTGAACCACCCCAGTATGTTAAGACCTTTGACTGCAACATAAACTTTTCCCTTGATCTTCATCCCCTTGAACACTTGTTCATCCGCAATAAAACAAAGGAGTTCAATTATGCATCCTTTGTAAGAAACCGTAGACTACAGAGATTTACTAAGTTTAGTCCTGGCAATGGCCGGTTTCCATCTGCATGGGTGGCACTAGTATTGTACCTGTCTTAAATCATAACCTCAGTTTAAAATCTTCTCCACTTAGGTAATCGATCCCATGAGTGTGATTGATTACCAACCTTATCACATCCAGACTTTGTGTCCTGTTGTGTAATTCGTAGTTGTAGTTTGTGGAGATATTACTTTCTCACAATTTTTTCTAATCTAGTGCTTTGTGTTATACTGTCTATTTATGACTTCTAAGCAGTGCTTTAAATGGGCTGGTACTGAGTACCGGCACTTTTTTATTTTGAGAGGGAGAGTACCTGCACTTCTGAAGAGAAACATTATATTTTTAATTGGAGAGTACCAACACTACTCAGAAACTAGCAGGTACTCTGGTACAGAGTGCCTGCACTTCTATTTTTCCATCTTAAGCACTGCTTCTAAGCAAGCTAGCATGTGATGCTGATCTACTTTGTACCCAGTGGTACATAATACTTCTTTGTAAGGGAGTTGAAACTCGAATGTGTTCGTCCATGTACCATGGGAGCAGATTACAGATCAGATTTGCAATTTCTTGGATTCACATGCGTGAATTGGAACATGGCTTATTAAAGAGAGATGGAGCCTATCTGAAGGGAATAGGCTGCAGTGGGATATGTGATAACTTTATAACCCTACTTCGCTGTTAGGCACCATAAGAGTCTTAAGAGTGATTAAGAAAGTGCATGGGAGCAGGCAGCAGCCAATCGAAATGATGCAAATATTAGTAGCTTTAGCCAATTAAATTGTTTGCCCTCTGTCCAATAAAAGTAAAGCCTAGTGTTTAGATTATTCGGTTTGGGGGGTTTCAAGACGGAAGAGCTTGGTTCCATGCCATGGAAGAGCAAGATTTTCCTACACTTTTGTGAACTGGATTGGCTTTCTTGGAATGTGCAGAGACACCTGGGGCACTACAGAGTCTCCTATGAATGCAGAAAAAACAGGCTGGGATGACTGTATAGAACTAAAATGAAAACATAGTTCACTTTGCACTTCAAAAATTAATGCTGAAATCAGAAAATGGTTACTGTTTTGCCTTTCTGTGAAAATGTTGCCCACCACAAGTCCTCTGCAACATTCATGAAATTAATTAGGTTAAACTTTCCAAAGAAAGAGTGTTTTTTGTTATGCTAATTACTTTGTCACAGTTTGACAAATCTTTACAAAACTTTTAAAATTCTCCCAATAAAAAGTTAATTCACCTCGGCTCCTTATTGGAAAATGTTGGGGTGGTTCGTCAAGCTGGGGTCCAAAATGAAATGTTCCCATACAATATGACAAAGGAATTTATAGAAAGTGCTACAGCCGAAACAGCTGAATGAAATTACCCCAACGTTATAGAAAGCTATATCTTTACCCAGAAAGCTTGCTTATTGTGATTTGGTGTTAATTCATTCAGTAGATTTTGAGAAATTTAAGGTGCAAAATGTATCGATATATTGACAGTTGGTTGTGAATTAAACAATTTCAGAGTTCTGATTGGTTCAGTGGGCTGTTTGCAGCGAGCACTCTGACTGCCTGCAACATGGACAGAAATGTCGTGGCTGCCATTATGTGTCTTGGGCTCTTGGTCCTTTTGTCCTGAAAATATTTTTTTTAAAAGACATAAGTGGGGAGGGTAGGTATACCCTGACCTTCTAGCCCATTTTGCGGGTGGGTCAGAGATCCCCTGACATTCTAGTCCATTTTGTGGCTGAGTCAGAGACGAGAAGGACCCTCCCTGAAGGCAGTGATGTTTTTGTCGGATATCCCAATGCTGGGAAACGTCTGTGGGAGCCCCACAGGACCTAAAAAAAAATTAAAAGTCTAACAAGGACCGGAATCTATGTGGGGTTGGGCACAGGGACCGGCCAAGCTTGGCACAGTTGGGTATAGTAATAAAATCTTATTTAACGTAAAACAAGAAACCCTAGAAATTCACTGAAAAAAACAAAGGCATAAGCGATGTTATAATTAAGTATGGTAATAACTTACTTTTCATAAAAAACAACTCTCAAATTCACTAAACAACAAACGATTAAGTGACGTTATTGTTTAGGTGAAAATGTCAGATGAAACATAACATTTTAAACAAAAAAAAAGAGTAGAAATTCACTAGTTATAGTTTACTGAAGTAACTATGAGTTGTTCCCTTGCCATGCGCAGCCTATCTCACATGTTACATCACTCCTGGTATGTCTGTGACATTATTGATAACATGACTGATGATGTCTGAAATGACATCATTGATGATATCACTGTGCATGGTGATGTTGCAAGTTTTATAGTAACTGCAGTAAACTATAACTGGTAAATTTCAGTGAATTTGTGATTTTTTAAAAAAAGTTTAAAATGTTAAGTTTGAACTAACATTTTCACCCAACTGTAATGCCACTTAAACCTGTATTTTTTCAATGAAGATATATAAATGTGTAATGCTTCTCGCATTTATGTTTCAACCATGGCTTTTTATGAAGCCAGTATATTTTTATATGCACTTGTCTTGTACAACTCGCCTAATGTTTGTTGAGGCCAAGTTGCCGCTTAGAACCTCTTCTCCCAACCCCTCTCCCCCAAAAATAAAATAACATTTTTAATTATATTGTGTTCAAGTTCACCAATTTCCTGATGAAACTTGCTGCAGAGGTTCCCTCTGACTGGCACCTCTCCAGTCTTGATACATCCCACAGAGAGGGTGGCACGTGATTTCCCACACCGGGAAAAGCGAATCAATTCACTATTGTTAACTGTTGGGTGAGAAAGCAGAGGTTCTCAGGCACAGATGAGTGTAAGGGCATGTAACCGCATATGAAGTCCAAAATGCCCCATGCCATGCGTGAAAGCCTCGCCTCTCAGGAATTTTAGCCGATACAGCTTTATGGTCCTGGACGAATGAATTTCGCTGTTGCCTTTGGTAGTCTGGACCTTGAAACCATAACATGTCGAAAGATATTGGTTATAAATCTACGGTACATTTTAAATATCGTTTTTTACATAGGGTCCATTGCTATGTAAGAGGCTCAACTGATTCTATATATGGGAGCTTTTGTAACATGCGTAGTGAGATAATGTACATCCGACCCTGGAGTGACGTGGTGCCGAATGGCCTCTTTCTGGGAGTTTTACACTGTAAGAGAAGATTAGTGCTTAAAAAGTTACTCTGAGTTTTATGATCCAAACATATCCTAGTTCAAAAGAACCCAGATGCATAGTTTTTTAATTTCAAATAATTTAAGTTTTTAACAAATCGATCAAAGGGAAGCCAATACGAATCGTACATGGAGTAAAGCGGAGAAGTAATATACATGTACGAGTTTGGTTGGAGGATGCTAAGCAGTAGGAATCAGATATCAAATCTAGATGGTTCACATCAGTTCAGGACAAGTTACATTATAAGAAATAAATGGGAGACAAAAGAAAAGATAAATGAACAGGAAATGGACTTTGATGTATATGTTCAAGAGTGACTTACTTAGAAAACGTTTATGTGATCCCCAAATAGTGCCCGAACTATTTCAAGTTACTACTCATTGGGCATGGCAAGCTTGTCAAGGCCTTTTTTGCTCTGCATTGTTATAACTGTAGTCCTGAATGTATAGTGGTAGAAACAAAAATACCAACACCAAAGATAAAAGGGGGGTGAAAGGACAAGAGGTGTTCTCAGACACGGCCCAGGGGCGGTTCAGTTTACCGGATGAAATGCACCTGGCCCTACCCACCAGGTTACTTTGCCAAACTTCAACAGCCACCTTTAAGGGAAACGTTTTGGTAGCATAAAATATTTAGGAAAATTCTTTTGGCTTTTTATTGATGGGACTACATAGAGGTCGTAGTGAGTATGGCAGCTTGAGCAGGAGGGTCTGTACTTGAGGAGCCGCAAAAGGAACAACATTGGTTCCATCTGTATCAATGCAACACATTGTTCGTTCGTTCATAGAGTCTTTAGTACAAGCCTGTTTTTTTCACAACACTCTACCCTGTAACCTTTCACATAAGTATAATAGGTACATGCGAGGTGTTGCTATATTGGGAATTGTGGGCCATGTGTTACCGGTCGGCAACGGTGAAATTCGGTACATTTCACCATTACCGACCGGTATTTAGGAATGTGAGATGTAGGAGGCAGGTTTCAAGGATTCGGTAATTTACCGAATCAGTAATTTTAGGGAATCGGTAAATTACAGAACACATAAAATACCGAATCGGTAAATTACCGAATCCTGAAACCTATGTAGGAGGCACTGAAATTAGTGCATTTTTGCATTCAGGATTCGTTATTTACCACCAACTATAAGTTGGTGGTAAATAACAAATACCCTTAAAAAGCATTTTTTTGCTTTTTTGTCAGTGCCATGTGGCAGACATACATGCCCTTAGGGCATGTATGTGTGCCACAATTGCACACCAGCACGATTCAGGGGTGCAATAGGGTGTCAATGTGACACCCTGCCACCCTTGGATATGTTCCCCCTATTCACTATTACCGATTCGGTAAATACCGAATCGGTAATAGTGAATGGCTTCCCATTCATTCCTATGGGCCTCCAGGCCCATAGGAATGAATGGGAATTACCGAATCTGTATTTACCGAATCGGTAATACCGAATATTACCGATTTTGGTAAAATTTACCGAATTATCACCTACATACAATTAACCGATTTTCAAATACAGAATCGGTAAAATTCGGTATTTAAAAATTGGTAAATAGTGATTACCTACATATGTCCCTGTGAACCCATCATTAGTGACTTTACATTGGAGTACAAGTTCCAAAGGGGTTTGAGTAAGAGGGCGCCCTTATACCTTCTGTAATTAATGCATTACAAGTATCACACAACACAGACTCTGACCTGCATTAGGAAAGGGCAAGGGTTGGTGTGAGGATATTCAGCACTCTAGGCAGGACACAATTGTGCTTTTTTTAATGTCTCCAAAACACTGGAAAACGTTTTTTTTTTGCCTTTGTAGTACTTTGTCGCCAATAATAGATAGTTCCCTAAATCTGCTACAAACACAATGAAGGGGCTGTAGGAGATTTGAGGGTCCAGCACAGGTCCCCCAGTTAATGGAATAATCTCACAACAAACAAGTATGATGTTATGTTGGAGGTTTAATACTTAATTGGTATTTTAAATCTAGTGAAAGGTCAGACAGAAGAAGCATCCCTTATCGGTTACACTGGCCCTCACCCAGCAAAGTGTCATGCTTCCTCACTGGGCCGTGTTCCTCGCTGGGCGGGCGCTTCCTCACTGGGCCGTGCTCCTCGCTGGGCGGGCGCTGCGATGCCCATCAGGCCCCAGCAAGTGAGCCCATTTGCCGGAGATCTTGTTCTTAACCCAAACCTGCCTTAGGAAATCAATTGAGTAAAGCCCTGCACCTAGCTATGGCTAGGGATGAAAACTTTGACCTTTCCTGAACAAATGAGTCATCCATATCCTTTTAGGTTCCATGTTAATTTTTGGCATGAGTTTACAGCATGTATAATGATCTTTTTTGGTAACCCATAGCAAATTTGAATTTCACTTATTCTCAATCTACACTTATATTTTTTAACCCCTATCCCTAGCTAAATTCAGGGCATTGCATTACTCATCCCGATGATGAAGCATGCCACTTCACTGGGTAAGGGCCAGTCAATCCGATAAGGGATGCTTTTTTCTGTCTGACCTTTCACTAGATTTGAAATACCAATGAAGTATTAAATCTCCAAACGAACTGCACACTTCTTTGTTCTGTGACTATCCTTAAGTTTCCCACCTCACCTACCTTATGGAAATACCATCACTGCAAAGTCATAGTTATTTCAAGGTCAACATAGCAAAGGGAACATGGTGCTAGACTTCCTGCCCTGCTCACCGACTTTCTATATTTTTCGGACATTTTGACAATAAGTATGTTACTTTACATGCTTTGTACAGCTCGCAATTAATCAGTTCTATGGCTTCTTTCTTCTGTTTGGAGACTCAGAAATGCTGACTCTCCGGTTGTGGCTTTTTCCAAAGGTCTCTTTATTATCCAGCGATCCCCCAGCCCCTGTGTTGGCTCTGCAGTTGTGAGGGCCAAGATGTCTGGAGCTATATACCACTCCGTGACAGGTTGGCAATACCTTAAATGCAGAGCACGGCTACTCAGCCATTGACTGCCTCTACCCAGAAGGACTTGTTTTGCACAGGCACAAACATGTACTGACTCACACATGAAGTCAGTCGGTCTAGGGTTGACTGGGAAACGCCTGCGTTGAGCACAACTTGATTCCTATAAACATCATCACCTTAGTGTAGGGGCATGCAGGATTTTCTCAAACCTAGGCAACTCCCAATCTCTTGTTAACCATCCGGAATCCTTTCATTAACCTTTAACTATGTGACAAGTCCATCAGAATAACTAATAGCAATTAATGCCAGTGGTTTACATCTCAAGCAAGCCTTTTTCATTTTACAGCCCATTCCAGAGGTTTGGAGAACCAGATGAGACAAACACTTGAGATGGTAAACACGTTGGCACACAACCCTTACAATAAAATTACACCTTTGCTGCAATCGAAATTGTACTGTAATTCTGAGTACACCAGCACTGGAGGCATTACGTTTATGGCCCCAAAAAGTTGGTCGAATGATGAGAGAGCAATGTATCCATGTTGAGAAACTTCACAAGAGCTAATTTGGATGAGTTGCTTTGCACATGCTGCGATTGGTGAGGATATTGTTGACCCATTATTCAAAACTGGCAGAAGTTTTTACAAATCACTCATGGCTTTTACCCAACATACTCAAAATTGAATAATAAAGTTGTCCAGAGAAGGCGTTATATAGTGGTATCTTTTATTGCAACTCATTTTATAAGATGTACTTAAGAAAAGTTTAAGAGTGGACCATGGGTCATTTGAAAGACATTAAGGTAGACTGGGTGGGTTACAATTATGTTCTAACATTGCGTACTTTACCCATTGCCAAGTATTTTTCTTACAAAATCTCTCACTTCCGTTTTCCTATGCAATTGTAAGAGATTTGGTAGAACTGGGATTTTTGAAGCGAAAAGTAAAAATATAAAGTAAGTTCAGAAAAAAACATCCATGTCCCTTTGGTTTTCTCTCTCCAGTCCTTTATTGTAAAACCTTTTTTATCTGAACAATTCGCTTTTCTGCTGTGAAGATGATTTAAATGCAAAACCTGATTAGAAAGACATCTGTAAAAACCTTCCAGTTAATTTCTCAACCTAGCAGTGAGAAGTTACCATCTCAGCATAAGATATTACCATCTGTGAAATGTGCTGTAGACCTGTTCTAACGTAGTGATTCATATGCCTGTATCTATGCATAGCAGCACCTCTCTGTCATGCAATCCTGCATTGAAGTGTAATAGCAAATATCCTTATTGGCAGTAGCTGCCCATGGAGGGAGTTCTGTGGGGCGGTAAGGCAGGACAGGGGAGGGGCAGGGTGGGGGGTAGTAAACACCGTAATATGGATGATCGGAGGTTAGTAAACAATTAAATCAATAAAACGAATTTCTTTGCGCGTGCTGCATCGCATTTTGCGATGCAGCACGCGCAACAAAATTTGTTTTATTGATTTAATTGTTTAATTACCTCCTATCATCCATATTCCCAGTAGCAGCCCGTGGAGTGAGTTCCGTGGGGCGGTAAGGCGGGCCGTGGAGGGGTATGGTGGGGGGTAGTAAACACCGAAATATAGATGATCGGAGGTAAGTAAATAATTAAAAAAATAACACAAATGTTGTTGCGCGCGCTGCATCGCATTTTGCGATGCAGCACGCCCAACAAAATAGTTTACTTACCTCAGAACATCCATATTCCGGTGTTTACTACCTCCCCACCCTACTCTGCCCGCCTTTCTGCCCAACGGAACTCCCTCCACGGGCCGCTACTGCTTATTGGAGATCCTAGACGCAAGCAGATCTTTTGTATGGCAACAAAACTCTTTGAGTTTCAGAAATGTAAGTATAAGATACAAAACAAGGATCATTCAAGACATGGCTTTCTGCAAATGATCTTACATAAGTCAATATCTATGCATTACAATGACTTACTGCACATGTTACTGGTTGTCATGTTAAGAACTGTTTGAATAAACAATTCCTGTTTATTTTGATGTGAAGAAGACAAGTCTAATTATTTGACAATCTCTGAGGGTTAAAAAAAAAAAGTAAGCGAGACTGTGAGTCCAAGTACTTTGCAACTCCACATACCTCTGCTTTTGAACTTTTGCTCATGTGCGGCGTCAATAATTGGTTGTGTTGCAGTCTGTAATTCAGATCTGACTGCAAACGTTACTTTATTTGAGAATTAACTTGAGGAAAAGGGTATTCTGTGTGTCTTTCTTATTTATTGGTGCAGAGTCTGCATCTGCTTTTAATTAGCATCAAGGAGTATAATTTTTTCCACGCTTCAGGGTAATAGTATCCATTTGTGGATACACAGGTAGCAAATTTCTAATGCATTAATACCACACCACTGGAGTGTCAGAAAAGATAAAGGGCCAGATGTAGGAAGGAAAATACCGGTCGGTAACGGCCGATTTCGGCCTTTACCGACCGGTATTTGAAGATGGAGATGTAGGGGCATGTTAAAAGACAGATTCGGTAATTTTACCGAATCGGTAATTTTACCGATTCTGTAAAATTACCGATTCTGTATTTTGACATGTAGATAGCACTGCAATCAGTGCTGCAGGGGTGTAAGAATTCGTTATTTACCACCAACTAGAAGTTGGTGGTAAATAATGAAAACCCTTTAAAAAGCATTTTTTTTGCTTTTTAAACAGTGCCATGTTGCAGACACACATGCCCTAAGGGCATGTATGTCTGCAACATGTGCACCCATGCACAATTGAGGGGTGCGACAGGGTGTCAAAGTGATACTCTGCCACCCTTCAATGTTTCCCCCAATTACCGAATCAGCATTTACCGATTCGGTAACTGACATTCATTCCTATGGACCTAAAGGCCCATAGGAATGAATGGCAATTACCGAATCGGTAAATACCGATTCGGTAATGAAATCGGTAAAATTACCTAAATCCAGATTGACAGTTCTTAAATACCGAATCGGTATGATTCAGTATTTAAGAATCTGGTAATCTGGGATTAAATACATCGGGCCCTCAATGTCCATATATCCATAGAGAAAGAGAGAGAACAAAACAGGGACTGAGCTCACAAAAGAGGTAAAAAGAGAGACATAAAGAGAGAGCTAAGACGAGATGGGATCACTGAGTAAGAGATAGAGAGAAGGTCTTCCCTGTTTTTGTCTTCTGTGAAGGCACTGGTCTATTACAAACGGATCTGTCAGTATTGATAATCTTTAGTGATTTTTGGGGTAGGTTTGGGTGTAAAATTGCTTGCTAAATGCTTCTACTCACATTCTCTTCAAATGTTTACTTCAGCCCTACTCCTGAACGCTAGGTGCTTCTAATCGAGAAAGTTGGTCAAGGGAATTCTTAAGTACAGGTGCCACTTTTAAATGGTAGCAAGGACGGAATGATGTTGTATTGTAAGGGGTGCTTATAGAGCGCACTGACACCATGGGTTTCCTGGCGCTGGTTGGAAGCAGAGGGGACAGAGGGACTTAACTAGATTGGGGGAAGAGCCAGGTTTTTAAGGATTTACGAAAAAGAATAAAAGAATTGGAGGTTTTAAGAGGAAAAGGAAAAGAGTTCCAAAGCTTGGGGGCCAGGTATGCAAATCTTCGGCCTCCAGATCTGCAGAGCTTGTAAGAGGGGACGGTCAAGAAGTGAAGATGAGAGGATCTCAGGTTCCGGGATGGGCAGTAAGGTCTAATGAGAGATTTCAAAAAGGCGGGACAGGGCCCAGCTAACGACTTGAAGATGAGGCAGCCGATCTTAGGTGACAGGGAGCCAGTGCAGTTTGGCAAGGAGGGGCCTGGCGGATTGCCACTTCGAGATCCCCAGGGCCAGTCTCGCCGCTTGATTTTGAACAGCTTGCAGTCTAGCCAAAGATGTTTTAGGCAGACCGTGATAGATCGCGTTCGAAAAATCTAAGCGGGAGAGGACGAGGGCCATGATGACTTGCAGGAGGGCATCAGGTGTAAGGAGGTAAGCCACTTTCCTGATCCTGCGCAGCTGGTAAATGCAGGAAGAGACCACCGTCCCCACCTGCGGCCCAAGGGATAGACCGGAGTCAATTGTGACCCCCAGACTCTTCACCGAGGCCACGGGGGTGGGAGAGGGGCCGAGTTCCGCCGGCCAGAAGTGTGGCCCCCAGAAGGTGGCACTCCTACCGGGAAGGAGGAGCTCCGTCTTACCGGGGTTCAATTTTAGCTGGTTTTGGCCCATCCACTGGAGAATGTGGGACATGACTGCCTGAAAGTTAGGAATAGCAGAGGGGGAGTTGAGAGAGAAGATGAGTTGCAGGTCGTCCGCGTAGTTGAAAACGGTGACGTCCCACTGCCTCAGAGAAAAAAGAAGGGGTCGAAGATAAAGATTGAAAAGAAGAGGGGATAAGGAAGAACCCTGGGGGACCCTTTCAGGGCGAATGCTCCCTAGGAGCCCTGAAAGTGCCCAGGCGAAGGGTCTGAGACCTACCGGTCAGGAAGGATTTGACCCAGGCCAACGCCAGGCCTTGGATGCCAGCCTGCTCGACACGGTGGAGAAGGATGTTATGATCCACCGTGTCGAAGGCGGCTGACAGATCTAATAATACCAAGGCCTGGGGGGTACCCTTGTCAACGCCGTCTCTCAGGGCGTCCAGCACGGCCAAGATCACTGTCTCCGTAGAGTGGCCGGGTCTAAAGCCGGCCTGGTTAGCCTCGAGAAAGTTGGAGCTCTCAATAAACTGTGAGAGACAGGTGGTGACGTGGGCTTCCAGGATTTTAGAAAAGAAAGGCAGGAGGGAGATGGGGCGGTAGTTCGCCGGGACGGCGGGGTCAGCCCCTGGCTTCTTCAAAAGAGGCACCAGCACGGCCTCCTTGAAGGAGCCAGGCACCGTACCGGAAGAAAGAGACGAGTTTAGCAGGGGAAGAATGCAGTCGGGTAGAGAATGGCAGATGTCCCGGAGTATGGAGGGGGGACAGCAATCGTCTGGGGATCCAGACTTAATGCGGGTGGCCAGGGTGGCCAGAGAAGTAGGGTCTAGAAGAGGGAGTTGTGTGAGCGAAGAAGTGTTGTAGGGGGGGGAAGCAGATCCAGCGCCAGGGGGAGTGACTGGAATGGTGTCCTTGATCAATACAATTTTCTGAATGAAAAAAGTGCTGAGAGTGTTGCATGCTTCCTGTGTGGGGGTCTGAGTTGGGAGCGTCCTAGGATCGGAGGTGAATTCATTGAGGACTTTGAAAATGTCTTTGGACTTGCAGGGGGCTGATAGAATTTTTCCTGAAGCATAAGCTTTTTTTGCTGCGAGGATGGCAAGTTTGTACCTATTGCGGGCGGCCACATAGGCATCTCTACTTAGAGAGCAGTAGTCTCTCCTCCACTTACGCTCAAGTTGACGAAGTTCCAAATGGAGGGTTTTAAGATGGGGGGTGAACCATTTATGGGAATTGCTGTGCCGAGATCGGGGGAACTTGGTTAGGGGAGCAAAGATGTCGCTGGCTGTCGTGAGCCAGTCTGCCACAAGCCCATGAAGCTCATTACTACCAATGTGATTGGGAAGCAAGGGACAAGTTTGGGACAGGTGGGTCAGCAGTTTGGGGAAATCAGCAGCCTTCCACTTACGAGCAGTGCCACCCTCCCGCGGGGGGATCCTGATCTGGCCAACCGCCGAGATTGTGGTGTCGATCAGAGAATGATCTGACCACACACAAGGTGTTATTAGTGGGCAAGAGGACTTGACCCCATGGGTCCAAATATGATCGAGGATGTGGCCGCCCTTATGGGTGGCGGACCTGACTAGTTGAATAAAGTTCAGGCTCGAGAGACCCTCAAACAGTTCGGAAGCATGCGGGCCGGCGTTGTTGGCTGATGACCATCTTGGAAGAATGGCCTTCACGAAGGACACTAATACTGTGCTCTTTCTGGCTCTGGTATCCCTAACACTATCAATCAAGACTTGGGATCAAGTCATATTTTCCAACATGTCACTTTAGCTTTTTTTGTTCCTTAAATTGGGTTCACAAATTCCATGGGTGGATTTAATTTCAAAATATTTTTTTATGGTGAACAGGGCTTACTGGAACCAAAAGAAATTATGTTTTTCTGAACGAAAGGTAAGATACTTCCCAACAGAGCCCATGGCACTTGCAGTTGGACTACTGTACACGCAGAACTAATCACTTCGGAGAAGACTTGAAAAAATGTAAAACAAATTGTTTCCCCTGACACATCTGTAATCTTACTTTCAGTTATTCTCTTACCTTGTGGATTAGGCCACCACTATGTAACGCAATCAATGTGACTTCGCTCCTACTGCAAGCAAAGAAATCTAGGACAGTACAGGAAGAAACAGCATACTGCTGGCACCTCAAATAAAAAGTTCCCTATTGCATTATCGTTTTTGTTGGTCTTCAACGAAGAGTAGCAATTCAGATACAAGACTCTTGGAATGCTGCATGTATTTCATCAGGTCAAGTACCACTTCAAAGTGTTTTGGTGCGTCCCAAGGCTTGCAAGCCTAATAACTTCCTGAGGATCTTTAATAATACAGTTGAAATGAGCACACTGCTGCCCTCGCAGCCGAAGTTTTCCAATGCATCCTGGTAGTTACAATTCCTGTTATTTGCACTAACACAGTTAGAAAATGTTCACCATCAGTAGATGCAGTCATTGCTAAAATTTCACTTCATCTCTGGACACTATCTAGTGTATGTGAATATATATATATATAGATGTGTGTGTGTGTGTGTTATCTATTGGCGGTCGCCTGTACGTAGTTATAGTTAGGACCATGTTTCCATAAAAAAAGCATTTTTTGACTTGTCTACAACTTTGGCTCCTTTTGACGAGTCTTCATGACATTTTCCAAAAAAGTGCGCCACTAATTCTATTTGTGCGTGTAAAGTTTCAAGGTGATCTGTCAAACAAGGGCTGTGAAAAGGGGGGTTGGTTTAAAAAAAAGTGATTTTCCCATGTTAATTCCGATAAAGTCCGTAAATGCACCTGCAGCCCCAACCACTGGTCGGAATTACACTAAATTTGTCAGGAAGGTAGATTTTGTTCCAGAGTACACTTTTTTGTTATTTGGTGTAAATCCATTCATCCATAAACACATTTGTATATCTGGGCGAAGCCTAAGCACCAAGCTCATGGAGGGATCGGATTGGCTGCCAACACTTCAACCAGGAAATGTTGGCAGCCATCTTGGGACCAAAATACATGATCGAACCCCATTGAAATGCATTGTAGTGAATGACAGGTTTTGAGGGTCAAAAGAACGAAAACGTATAAAGTGGGATAACAGATTTTAGCTACAATATGTAAATGTAAATTGATACTTGTACAGCGCACTACTCACCCGCAAGGGTCTCAAGGCGCTTGTACGAATACCGCTGTGGAACCCATCCTGGCTTTCCCTGTGAGGCGTCCACTCCTGGGCACCCCCAAGGTGGAGGCCAGGCATCCTTAGCGTTGTGGGGGCCGTTGTGGAGATTAAGCAAGCTATTGCCCAGAGTTGCAGAGTGGGACTCCATGATTGGAATAGGCACGAGACGAGAATTATCAGGTCCGTGGAATTTTGAGCCCAAGACACGCCAAGGCGGGGAATTGAACCCTGGTCCCGGGCCAGACCTCTGCATCAGGGTCTGCCGCTCCAATCATTGAGCCACACTTCAATCATTTGTTGTTGGTACCATAATAATTTTAGGAATTATGGTATTTTACCCTGTGAAAAAGGCTTCTCCTGGGATTTCATGAATCATGTTTGAGAGAAAACTGTTTTCTCATGATTTCCCCATAGAGGTTATGGAAGGTGCTCCAGAAGCTAAAATGAGAGCATGTTTTCTGTAAATTCACACTCTCTTTCTCAGCCCTATGAAATTAAAGTCTAACATTCTCCGTAAATCCTGTAGTTCCAACCAAAGCAGTCTTTCGGTTGATTTTCTTGAATTTCTACTGCAGCTTCATATACCTTTCTAAAGAACAACTAGAGCATTAAATGTGTTATTTATGACAACAATATGGTACACCTGAAGCCATGTTCATTGAATCGAAACTGATAAAACTTAAAACATTTGATTTGGAAAGGAACAGACCAAGGTGTTTCAGTTTGTCATAGAAATTAGGGTTAGTGATGTAGACAGAAAAAATATTAGGACACATTTTAAGTAAGTTCTCAAATATCTTTCTCTTCTATTTCATTAAAACATTCTGACATGCAGACTGAAACATGCACTTTCAACACCAGCAGCAGACTGCCACTTAACTCCATGACAATCAACAGCTTTACTACATTATTCTAATGAGCAACTAGAGTGCTAACATTCTGAATCCATGCCAGAAGTGTAGCACATCAGAATGCTATCTTGATTTTTTCTAAATATATTTTATTGTAATTTTACTTGTACACATATTCATTATCACAATGGCAGGATATAAATGCACATTCCTAGCTTACAGTTCTAGCTTTTCTTCTCAGTTGTAACAAGAAATCAACTCCTTCTATCCACCTCCCCCTGACGAGTCACTTAGGTGCAGTTTAGTGTCTCTAGCAGCATGTATTCATGTCTTCTGTTTAGTTTTTGTAACTCTCCTTTGGGGTCTAAATGTTGCGGGGGATTAGTGTGCTATTCTCCCAATCGTATTCTCTTGGGGCTATCGTTCCGTTGTCCCTGTCTGGTGATGGTGTGTTCGATATGGCGTCTGCTGTGTCATCTCGGTCTGGTGTCCGAATCTCATCTAGCAGCCTCTGAATGCCATCTTGATGGAATTGAAGTGGATAACTGAAAGCAATTTCTACTGAGAATACTGCAGTAAATGAGGACATTAGGGAGCTTCATGACAAATATGTCTCCCAAGATGGCTACGAGAGAAAAAAGAACACAGATATAGCACAAATATCACCCAAATATAGTCCGAAGTATAGCCCAATGACAAAAGTGTGCAAAACCCTTGGGGCCTCATTTATGAGTCCCTACCAGCACTATTGCGCTGCCAGAACATCACTTTTTTGACGTTCCGGTGGCGCAATGTGCCACTGACATGTTTAGAAGGCCACGTAAAGCCACATTAGGCGGCTTTTCCATTATAAATATGGGCCACTTTCACGCAGAAAACTGTGTCAAAGGAGCGTTCCATGGATGTTGCTGGGGGCGTTCCCAGCAACATCCATTGCTTTTTTTGACACTGCCCCACATTTAAGAGAAATCGTAAGTCTGAGGCAGCGCCAAAAACTTACACCACCCCAGGGAGGCACACTGAGGAGAAATATCGTTTTCTCCTCGTTTTTCCTCTTTCTATGTGTGCTGCATTATGCAGCATTCATAGAAAGAGGAAAAATTATCTTGTGATTGTTTTTGTGCAGGAAGGTTTCCCTTCCTGCACAAAATTAATCATCCTCGCAACGCATGCACCCGTGCACCATGGTGCAAAGGTGCCTGCGTTGTCGCATAGCAGCTCATTGTACGCTGGCGCAGGGGAAAAGGACATGAATGTGCTGTATCCAATAGATATGGCACATTTCTGCCCTTTGCTTTTGCTGTTGTTTTGTTTTTTGCAGTTTCATAAAGCGCAGACCTGACCCGAAGGTATTGGAGTGCTAAACATCAGTTACATTACATAAGGACACATTCATTTTGGTTTTAGGCATGGGGAGATTACGTGATTTACCCAGAATTGCAGGATGTCGAGCTGATGCCGTAACTCAAACTTGGTTCCCTGGTTGAAAAGTCTGCAGCTGTGGCCATAACACCACATCCTCTCCTTTAAGTGTAACATATAATGAAGTGATCAACTTGATAAAAACACACAAAGATAGCAAATTATTTTAAAGTGCTTTATCGCTATTTAAGAACTCAGAAAATATATCCTCATTTTAGTTGTTTAGAGCATTGACCATCATTTCTATGGGAATAAGGCCCTCTCATTGAGGAGGGTGCAGAGGTAACAAGTAGGCCACGCTGCACAGGCAGGAGGGGTAGTGGCAGAACAACAGACCATAGAGGGCAGGGAAAAGAGGGGCAAGAGAAACTAACCAGCCATGCAGTACACACAAGAGAGGCTGTTGCAATATAAAAGACAATTGAGGGAAGAAGGAAGAGACAGTGGCAGTGCAACCATACATGCCAACAGACCCAATTCAGGCAAGAGACTCCCGATTTTCAGTGTAAGTCAACGGGGATAAACAATTCTCCAGGTCTTTTTTTCTTTCCCAGTCTCCTTGTATCCAAGGTCAAAATATTAGCAAGTAAGGTACATTGGATCACGGAAGGTCTGAAGAATGGGGTAGGGACATAGACAGAGGCCCAGAGGGAGATAGGCAGGGGAACCAAACTTCCCTTACAGGGCAGGCGTCAGGGTTTGCAGCACCACAATACAATACACAGGGCATGTGGATGGCAGTGCAACACAACGGACCATGGAAAGCAATAGGAAGGGGACAGTGTCATCCACATGGACAACAGAAAGCAGAGGAGAAAGAGGCAAGGACAGCAGTCTGACCATACTAGACAAACTAGAGGGACAGTTGCAGCATAATGGACCATGAAGGGGAGGACAATGGACCAGACAAGGTAGGAGGGAGGGGATAGGGATCTGCACATGGAAAAAGGAGGGCAAGGAGACAGGGCAGGAGCAGCAAGCTAACCATGGAGGGCAGGTGGGATGGGCACTGGTAGCACAACACACAATGGAGGGCAACAGTGAGACTATAATGACATACACAAAGACAACAGAGGAAAATGGGAGGGGGTCAGGGGCTGAAAACTGACCTCACAGGGCAGGTGGGAGGGACTGTGACAGCACACAAGACCATCTATGGCAAACAGGAGTGTTAGTGGCAGCACAACAGCCATGGTGGGCAAGAGGAAAGGTCCAGGGGCATGCACAAAGGACTATGGAGGACAGAAGGGAGGGGTAGGGGCTGAACACAGACAAAAGATGGCAGCGGAATGGGCTTCATAACAGACCACGCAGGGCAGGCAGGAGGATCAGTTGTAGCACAACAGAGCATGGAGGGAAGAAGGGAGTGGCAGAACAATGGACCATGGAGGACAGGAGGGAGGGGAGGGGATAGGGGCATGGAACTTGGACAGGCAGGATGGAGGTGGCCGGGACAGGCGACTGCCATCTGACCATACTAGGCAGGTGGGAGGGGCAGTGGCAGCTCAACTGATCACTCAGAGTAGATAGGAGGGTGGCAGGTCCTTGGACTATGGGGGCCAAAAAGGAGAGGGCAGGGACATGCACACAGACATCAGAAGGAAGTGGAAAAATTGGGTTAGGGGCAGAAAGCTAACCACAGGGTCTACACAGGAGGGAAATGATGGGGCATAGATTTGCGCAACAGAGGGCAGGAAGAGTGGGCAGGAACATCAAGCTAAATGGAGGGCAGTAACAGCACTTCTGACTATGCAGGGCAGAAGGGAGGGGGCTGGTGCATGGACTCGTACAACAGAGGGCAGGGAGGAGGAGGATGGGGCAGCAAGCTAACTGTTTAGGGCAGACTGGAAGGGCAGTGGCAGAACAACAGCCATGCATGGCTGTAATGAGGGAGCAGGGTTATGGACTTGTACAATGGATGACAAGGAGTAGGCAGAGCAGCCGCAGCAAGCTTGGGTGGGGGCAGCACAATGCCAGGCCAGGCCTTGCGTTCAACACCAGTGCATTGCGATGGGTATCTTATTTAACATTAAAACAACCTTTGAAATTCACCGAAAATAACAAAGGTTACAGGGACGTTATAGTTAAACTCAGATATCACCCATTCAAAAACAGTGACGTTCAGCAGTTATAATTACCTGAGCTAACTATAGCTTATGCCTTTGCAATGTACGGCTTATGACCTCACATATTACATCACTCATGACATGGTCAGTGACATCACTGATGACGTTCTCCGCAGAACAACTCACACAACCACTTACCCCATAAAACCTCCCATATACACAATCCCACAACCAGCTAGACTGTGGGGGGACATACTTGTCGCAACAATAAGGGTTCTTGGCCCCCAAGGACCCTCAGCAGCCAAAGGGAGTTCATCTCCAACCTATGTTTGTCGAACAAGGCGGTGCCTCCGATGCCGCCTCAGCAATCTGGCTGCTGAGGACTCACTTGTAACAAAAATATGTTTTTTGGGCCCCCAACAACCCTAGCAGCCGAGGAGCGGTAATCCACGAATCAGGAAACCCTGTACAGAGTGGTTGAGAAAGTGGGAGGGGCCTCAGATATGGTCCCAGCAATTCTCAGCAAGCAAGATTCTGACCTCTATTTTGCATCTTTCTGTTCATTTCTGACCTTTTATTCGCCCTCTTACTGCCTGTTTCTGACTTCAATTTTTCCTCTTTGTACTAGGTTCTGACCTTTATTCTGCCTTTTTCTGCTAGTTTCTGACATTGTTTCTTGCTGCTTATTTCTGTCCTTTATTTTGCCTCTTTTTGCTAGTTTCTGTCCTTCATTTTTCCCTCGTTGTGCTAGTTTCTGACCTGTATTCTGCCTCTTTCTGCTCGTTTCTGACCTTTATTCTGCCTTTTTCTGCTCGTTTCTGACCTCCATTCTGCCTCTTGATGCTCGTTTCTGACCTCTATTCGGCCTCTTGCTGCTTATTTCTCACCTTTACTTACCCTCTTTCTGCTCATTTCTGACCTTTATTCTGCCTCTTTCTTCTAATTTTTTACCTCTATTCTGCCTCTTGCTGCTTATTTCTGACCTCTATTCTGCCTCTTAATGCTTGTTTCTTACCGCTATTCTGCCTCTTGCTGCTCATTTCTCACCTTTCTCCTCATTGCTGACCTTTATTGTCCCTCTTTCTTCTAGTTTCCGACTTTTATTCTGCCTCTTTCTGCTCGTTTCTCACCTTTATTCTGCTTCTTCCTGCTCATTCCTCCCCTTTTATTCTGCCTCTTTCTGCTCATTTCTGACCTTTATTTCGACATTTTTCTGCTGTTCCACAGGAATGTGGGGGGAAACCTCAAGGCATATGCGGTCCTAGCTAGCCCACTGCCTTCTGCGAGAGGCCGGCATTGCTTTCACACACATGGAAGAGCTAAACATGCTGTCCTCCTGGGTATAAAAACAATTCATCTGTTTCCCTGCTCGCTTGACAGCGGGCAGGGAAACAGATGAATGCTCCGCTTCCAGCAAGCGAGAGCATTTATCCACTCGCTTGCTGAAAGCAGAGTGTTTGCTGTGGCTTGGCCTAGCTACACAAACAGCTATGTCCCGGAGGTGGGCTCCCTGGACCATAGCCAGTGCTGGCCCTGGGGGATGGCGGTCCCCAGGGCCATGCATGGCTCCAGGAGGGGGGCCACACACCCCCTCCTTTGATCTGGTACGGCTTGCCCGGGGTAGGTGGCGGTCCCAATGCCAAAGAATGGCCCCCTCCCATTTTAATAGTACACTTTGGCCCGGGAGGGTGTGTTGCCTGAGGCACAAGGAGGGGGCCACATATGCCCCCTCCGTACATTTCTTTTAAGATCGCATGCCCCCTGAAAGTGGCTCAATTGGTGGCTAATTAATAAAGAAACAAAGGAGCCTGTAATTTTTTTTTCGGCGTGGCTCCCGCCGGAATGTTTTATTTTTAAAAACTTTTTTTGCTCTGGCAGGTCCCTCTGGGACCTCCTTAAGAACCCTAGGGGGTCAGGATATTGCTACCATGCCCGCTTCTCTTCTGTTTTTATGTTTTATTTTACGATTCAGATGGCTGTAAACACTTTTGGTTTGAAGTGTTGACAGACAATCAGATTTGAGCGTGGAGACTGTAGGATCCTTGGAGTAGCCGCGTCCCTATATATACACAAATTTGGATTTTCCTTAATATTTCAAAAACTACTGAATGGATTTATGTCAATTTACAAAAAGATTGCTTTCTGTACCGACAGCTACCTTTCTGCCAAATTTAGTGTAATTCCGTTCAGCAGTTGGGCTGTCGTCATGATTAGGCGTGGGTGGAGTTTGCGGTGTTCTGTGTAGAGGAAGTCCACAAAGTGACAAAAAAAACTCAGCAGAGTTCCGCAAGTGGCGGAGTGCAGCACAAACTGCTGTTCGCTCTGATCTTCCTGCCGCTCAAGTAGAAATTCTATCATTGGCAAGCGCGAGCCAGGAAGAAACTCTGCAGCAGTACGCGGAGTGGAGTTTTCTGCACTCCGCGGAGTGCAGAAAACTCCGCGAATGGATCGGAGTTCACAGCCCAGGCCTAGTCGTGTCCAAAATCTCTATGGAAATCAACATGGGGAAAAGGCGTTTTGCCCCCCCCCCCTTTTTCTCTGCCCCCGCTTTACGGAACACCATAAAACTTTCAAGACAGCTGCTGAAGTGAGTATATATTTAGAAAATGTTGTGAGGAATCGGGAAATAGCGCCAACGTTTTTGGCAAAACAAAAAGCTCTTCCAATGGAAACTAGGTTGTAACTATAACTACCCACTGGTGACTACCAGTAGCTAAGATATATATATATATATATATATGACTCAACTTTTCCCACCTCCAGCATGAGATATATATATATATATATATATATATATATATATAGATAGATAGATAGATAGATAGATAGATAGATAGATAGATAGATAGAGTTGGAAATTTGCACGTTCCATTTGTGTTTTAGGGAAAACCAGATTCTGTCTAATCTAATAATGATTGTCCTGGGATGCATATCCAAAATAAGCAAATCCATGTCCTGCATTGAATTTAGGCTTAGTGTAGTAGATTTATGGACGTCTCGTGAGTCATTTGAAGGCCAGGAACGTGATCAAAAGGTTAGTGTATGCTTTGTACCCCATTGCTATCCTTTCCTTCTTCTCCCTTCCAATGTTCACTATGATATCATTTGAAAGAGCTAGGAAGAGCCTCTCGCATGGATCACCATCCCATAAAAAACATAATTCTAAGATTTGAAAACACTTTGCAGTACTTTCACATCTGGGTTCCACTGTATAATGGTTGTTGTGATTTCAACACTTTATTGATACAGTTTGCTCTTTGCATCTTCTCTACTTCAGAACTATACAACCAATCAGAAGTCTGCAGTGGACAACAGCTTCAAAGATCTGATGAGAGAGCTCCAGCGACAGAGGGATGAGGTCATGGCGGGCCTGGACCAAAAAGAACGGGATGCAATGGAAAACGTGGAGCATATTGTGAATGAGCTGGAGGGGAAGCGAGAACAACTCCAAATGCGGCAACATGATGGGGCAAAGCTGCTCCTCACTACTGACGCTGTGCTTTTTCTTCAGGTACTATCTAGTTTTATCTAGCTGCCTGTGCTCTGAAAGCAGCCGTTAAGAACAGCATCAGTGGCATCAAAGGGCATACATGGCCGATGCTGATTAGAGGTGCTTGCTCTCTCTCTCTCTCTCTCACACACACACTCTCATGATTAAGAGTTGGAAAGGGCCTTAAGCGCTGTCACAATGGGTCTCAAGCAATAAATGTTTGTGGAATTGTGTAATTTCTTGAATTTTCTGTAAAATTATGATCAATCATAAAACGGCTGATTGCGAGATAGGTGAAATCAGCAAAAATAGGTTGTGTCGATGCTTAAAGTTTTTATATATATGTGTGTGTGTGTGTGCGCGCGTGCGTGCATGCGTGTGTGTGTGGATAGAGAGACCGAGAGATACTTGTTTTAAAAATAAATGACTTTAAGAAAGGCAAAATAGTGAATTTCACCTCATTACTTTGGTGAAACTACACTTTCATTAACCTCTAGGTATAACATAACCATTAGTGGGGTGGGATTTTTGTAGGGTGGTCAGGCTTCCCGTATGTACTGGGACTGTCCCAGTTCTTCATCTGCTGTTCTCGCTGATTTCAGTCAATTTGTCTCATGTCCTGGTGAAATGGTGAGAGGCAGTTTTTATTGAGGCCAACTATCAGTTCAGTTCAGACAGGCTTTATTCGATGATAGTCATAAAAGCAAACAGTACATACAAATAGAGTTTAGACATAGAAATATTATTTTTTTTAAAAAGCTGTACATATATACATAAAAACCCTCAAGTTAATTTTGCAATTAAAACCCATTTCATCTAAGGAATTAAAATGAATAATAATCCAGGCCCAGCCCAAATATTTTGCCACGGCTATACAAACAGTCATATCAGTACAGGAGCGGATAATACGAACTGCCACCGACCCCCGGTCGGTACCCAATAACCTGCACATTGGGCGAAGCCATATTCTCCGGGGCTTCATGTATACTGGGCATTCAAAAAGCAGGTGACCAATGGTCTCCGGTCGGGCTAAACATGATGGACAAACAGTTTTGGCCCCAGGAGCCCAATTGCTAGTGAATGCCCCTACTGGCCAACTACCTTTCCTTCAGTAAACTTCTGAAAACTTTGCTGTTCCCTTGAATAACCTGTTATACCTCGGTTAACGACTTTGTCGCTAGCACTGGCAGGCCTTTGTTACCCATGCGCTCTATAAGTGTATATTCATTCATTCATGTGTTCCCAAGCAACATTAGTTGGCTTCTGATACCAGAAGTCAATTTTATAAGCAGGTAAGATACTAAGATTAAAACATTTCATTTTGTTTTCTTAGTACTTCATTGTCTGTGATACTATGTGAATGAGCGCTGTCGTTCTGTGCGCCTTCTATTTTTGCAAACTATCCCATTTTTTTGTTTTCTAAATCTGGTCACCCTGCGTTGTTGAGAGGCTGGCATTTTGGAAGTCTGCTATGGTGCTTAATGAGTGCACTGCAGTAGAGCATTCCAAAAGCATCAAAGACTATTGAAGTGGAAGGGAGTCTTTTCAGACCCAGTAGAAGCTATTAGTGCTAAATATGTTGTTAGATCTGTGAACCTCTTTGTATCCTACAGGAATTTCAGGTTGTGATTCGAAATGCACCTCCGATCCCGCCTCTTCCCACCTATACCGTGATCCTTGAAGGAGATAAACTCACCCAATCCATGGCCAACCTGAGGGACGACATGATAGGTGTCTGCAGGAAACACGTGGACAAAGTCCTCAAGACTGACCTCAGCAGGAACCTTATTGAGAAGAACAATCGTGAGTGTCAATAACTTACATGCATGACCCTGGCTACTTTTTTGGGAATCTTAACATTTGCATTAAGCTCCAGAATCAAGGTGTAAACATTCCTACTTGGATTATAAGCCTAACATTCCAAAATAACGTAGTGCAGCTACATTTGGAAAATTTGAGTGAACACATTGCATACTCTGACATGCACTATATGCACTGGTTAGAGTCAGAACTGCACAGTACATTTTCTTTATTCACAACTACTCTGTCTCTCTCAGAGAACCACAGTATAATACAAACCTTGTTGTTGTCCCAGAACCGGCTGCACCTTTACGTTTTGTAGGCGGATAACTGTGCTTAAGGATCATTCCATACACCTTCATGAATCTAAACCACACGATAAGTTTGTTCCGTATGTGTTCCCCAACCACACTACTCACTCTAAATTTAAGAATTTACAAAGATATATTTCTGCTAGCTTTGTAAAGATTTTTTCAAAACTTTCCAAGCTTTACAGATGTGATATTTTTTTTAATGTAAGAGCGTGTCCTGAAAATGATTTTTTATGGATAAAAACATAACAACTACTAACATACAGCAGGATAATCCAGAACTGAAAACCTTTTTTCTGAGAAAACTATTTTGCAACTACATTTTTGGGGAAACAACACTTACAACGCAACTTTTACAACGCACTACCTTTACAACGAAACTTTTACAACGCAACATCCATTACAACGCAACCATTACAACTCATGTCACTACAACGCATAGCACTACAACGCATGTCATTACAACGCAGTCATTACAACGCATACCATTATAAACGCATACCTACACTATCCAACACTTACCCTACTGTTGCACCCCCTGGAGTTAGAATAGTAATTTTTACCCCTACTCTATCCAATACTTACCCTACTGTTGCACCCCGCCTGGAGTTAGAATAGTAATTTTTACCCCTACACTATCCAATACTTACCATACATGCAATGTAATGGTATGCGTTGTAATGGTATGCGTTGTAAATGTAGTATGCGTTGTAGTGGAATGCGTTGTAAAGGTAGTTTCAAAGAATTCGTTGTAATGGCATGCGTTGTTATGGAATGCGTTGTAATGGATGTTGCGGTGTAAAAAATGCGTTGTAAAGGTATGCGTTGTAAAAGTATGCGTTGTAACGACATACATCCACTTTTTTGCAGCAAGCAGGCAACATTTTAAGAACTTCAAAAACCTTTTGTAGTCTTCACAGTGTTTGATGTTAGAATACTTAGCTTACGTTTGAAATAGAAATCACACTTTACACAACTCTACTTAAGAACACTCTATTCACACTTCTAGCTTTGGTTAACAACCTTTAGAAGTCACATTGCTCCTTCTTTGCACAGTACAAAAGTTGATTAAGTGCAGGTTGATCCAACAAGAAAAGAAACCACATAAAGAAAAAATGTAAACCTTGAATGAGTAAACGTGTCGCTAGTAAGGCTAGTTTGTGGGAGATATTTTAGCTGAGATTCAGAAATAAGGTTGCCCAACTTTGCAAGAAAAGTTTTCTGCCCACATAAACGTTTTTGGATGGCTGTTTTCTTGCAATCTTTGAGCAAATTTTCCCCACACATTTTTTTTTTCGTACAGTTTTCTGTCACATTGAGTGGCAATATGTTCCTTCCCCATGTATTATTTTAAAACTTTGCAGACTTCATAAATCTCACATATATTGCAAATGTTAAAACAACTTCTCGAAATTGTGGAGGAAAAGCAGTTTTATCTTTGCATACTATGCGAATCAAGCATAGTATACCAACGGTTGTGGAGGCAACAAACATCTCCAAGGTGTACTACCTACAGCGCTAATTTTGTGTGGGTCTGGGTTGGGCATGTCGGTCACAGTGTGATAGTTCAGTGAGAATCTGCATTTATTGTCTGTTCCCTGTTCCCTAGCGGATAATCGATACATGATGAAAGACTACTCTTCAGGTTGGAACCAACCCGATAGCTACAATCGGTTTACCTCCCTTCTGTCTGCACCAGGTACAGTACCAGTTTAAATCTATAAAATTTCACAAAGTTATTTATCAGTCATAACCATTACGGTAGAGTTGATACAAGTCTCCCGAAGATTTAATGCAATATAGGGTGCCCCTAACTGCTAGAAAGGGAAAGAAATTTCCAAACACTGACAGCTGTGTGATTTTTTTGCAGGATATATATAAGAAATAAAGATCCAGAGGCAACTAGACAGAATATTTCAAATGTAATGCATTTATTTTTTATTGCAGCTGATCATACAGATCTATTACTTAGACCAGGGATCATTCACTTGTTATGTTCTAAGTTAAGCAAAAAAGGCTCAAAAGAAATATTGAAACCTACCTAAAGGTCAACATTTACATTTTGAAAAAAAAGGCAGAAAAATATAGTTTAATTGTAAAAACGGTACCCTGGAAATTGCTTAAAAAGATCAAATGAATTAAAAAAATGTTTTGAAGTTTTAGTTAGGTTAGTAATATGTACAGTTCTCGTCAGTTCTTGGATCAATTTACAGGTAGTAGTTATGGCTGGGTGTATTATGGTTTGGGTAAGAAGAAGGAATAGAATTAGGGTTATGGATTGGACTAGAATTAGGGTTATATTTAAAGATATGGCAAGTCTGTACGTCTGAGTTATGGTGTGGCTTAGTTTTATGGAAGTGTTAAATGATGAGATTGGGTTTGGTTTAGATGTTGTGGATATAATGCGTGCTTAATGGCTTTGGATAAGTGATGTAGTTAGCATTAAGATTTTGTGTACTGGCGGATTGTAGGTACTGGAACTTTTCCAAATGAATATCTACTTTTAATAGACTGCAGACAGCTTACAAGTAACCCTGGGCGTAGTTCGTGAAGTAGCGCTACTCGTAACTACACAAAGTGCACTTCGCACTACGCGAGCTAAGCGTAGCGATACGCGAACTGCTAAGTGCGCTGTTCATGATGATTGCACAGTGCCGGATGCTTGTCTGCACTGTGCAATAATTGGAAACGGCATCTTGCACAGTGCGAGCTGTCGTTTTCTGTCTCTCAAGTTTATTTTCCATGGTTGCGATTGCCAACTTGATGTTGCTGATGGCGAATGAGGAAAAAGTCTCGCCGGGGTGTCATTTTGCTCGCTCGCTGTCGCCAACTTGACTTTGAGAACCGCGAGCAAGCAAAAAATGACGCTACGCTACATGTGTTCGCACTGTGCTACGTGCAATTCGCGTCGTGGGAAGTAGCGCAAACTACGCAAGCCTAGCGTAGTTGTCCGCCCAGGGTTACTTACAAGCCTGCTGCTGAGAGCAGTGCTGGTTGCTAAAGGGCCTTAATGACAGTTACAGACCTGATCCGCTATCTTTGGAAAAGCTCCAAGTAGAATGGCTAAAACATTGGATCAATTGAGAATAAAATGTTTTAATTGAAAAAGGGGAAAGTAGAAGGTCTACATCAGCCATTATTTGCTGTAAGCCACCCCATAAATTTGAAAGTGTGTTTGTCACTTTTCAGTTTAAAATGTTATATTTCTGAATTATTCCAGTTTATGTTTCAACCTATAATCAGTCATGTACTGTGTCATATTTGCATACTGTTGCCACTGAATACTCAAACCTCTCTACCATGCTTTAGGCAAAAGTCATGTTGACTTATACATTTTCAAAACAGGAGGAAGGTAATATCTGAGAAATTGCAAATCAAATTCAGGTTGACTGCCATGATATACACAGCTTCTCACACAGCTTGTGAATCGCAGCATGCTTATTATATTCTTTCTTCTAAATATCAACAGAACAATCTCTCCTCCACCTATCAAAAGCATTATGGACTTCATACTCCTTCAAGGAATGCCAAAGAACAGAAAGTTGGAGTGGGCAACTGATTCTCTTACTTGTAGCCCAGAAATGGTGTGAAACCTTTGCACTCACCCCAAAGTGCCCTGGATAGATAGGATTTCCTTCTAAGCTAAGGCTTTTCCTGTAAAGCTCAGCTCCTCATCCTCTCAAGCATACCACACACAAAGATCCTCAACTGTTTCTATGAGGGATTCAGATGGTCTAGACTGGAAAGAAGAGAGCTCCACATACACAGGGTCGCTCTTTTTTGTCAACCCGGGATTGCATCAAGGACTACCCCGCCATCCAACACCCGAAAAACAAAGTGGCATTGATCTACTCTGCTTATACGCAGATCTTAGACACATCTCCAAGCCCATACCAGGCACTTGATAGATTGTTACCATGATTCTGAATCTTCAAGCGTTCTCTGCAATGGACATTGAGATTTATGCTGAATTTAGGAAGGGAGTCAACCGTTCGGACAAATCTTGCACATTAGGACTTTCAATAATGTTCTAGATGACATGCAAAGCAGGTTGAAATGGTTTGTTGTCATGTTGGATTACCGCTTGTGCAATTCCCAGCAGGCAGCTAGGGTTGCCCACTCCATTTACTAATGTTGGCGCCTGCCTGGGGATACCGACAGCAGAGGACACACTCCAAGATAGCTGAATTTTTGTTATTTGGCTTTTAACAATCGGATTTAGCATGACGAGCTGATTGGTTTGGTAAAATTCATGGGTAACGCACGACTGACTTCTTGTTAGCGGTAAGCTTGAACTTTACACATGGGGTAAAGTCAACATTTTGCTTGTTGAATTTCATGGTGATTGCTAACTTTCATGATATCCCATTAACGAGTAGAATTAATTATACGTATAGGGAACAGCTACTGTTTGACACCGTGAATCTCACAGTTATCGCTAATTTTGGATACGTGCCAACACCATCAGTTGAGCATAGTTATGCGTGGATTGGTGTACCCTACAGCACTTTGTTACATCTCAGCACTGGAGTATTGAGCACTGTGCATTAAAAACTGCTGCGTTCGTTTCAGTTTCGGTAACTTTGTTACTAATATAGGTGAAGTACAATGGGCAATTGCATTCACATGTACTGGGTTCCATTCCTTTTGTGAGCTTTTTGCGGTGTTGAGGATGATTGTTGCACGGCATGTGCTGTCACTATAATGCACTGGGTTATTAAGCGTATTCACAGCAGATCTTAACATTCAGATGTAGTGGTAGTTGAAGTTCAATGCCTGTGCGTTTTTAGGAGATGTTGTTTTTGTTTAACAGTTTCTTTACTTTTCCGAAGGGGTTTGATGAAGAACCACAGGGTCCGAAATGCATTGGGCAGATAACCCGGAGCTCCTATCATAACCTAGAGGAATATTATTGAATTTGAATTTCGTGTTAAAACTTTGACAGCAGTTGAAGATCTCATTGAAAAACAACTCCATTTATAAACCATAATAAATTAACTTAAGCTCCAAATGATCAGTGAATAGTTGTTTTATGCACAGCAGGGTCAGGCATCTAAAAATCATGTGTACTACGGGACTACTTCCAGAAGAAGGAACTGCTACAATTGTTCATTCCATGTGTATTTGGACGGAACAAGTTCCACAGTCGCACAGAAGTTAAAGTCCAGTCAAATTACTTTAAACAACAATCTGAAGTGTGACAGTGGGATCATATATAGGTAAAACTCAGGTAGAGGCATTCTATTGAGGATACTGTATATAAGCATAAAATCACTGGCAAAACTTTAAATAGATGTCACTGATGACGCTTGTTTAGAGGCATGCTGTTGGTGAAATTCTTTTTTGTTTGGTATCTTAGAGGCTGAAACAAACTGTTCTGATTTTATTTGGGGTCACAAGAAAAAATGCAGTCATCATGTTTGAAAAGGAAATTAGCAGACATTTTCACACAGCTTTCTAATACTACTTCTCTGATAATCACAAGAAAGTTGCACAAATTATGATGCTGAGAGGGAATTTGGCCTGAACCATCTTTACCCTTTGACACTATATTATTGTGTAGCGAATACATCTAGATGGAAATACTGTGCAACCCAATATATAGGCATTAACGGCAAATAAAGAATATTGCAAGTGTAAAGCTGCTATCTAATTTTAAACCAAGTCAATAACTTAGAGGAATAATCACAGACACCATATCGGAATAGAAAATGTAACATTCCTATAAGTTATCTCTATACACACCTACTAACACTGATTATTTTGCTTATTTCTAATGATTTTTTTTCCAGCACATTGCAGCAGAGTTAATATCTGATTAATCATATAAATTACATTGTCCAGAAGCATCTTTGTCGATAATTCTAGCTATTTTGTGTACTAAATATTAAGTAAATTAACTTCGTTTGGTCTTGTTTGGGGAACAAAATCTCCTAACCTCATTGACAATTAAAACATTTTTTTATTGAAACAGGGGGGTCCAACGGAGGTGCAAGAGGGCTGGATCCATGCTAGTCCACAAATGAGTTCAATTTAGTATTATTGGACATAGTTTTATCTAATATTTATATCCTGAAAATCTTATATAGACCCACCCCTCCTAGACCGATATTGGACAATCCTGGTTTATACACAAACTAATCAAATGTGTGGGCAGCGGAGCAAAGGTTGGCACTATGTCTGGGAAAGTGTAATTTTGACAAAAGTCAATTTGGTCAACTTTGACCAAAATGTTTATTTATTACAAATCATCCTGATTTCACTGCAAAGGTGTGTCCTTGGAAATTGACAATAATCCTTGCAAAAAATTACCTGATTCATAATAAATTATCTGATTCTTCAAGTAAACTAAACAGTTTTTTGAAAAAATGGATTTACTTTAAACCAGTTCTTTATTTTTTTAATGAAAAAAATACAGGGAAAAAGTGATTTGGATACATAAATGCAACAAGAGAAGTCCCCTATTTTACACGGCAGTAAATTGGTCGGTTTTCTACATTTTCAAATAAGTGTGCACATTACATGTAAGGCAGCTTGAACAACAAATGTAAGAGCTTTGTTGACTAGAAGTCATTAATTAATCAATACCATTAATTAATTCAATGCTTTATGGTTGATTTCTGCTAGAGATGCACAGAGTTTTTCCTCTGATAAATATGTGACGTTTTTCTAAAAGCTTCTACAACTTTGCACATTTACGAAGTTTTCAAACCTGTAATTGAAGGTTTGCATAAAACAAACTTTGAAGAAACAAACAGTGGGAGAATGTGCAAGCAAAAACGGGGTTGCAGAAAAGTTGTTCTGCAAAAAAAAATGTCTCCAACATTGTCACCCATAGGCAGAGTTTAGTTGACAAATTTATCTTCAGTGAGTTTGGAGATTGCAAACTTCACTTGGTAAATTTAAATTTCCTTTTGTGCTAAGACTATCCTTAAATGTGGATATTTGCAAATTTTTCATCAGTCCATACCACGCCCTGCCATAACCAACTTTTCCTCTGCTTGCTATTGAAAATTAAATGTTAACAATGTTTTTAATTATTATTTTATGTTGGTAACACATTCACATCAACTGAATTATCTTAGAACATGGTTTCGGCTGATTTTCTCCATGCGCGTCACAGTTAGTATAATGAAATGAATGATTAGAACGTGTTTTCTTCATCAGGTGGTAACCGAACCTCATTCCAACCCTCAACTCCAGGTCGGACACTTACAGACAGTTCCCCACAGTCTCTAAACAGCATCTATGGGACCAAAAGTATGACTGCGACTCCTTCTTCTGAGCATGCGTTCTAGCATGATTTTCAAATTTCATTCGTACTTTGCATAGACTAGTGTGGCATGGCTTGAATCACAAAAATCTACACAATTATATTTTAATTACTTTCTTACAGTAGTTGTGTGAATTGGGATGCCCCAGGTGTGAGCTAGGTGTCCAGCATTGCTGCCCCAAAATTTGACCCCCTCTATAACTAACTTGATGGGCCCTTTCTCATGTAGTGTCTCATTCTGGGTCAGCAGTGTAGCACACCTGTTTTGCTCACTGTAAGTACATCTAGTAGGTAGTAACAGACTTTTTTTTGGCTTTTCTGTTCAGGTCGGACATTTCCAGACTCTCCGTCTGCACAGGGTCTAAGCAGCCTCTATGGGACACAAGGTAAGAAAATATATTTTTAACAAGTATTGGCACATCAAATAGGTCTGGCTCGGAAACATGTGGGGTGTGTGTATGTATATGTGTGTGTGTGTATATATATATATTGTAAATCACTAGAGAGGCGGCCCCCCTGCCAAAGGGAACAGGGCACTACTAAACAGTAGAGAAAGCAAGTTTCCCCTTGGTAGTATGTTGCAATGTCATACTCTCAAACGTCATTCACTCAGGTAATATTTTACTCTAACCAATCACCTTATTTAAAATATCACCAAGTCAGAGATCTAGCACTCAAAAGTTATTTATTTTGTTGTATAAAAAGGGCTTAACTTGCATCAAAAACATCTAGTCTCTCCTTTATAACTGGAGAAGCAGAACAAGCTTCCAAGGTGAGATTTAATGGCAGTAACACCCAACGCGTTACGCAGCTGCAGCCGCTTGTTCACGAGTACAGGAATATACGTGATCAATAAAGATATACAAAAAATAACGTCATGTGACTTAAAAAGTGAAAACATACTCTCATTTCAAGCAATGCGGAGGTATATACATAAAGTATTTCAACCTGCAGTTTAACTGATGATACAAGTTTGCACACCTTAAAAAAAAACACTGTAACAGACTTTCGCCTAATTATTCAAAAAGGATATTAAGGCACAATGAATTACATACGTATATGATCACAGTTGTTTGCACTAATTGATTTAAACACGAGTAGGGGTGCCGCTACTCATGTTTTAAACAATAAACATGCAGTGGGGAAAAAATCATAACATGTACAGATGTTGCCGCAACTACATTTCCCATGATTCATAGTTGCGTGACCAAACTAAAATGTGTGAGGATCCCGCCTATATGCGTCTGTTAGCAAGTCACTACTTGTGACCCACGTGACAGTTCTGTAGTCATTGCCTAAATAATTCTGCAACCTGACTATACCAAACTCAAAAGGTTGCAATAAAGCTCATGTGAGCAAAATTCATATTGCAACCTATTAGCACTTGGACATGAACGCGCTTCCAATGCTCAATTACAATATTAAAAATAGAGCAGATGGATGCTAAATGCAAAATAAAGCCCCAGTGGGCAAGATCTAAAGTAAATACATTCATAAATGTTCAACAAACAATAGCACATATTTTCACATAAAAATTACATTGTCTGTCCACATGGACTAAATTCAACATACTTGGATCCAGGCTTGACAATTCTTTGCCAATGGAGTACCATCCTCACACATATCATAATTCTGATATATTTCGAAATTACAAATACAGCCCCAGTGGGCAAAGTGCTGTGTTCATAACTTGACCACTTGATGAGTTACGGAATATGTTATTCTCAGTTGTATTTGGAATTTGATTTGGACACTTTATTAATATGGACATCTAACAATACGTCATCAAGTGGTCAAGTTATGAACACAGTACTTTACCCACTGGGGCTGTATTTGCCAAGTGTCCAAGTGCTAATAGGTTGCAATATGAATTTTGCTCACATGAGCTTTATTGCAACCTTTTGAGTTTGGTATAGTCAGGTTGCAGAATTATTTAGGCAATGACTACAGAACTGCCACGTGGGTCACAAGTAGTGACTTGTTAACGGACGCATATAAAAAGGATCCTCACATGTTTTAGTTTGGTCGCGCAACTATGAATCATGGGAAATGTAGTTGCGGCAACATCGGTGCATGTTATGATTTTTTTCCCCACTGCGGGTTTATTGTTTAAAACATGAGTAGCGGCACCGCAATGTTTGGATCAATTAGTGCAAACAACTGTGATCATATACGTAAGTAATTCCTTGTGGCTTAATATCCTTTTTGAATAACTAGGCGAAAGTCTGCTACGGTGTTTTTTATTTAAGGTGTGCAAACTTGTAACATCAGTTAAATTGCAGGTTGAAATACTTTATGTTAAATGTATATACCTCCGCATTGCTTGAAATGAGAGTATGTTTTCACTTTTTAAGTCACATGACGGTATTTTTCGTATATCTTTATTGATCACGTATATACCTGTACTCGTGAACAAGCGGCTGCGGCTGCGAAACGCGTTGGGTGTTACTGCCATTAAATCTCACCTTGGAAGCATTTGGACCTCAGCTTGTTGTCTCTTCGATGAACTATTGAAGTTTTTGTTGGATATATATATATATATATATATATACACACACACACACCAAAAGATCATCCTCACACAAAAACGCACTCTCTAAACAATTTCTCTTGTGGTTTATTTCATCAACAGCCGACTCAGCAGTTTACATCAGAAAATTACTCTTCAGGCCTAACGTGTTTCAGGCTCACAGCCCTTAGTCACAGGCAAGTGCGTGAAGGATCTGCAAGGATGTATCAAAGCAATGATTACCTTGCTAGCTGTATTAGTATGCTCTGCTGTCACAAAGACGGAACAACGACTTGTGGGCTTTAATGCAAAATTTTAGCAAACTCGTTAAGATGGCATTGGAAAGCCCACTGGGGCATTGACATTGTTTGGGATTTGTGTTTGAGGGAGCAAACCCACTGATTGGTTGAAACTTTTTTATGCAGGACTGTGATTACCAGTATGCTTTACTTCACTGAAGTCCCACCCAAGGGCGGAACCAGTAATCATTGCTTAGATACAGCCTTGCAGATCCATCACGTACTAGCCAGAGACCAAGGGCGGGGAGCCCGAAACACGTTAGGCCTGAAGAGTAATTTTCTGATGTAACCTGCTGAGTCTGCTGTCATTGAAATAAACCACAAGAGAACCTGTTTCGAGAGTGTGTTTTCGTTTGAGGGTGAACTTTTGATGTATGTATGTATATATAGACACACTCCCTCAGAAAGATATAGGCAAGTTAAAAAATGCTTAACCTATGGAAACATGGCCCTAACTATAACTACCTACTTGCCACCGCCAATAGGTAATATATACACACACACACATATATCACTGAAAAAACCATAGGTTTCACACCAGTTATAGTTAGGAATTAGCATTTAAAAAAACCTTTTAAATTCACTGAAAAAACCATAGGTTTCACACCAGTTATAGTTAGCTGGAAATTTTACTGACATAAAACCATTGAAATTCCCACGTTATAGTTAGTTGGACTCACTATAACTTGCGCGCCTGCAATGCACTGCTGATGATGTCACATATTACATCACTCATGACATGGTCAGTGACATCACTCATGACATCACTGATGACACCATCCTTGTGACAGAGTGACAGACCTCCTTTCACTGTAATGTAACCCTTGAAACACATATTTAAAAATAGAAACTAAAATTTATAAAAAAAATGTACATAACCATATCAGTTTCAACAACCAATTCAGTAATTCCACCATCTATATACACATCTACTCATTCACAAATAGTTCAATATACTCACTCATACATATATACTCACTCATCATATGTAGTGATACACCTATACATCCTGTTACACACCGACAGTCATCCAAAAGTTACTCACACACATACTCACACATGCAAATAAACAATTGAACATCCGTTTACTTGCATATAGAGCTATACACACACTACCACCTTACTTCTATTGAAATTTAAACATATTTATTCTCTTAAACAATCCCTTATAGAAACACATACTTATTTAAACAGGAACTCTTACAATCTCTTACTCTCACATATACTCACTTATATACATCAATATTCACATATACTAGATTAAAACATATGTAGTTACTGATAAAGACACTAGTGAGACAGTCCATTCACTCAGTAACACACACATATACACACTCATACAGTCCTGCACATATGCTGTCTTCAAAACACATACAAACAGAGAGTCAGTCAATCATGCATCTATGTGCTAAGTAATACCCCCACCAAACCATATAGACACTCATACTGATACTAAGAAAAACATCTAATATCCCATGTACATACACATGTAGCTACTCACCAACCCATGCAGCCACTTATACACAAAGTGAAACACTAATACATATATTTAAAAATTTAAACATTACTCACTAATATTTTTTTTTCAGAAAGACACACATTCACTGGATGGTGTCATGAGTGATGTCATGAGTGATGTCACTGACCATGTCATGAGTGATGTAATATGTGACGCCATGAGCAGTGCATTGCAGGCGCGCAAGTTATAGTGAGTCCAACTAACTATAACGTGGGAATTTCAATGGTTTTATGTCAGTAAAATTTCCAGCTAACTATAACTGGTGTGAAACCTATGGTTTTTTCAGTGAATTTAATAGGTTTTTTAAATGCTAATTCCTAACTATAACTGGTGTGAAACTTATGGTTTTTTCAGTGAATTTCAAAGGTGTTTTAAATGTTAATTCCTAACTATAAGTCTCAGTTTATAAGTAAGACTGTTAGCGCTCTAGTTGTTCTTTAGAACACTCTGTGACATTCTGTCATTGGGCTATATTTGGGCTACATCTGGCTGATATTTGGGCTACATTTGGTTTTTTTTTGTCTCTGGTGGCCATCTTTGGGCTACATTGGGCTACATTTGGGCTCTAACATATATATATCCCAATGTAGCCCAATATATATTTTTTCAAAGTTAATTTTCGTAAAAACCACTTGAGCATATATCTTGAGACATAGCAAAGGCACATCGGGCTACCAGTCCCGACAATTTTGCCAATTTTTTTTTTTATATTGTTTAAAAAAAAAATGTTTTGCCTTGGAGCTCTCCCGGTGCGCGCCCCGGTGAGCGCCCCGGAAAGCGTAGTTTTATGAAGCGCCCTGGGGCGCGCACCGGGGAGCGTCCCGTAAGCGCCAATATCGCGAACGAAAACATGATTGTGACGTATCGTGTAGCTGCGACCGCGTGATACGCACGGCGTAAACGCACCCGGAAGCACTCGAGCGAATACGATCGCGCAACGTAGGCGTCTGACGCGCCCCTGGGCGGGGAGCGTAGCGTAAGCGCGTCGGGTCATGTAACCTGAAAATAACACTTTTTATTGGTTCATAACAGTTTTGGTTTCATAATGATGAAGCCCCTGGTCATGTGACCCGAAAATAACACTTTTCATTGGGTCAATACATGAAAGACCCCACCTTTTTAGGTCTCGGGACCGTTAAGCTGTGAAGCAGCTTCCGGTCAGGAGAATTAATGTCTCTCAGTAGCTCAGTAGATCCTGCCTCCTTGCCCCGTCTCTTCTCCATTGGCTGGCTTCCTAAACGGAGGCCAGCCATTGGAGGAGAGATCCGTAACTCCGATGTAGCCCCGTCCTTTTCGGATTTGGGGGCGTAAGTTTTGCTGTTCTTTAGACAGTGACGTCGCCCGTCACTCAGACCAGCAAAACACACGCCCCCAAATGCGAAAATGACCATGCTTTCTCCGAGGCATTTCTGCTTTGCCTCGGAGAAAGACGGTGGTGGTTTCCAGAGCTGCTCTGAGCTGCTCTGCTCGTCCCCCCTTCCCTCCGCTTTCCTTCGTCCAGCTCTGCCCTTCCCTCCACACGCAGCTCCGTCCAGCTCTGCCCCCTCCCCCCCTCCCCTCCGCCCGCAGCCCTTCTTCGTCCCGGTCCCGCTCCCCCCCTCCCTCCGCCCGCAGCTCCTTCGTCCTGCTCTGCCCCCCTTCCCTCCGCCTGCAGCTCCTTCGTCCTGCTCTGCCCCCCCTTCCCTCCGCCTGCAGCTCCTTTGTCCTGCTCTGCCCCCCCCCTTCCCTCCGCCTGCAGCTCCTTCGTCCTGCTCTGCCCCCCTTCCCTCCGCCCGCAGCCCTTCTTCGTCCCGGTCCCGCTCCCCCCCCTCCCTCCGCCCGCAGCTCTCCTGCTACGCTCTAGCACTGTGGAGCAGTTACTCATGCTCGAAGAAATGTTTGTTAAAAGGGGACTATAACGGGGCATGCGTTGGGGGCAATATTGTTTTATGGCTGACAGATTGGGCGTATTTGAAACAACAGTTGTTTTGCTGTGGGAGACGTGAGCTTAGATGCAGAAGCGGACTCGAAATGTGCTACTATACTACACCTATACATTTGTTAAGTATGGGCTTTCTTGCAGATTTTAGTTTGGGGTGTGTTGTTTCGTGAGCAGATATGAGTGTTGGATGTGATACTTAATTGCAGGGATGAGCCTGCGGTCTGTTCCTAGAGGCACAGTTGCGACTTTAGGGTGTATTGTTTAAGTTGTAGATGTGAGCTTGGGTTTTGTTGCTTGAGATACGATGTGAGTTTCTGGTGTATTGCTTTAAGTGCAGATGTGATCTTCGGGTGTAGTGCTTGAGGTGCAGATGTGCTGCATCATTCAGTGGTGAGATTGGAATGTGCTGCTGTAGATGCATTCCGCGTGCTTTGGTTGTACTGCGTCCTCAGGCAGGTGTCATCTTGGGGTGTTTTTCTTCGATATATTACTATGGCATGTGCCGCTTCAGTGTCTGTACTCGTGAGGTTGGACAATGCTTTTATGGGGAGATTGTAGGTTGTCCCGCGCTTAATTGGGGAAGATGTGAAATAGGGACATGCTGCTTTAAGCGCAGATGTGTGCTTGAATGTGCTACTGTAAATCAGCCCTGCTCTGTATGTACAGCTTTAGACGCAAATGCGAGCTATGGTTGTGCTGTGATAAGCAGTTTCCTAGGGCAGATGCGAGATAGATATGTTTTCATTTGGGCCGATGTGACCTTTCGGCATTCTTTGGGGCACGGTTGAGTTTGAATGTTTCTTCAGGTGTTGTATGCGAATAGAATGTGCTGCTCTAGGTCCACATGTTGGCAAAGCATTGCGGCTTTAGTGAGGATGTGAAAATGGGATGCGTCGTTTAGGCAAAGATGTGCATTTGTGCTTTGCAATTTTAGATACAGACTTGAGTTTGGGACGTTTTGCTTTGGATTTGGTGCTTCAGCACGCATCAGGAGTTTTGAGTCCTCTTTGTGGCAGTTGTCAGTTTCTTCTTTTCTATTTTAGGAGTAGGTACACGAGTGTGGATTTGAATTTGTGGAAGGTATGAACTTGGGGGGCCTTTATTAATGTAATTCTTTATCTTAAACTTATATTTGAACTGAACTTGGGGGGCCTTCGTTGCAGATGTCAGCTTGGGGTGCTCTGAAGCAGAAGCGAGTGAGAGTTTGATGCATGCTACTTCGGACAGATGTGGAGTTTGGGTAAGGGTTGATGTGGAGCCGTAAGTCTGTGTCAAATGCTTGGACGTTCTGCGTTGTGCCAGTTCTGATCTTCGTATTTGCTCTTGATGTGGGACTGAGAAGACGCATTTTGTTAGGAAATTACAATCTTAAGGTTTAACTTCTGTGGGTCAGATAATGCCATTGAGGCGTGGGGAAGCCGGCTGCTCTGTCGGATCCCTCGTGCCCAGGCTGCCACGAACCAAGATCGTCTCGCTCTTGGACCTAACTTTCTAGTTGTCTGTGCTCCATCCCCGCTCGCCCCATCGGGCCCCGCCCCATTCACTGTGAGGCCCTCGGTTGGCGCCCCACATGTGATTGACGAGCCGAGCGTGTTAGCATCCTAAGCACAGCATCTGTCTGGTGTTCTCGCAGCCGGGCGCAAGGAAGGGGATTCATGAGACGGGAACGTCCCTTGCTCCGGGCCGGGTGTGAGCGGCCTTCACCGCTCCGGCGCTGTTGGTTTGTGTCCCAGCGAGTCACACAAGCCAGCTGCATTCCAGAAGCTTCTTTGGAAATGAAGAGGGGCTCCTCTTTGTTTGATTTCCAAGACGTATTTAATGAAGTACGACGCCACAGTGGGATCGCATCAGTAAAGTAGGGGGAGGGGCAAAAGGGTGTTGTACATCGATTTGGATATGTGTCATCGGGTGATATTGATATTGGGAAGGTCAGTTTCACGTTCAATAGAAAGAATTCCTGCAGAACATAAACAACATGTCTTTATATCGAGTTTTTACTTCACTGCCGCTCTTTCTAATCGCTCTAAATGGCAGATGGCAGTACTAACCAATGTAATGGTACTCATCGACCTCATAAGGCTGAAGAGCTAAGTTGGTCTTGAATTATTCAACCCCAGGACTCACAAGTACACAAGATGACAGCACAATGTAACGTTTGTAGCGGGTTAAGCTTCATTTACATACACAAAATCGTTACCCTAAATGCAGCAGGAAGTGAGGCTGACCGAAGGAGGGAGGAACAGAGAGTCCACGTTGAGGTGGAGGCAGTGCTTTAAATGGGCCGGTACTGCCAGGTACGGAGTACCGGTACTTTTCTATTTTGAGAGGGAGAGTGCCTGCACTTCTGAAGAGAGACGTAATACTTATTTGGAGAGTACCCACCCTTCTCATAACTATGCAGGCGCACAAATACTGCTTTCATTCACTGTTTATAAACTTCCGTCTTTCCAGTTCTCACCTCGGGCGAGCTGTGTGGGGCTGGACAAAGCAATGATTCCTGATTCGGGTCTGACGGGTGCAGCGGTCAGTGAGCGGGAGAGGGGATGTGAGGACAATGTGCACACACATTGCCTGCTCTGTGCCCCAGCTGTGTGCGCACATTGGTAAAAAAAAACAACCTGAGGGCCGCTTTGGGAGGAAGGCGGAGAGCGCAGCTGCTCATCGGTTTACAGAGGGGTGGGTCCCAGGGTCTGCGCCTCTCTGCAGCTAAGCTAAAGCAGAGGGGCCAACGAAGGAAGGTGCCCCCTCTCCCCCCGACAGTTCATTAGAGACGCCTGAAGTGGATGCCGGGTACTGTGCGCATTGAGCAGAAGGACTAGCTTTTCATGTGGCTCTGTGGCCCCTGGCACCGCCAGTACAACAGTACGACACATGTTCCGGGGCCCAGCCTCGCTTTTGCTGCTCTTCGTTCGTTCGATGAGACAGCCAAGTACAATATTTGTAGGTATTTCTAATGGGATGAGCAGAGCATCCTTTTGTCTGACATTTGTTTCAAACTAGGATCGATCATTTTGCATGACTGGCAGGTTAGAGCAACAGATCTAAAGCCACATTACTTTACTGACCGATCCACAAACTATGGAAACCCGCCAATTCCGTTCTGTGTGCAGAAAGCGCTTAATTGCAGCTAGCGCCCAGCGTGTAGCGCAGTGAAGCCGATTCACGGCGCTACATATTTGCTCTGGTTCAGCATCGATCTTGATTCCAATTGATAACCAGTCATACACAAATGAATGCGATCCGCCCAATGGCATGACCGCTAGCCACTTACAGATTATTATACTGTACCAAAAAATGGGCCACTTAAAATCGGGATATGTGGAAAGAAATCGAGTCTTGTGCTAAAGTGCGGTGCAGTCTCCTAATTTACATTTTTTTAAATTTCTTCTTTCAAAAACACGTTCTCTCTTGATGACCCTTGACCTGTACATTATTACCGATAGCTCTTGCTGTCCGTGTTCTGTACTGTACCCTTGAAATGGGGCACACTTATCAGCAGAGGCAGAGCTGCCAGTTTTTGAATGGGCAGTATTAACATGTACTACGGTAGGCAGCATCAGTATAACTCAGAAGAAGTTCTAGATTTGTGGGGCAGTATCAACACTCCTTATCCAAATTGACTTGTTTATTTGGGGGCAATATCCGAGTACACTGCCTAGTTATATATTGCAGCGTTATGCAGCGCCAACTTCGCTCGAGGGCATTGGGGCGCTTTACAAGAGAACCACACCATTTTTACACATTCTCATGGGCAGGGAGGCTAAGTTTTCGTAGCAAGTATGGCAGGATGCGAACGTGAAAATGTGTCTCCTCTCATATCGAGATGGCCTGTGCGGTAGGTCCTAGTGACACGTGGGTGTGGCTAAAGGGCCAGAGCAGCAGCATTTGGAGCTTTGGAAACCAGGTTCAAGTCTCGTTGTCTCAACATCTTGTGATTCTGGGCAAATCACTTATCTCCTCCTGCATCCCAAAATAGAATGTGTCCATGTTTAACGAACCCGGTGCTCATGGAAAGCTGTCCAATACCTTCGGGTCGAGTTCGCGTTATATAAAAAATGCGCCAAAGCTTGGGTCCTATTATGTCCCATTGGACCGGAAATGGGCAGGCTGCACGTGCGTATCTGCCATAAATCCGGGTGAGCCCCCTCCCCTTCGCGGGGACGCAGATACTATTGCCCAGTAAGTGCCCCGCTATCAGGGTAAGTGGCTGCCCCCTGGGGTGGGTGGGGGCTCTTTCAGTCCCTTTTGTCCCCTCACAGCCAGAGGGTGCGGCGTGAAGAGCTGATAATGGGGCAGGGGAAGCGGCTTCAGCGGCCAGAAGAGGCCCATCGGCTGACAACGACTCTGACCGCGGGGGGGGCCCGGGGGCAGGGCAGGCCCTGGGGTCCATGGTGGCGGGGGCAGGGCAGGCCGTGGGGGCAACCGGTGAGGGCTTCGAATACATCCAGTGTGCGCAGAAGATGTCCGCACGCGGGAAGCTGTGTATATGCCAATAGAAATAATAATGCCATTTATTTAGGGATACAAAAAAATAAAAAAAAATAATGAGCAATACAAATAGCTCTACCAATAATATTGCCGAGACCATTGCATTGTAAATGCTTGTTTCCTTATTCTGACTTTGTCCTTTGACTTAGGAAGACCTGTTTGTACCTCTCTGTACCTTTTTGATCTTTATAATGGCTTCAGTAGCAGCAGCAGCTGGTGCATCTGCACCACCACCACCACCACCACAACCACCAAGAGGACCACCACAAGATATCATTGGTGGTCAACAAGAGGAGGAAGAGGAGGAAGAAGGGAGGAGAAGATGGCCTGATGAACAAAATACCCCATACCAGCCAAGACCACACATTATATTGGAGTTTTTTCCATCCCACAGGGGAAGAAAAAAGTAAATGCAGCCAAGGTGACTTGCAAAATCTGTGGCGTGGAACTTTCCAGGGGAAACCCGAATAAGAAATATTCATTTGGAAACAACACGATGATACGCCACATGCAGCGCAAGCATCCAATAAATTATTCTGCTGCAGAGATGAGGGAACTGGCCAGTAACCCTCCCTAATCCACAAGCACCACGTCAAAAAGGAAGGAACCCACTCCGACGGCACCAGAGGAAGGTGAGACGATACCGTGCATTCAGCCACGATTTGCAGATTTCCGAATTATCTGTAAATATTGTGGGAAGACCATCTCCTACGGAGAACAGAGCGCAAAGCTCATCGTCCTTGCTGGGGACAACCACAAATGCCCCAATAAACCCTAATTATTTATTTTCTTTTTTTTTTTTACTCCAGTTGATCCATTTTCAATTCCCTGTTTTTTTGTTTCTCCCCATGAAAAATACAAAAAAATATAAGTCTGTTCAGAAAACCCCAAAAAAGTATGAAATGTTCCAAAAACAATAAAAAAATATAAAACAACAAAAAGAAGAAAAAAACAGTTCTTTTTAGAACTACCTCCACCTCCAATTTATAAAAAAAGGCAACATTTTTTAAAAACTCTATTATTCATTTTTCCCCATGGGACGCTCCCCGATCTGCTCCCCGGTGCGCGTACCGGGCGCTCCCCCGCGCAAATCAAAAACATTTTTTTTTTTTTTTGCCCCGCTGGGCCCTTTTATGGCCCCCACATCAAACCTAGGGTGTCAGGGGGGTCTATCCCTGCCCCCTTATGGTCATTTCCCCCTTTGATTTTTCCACCTCTTATGTCTTGATTTTACAGAGACACAAGATGGCGGCCGCTCCGGACTGTTTCGAATGTTTACAGACACCCGAGAGCCAATCAGCTTTCTGTGCGCAAGTCGCGTGGCGCGCCCGGAGCGCTCCCCGGAGCGCATACCGGGGCGCTGCCATAGATATATATATTTTTTTGAACCTAAATTACTCAAAATCCACTGGAGCACATATCTTGAGACATAGCAAAGGCACATCGGGCTACCAGTCCCTACAATTTTGCCAAGTTTCGTGGAAATCCATTCAGCCGTTCGGGCTAAAAGTGAAACCGACCGCCCTATGGAAATTAACATGGGGAAAACACGTTTTGGGACCCCCCTTTTATCTCGGCTCCCACTTGACGAATCCCCCCCAAACTTTCAGGGAAGGAGCGGGTCATTTTCTTGGAGAAATTTGCGAAGATTCGTTCACCGGCGCCAAAGTTATTCCCAATAGAATGTTGCGGATTTCCTATGGAAAGTAGATCCTAACTATAACTACCTACTGGCGACCGCCAGTAGGTAATATATATATATTTATATATATATAGGTTTATTTTTCTTTGCAAACATATTGGACGTTACTAAAATGGCAACAATATGAACATATGTAAAATATAAAGGTGTGTCTCAACCCGGCAGTGCAGTGCACTCTTTTTCAGCCTAAAGTGATCAGGATATATGCAGTCGTTCACAGTGCAAGTCAGCCAATGAATGAAGTAAGTTTACTCACTGCCTCACTCTGTATGCTCTGGTGGGCAGATGCAAAATGTGAATGACAGCTGAATAAACCAATAGAAGGCACCTCCATGCATGGATAGATTTGCAAGAGATTTTTGAATAAGATGAGGCCGATGAGACATTTAAAAAGTTAAAAAACCTGTTTCTAGGTCACACCGCAAAATTAGAGTTCCCAAATGTAAAAGGTAAATTCTCCAGGGCCACACTGAAAAACAGACAGGAAAAAGAGAAGAAGACTGCATAGGAAGTATCGATGTGAGACAGTATTTTATTTGTAATTGATTGAAGTATTTAGTTAGTCAACCAAATTTGGAGAAAAGACAGTGTAGAATGATTTCACATTGATTTCAGTTTTAATTTGTGTGAAGAAATATGTGATAGCATACTCTTGGACCAAAGCAAAATTTAGAGGTGAATTTAGTAATTTACAAAGAGATTACTATATGAGAATAATTTACTCTGCCATCTACGTGTCCAAACATAAATCATGAAAATCGATGTTCCTGTTTAGTGTGCCTATTAAACAATACAATGTAACTATGAATAGATTTACATGTTTAAACAGATTAAAATGTACAGCTTCATTCGAGATTTATAAGTAAACAATTTTTTTTTTTTTAATGTCAGAGACAATGTGATGGTTATCTATTGTTTATTAAAACAATGCACTTAACCAGTAAATTGCACATATGTTAACAGGTGCTACTTTACTCAAATGCTTTAGCATAAAACATGTCGTTGCTGAGTCCAACTTTGTTCAATATTTACAGTTATATAATGGCGGTTACTTAGGTACAGACGGGTATTAGACTTTCTAACTCCAGTGTTGCTTCCTAAGAGAACTGCGCCCCGGATTTCAACTCCTAAAATGTAAGCCACATGACTTCCGATCTTTGAGAAGGAAGCACAGTTTTAACTTTTGCCAACTTTATTATCTGTCTGTCTGGCCCTTTTCCTATCTGTGTTTGTTCAAATGGCGCATTTTAGAATTTTCAATAGAGATTCTTTAAAAAAATGTATGGGGCCTGTTAGGATCGGTTGTTGCATGGTGTCACTTCCTAGGCAGCACTGAAGGGCAAAAGGTCATATGATGCAACTTCCGGTATATCTATATTTTTGGTGATGTGACCTCTGTGGACCGTTGAATTGATGTAGAGTGTATTGGATTTTTTTCGTTTCTTGAAGAATATAGTCTTTTAGGCAATCACGTCATGTCCATATAATAACAGTATAAGAATTACAGTTAACCTTGATAACATCGCAGTCATGAGCAGGCTCCACCCTCAGAACAAAGTTTATTTTGATACACTGGCCACAGTCATTCTGCGCACCTAAGGTCATGTTTCCAGTTTGTTACCAGGTGCTTTACTGGGATGTCACTTCAGCAGTGGGAGCCTCGCCCCTTCGCTCACACACAACTAAGTTTAGAATTCGATGTGGGTTCTGTGGTTGTAAACAAGCAGAAGAATGGAATTATCTAATATGTATTTAATTTGCCTATAGACAATTGCCTGACCTATCTTTTTTCATTTCCTTACAGAATCTATTTACTTCTCCTTTTAATCCCTAATAAACCTTGTCCCTATTATTTTTTTTCAATACATAGCTGACTTAATGAGGATCTCCTAAAAATCTCAAAAGGTTGGCTGACACACTCACTTGTTTCACTTTGGTTCCTGAGTTATTCTGTCTTTGCCTATGTCAGGGTATTGCCTTCCGATCCGATGCATAGAGAATTAAACAAACACAGCGCTTCGGAGAATGCGTCCCCCAATCTCAATGGCAAAAACCTTTGACGATACTTAGTTGATGCTTGAATGGAGTTCCTTTTTAATTTGTTCCCATGCCAAATAAAATCAAAGCATTTCAAAGGTATCCATGAATCTGTAGATCAATCAACGGAACATTGTAACAATCCCAATGCATTTCGGGCTGGTTGACCTTCTTCAGGGGTACTGAGCTCAGAGATGGTATCGGCGCACGCAGCCACGCTGTAGTGTTTCTATAGTGGTCGCCATGTCTCCAGTAACTTAATTCAAGCATCAACTAAGTATCGTCAAAAGATTTTGCTATTGAGATTGGTGAACTTTGGATACTTCCCGAATGGTAACAAAGCAGTGTGATTAGGGGACGCCTTCCCTGTGGGAATCTCTTTGTTTGGGATCTCCTAAAAAACATAAAATAACATACCTGTAGCAATGTGATAAAGCTTCACATATGTGATATCTGGCATGGACTTTTCGTATCAGGCAACCTACCGTACAGATTGCACCACAAGCAGGCCATATGCCTAATAGGGTATTTAAAGAGAGTGTGTCTTTTTCCCACAGATGACTCCCAGTGTACAATTATGGTCTAGGCATATGATATTTCAGCAGTGACAGATGAGGTCAACTTTGTAGTATAAGGCAACCAGTGTAAGATTAGGCCACTGAGGGACAGCCCAGAGACAGAGCTCCAGAGTGAGACACTAAGGGGCGGACTGGTATGTGTGAAGCCAAGTGAGCTCTCAGGTCCCAGGGTGCCCAGTAAGACAATGGCTGGTGCCTCTAGCAGCTGGAGTGGTGAATCACGCCACAGATCAAGTACAACACCTTGCAGTTGTGAATAAACAAGCTACAGGAAAAGTGCTGAATTATTATATATGTGGTCATAGAGGTACCTTGTGGGCATACATTGCCACAGGTGTTACAGATCAGACCATGGATATGACACATTAGATGACAGGCATGGCACATCAGGCACCATACCCAACCTTCGATGTGAAATATTCACCCACATGTATAGACCAGTGAGGAAAGCCAGGTTTGGGCCTGGCTCGGGCCAAAAGAGTGGCTCGGCTCAGCCCCGAGGCACAATTAAAGGGCAAGCCACATCAGGGAGCCTGCATTATAGAGTCTTTCATTTTGCACTTTTGTGAAATAAAAGAACAAATAACGTCCTGCACAGTGAATGAGAGATGCTGCACTGTGAGCTTGAGTTAAATATGAAATGTGACTTGTGAGGTTTCTTTCTACGTCCTGGAATTTGCATTTTTAATTAAATGCAAACAAGAAAGTGCGTTTAGGTTCAGAAGAGATGACGATTCTGTCCCTGTCTCTTGGGTTCAAGTCATACCCATGTTCCGGCCTTGGGTCAGCTGCCCCAAACATCGACGGCTTGCCCACCTCAACCCATGCATGGGGCGCCACCACCATCCCCGGGGTCCCTATGAACGCGGACCGGAACTGCGATCTCCAGAGTCGAGAAACTTTCTCCAGGGTGAGTCGCAGTTACGACGACTAACTTCATGAGTTAAAGTAACTTCATATTTTCCTTTAAGCGGGCTCATTCTCTCACAATTTACATATGCAGATTCAAAATGAAAATTGCAATTTGCAAATCTGTCTCGCGGGAAGAGTGCCACGAGAACACTCGAAAAACATAAGCGTTCGTTCTGGGAGGCGAGGTATAAGGTTTGATATCACGGCAGAGTTCTGGCGCAGGCTGCCAGGCAGATTCTCTGCTCATTTCAGAAAATGCTTCAAGCAGATGTGTTTTGAAATGAATTCGTCGGAACTTCCTGTAACTCGCACCTCGGGTGTTTTAAAGGGTTCTTGCACGGAGTACAAATGACTTCAGAGCAGACGGGTGTTAAGTAGCTTTTTGCGTGCACAGTGGCAGCAGGCAAACAGCCTTCAAATACCTGCCTGCGGTGACATTGCTGACCTTTCCAGAGCCTTCTATCGACGGAGACATTGCCTTCCCTTCCGTTCCTACCCAGGGACCACTGGCCTCCCTGCATTCTTACAGAACAGGGTGCCAGAAAAATAATGTTAGAAATATGTTGAATTTGTGACTCAGCTTACAAACTTGTACTCGTTTATTAAATGTGACTGTACATGTCTGCCTTGTGACACTAACAGAAAACGTCACAAGGCGGATCTAGAATGCAAAAAGAAGAAATGCCCCAAAACAATGTATTGGGGCAGATTTACAAGCCCCTCGTGTCACTTTTGCGTCATTTTTCCCTAGTTAAAAAGGACGCAAAAGTGGCGCAAGGGGCTTGTAAATCTGCCCCATTCTTTTTTCTGGGGTTCTTAACATTTTTCGACAGAGTTGAATAGAGTACTCCCCCCCCCCCCTTCCCCCCCCCCCCCCCCAAAAAAAAAAACGATAAACGGTCTCCTTGTACAAGTTCAGGGGCAAATCAAAACTACTCATTTAAAATGGTGAGACAAAAAGGAATGTTACTGCTGAAGCATCGGGTGTGATGAAGTACTTGTTGGGCGTCTGGGTTAAGGTTTGGGTATTTCTTTGGCCCAAACCAAGCCTAGAAGCAGCACAGTACCCTACATAGCTACAAGAATGTACACTACTACAGGGGTGCAAATCCGAAGAGGGCCTTGTATGAGGCGGAGCAAACTAAATTCCATTGAAGAGGGATATCACAGAGATGGATGAGGAAAGGAGATTTTATCAGGCAGAGAGGAAGATGGTGAAAAAGTCCGTTATGATGCAGGAAAATGAAGACAGCATGACCCTGGAGACACCAAGAATGCTTAAAAAATATTTAATGTGTGCCAGGCAAAATGTTATTTTCTGGAGCAAACCATGTAAGATAATAAGCATTGGCAACACCTATGGGTCTGGCTTATGATTATGAACACACTGTCAAGACAGACTGAAACATCTATGTACATTAATGACTGCCTCCACCCATCTGAGTTGCTGCCAAATGATCAAGTTATCTAAGATATTTAAGTAGCATTCCAGTGGCATGTGTATGCCCCTAAAAGTTCAAGCTCAGTCAGCTGGACAAATAAAAATAAATGATCACAGCTATGAGGAGGACAAGCACTTTTTGTGGAAGCTAACAACTTCTGCCCCTTTGAAACATATACATGACGTTCCAAAATGTGGGCGGAGCAAATCCCTTTTCCTAGTGGTTCTTACCAATCCAAAAATCTTTATTTCGGCCTTTTAGGCCATAAAAGAAACATTCAAATACACACAACAGTATAAAAATCATCATTGGAATGCACACAAATACAAGTAACGAGACTTCTTATCCATTTTAAAATCGAATAGATAAAATACATAAAAAGGGAACAACACAATTCATAACATGAGAGTAAAATTGACATTATGGTAAAAGACGTTTACAACGGAAGCCGTAAATAACAATGAGACAGTGGCAGGATATTCAATCTATGTTAGTTTATCCTTAATCAGCTTGGACCTCATACGCCACATGGCAAGAAGAAATTTGGAAACTGCAAATACAATATGGGGGGAAGCGTCAGATTTCAGTATTCTATAGGATGGTTCTTACATAATTGTCTGGCGACAGCTGCGCTGTCGAGGAAGAACATAAACAAGCATTTACAATGCAATGGTCTCGGCATTGTTAAAGTTAGAGCTATTGGCATTGCTCATGACATTATTTTTATTTATGTTTTGGTTTTTAAAACATACAAATAAATGGCATTGTCATTTACAATGCCAATAGCTTAATTGCTTGCAAATGCGAGACCTATTTCATTTGCACCCACAAAGAGCCACACACACAAAGCCACCCACACACACATACAGAGCCACCGACACAGAGTCATTCACTTGGAGCCACCCACACACACACACCCACAGAGAGCCACCTACACACACACAGAACCACCTACACACACAGAGCCACCCTCACACAGACAGAGCCACCCACACATAGAGCCACCTACAAAAAAAGCTACACACACAGAGCCTCACACACAGAGCCACACACACAGAGCCACACACACAGAGCTACACACACAGAGCTACACACACAGAGCCACACACACACACAGCCACACACACACACACACACACACACACACACACACACACACACACACACACAGAGCCACAGCCACACAAACAGAGCCACACACAGAAAAGCCACACACAGACAGAGCCACACACACACACACAGACAGAGCCACACACAGACAGAGCCACACACACACCAACACACACACACAGAGCCACACACACACAGAGCCCAACACACACACACAGACTGGAAGACTTCTGAGCACATTTAATCTGGTGTTTACTATATGTTTCCCAAAATTTCCATAAGATAAGCATGCAGCTGTTTAACAAGAACACCATCGAGAACATGGTCTGTAATCCTGCAGCAAATGTACGCCTCATTGGAGTTGACATTTTGTTATAGTTTTGTGTAAAAATAGAAGACGGTTAAAATAGCGTGGATACGTGTCTACTTGTGCTTAAAAATGTCAAATTGCTTTTTTTTAACAGGTTATATGCACGTATTCTCTGTCTGAAACAAGACAGTAGTTCCACCACGTTGCTTACTAGTTATCATTAATGCCCTAATTGCCAAAGACAGTTCCCTACCTCTTGAGGAACAACGCATGTACATATATAGTTATTTAATTGGAATTTCAGACATTTACTTTATTTATAATCGGTGTTTGCTTCATAACGTTTGTTTGAAAGCATAGCTAAGCACTTTCCAGGCATGTTTCATGAATGCAAGGGCGTACTTACAATTGTCTTTCGTTGAAGGGCGAAGGGATGAGAGAGGACCGCTCTGCTCGTCACCTTCTGCCCTGGCTCATTGCAGCACCCCTAGGGATTCGTGTTTTTCCCACACTTGTTTTCTGCTTGTCAATGAAGTCACTTGGTGAGCTCACAGGCCCAGGGGACGGTGTTCCATCAATATGCGGCACACACTCACACGCACCCTTCTGCTATAAGCAGCCGTTGCCTTCCATTCTCTCTTGAAAGGCAGCGGCCTAAGACTAAACACCAGAAGAGCTCGATTATTGGGCCTAGTAAAAAAAAATGGCCGCCCTGACTATCATACAGCTATTACATTTGTAAACGATATGACACGTGTCCTTTGATTCCTTCACATGAAACCTCTGGGCTGCACCTTCTAAACTCTGGCAAGTCCTGTTTAGGACTATATTTAAACATCAGCATACCTGGCAGCAATAAATAACAATTAAGAAGGATACATCTTCATGCCGGCCAGATTAACGCCATGCCACGTAGAACTAGAAATAGCAACCGTGGAAGCCCGCACATTTACCTGTGATCCAAACTAAGGCAGAACCATGTTCCATTGACCAGTGACAACTGAGATGAGGAATTACACCAATAAGAAATACCCACTGCATTACCAGTTCCATTCCCCCTTACAAATATGATCTTTTCCCCAACTAGATCAAAACACCAAGCAGTAGCCAAATGTATGAGTGATGGATGTGAAGAGCATTTGAACAGCCAACCCCCCCCCAGCAAGACTTACCAGCGCAGGGAGAGCCCAGCCGGTGGC